>NW_022681457.1:0-577538 GCF_009764315.1 Trachypithecus francoisi
GGTTTGGCTAATGAAACTCCCAAAATATCAGACAACGTGGGAGATTGGCTTTGGGGCATCTACCGCTTTGCCACTGATAGGAATGACTTCCGGAGGAACTTGATACTAAATTTGGGACTCTTTGCTGCCGGAGTTTGGCTGGCCAGGAACTTGAGTGACATCGACCTCATGGCACCTGAGCCGGGGGTATAGCCATGTAGACAAATGGAATCCTGTGCTGAACCCGAATCTTCCAAAAAACAGCCTACAATCTGTGACCACCAGAAGATGTGCCCTGATGGCAGCTGAAGTTTGATTCAGATGGGCACTTTTCTTCCCTCTTCCTGCCTAGTTTCCTTTTGTTCCTTGAGTCCATGCAGAATTCCATTCTCTGTTCAGCAGGCAGGCTTAAGCTAAAGTATTGCCTTTGTTCTATAAAGTTCTGTACATAGTTCCCAAGCTTCTGCAGGGGGTGATCTTTGGTCTTGTCCTGAGAAATAACAGTGCTGTTTTTTTTTTTTTTTTTTTTTTTTTGAGACGGAGTCTTGCTCTGTCACCCAGGCTGGAGTGCAGTGGCCGGATCTCAGCTCACTGCAAGCTCCGCCTCCCGGGTTTACGCCATTCTCCTGCCTCAGCCTCCCGAGTAGCTGGGACTACAGGCGCCCGCCACCTCGCCCGGCTAGTTTTTTGTATTTTTTAGTAGAGATGGGGTTTCACGGTGTTAGCCAGGATGGTCTCGATCTCCTGACCTCGTGATCCTCCCGTCCCGGCCTCCCAAAGTGCTGGGATTACAGGCTTGAGCCACCGCGCCCGGCCAACAGTGCTGTTTTAACAAACATTTGAAATAAATACCGCACACACACAAAAATATATAAATAAAAATAATAAAAAATAAAAAGAATGCATAGGACTATGTTTATTAGTGTCAATAAGCGCTGACACATGTTGAAGACCTACTATGTGCTAGGGCCCTTGGCAGAAAGATTTTTATATAGGACCTGGGGGATTAGAAGTCAGTCTCTGACCACCCAAGTTCAAATCCTACCTCTGCCACTAAACCTCTGTATGACTTGGAGGATGTTATACTCTGTGTCAGTTTCCCTGTCTGTAAAATTATGTTAACAGTAGTGCTTGCCTCAGGGGGGCTATTTGAGGATTAAATGCCAAGATATATGTGAAGCAGCCAGAATAGCCCCGATCTGTGTCAGCACCCTGTGAGTGTGCACTGTTCTAAGTCTTATTTTACAAACTAGGAAAAAGAATCAGACAGGTTAAGTAACTGGCCTGAAGCCTCACTATAATTACCTTCCTCTTGTGCCACGATCCCCCACATTCTTCTGACCAGGATCCACCCAGAGTAATAATACTCCTTTCATGGATTTGAAGACCCAAGATTTCTCCCCATTTTCTACATTGAGGGTATTCTAACCCCTAATGGCAATTGTGCTGTAAATAATGACAGTCATGGTATGTGAAAGCTAAGATACCGGTGTGATGAAAAAGTTCTGGGCCAGGTGCGGTGGCTCACACCTGTAATCCCAGCACTTTGGAAGGCTGAAGCGGGAGCACTTGAGGTCAGGAGTTCAAGACCAGCCTGGCCAACGTGGTGAAACCTCATCTCTGCTAAAAATATATTAAAAATTAGCTGGGTGTGGTGGTGGGAGCCTGTCATCCCAGCTACACGGAAAGCTGAGGCAGGAGAACTGCTTGAACTCTGGAGGCAGAGCTTGCAATGAGCAGAGATTGTGCCACTGCACTCCACCTGGGCGACAGAGCGAGACTCTGTCTCAAAAAAAGGAAAAAAAAAGTCTAGAGCTATATAGTGGTGACAGTTGCACAACATCGTGAAATGTACATAGTGCCACTGAACTGTATGCTTTAAATGGCTTAAATGGTAAATTTATTTTTTTAACCACAATATTTACCACAATTTTTAAAATCAGTGATGTTGAGATTGAGGGAAATACTGTAATAATAGAAGAAATATGGTAATAAACAGCCAAAGTGAAGGAGCACGGCCAAGTTGCAGACCATCCCAGATGTCCTTACCCTCCTCGCCTGCCATGACCCCAACTAGTGCCCCAGTCCTCCCTTCCCCCACACCCCACTGTCCACCAGTGCTCCAGGGCCCCAGCGTGCAATTGTACGCTCAGGTGCCCGGGCTCCCGGAGCCCCTCCCTATCTAGCCCAGGAACGCCCCGGGTCTGACACTTTCTCTTTGGTTCTCCACAGGGGACATCGTCGTGCAGGCGCCCACCCAGGTGCCCGGCTTCTTGGGCGACTCCGTGACGCTGCCCTGCTACCTACAGGTGCCCGGCATGGAGGAGACGCACGTGTCACAGCTGACTTGGTCGCGGCATGGTGAATCCGGCAGCATGGCCGTCTTCCACCAAACGCAGGGCCCCAACTATTCGGAGCCCAAACGGCTGGAATTCGTGGCCGCCAGACTGGGCACAGAGCTGCGGGATGCCTCATTGAGGATGTTCGGGTTGCGCGTGGAGGATGAAGGCAACTACACCTGCCTGTTCGTCACGTTCCCACAGGGCAGCAGGAGCGTGGATATCTGGCTCCGAGTGCTTGGTGAGCAGGGGTTTTGGGGAGGCTGAATGAAAGGCAGAGACTTGGTGGGAGGATCAGGGAAGTCAGCAAAGAGTGGGGAGGCCTGGGGGGTGAGGGATTCCCTCCACAGCAGATTCCCTGGGGACAAAAGGAGGGGCAGCGCATTGATGGGGGTGGGGTGGGGGGAGGCGCATGGGGGGAGGGAGGCGCAAGGGAGCAAAGATCTCCGGGAGTAAGGACCCCCAAGCCTAGCGTTAGAACGCCCTGAGGGAGAGGGAGGGGTATATTGGAAAGGGAGCTGGGAGGGAACCCAAAAGGAAGGGAGGAGGCCTGGGTGGCCTTGTCTGGGTCCCTCCTTTCCTCATCTGTAAAAGGGTTGGTGACAATAGCATCACCCTTGGAAAGCTGTCCTGAGTGTCCAGGTGCAGACTTAGAGCTTCACCACTGGCTCATGTGAGCCCCTTAGAGCTGTCAGTTACTGTCACTTTATTTAGTGAAAAAGGAGAAGGTTGAAACAGACAGACAGGAAAGCAAGGATCCTGATACCCAAAAGAGGAGGGGATCTACTTCCATTTTCATGAGCTCCATGAGGCCCTCCTCTTGGAACTTGAGCAAGAAGTGTCTGTGCCTCAGTTTCCTCATCTGTGGGATGGGGATCACCATGAGGATTCAAAAAAACTGACCCTGTTTTTTTTTTTTTCTGAGCCAGAGTTTAGCTCTATCGCCCAGGCTGGAGTGCAGTGGTGTGGTCACAGTAGATCCTCACTGCAGCCTGGAACTCCTGTGCTAACAGATGCTCCTGCCTCCCTGTAGCTGGAATTACTGGAATGTGCCACCACACCGAACTTGTTTTTTGTTCTGTTTTGGTTTTTTTAAGCTTATGTGCCAAGAACTATTCCAGGCCTATGCATGAGAAATTCATGAACTGTCAAGGGCTTGAAACTGTGCCTGGCACACAACACCTGACCACAGGCAGCTCTTGTCGCTCCAGCAAGCCTGGGATTCCAGGTATCGTGGTTTAGGATGAGGGTAAAACAGAAACAGTGAGTCAAGTTAAGGAGAAATCTTCGGTAAATAATACAGGTAATGATGGGGAAGCAAGTTCCAGGTTTGGGAATCACCAGGATGATGATTAAGAGTTGGTCAAGGTGGTTTTGGAATCAGACAGACCTTATGGGAAAGCCTAGCTCTGCTGCTTACAGCTGTGTCACCGTGGGCAAGTCACTTCCCTTCTCAACTCCAGAGCTGAGGCTTCCTCTCCTCCACTGAGCCCCAGACTAGGATAACCCCCTTTGGGTTTCCCCTTCCCAGCCCTGCCCTCTCCGAGTCATCACTGCCTAGGAAAGTGTCTGTCTGCCCCCTTGGACTGTACCCATGAGGGCAGAACCAGGGCTATTTTGGTCACTGCTGGGCCCCAGCACTTTCCAGCAAACAGTATGTATGGAGCACTTACGTGCCATTCTGAGAGCTTCATCTGCGTATTCTCATTGCCTGTGATGCCATCATTATCCCCTGTCGACAGACAAGGAAACTGAGGCACAGACTTGCCCAAGACCACCCAGCTGCTTAGGGACACAGCTGGGGTTTAAACCATGCCATCCTGTATCCTTTTTTTTTCTTTTCCTCTTTTTGAGACAGAATCTCACTCTGTCGCCCAGGCTGGAGAGCAGTGACAATCTCGGCTCACTGCAACCTCTACCTCTCGAGTTCAATCAATTCTCCAGCCTCAGCCTCCCAAGTAACTGGGATTACTGGTGTGTGCCACCACACCCTGGCTAATTTTTAGTAGAGAGAGTTTCCCCATGTTGGTCAGGCTGGTCTCGAACTCCTGACCTCAAGTGATCCACCCACCTCAGCCTCCCAAAGTTCTGGGATTATAGGCATGAGCCACCCCCCCCAGCTGCCATCCGGTACCCTTAATGAATGCCTCCTTCTACCACAGAGGGGTTCATTGGATGACCTGTTGCTTTTGTTCCTCTTCCCAGCCAAGCCCCAAAACACAGCTGAGGTTCAGAAGGTCCAGCTCACTGGAAAGCCGGTGCCCGTGGCCCGCTGCATCTCCACAGGGGGTCGCCCGCCAGCCCACATCACCTGGCACTCAGACCTGGGTGGGATGCCCAATACCAGCCAGGTGCCAGGGTTCCTGTCTGGCACAGTCACTGTCACCAGCCTCTGGATTTTGGTGCCCTCAAGCCAGGTGGACGGCAAGAGTGTGACCTGCAAGGTGGAGCACGAGAGCTTTGAGAAGCCTCAGCTGCTGACTGTGAACCTCACCGTCTACTGTGAGTGTGCCCGAGTCAGCAACAGCAAGATCCCCTGCCGGGCTGCCCCCACCACTGTCTACACTGACTCCCCAAGGCACTGTAGGCATTGCTTCCTTCATCTGCACTGGCTCCCCTGACTCCTGTCTACACGACCATTGTCTGCACCAGCTCCCCTGGGCCATAAACACTGTCCCTATTGCCTACACCAGTTTACTCGGGCCATAGTTAATGCTGCTGGTACCCAGATTGTCTGCCCTGGCTTCTCTAGCCACTGTCTGCACGGATACTCTACACTCTGTTGACTCCCTTGAGCACAGTCTACACTGCCCCCAAACTGCCTACACCTGCTTCCCCAGGCAACTATCCACAATGACCTTCCCCACATTGCTACACTGGTTCTCCTGGCCACGATCAGCACTGCCTGCCTTCTTGTCTACACACACTCCCTTGTCCATTTCTTTCTTTCTTTCTTTCTTTTGTTTTTTTTTTTTTTGAAATAAAGTCTCCCTCTGTCACCCAGGCTGGAGTACAGTGGCACAGTCTTGGCTCATTGTAACCTCTGCCTCCCAAGTTCAGGTGGTTCTCCTACCTCAGCCTCCCAAATAGCTGGGATTACAGGTGCATGCCACCACACCTGTCTGATTTTTGTATTTTTAATAGAGACAAGGTTTCACCATGTTGGCCAGGTTGTTCTCGAACTCCTGACCTCAGGTGATCTGCCTGCCTCGGCCTCCCAAAGTGTGCTGGAATTACAGGCATGAGCCACCATGCCCGGCCTTTTTTTTTTTCCTTTGGACAGGGTCTCACTCTGTCACCCAGGCTGGAGTGTAGGGCCATGATCATGGCTCCTACAGCCTCAACCTTCCAGGCTCAAGGGATCCTCCTTCCTCAGCCTCCCAAGTAACTGGGACTACAGGTACAGCCACCATGCCCAGCTAATTTTACAATTTTTTGTAGAGAGAGTTTTGCTATGTTGCCCAGACTGGTCTCAAACTCCTAGGTTCAAGTGATCCTCCCACCCCAGTCTCCCGAAGTGCTGAGATTACAGGCGTGAGCCACTGCACCTGGCCCCTTGTCCATTTTCTACACTGCCTTACCATTGTCTACACTGGCTCTTCTGGGCCACAGACAGCACTATCCTCATTGTCTACACCACCTATTTCGGCCATCAGCTGTAGGGTGTTTTCACTGTCTCCCATGGTGTCTACACTGGCTCCTATGACCACTGTCTACATAAACACCCCACTTTTTCTACACTGGTTCTCCTGGGCACTCTCTAAAGTGCCCCTTGACACTGTCTACACTGACTCCCTGGAGAACTGTCTGCATTCACCTCCCACATTGTATCGACCAGTTACCCTGAGCCACAATTGACTGTCTCCGTTGGGTGCTAGCTGCATTGATCTTCCCGCATTGTTTGTGCTGGTTTCCCTAAGCAGTGTCTGCAGAGTCTCCCAGTGTAGTCTCCATGCTCCTCTGCCCAATTTTGTCTACACTGGCGCACTTACAGGCTATGGAGTCTCGCCCCACATCACCACACTGGCCTCCTTGTGTTCTGTCTGGACGGCCCCCTGACAGCATCTGTCCTGGTTCTCCTGCACAGCGTTACCTCCACCAGCTCCCTCACGGCGTCATCGACATTGACACCCACACGTTTATCTCCACTGACAGCCCCAGGGACTCTAACCAGTGCTGTCTAACAGAAATAGCACACAAGCTGCATATAGGATTTTAAATTCTCCAGCAGCCACCCCATTAAAAAGTTAAAAGAAAGAGGCCAGGCATGGTGGCTCACGCCAGCACTATGGGAGGCTGAGGCAGGTGGCTCACCTGAGGTCAGGCATTCAAGACCAGCCTGACCAATGTGGTAAAACTCTGTCTTTACTAAAAAAAATGCAAAAATTAGCCAGGCATGGTGACAGGTGCCTGTAATCCCAGCTACTCAGGAGGCTGAAGCAGGAGAATTGCTAGAACCTGGGAGGCCGAGGTTGCAGTGAGCAAGATCGCGCCATTGCACTCCAGCCTGGGCAACAGAGCAAGACTCTGTCTCAAAATCAAAAAAAGAAAAGAAAAGATGAAATGTATTTGTTTATTTATTTATCTATTTATTTATTTGAGACGGGGTCTTACTGTGTCACCCAGACTGGAGTGCGGTGGCACAGCTCACTGCAGCCTCAACCTCCTGGTCTTAATTGATCCTCCCACCTCAGCCTCAGTCTCCTGAGTAGCTGGGACTACAGGCATGTGACACCATGCCCTGTGGGGCTAATTTTCGTGTGTGTTTGTGTGTGTGTGTGTGTGTGTGTATGTGTGTGTGTGTCTGTGAGACGGAGTCTTCCTCTGTCACCCAGGCTAGAGTGCAGTGGCGCGATCTCAGCTCACTACAGCCTCTGCCTCTCGGGTTCAAGCGATTCTCCTGCCTCGGCCTCCTGAGTAGCTGGGATTACAGGCCCTGGCTACAGTGCCCAGCTAATTTTTGTATTTGTAGCAGAGACGGGGTTTCACCATGTTGGCCAGGCTGGTCTCAAACTCCTGACCTCATGATCCACCCACCTTGGCCTCCCAAAATGTTGCGATTACAGACATGAGTCACCGCACCCAGCCTATTTTTATTTTTTATAGAGACAGGATCTCCCTATGTTGCCCAGGTTGGTCTCAAACTCCTGGGCTCAAGTGATCCTCCTGCCTCAACCTCCCAAGGTACTGGGATTACAGGCATGAGCCTGGCCAAAGTTAATTTTAATAATTGATTTTACTTACCCCAATATACCCAAAATATTATTTCAACTTGTAATTTTTTTTTTAATTATTCTCGAGATCTTTCCCATTTAGTTTGCCCTAGTAAAGCCTTTGAAATCTGGTGTGTATTTCAGCCTGGCTGTATTTCGAGTGCTCAGTAGTCACATGTGGCTAGTATGTGCCACATTGGACAGCTAGACTAAGCTCCCACATCGTCTACACTGGCTCATCCAAATACTGTCTACACACACACACACACAGGGCCTGTCTTAATTTCACCAGCTCCCAGGGACACACTCTATATGTGGGGGTGAGATCACCCCCACCACAGCATTTCAACACTGGCCTGACAATATAGCATCTGCTGTAATATTCCAACACCCTGTCTACACTGAGCCCATCAGTAATATCCACACAAGCTCTTCCAGGCATCATGCATACTGTTCCTCCCATCGTTGTCTATACTGCCTACTCCCCTGCCAGGCAAGTGGTACACAGATTCCCTCAGGTACTGTCTATACTGGAGTCCCTCAACACTGTCACTGGGTCTGAGCGAGGAGGAGGAGATCTGCACTGACTCCTACCCCTCACCCCCCAAAAAACCCTGTCCCATTGGCCTGCCCCCTGAGGACGTTGAAATCACATCTGGGATGGCTGAGCAGCAGCCTAGAGCAGGGTTATCCAGGACTTTTTCCCGCAGGACTTGTCGGAGCCTTGAATACACTGCTGTGTGTTATGAGTGGTCATTGCCTATGAGTGAGAAAAGGAGGAGGCCTTTTCCTGCAGGACACCCAAGACATGCCTGGTCCAGGCTACCCAGGAAAGCTAGTGGAGAAAAGCAGGTCCTCAGAAGCCCTCTCCATGTGCCCACTGACCAAAGACTCCCAGGCTTCTGCTCTCTGCGGCACCCCATCTCCCTAGACTCCTCATAGGCCTCTCCAGCTCCTGCTGTTTTCCAAATATCCCCAGGTCTTTTCCTGCAGTGATGTGAATCCCACGTAGCCCTTGGCTCCCCAAGGCTCCCTGTCTCTGAACCTCTGTGTTCATTTCCTGCAGACCCCCCAGAGGTATCCATCTCTGGCTATGATAACAACTGGTACCTCAGCCAGAATGAGGCCACCCTGACCTGCGACGCTCGCAGCAACCCGGAGTCCACAGGCTACAACTGGAGCACGTGAGTCCTGGGTCTCAGGGAGGAGGGGCTGGGGGTGTGGATTTGTGGGTCTGAAGGAGGAGGGGCTGGGCCTGGACCCCTGGGTCTGAGGGAGGAGAGGCTGGGGGCCTGGAATCCTAGTCTAAGAGAGGAGGGGGATTCAGAAAAGAAAAACAGAGGAGGTTGACTTCTGGGTCCCCCAATGGGGGGCATCTCTGTTTTGACATCTCTGTTTTCCAGTTGAGGCATTTAGCAGGTGGTTTAATCCTGGCTGGTGGATGCACCTGCTCTTTGGGGTGTGCCTACTCTGTGCCCGGTACTTCCCCGGAATCCCACGTGACCCCATGCTGTGCAGTCAGCTGCTGATGCCATGCCCAGGTTAAAGACCAGCCACGAGAGGGCAGAAGCGGCCCTTGAATCAGCGCCTGGCTCCAAAGCTGGTCCTCCGCCTCTTGGCCAAGCATGTCTAACCTGCAGGCTGCAAACTTTGTAAACTTTCTTAAAACATTGTGAGATTTTTTTTTTTCAAATTTTTTTTTAGCTCATCAGCTATCATTAGTGTTAGTGTATTTTATGTGTGGCCCAAGACAGTTCTTCTTCTTCCAGTGTGACCCAGGGAGCCAAAAGATTGGACGCCCCCACTCTAAACTGTAACCACCTCACCATCACCTTGTGTAACCTACTTGGTTATCTCTGGACAGAGCAAGTACTATCCCCATTGTGTAGATGAGAAAGTTGAGGCTCACAGCAATAAGATTTCCCCAGATTCATACTGAAGCTGGGGTCAAGAGCAGGGTAAGAAAAAAGCAAAGGGATAATACATAATTTTATAATACATAATTTACATAATTTTCTGAACCACCTTTTTTTTTTTCAAGAAGGGACTCTGTCGCCGAGGCTGGAGTACAGCGGTGTGATCATAGCTCACTGCAGCCTGGACCTCCCTGGGCTCAGGTGATCCTCCTGCCTCAGCCTCCTGAGTAGTTGGGACTACAGGCACACACTACCACACTCAGCTAATTTCGTTGTATTTTTTTGCAGAGACAGGGTTTCGCCACATTGCCCAGGCTGGTCTCCAACTCCTGGGCTCAAGCAATCAACCCACCTCAGCCTCCCAAAGTGCTGGGATTGCAGGTGTGAGCCACCTCGCCCAGCCTTACATCTTTTTCCTTATTACAAAAGTAACTTGTGTCCACTGTAGAAATATCAACCAAATTAGTTATGAGAAAAAAGAATAAAGAAGCACCTATAGTGAAGTGTACCCAGCCACCTCCAGAAATACCCAGTGACCCCTTATTATGCATCCTTCTGTCTTCTTTCTCTCTGTTTCTAAACAAAGACTGGAATTATGCTATACATATAATTTTGAAACTTTTCCTGTATCTTGTGAATACCTTTCCTTGTCAAAGCACATAGATCCACACATAGATCCATTTTCCCCCACATTGTATTAAGAAGACTGTCAAACATACAGAAAAATCATAGGAATTTTCCAGTGAGCACTAAGATTCCACCACGTGGATTCCCCCACTAACATTTTACTGTGCTTGCTTTATCATGTTTCTGTGATTCCTTTGGTCCCTCTATTCATCCATCAGTCATATTATGCACTTCAGAGCACTCCCAGCTCCCCTGGTTTTTTTTTGGCTTTTTTTTTGTTTTGTTTTTTTTGACACAGGGCCTCACTCTGTTGCTCAGGCTGGAATGCAGTGGCACAATCACAGCTCACTGCAGCCTTGAACTCCTGGGCTCAAGTGATCCTCCAGCTTCAGCCTCCCAGATAGCTGGGACTGCAGGCACACACCACCACGCCTGGCTAACCTGGCCCCTTTTTAAATGTTGCTGGGATTCCATCACTTTAAAAACAAACAAAAAAAAAATTTTAAGTATAGAGACAGGATCTCACTATGTTGCTCAGGCTGGTCTTGAACTCCTGTACTCAAGCAATCCTCTCGCCTGGGCCTCCCAAAGGGCAGGGAAGGGATTCCAACATATGAGGATGACATCAGTTATTTAACCAGTCCCCAGTAGAGGACACAGATGTCATTTTCCATTTTCAACTCTGCAAATGCCATGGTGGTGACCATCCCCAGTGATCACTTGTCAGCAGTTGTCAGTGGAAGGAATTGCTGGTCAAAGGTTTTCAATTGGTGTGATGGTGCCTTTACTGTCCTGCCTCAAAGTGCCACAATTCAGGCTCTTGAGCCGGATGGCTGCGTTTGCATCCCAGCTCTGCAGAGTGCCCAAAGCCCAATGCTTCCATCTCCTCCACCTCTGTTCATTAAACCAGTATTTCTTGACTACTTACTGTAGTAAGTAAGCCAGGTGCAACTAACTGACATACGTTGGTCTATAAAACAGACCAAATTTCCTCCCCATATGGAGCTTCCATTCTAATGGTGAAAGAAACAAGAAACAAGATGAAGTCATGAGGTGTGTAGTGTGTGCACAATGGTGATAAATACCATGGAGAAGATAAAGCAGAGAAGGGAATGGGACTGGGTGTCGTGGCTCATGCCTGTAATCCCAGCGGTTTGGGAGGCAGAGATGGGAGGATCACTTGAGGCTAGAAGTTCGAGACCAGCCTGGCCAACATGGCAAAACCCCATCTCTACCGAAAAACATACAAAAATTGGCCGGGTGTGGTGGCACGCACCTGTAGTCCCAGCTACTCAGGAGGCTGAGGTGGGGAGATTCCATGCACCCAGAAGATGGAGGTTGCAGTGAGCCAAGATGGCGTCACTGCACTCCAGCCTGGGTGACAGAGTGAGACCCTGTCACAAAAAAAAAAAGAAAATAAGAAAAGAGAGAAGGGAATGGGAAGGGTGATCGTCACAGTCGAAATAGGGTGGCCAAGTGAGGTGTTACTAAGGTGACATCCCAGCAGAGGCCTGAAGGAGATGAGGGTGATCTCTGCGGGTACCTGGGGGGAAAGCATTGGGGCAGAGGGAACAGCATGGGCAAACCCGTTTCTATCCATCAGTCCCTGCATAAGCAAACACACTGGACACCTAACTGGAGAGTTTGAGGACCAACAAGGAGGCCACTGTGGATGCAGAGGCGGGAGCAAAGCGGAAAGTAATGGAAAACGTGGGCAGAGGTAGCAGGGACCAGATCATGTGGGGCCTGTGACAGGAGAAGACCTCGGTTTAACTCTGAGCCAGGCTGAGCTGAGGGATGGGAACTGACTTAGGGTTCACAGGCGACCTCTGGTGGCCATGTGGGAAAAGATGAGGGGGCGAGGGCAGAAACAGAGCCCAGTGTGGAGGCGGCTGCTGGGGGCCCGGATGCACCGCACCAGAGCAGGGAGGTGGCCCTGGAAGCCCTGAGGAGCGGTGGGCTTCTGGATAGATCTTAAGGCGGGGCCGACAGGATTGGCTAATGGGTTGGGTGTGGGCGTGAGAGGAAGGGAAGAGTTGGGGGGCCTCCAGAGTTGCTCTCTGCTTATGCCATAGAGGGCGTGAGAGTTTCTGGCACGCAGTGAGTGCTCAATCACTGTCACTCTGGACCTGCAGCAGAGGCCACCTCCTCACCTTTCTGTCGCTCCCAGGACCATGGGTCCCCTGCCACCCTTCGCTGTGGCCCAGGGTGCCCAGCTCCTGATCCGTCCTGTGGGCAAACCAATCAACACAACTTTCATCTGCAACGTCACCAATGCCCTAGGAGCTCGCCAGGCAGAACTGACCGTCCAGGTCAAAGGTGAGGAACTCCCTGGGTCAGGAGAACAGGGACCAAAGGAAGAGGTCGAGGCAGGGTTCCCTCTCAGTGCTCTCTGGCTCCCATCCTTCTCCTAAGCCTTCTCACAAAAGGACCAGTGGGGCCAGTTGTACTCCCCTGTTAACTCCATACCTATACCACTGGTACCGTTGTTCAGCTGCCTGGATACACTCCCTCCACACACACTGGTTGGGATACATGTGGAATCCCTCTCTCTCAGGGACTCAGGCCTTTCCATATGTATTAGGCAGACCTCTATCAATTGCAATTGACAGAAACACAACTCAAAGTAGTCTAAGCAAACAAACAACACAGGACTGTATTGAAAATTCACCTTCAGGTATGGTTAGATCCAGGGGCTCCAACCATGTAACCCAGAAACTTTTATTTTGTACATCTCTTGTCTCTTTTTGTTATATTGGCTTTATTCTCAGGCAGGCTTTGAAGCAAGATAGCCCTCAGCAGCGACAGGCTCACATCCTACCAGAATAGCAACAGCAGGAGAGAAAAAAAACACCACTTTCAATAACTGTAGCCAAAGTCCCAGGGCTGGCTCTCATTGGCACAGCTTAAGCCACAGCCCACCTATGAACCAATCATAGCAGCCAGGGAGAATGGAATATTCTGATTGGCCAGGCCTGTGTCAAAGTCCCTTTCTAGGAACCAGAGGGTGGGATCTAGTCCACCTAAATTAACTAGACTGAGGCAGGTGGAGTGATGGCTCCCCAAGGAAATTCGAGATGCCATTTCAAGAATGAGAGATAAACCCTAAGAGTTTTCTTACCTAAATACCTGTTTCCTTCTCTTTCAGAGGGACCTCCCAGTGAGCCCTCAGGCATGTCCAGTAACGTCATCATCTTCCTGATTCTGGGAATCGTGATTCTTCTCACCCTCCTGGGGATCGGGCTTTATTTCTATCGGTCCAGATATTCCTGTGAGTTCCTTTGGCACCATCATCTGTCTCCCTCAAGTGAGCATCACCAGAGCTCCCATAATTGAGCACCTACTACGTGCTGGGCTCTGTGCTGAGTCCTTCCCATGTGCTTCTCACTGAATCATCAGCCCACTGCCATGAGGTTTCCCCCATTTGACCGATGAGGGTGCAGAGCCAGAGAGTTTCGTTCACTGGTTCATTGATTACATTTACAAATATTATTTGCAGAGTGGGAGAAGAGCATATAGGGCCTTAAGGCCATGGTAGGGACTTTGGAATTTAATTCAGGTGATGTGGGAGTCCCTGCCAGATGGATAGAGGGTGAAATAATGCCTAACCCCTCAGCCTTACTCCATCTGCCTTGTTCAGGAGTGACTCCTAGGAGAAGTTGGCAGGAACTGGCACCTCTGATCCTCAACTCTAAAAGGGTCTGATGCTGTCATACCTCGAGATTTGCACAGGCCGTTCCCCTGCCTGGAGCACCCTCCCATGGCTCCTTCTGGAGAAGTGTGCCAGCTAATTCTGTAATCAAAGGAGTGATACTTTGCTGAGCACCGTCTACGTGCCACTTTGTGTGTATAACCCCCTTGATTTTAATTTTTAATTTCTTTATTTTTTTATTATTTATTTTAGTTTTGAGACAGGCTCTCACTCTGTTGCCCAGGCTGGAGTGCAGTGGTGCGATCTCAGCTCACTGTAGCCTCCACCTCCCAGGTTCAAGCGATTCTGGTGCCTCAGCCTCCTGAGTAGCTGGGATTACAGGCATGCACCACCATGCAGAGCTAATTTTTGTATTTTTAGGAGAGACGGGGTTTTGCCATGTTGGCCAGGCTGGTCTCGAACTCCTGGCCTCATGTGATCCACCTGCCTCAGCCTCCCAAAGTGCTGGGATTACAGGCGTGAGCCACCACACCTGGCCTATACAATCTCCTTGTATGCTCACAAGCACCCAGCAAAGTGGTTCTCCCATGAGCCCCATTTTACAGAGGAGGAAATATTTGCTTGACAGATGAAGTTACCTGCCAATGGTCAAACAGCTGGAAAGTGGTTGATGGAGAGAAGAAGCCAGATCTTTGACTACCAAGCTTTTCCCTCAACCACTAAACAAAGCTGCTCCATCACATCCCGGACAGATGCTGCCTCTTCCAGGAAGCCCTCCCTGACCCCCAAGCATGGGCCAAGCATCCACTAGGCTCTCCCACCCCAGCCTTGCCCATTCTGGGTCATCACTGTGGGGGACTTGTCTGTCTTCCCCAGTGGACTGTGAGCCCCAAGAGAGCAGACCTGAGGCTGTCACTGTCATGACTATGTCCCCAGGATCACCTACCACTGGGCTGGGCATAAAAGAGGCACTCGAGGAAGTGTTTGCTGCGTGATTCAATGTGTCAACTCCAGAGCCAGACTGCCTGTATCTGGGCCCTCGAGCTACTGCTTGATTAGTGATGTCACTGTAGGCAAATAGCTTAATCTGTATGACTCATTTTCGTCATCTGTAAAATGGGGTGATGGTACCTAATAATACAGTAAAACACTTAACACAGCAGGTGCCACATTGTAAGCCACATACTGGGTATGTATTCACTATGATTGTTATTGCTATTATTACTATTATTGTCATTATTAACATAAACTGCACAAGAGCAGGCTTTTTTTTTTTTTTTTTTTTTCTGAGACAAGATCTCACTCTGTTGCCTGGACTGGAGTAGTGCAGTTGTGTGATCTTGGCTCACTGCAGCCTCAAGCTCCCAGGCTCAGGTAATTCTAGCCTCTCGAGTAGCTGGGATTACAGGCATGTGCTCCCATGCCTGGCTAATTTTTTTATTTTTTTAGTAGAGATGGAGTTTTGCTGTGTTGCCCAAGCTGGTCTCAAACTCCTAGACTCCAGCAATCTGCCCACCTCAGCCTCCCAGAGTGCTGGAATTACAGGCGTGAGCCACCACGCCTGGCCAAGAACAGACATTTTTATCTCTTTTGTTCATAGCTGTGTTCTCAGCACAAAATAGACATTTACCATTTGCTGAATAATAACTACTATTTGCTAAATAAACCCCTGTTGAATAGTCCAGGAAACTGAAACACAGAGAGGTTAAGTTACTTGTCCAAGTTCACACAGCTCCTAAAGGACACAGATGGAATTTGAACCCGTCCATCTGGTTCTAGAGCCCAGGCTCGATATTGATGGATATTTAATAACCAAGGGAATAACTGGATGACCAGATCCTTACAGAGCACCCCCACCATCCCTGTCTCACACGTGTCTACCATTAAGGGAAATGGCGCCCCCGTGTAATAGCAGAGGCAGAACTGGACATTTTCAGGGCCCTGACACCCAGGCATGTCTTCTTCCCATGCTTCCCAGCACTATGCCTTCCTGATGACTTCCCCTCCTATTTCCCCAGGTAAGGAGTATGCCAGCGCCTCGGCTAATGGGGTAAGTGCAGTGTTGGAGCTAAGGAGGGTGTGGGGTCTGCACAGACTACAGACCAGACGTCTCCAGATGCCCGCAGGAGCCTGGGTCTTTCCTCCTGGTGCCCCAAGCAGCATTTCCCAACCCTTCCTGCTGGGCAGAATCCGCTGTAGAGTTTGCTAAGAACGCAAGCCCCAGACAGTTTGGTCAGTGATAGGGCCAGGGAATCTGCATTTTAATATCCACCCTTCCCCGACCCCGCCTCAGTTCCACCCGTGGCCACACCTTGAGAAGCACTGCCCTGGCTTCCAGAGAGAGGGGAGGGGAAGGGCCTGCCGTTCTTTGCACATTGGGCTTTGGTGGGAAGATGTTTGATTTTGTTCAAAAGAGCCCTGAGGCTAAACTGTGAAAACCCTCTTCTAGTATATCTCCTATTCAGATGTGAGCAGAGAGGCCAGCTTTTGCCAGGATCCACAGACAGAGGGAACAAGGTGACACCGTCGGGACTGAGCAGGGAGAGAGACTGGAGCTGGCAAGGACATGGGCCTCCAGAGTTGGACCCCGCCCCAATGGATGAAGACCCCCTCCAAAGAGACGAGCCTGTCTCCCTGTGCCAGACCTCAAAACGAGGGGGGCAGGTGCAAGTTCAGAGGTCTCCAAGACCACCCTCCGTTCATTTGCTAGAAGGACTCACTAGGCTCAGGAAAGCTGTTAGGCTCATAGTTACAGTTTGTTACAGTAAAAAGATAGGGATTAAGATCAGCACAGGGAGAAGGTGCACAGCCCACGTTCCAGGAGAGATGAGGCGCCGGCTTCCAGCTGCCCTCTCCCAGTGGAGTCATAGAGGCAGCACCTGATTCTCACAGCAACGACCCGTGACGACATGCAAGTACTGCCAACCAGAGCAGCTCACTCGAGATCTTCGTGTCCAGAGTTGTTTGTTTGTCCTGAGACAGGGTCTGGCTCTGTTGGCAGACTGGAGTACAGCTCATTGCAGCCTTGACTTCTCAACTCCAAGTCATCCTCCCACCTCAGCCTCCTGAGCAGCTACAACTACAGGTATGTGCCACCATGTCTGGCTAATCTTTTTATTATTTGTAGAGATGAGGTCTCTCCCTGTGTTGCCCAGGCTGGTCTTGAACTCTTGACTTCAAGTAATACTTCTGCCTTGGCCTCCCAAAGTGCTGAATTAAGCAGCTCACCACCCACATGACTGACCTCATACGTCAAGCCAATACCATGTGGCCCAAGTCCCCTACCATAAATCACATCATTTATGATGTGGCCCAGAGTGGCCCAAGACTCTCAGATCAGCTACCAGCAGGATATTCCAAGGGCTTGGAGATGAATGCCCAGGAGCTGAGGATAAAGGGCCTGATCTTTCTTTGGGCAAGGTTAAGCCTCTGCTGCATAGCAGACCACACAGAAGGGTGTGGGCCACCAGAGAATTTTGGTAAAAATTTGGCCTCTGGCCTTGAGCTTCCAATTCTCTGTATCCATCAGATCTCTGTGGTTACAAGAAATAGCCACTGACCCTGGTCACCAGAGGCTGCAACTCAGGCCGCAAGCAGCTGCCTGGGGCATGTCCAAGGAGCAGAGACAACTACTGGACATGAACTTGAAGGAGGTAGTCAGCTGCAGCCACTTTCAGCCAGCATCTGCAGCCAGCGAGCTGGGACTGGCAGGAAATAACCCCACAAAAGAAGCAAATGCTATTTCCAGCTCAAGGGGGAGGGGATGCAGGGGGAGGCGGCACTGCAGTTGCTCAGGACACGCTCCTACAGGACCAAGATGGATGCGACCCAAGACCCAGGAGGCCGAGCTGCTCAGATGCAACTGACAAGTTTACTTTAAAAAGGTCTATGATCTTGAGGGCAGACACCAGAATTCCTCTTATAAAGAAAACTGTTTGGGAAAATACCTTGAGGGAGAAAAGACCTTGGGCTAAGATGCTAAATGAGAATACAAAGCCTGAGCTGCTCCGCAAGAGAAAATAAGCGGGACGGAGGATTTGCTGTGGACAGAGATGGAAGAGTGGGGAACAGAGAAGCGTGGGGAAGAGATAGGAACCAGCAGGATGGCAGTGGCAAAGGGTTCAAGGGGTGATGAGGCCAGTGGGACCCCACAGAGTTGGGGAGACAAAGGAACATTGGTTGCTTTGGTGGCACATAAGCTCCTTGTCTTTCTCCAGCGCCTAGAATCTCATTAAAGCTTATTTATTTACCTCCAGTGGCTGTGTGCAATGGGGTTTCTTGTGGAAATTAAGGAGGAGACGGGTTTCATGTGTACCATTACCACATGGGATGGAACCAGAGGCATGGAAGCAAGACGCTAAATGAAGAAGGCTGTGAGGGCTGGGATTCCCAGGCACCTTAGGAACAGCTTGTCTTTGTTTTTTGGGTTTTTTTTTTGTTTTTTAAGAGACAGTGTCTACTGTCACCCAGGCTAGAGTGCAGTGGCACGATCATAGCTTATAGCCTCTAACTCCGGGGCTCAAGCAATCCTCCCACCTCAGCCTCCCAAGTAGCTGGGACCACAGGTGCCCCTCACCATGCCAAGATAATTTTTTTAAATTAGATAGTACAGAAACTTCCCAAAACTGGAAGTTATAAAAAGACCTGAGGGATCCATTCTAATTTGTGTTTAGAGTGTAATGGTCCAGCTCCATTCTTTTGCAGGTGGATATCCAGTTTTACACAACACTATGAATGTAATGAATGCCACTGAATCATACACTCAAAAATAGCTAAAATGACAAATTTTCTGTTATCTCTTTCAACCAGAATTTTTGAAAATTAATTTTAAAACCATTGAATAGTACACTGTATTTATTTATTTATTTTAGAAATAGAGTCTCACTTTGAGGCCCAGGCTGGAGTGCAGTGGTCTGATCATGGCTCATTGCAGCCTCGACCTGCTGGGCTCATGCGATCCTTCCATCTCAGCCTCCCGAATAGCTGGGACTATAGGTGGGCGCCACCCCACCTGGCTAAATTTTTAAAAAATTTTTGTAGAGATGGGCATCTCACTATGTTGCCTAGGCTGGTCTGGAACTCCTGGGCTCAAGTGCTTCTCCTGCCTCGGCCTCCCAAAGTGCTGGGATTACAGATGTGAGCCACCGTGCCTGCCCTGGACCTTACTTTTGTTGCTCAGTTTCTGGTAAGTCAGAGTTGTTGTTCTTACAACCTTGGTTGTTCTACAGCCACCTCGTGTTCCATGGGAGGGATTTACAGGGCTCTTTTCACGAGGCCCCTACGGACAGGCGTTTGTATCATTTCCAGCCTTTTACTATTACAATGTTGTAGTGAATAACTTTAGACACTGTCATTTATTTTATTTATTTATTTATTTATTTTAGAGACAGGAATCTTGCCATCTTGCCCAGGCTGGTCTCAAACTCCTGGGCTCAAACAATCCTCCTGCCTCGGCCTCCTAAAATACTGGGATTTATAGGCATAAGCCCCCGTGCCTGGCCAATGCACACTGTCATTTAGCTCATGTCGACACCTGAGTGTAGGACACACTCCTGGAGGTGGAATTGCTGGGCCAAAGAGTTTGTTTCTTGTCATTGTGATAGATATTGACAAATGAACCCTCACAGAAGTTGTGCTGAGTTCTGTTCCTACCAGCGACGTAGGTGATGATCTCTTTCTGGAGGGAGGGGGCATCCTTGGAGTCCACAGAGCCAGGAATGGAGAGTGGGCCCAGAATTTTGGTATAGGTGTTGTATAAACTTATAGTAAGGTTAAGAAAACCACAACTATCCATATCAGAGTCTTGGTTGGGGGAGGGGTATAATGGAGATCCATAAAGGGGCTAAAACACTGGACACCCTCCCTCCACATTGCTCCCGCATGGGAGTCGGGAATCTTTTCAGGTCGATATGATCTCACCTTGAGGAGCTGTGAGGTCCCAGAAGCCTCTGGGTTACTGATTGCTTGTGGTGAAAATGCCTATGCTACTGAAATCTAACTTTTTAAAAAACGTTATGGGCTGGGCGCAGTGGCTCACGCCTGTAATGGGAGGCTGCAGCGGGTGGATCACTTGAGGTAAGGAGTTCAAGACTAGCCCATAGTGAAACCCTGTCTCTACAAAAAAAATTAGCCAGACCTGGTCATGCATGCTTGTAATCCCAGCTACTCAAGAGGCTGAGGTGGGAGAATCCCTTGAACCCGGGAGGTGGAGGTTGCAATAAGCCATGATCGAGTCACTGCACTCCAGCCTGGGTGACAAGAGTGAGACTCCGTCTTCAAAAAAAAAAAAAAAAAAGAACTGGATTGTCTGGCTCAACTCCGGGCACGGCATGCAGGGCCCAGTTCTGCTGTTCTGCTGTTTGTTCTGCTTTCCTCCATATATTGGCATCTGGTGCCAAGAGGGCTGCTGCATTCCGGGCGTCACATCCAGACTCAGACCCAAAGAAGCTGCCCATCCCTACCTGGGTGAGCCTTTGTAGGAACGAGAAACCTCACCCAGCAGCAGAAACCTCACCGGGCAGCAGCATCTTTTCTGGTCATTCACCAGCGCTGCCCACCGCTTAACCAATCCCTGGCCAAAAGAATGGGACTGCCTGGGAGGCTGGACCAATCAGGACCTGCCCTCTGGGGCTAGGGAGAGGCCCGGATGAAGGCTGCAGGACAGGATGAAAGCCTAGACCTCTTTTACCAGCAATGACTACCTCTGTCTGGGTGTTTGGAACATGTTTGGATTTTATTCTGTTTTAAGTACTGTCTAAAACTTCTGCAGTGAACCTTGACTCTTCTTTTAATAATGCAAAAGGAATCGAAGTCCTTGTTTGAAAGGGAGAAGGGCGGGGGGGAGGGAGAGAGAAAGGGAGGGAGGCAGGGAAGTAGACAGAGGGGGAGTAGAATCCAGCCACCGGAAAATCCAGAATAGCTGGCTGTGCTTAATCCATGCCTGAAAATAACTGCTGGGTTTGCAGCAACCTCTCTCCAGGAGACAGACCAAGGAAACTACAAAACTGCAGGAAGGATTGAATGGCCGGGCACGGTGGCTCATGCCTGTTACCCCAACACTTTGGGAGGCCGAGGTGGGTGGATCACCTGAGGTCAGGAGTTCCAGACCAGCCTGGCCAGCATGGTGAAACCTCGTCTCTACTAGAAATACAAAAATAAGCCGGGCATGGTGGTGTGCGCCTATAGTCCCAGCTACTAGGGAGGCTGAGGCAGGAGAATCGCTTGAACCCAGGAGGTGGAGGTTGCAGTGAGCTGAGATCGTGCCACTGCACTCCAGCCTGGGGGAGAGAGCGAGAATTTGTCTCAAAAAAAAAAAAGGATTGAAGGTGGATGCTGAGGGTACTCTGACCCCATGAACCCAGCATGAAATCTTCCTGGCATTAAGGAACATTGAGGCTGTGGAGGATTGGAAATCCCTCCAGGGAAAACACACTTCTCTTCAGCAGGGTCACGAGGGGTGGGGGCAATGTGGGAGATGGGCAAGTCCAAAGACAAGGTCAACAACAATAATAATAACAATGACAGGCATTTGTTGCTTATTTGCCGGGCCTCTTGCATCCAGTTCTCCCAACATCCCTGTGAGGTGGTGATGCTTATCCCCATTGTCCAGCAGAGGAAACTGAGGCCCAGAGAGGTGAAGTCATTTGCCACAAAATCCCCCAGCCAAATGGTAGTAGAACCAGGTTTTCAGCCAGACTCACTAGCTCATGGCAGAGCTGCCCTGGAGTCTGCAGCCATTCAGTCTATAGCCGGGCCGCTCCATCCTTCAAGGCAGTTCAACGTCAAGATTCCTGATCTGCCTCAACCTGAGGCCTCTAGAAGATACCATCACCCCCGACAAGCTGAAGACGTGTGTCTGTCCGGAACACTCAGACACACACAAAGTGCTATGGATATGCCACACCCCGACCTAGCTGTCTCTTCCCGATGGACCTCACCGGGTACAAATGCCTGGCACCGCCTGCCTCAGCTCCCAAGGTCAGCTCTCGCTCCCGAACAGAACTTTCTAAGATGATGATGAAAAAAACGTTCTCTGTCTGTGCAGTTCAATGGAGTAGCCACTGATCACATGAGGCTAGTGAGCACTTGAAAGTGGCTAGTTTGAGGAACTGCATTTTTTAATGCAGTTAATTTTAATTACTTTGAATATATATACACACATATATACATTTATATATACATATACACATATATACACTTTTACATATATATATATATTCAATCAATTTTTTTTTTTTTTGGAGATGGAGTCTTGCTCTGTTGCCCAGGCTGGAGTGCAGTGGCACAATCTCCCCTCACTATAACCTCCACCTGTTGGGTTCAAGTGATTCTCCTGCCTCAGCCTCCCAAGTAGCTGGAATT
Source organism: Trachypithecus francoisi (assembly GCF_009764315.1). Lineage (NCBI taxonomy): Eukaryota > Metazoa > Chordata > Mammalia > Primates > Cercopithecidae > Trachypithecus > Trachypithecus francoisi. The sequence continues at coordinate 22,088 of NW_022681457.1, forward strand.
ACAGGCGTGCGCCACCACGGCCAGCTAATGTTTGTATTTTTTAGTGGAGACAGGGTTTCATCCTGTTGCCCAGACTGGTCTCAAACTCCTGGCCTCAAGTGATCTGCCTGCCTCTGCCTTCCAAAGTGCTAGGATTACAGGCATGAGCCACCACACCTGGCCTATTCAATATTTTTTTTTGAGACAGAGTCTCACTCTGTCACCCAGGCTGAAGTGCAGTGTCATGATCAAAGTTCACTGCAGCTTCGACCTCCCAGGCTCAGCGATCCTCCTGCCTCAGCCTTCTGAGTAACTGGAACTACAGTTGAAAGCCACCAAGCTTACCTAATTTTTTAAATTTCTTTGTCTGTAAAGATGTCCTACTATGTTGCCCAACCTGGTCTCAAATTCCTGGGCTCAAGAAATCTTCCCACCTCAGCCTCTCAGAGGGGTAGGATTACAAGTGTGAGTCACCTGTGCCTGGCCTAAGTTTATATGTAAATAGCCACATATAACTAATAGCTGTGATATTAAACAGCACAACACTAGACCCTCCATCACCCAAGCTCTGTTGATCCAACCAACAGAGCATAGTTGATCTCTCCCACCTCCCAGCCTCACATACACATGCCCTACGCCCTCCTTCCTGCCTCCACTCACCCAAGATATTGCAGCCTCCTCAATATGCCTTGATGACTATCTCAGCCTCCACATCCTTGCATTGCTGTTTATGCTGCCTGGTGTACCTCGGGCTGCCTCACCCCATCATCTGCCTCATTTCTACTCTTACTCCAGGTCTCAGCTCAGATGCCCCCTCCCCCAGGAAGCCCTCCCTAGCCCTCAGGTTGAATGAGGTGTGTCTCCTTGGGTTCTCCCAGACTTCTGGGCTCCTCCATCCCAGCCCTGATCACTCTGGATCATAATTGTGTGAGAGGGGTCTGCCCCCCACACCCTACAGGACTGTGTGCCCTACTGTGGACAGAGGGCAGAGCAGAGATGGTCTCAATCATCACTGTGTCACCAACATCACCCAGCACCCACGACTGGGCCCTGGGAGTGTGTGCTGGAATGAATGGAGACTGCTTTTTATAAACTAGGCTAGGCCAGGTGTGGTGAGTCACATCTGTAATCCCAATACTTTGGGAGGCAAAGGTGGGAGGACCACTTGAGCCCAGGAGTTCAACACCAGCCTGGGGCAACATAGCGAGATCCCATCTCTACAAAACATAAAAAAATTAGCCAGGGATGGTAGCACACAACTGTGGTCCCAGCTACTCAGGAGGCTGAGATGGGAGGATTGCTTGAGCCCAGGAGTTGGAGGCTGCAGTGAGCAATGATCATGCCACTATACTCCAGCCTGGGCAACAGAGTGAGACCCTGTCTTAAAAAAAAAAAAAAGAGTAATACACTTGGAGTAAACATGATCCAGAAAAGTACAAAACATACACTCTGGGGCTAGGTGAGGTGGCTCGTGCCTGTACTCCTAGCACTTTTGGAGGCGAGGCAGGAGGATCATCTGAGATCAGGAATGGCCAGCCTGGCCAACATGGCGAAACCCCATCTCTACTAAAAATACAAAAATTAGTCAGGCATGGTGACGCATGCCTGTAATCCCAGCTACTCAGCAGGCTGAGGCAGAAGAATCACTTGAACCTGGGAGGTTGCAGTGAACTAAGATTGTGCCACTGTACTCCAGCCTGGGCAACAGAGCGTCTCAAAAAAAAAAAAACACACACACCCTTAAAAACTACAAAATAATGTTCATGAATGGAAAGACAGAGCAAGACTCTGTCTCAAGAGAAAAAAAAAAAACAAAACAGGCCAAGCACGGTGGCTCACGCCTGTAATCCCAGCACTTTGGAAGGCTGAGGTGGGCAGATCACCTGAGGTCAGGAGTTGAAGACCAGCCTGACCAACATGGAGAAACCCCGTCTCTACTAAAAATACAAAATTAGCTGGGCGTGGTGGTGCATGCCTGTAATCCCAGGTACTCGGGAGGCTGAGGTGGGAGGATCACTTGAACCCTGGTGGCAGAGGTTGCGGTGAACCGAGATTACGCCATTGCACTCCAGTCTGGGCAACAAGACAAAACTCCATCTCAAAATAAAATAAAATTAAATTTAAAAGCCACTAGGCTAACAGCTTTTTTTTTTTTTTTTTTTTTTGAGACAATGTCTCGCTCTGTCACCCAGGCTGGCGTGCAGTGGCGCCGTCTCGGCTCCCTGCAACCCCTTGCCTCCCAGGTTCAAGTGATTCTCCTGCCTCAGCCTACACAGTTGCTGGGATTACAGGTGCCCACCACCACGCCTGACTAATTTTTGTATTTTTAGTAGAGACAAGGTTTCATCATGTTGGCCAGGCTGGTCTCAAACTCCTCACTTTATGATCTACCCAACTTGGCCTCCCAAAGGGCTGGGATTACAGGCGTGAGCCACCGCACCTGGCCTGTCTCAGAGCCTTCAAGTGAGTCAGTCACAGGTGAAATCCCACCTCTGTCTATTGGCAGACTTGCGTCTTTTCCTGGGCCTCTGTTTCCACATCTGTGCAATGGGAACAGTTATTTATGGTGGCTGCTGAATGAGGTAGTGTGTGTTTGAGCAAACCCAGGGGAATTGTTCAAACAGAGGCTGCTATGACTATTGCTATAGTGACTGCTGTTGTAGTCACGCTGAGTGAGAAAAAGAGGTTGAAGAGGGTCAGGGGAGGAGTCCTGGGAAGTTCCCCAGTCACCCTGAAAAACTGGTTCAACCTCTGTCTGTGCTTCCATCCCAGGGAGTATAGGTGGAGCCTCCAGAGCCCATGGACAGGGCAGGCGGGGGCTGGGCCAGCCTCAGCAGTGTCTCTAAGGCACCCTGGGATCCCCACTGAGCTGGCCTACTTCAGACAGCCAGGGCCCACCCCTCTGGCCCCCTTAGTGTCCAGCTCGTGGCCCCTTGGCATTTCCGCAAGAAGCCAAGATGGAGATTCCCATGGGGACCCAGGGCTGCTTCTCAAAGAGCCTTCTGCTCTCAGGTAAGGAGGAAATAGACCCTAAAGGCCGAGGGGAGAAATGGGGACTCAGCCCAGAGATTGAAGTTTCCTCTTAGAAGTCAGGGAAGATTACCTGAGAATATGAAATTAGAGTGAGATGGGGGAGGAGCAACAGAATCACAGCCTCATTACCATTTTATCTATGGAATTTTCTATAATGTTAGGACCATGAAGTCAGGAATTTATGTGTGTTTGGTTCCCTGCTATATCTCCAGTGTCTAGAAATTGAAGGAAGTTTAGATGTATTATATATAGTTGGTATTATGGCTTATATATTACATATGCCTGTAAGTATTGGTTGAATAAATGAATGAATGAATTCAGAGAGTCCATGTGTTTAGAAGCAGGCCACACAGCATCTCAAGGTAGAAAAACCTCTGGATCAATAGGATGGCAAATCTGGTATCCATGCCTGGGTTCCCACACCTGCACCCAGGGCAGACATCACTAATCAATCCCAGCATTGTTTCCAATGAGCAGCACTCAAAGTCCTTGCTCCCCGCTGAAGATCTCTATCTAGAGAGGAGCATGCCATGGTCCCTGGCAACACCCCTGATCTCAGCCCTTCCCTATAACTTCCCACAGCCTCAATCCTGGTCCTCCGGATGCTCCAAGGCTCCCAGGCAGCCCTCCACATCCAGAAGATTCCAGAGCAGCCTCAAAAGAACCAGGACCTTCTCCTGTCAGTCCAGGGTGTCCCAGACACCTTCCAGGACTTCAATTGGTACCTGGGGGAGGAGATGTATGGAGGCACGAGGCTATTTACCTACATCCCTGGGATACAACGGCCCCAGAGGGATGGCAGTGCCATGGGACAGCGAGACATCGTGGGCTTCCCCAATGGTTCTATGCTGCTGCGCCGCGCCCAGCCTACAGACAGTGGCACCTACCAAGTAGCCGTTACCATCAACTCTGAATGGACTATGAAGGCCAAGACTGAGGTCCAGGTAGCTGGTAAGTGTTAGGGTCTGGGGATGAGATGAGGAAACTAATGAGCCCTGAGCAGCTTCCATGCACCAGGTGCTGTGCAAACACTATTTCATTTGGTCCTCTCATTCATTCATTTGACACATATTGAGCGTCTACTGTGTACCAGTCCCCAGAGATAGTCTTTAACCCTCACATGCATTAACTAATAAAATATCTATGAAATGCCTGCCTTGTGCCTGACACTGGAAAATGTACCATCTTGTTTACCAAGGCGAGTATTTACTGATGAATCCACTCGGAGCAAAGTGTGAGGGACAGGGTGGTGGACAATAATGACAGCTGGCATTTCTTGGGTGCTTGTGAAGAGCCAGGCACCATCTTAAACCTTTTCCCTAAAGCATAGTTTCTCAGCTTCAGCACTACTGATGTTTAGTATTGGACAGTTCTTCCCAATAGAGGGTTTGTGTGTTGCAGAGATTTCAGCAGCACCCCTGGCCTCTACTCACTGGGTACCAGTAGCACCTTCCTAGTCGTGACAACCAACAATGTCTTCAGATATTGCCAAATGTCTCCACCCTGGGATAAGAATCACCCCTGGTTGAGAACCACTACCCTATATTTACTCATTTTTACCTTAAAACAACTGCATGAGGTGGGTGCCATTATTGTCTCCATTTTACAGATTGAAAAATGGAGGCACGCAGTGGTTATGACTTGCTGAGTAAAGACTATGAATCAGAATGATGTGACATGGGAAGGGGGGTCATCAGGGAGACCTCACTCAAGAAGTGACCTTAGAGGAGAGACCAGAAGAAGGTGATCGAGGGAGGGAGGTGCTGTGGCCCCTTGGCATTTCCACAGGACGCAGATCCCCCCAGAATTCGTATGTTCAAATCCTAACCCCCAAGATGATGGTATTAAAAGGTGGGGCTTGGGCCCGGCATGGTGGCTCATACCTGCAATCCCAGCATTTTGAGAGGCTGAAGTGGGTGGATCACCTGAGCTCAGGAGTTCGAGATCAGCCTGGCCAACATGGTGAAACCCTGTCTCTACCAAAAAATACAAAGATTAGCTGGGCGTGGTGGCAGGTGCCTGTAATGCCAGCCACTTGGGAGGCTGAGGCAGGAGAATCACTTGAACCTGGGAGGCAGAGGTTGCAGTGAACCAAGATCATGCCACTGTACTCCAGCCTGGGCAACAGAGCAAGACTCCATCTCAAAAAATAAAAAAGTGGGGCTTGTGGGAGGTGATTAGATCATGAGGGTAGAGCACTTGTAAATAGATTGTATGCTTTTTAAAAAAAAAAAAAAAACACACAAGATTGTGGAGACAGGGTCTTACTGGTATTGCTCAGGCTGGTCTCAAACTCCTGGCCTCAAGCAATCCTTCCACTTTGGCCTCCCAGTCCTGGGATTACAAGAGTAAGCCATCATGCCCAGTCTCAGCTCACTGTAACCTCCACCTCCCGGGCTCAGGCAATCCTCCCACCTCAGCTTCCCATGTAGCTGGGACTGTAGGCGCGTGCCATCACACCCGGCTAAATTTTTTTATTTATTGGTAGAGACTGGGTTTCGCCATGTTGCCCAGGCTGGTCTCCAACTCCTGAGCTCAGGTGATCCATCCACCTCGACCTCCCAAAGTGCTGGGATTACAGGCGTGAGCCACCACTCCTGGCCCCTAGTTAAATTTTAAAATGGGTTTTGGACAGTGGATAGAAAAAATTTTAGAGAAACGGATGAAATAGGCAAAAGTTGACTCAACACATGCATTCATTTGATTACACAAATCTGCATAAAATGACACTCTAGTCCAGCTGGAGATAAAAGTCCTTACTTCACTCATGGAGCCTGAGGTGGCTTCTCCCCACATTTCCGGGGCTCCCAGGTCACAGGTGCCCCTTTTGGAAGCTGCACAGCATGGTCATTAGGGAGTTCAGGTGGCCTGGGTATGATCCCAGCACTGCACTTATCGTGAGCCATAAGGCAAGGCAATTTACTGTTCTGTGCCTCAGTTTCCTTATCTGTAAAATGGCATAGAGTTTCTTTGTTGGATCATTGAGAGAACAGTGTGTGTGTGTGTGTGTGTGTGTGTGTGTGTGTATTTCAAACTTCATAACAACCCTAAGAGCTAGGTATTCGTATTATCCTCATTTCACAGACGAACCAAGTCTGTGTAATTTGCCCAAGGTCACACAGCCAGTAGGCAGCATTAGGATCTCGTAGTCTATGAGCTTAGCTGCCAAGAAGGGTTGGGATAGAACAGATGTCCAGTTTGAGAGTAAAGCTGGGAGGTCAGAGGATAAGAGCCAGGTAGGCGTGGTCTTAATTCTGGCAAGTCCAACTTAAGAATCCTCCGAGTCCCCTACATCTCCTGCAAAACACAGCCCAGAACCTCATCCTTCTGCTGAAAGGATTCAGGTATCATCAACTGAGGTGAGAAAAAGCAAAGCAGATTGGGTCTGGGCTCGATGGCTCATGTCTGTAATTCCAACACTTTGGGAGGACAAGGCAGGAGAACTGCTTGAGTCCAGGAATTTGAGACCAGCCTGAGTAATTTAGTGACATCTCTTCTTTACAAAAACTTTTAAAATTAGCCGGGAGTGGTGGTGTGTGCCTGTAGTCCCAGCTACTTGGGAGACTGAGGTGGGAGGATGGCTTAAGCCCAGGAATTAGAGGCTGCAGTGATACACGATCATGACATTGCACTCCAGTCTGGGCAACAGAGTGAGATGCTGTTTCAAAAAAGAAAAAAAATAAAATCAGCTGGATGGGGTAGGGTTAGGGAGCTTGTCAGCAAACAGATTTTGGATGTGCTGAGGATCATATGAAACCCTAGGGAACCGGTGACATTGAGATAGGGGAGAGCTGAGGAGTTCCATCTGGGACATGTTGAAAATTTTTTTAATAGAGATAGGGTCTCACTATGTTGCCCAGGCTGGTCTCGAACTCCTGGGCTCAAGTGATCCTCCCACCTCAGCCTCCCAAATTGCTGAGATTACAGGCATGAGCAACGCGCCCAGCCCGCTGGGACATATTGGATTTTATGTGCCACCCAGATGGTTGGATGCTCAGATCTGAAAAGCAGGAGAAAGCTCTGGGCTGGAAATAGGAAACTACCCCTCAGTTCTCCAGGCAGTCACTGATACAGTCGGTAGGGGATTGGGGGAACCCTCAGGAGACATCGCACAGTCCCCCCTCTCTCTCTTTATTTCTCTCATCCCTCAGAAAAGAATAAGGAACTGCCCAGTACACACCTGCCCACCAACGCTGGGATCCTGGCAGCCACCATCATTGGATCTCTTGCTGCTGGGGCCCTTCTCATCAGCTGCATTGCCTATCTCCTGGTGACAAGGAACTGGAAGGGCCAGAGCCACAGGTACAGGGTCCCCAGATGTCCCTCTCCTGTCTCCTCCCACTGTCTTCTCAAACCCCGTGGATTCTTCCACAAGTCACATCATCCGGCTCATACACAATCTCATCAAATCTTGGAACTCTTGGGGTGAAAAGGATCTTTCTATCCTGTGTTAAACAGAATTCTGCATTGCAAGGGACAGGAAACCTATTCGTAAACTGACTTACCAAAAACAAGGAATTTTAGACAGGGTCTCGCTCTGTCACCCAGGCTGGAGTGCAGTGGTGCAGTCACGACTCACTGCAGCCTCGACCTCCCTGGGCTCAGGTGATTCTTTCACCTCAGCCTCCCAGGTAGCTGAGACTACAGGTGTGCATCACCAGGCCTGGCTAATTTTTTTATTTTTGTAGAGATGGGATTTTGCCCAGGCTGGTCTCGAACTCCTGGGCTCAAGTGATCCTCCAGCCTTGGCCTCCCAAAGTGCTGAGTGGGAAACTGTTCCCTGTTTCCTGTTCCCTGCCCAAAAACAAGGAATTGTTTAATACTACATAACTTATTAACTTCAGGTAGGGCTGCATCCAGGGGCTCAATGTTCTCAAGTGACTCCTTTATATACTCCTCAACTCTGTATTTTTCTTCGGTGGCTTCATTCTCAGGCAGGCTCTCCTCTGTTGCGACAAGATCACTCCCAAAGGGCAGGCTCATACTCCACCGTTTTAGCCATTCCTAGCAAGGAGACAACCTTGTTCCTGGTAGTTCCAACAAAAGCCCCAAGTCTACCTCTCATTGGCTTAACTCAGATCACATGAATTTTCATGACCCAATCACTGTGGCCAGGGGTTGGTGGCCAGGGAAAGCCCTGATTGGCCAAACTTGGGCTATTTGTGCAGCCCCAGAGCCTGGGATAGATCCAACTCCGTTTAATCAAATGAATTGAGAGTGTAGACCAGCTCTCCAAAGGAAAACTGGATGCTATTGTCAAAGAAGGGGAGTGGACAGTGGTAGGCAAAGCTATCAGATGCCACCTACCTCTGTGTGGGGAGAGAGAGAGAGATGGGGTCCTGTTTCCCCCAGGGAGAGTCTATTTGTGAAAAATTCCTTTCTTATGACATCAGCGTCTTCAGAACTTTGTCTCTTGAAATTGATTCTGAACTGATTGTAGATAAGATGTCTAATTTTTCTGCCACTCACCAGTTCCTAGAATTTGAAAGCAGCAATTTTGTCTCCTTTCTTAATTGTGCCATGGATTCTTTTTTCTTCTTCTTCTTCTTTTTTTTTTGAGACAGTCTTGCCACAGTGCAGTGGAGCAATCTCGGCTCACTGCAATCTCTGCCTCCGGGGCTCAAGCAATTTAGTGCCTCAGCCTCCTAAGTAGCTGGGACTACAGGCGTGCACCACAACACCCGGCTAATTTTTTTGTATTTTAGTAGAGATGGGGTTTCACCATGTTGCCCTGAGTGGTCTCAAACTCCTAATCTCAGGCAATCCACCGGCCTCGGCCTCCCAAAGTACTGGAATTACAGGCGTGAGCCATTGTGCCTGGTCTATTTCTTTTTTCTTTTTTAGAGAGACAGGGTCTTGCTCTATCACCCAGGCTGGAGTGCAGTGGCGTGATCATAGTTTACTACAGCCTCAGACTCCTGGGCTCAAGTGATCCTCCCACCTCAGCCTCCTGGGTAACTGGGACCACAGGCCTGTGCTACCACACCTGGCTAATTATCTGTATTATTATTTTTTGTAGAGATGGGGTCTTGCTATGTTGCCCAAGTTGACCTCAAACTCCTGGCCTTAAACGATCCTTCCGCCTCAGCCTCCCAAAATGCTCGAATTACAGGTGTGCACCACCATGCCTAGCTTATTTTTTACTTTTTGTAAAAATAAGATCTCCCTGTGTTGCCCTGGCTGGTCTTGAATTGCTGGGCTCAAGCCATCCTCCCATCTCAGCCCCCGAAGTAGCTGGGACTACAGGAATGCACCATTTCCAAGCTTGCTTTCTTCTTGTTTTGCTCTTGTCGCCCAGGCTGGAATCCAGTGGCGCAATCTCAGCTCACTGCAACCTCCGCTTCACAGGTTCAAGCGATTATGCTGCCTCAGCTTCCTGAGTAGCTGGAATTACAGGCACCCACCACATCGCCTGGCTAATTTTTGTATTTTTAGTAGAGACAGGGTTTCACCATGTTGGCCAGGATGGTCTCAAATCCTGACCTCAGGTGATCTGCCCACCTTGGCCTCCCAAAGTGCTGGGATTACAGGTGTGAGCCCCTGCGCCCAGTCAATTATTATTTTTTGTACTCAAAACCGCACACACACCTTCCACCACCTCCCTCTCTCTCCATTTTCCTTCATAGGGAAGGAATGTTGCTCTCTGATATTCTACTGTCAGTGCTTTACTCCAATTTTCTTCCCCTCTCTTCCCCCCTAGACTGCCTGCTCCAGGGGGCCAGGGATCTCTGTCCATCTTGTGCTCCGCTGTGTCCCCAGTGCCTTCAGTGACGCCCAGCACATGGTTGGTGCTTGTAAATACTTATTTGGTGAATTAACAAACTCGCTATAGTGGTGTCAAGAGTACTTTTGTTTCATACTCAAAGTCTTGCTCTATTGCCCAGGTTGGGGTACAGTGGTGCTATCATAGCTCACTGTAGCCTCGACCTCCCTGGTTCAAACTATCCTCCCACCCCGAGTCTCCCAAGTAGCTGGGACCCCAGGTGCGGACCACCATGCCTGGCTAATTTTTGTAGAGACGGAATCTCACTTTGTGGGTCAGGCAGGTCTCAAACTCCTGGCCTCAAAAAATTCTCCTGCCTTGGTCTCCCAGTGTGCTGGGTGTATAGTCATGAGCCACTTCACTTGGTTCCAGTGTACTTTTTAAATTAAGGGTATTTAGGACGGGTGCAGTGGCTCATGCCTGTAATCCCAGTATTTTGGGGGGCCAAGGCGGGTGGATCACTTGAGGTCAGGAGTTCGAGACCAACCTGAGGAACATGGTGAAAACCTGCTCTACTAACAATACAAAATTATCCGAGCAGGGGCCGGGTGTGGTGCCTCACGCACTTTGGGAGGCCAAGGCAGGCTGATCATGAGGTCAGGAGATCGAGACCATCCTGGCTGACACGGTGAAACCCTGTCTCTACTAAAAATACAAAAATTAGCCGGGCGTGGTGGCGGGTGCCTGTAGTCCCAGCTACTAGGGAGGCTGAGGCAGGAGAATGGCGTGAACCCGGGAGGTGGAGCTTGCAGTGAGCCGAGATCGCACCACTATACTCCAGCCTGGGCAACAGAGCGAGACTCCGTCTCAAAAAAAAAAAAAAAATTAGCCGAACATTGTGGCACACACCTGTAATCCCAGCTACTTGGAAGGCAGAGGCAGGAGAATCCCTTGAACCTAGGAGGCGGAGGTTGCAGTGAGCTGACATCACGCCATTGCACTCCAGCCTGGGCGACAGAACGAGACTCTGTCTCAAAAATAAAAATAAAAATAAAAATAAAAAATAAATAAGGGTATTCAAATGAATCAATGTAAAGAGAAACATTAAGGAAAGCTAAGACAGGTGGATGGAACAGGACCATGTAGGTGATCTCTGTAAATGGTGATGTTTGGGGAACGTTGCTCATTGGCATGAGGTGGTGGCTAGGGAAACTGAGGGACTGCGGATGGGGATTATGGAATAAGAGTCTGGGATAGTTCAGGCCTCATCCTAGCTCACTCTGAAGGAGAGACCATGTGGCTTTCAGGGGCCTGGTGGGATTTCCAGCCTCTCTAAGTCTCTCTCCACCCACCCAAGTGTCTCTCTATCCTAATATCAATTCCCTCCATGTGTCCCCAGGATGGCAACCACAGAGAAGCCAGAATTGGGCCCTGCTCATGATGCTGGTAAGGCAAGAGCCCCAGATCTCACTACCTAGCCCTCTTCTCAACTCCTCCCTTCTCCCCCATAGCCACAAGCCCCCTTATTCTCCCTCACTCAGGGGCCTCCCAATGCACATGCCCAAGACCTCCCTGGGGCCCCCTGAACTCCACCCACATAATCTGAGCACATCGGCACCACCCTAAACCTGCTTTCTCTCTTCTTCTCAGTGGCTGGCACCCCCATCCCGTCATGCGAGTGGATCCCATCCACCCCCACAGGCCACTACCAGCCTCCTAGACCCCCCCACATCCAGCTCCTCACTGATCTCCCAGCCTCCAGACACCTCCAACCCATCCAGGGACAAGATCTTTCTAAACTTCTGATCCTGTTACTCCTCTGCTCAAAGGCCCTCCATGGCTCCCCTGTGCCCTTGAGAACCTTAACATGATTCTCAAGGCCCTTCACAAGACAGATCAAACATCGTTTCTGAAACACAGCTGGCTCTCTCACCAGACCTCTGCATTCACCCTCTCCTGCCTTAGCTTCACTCTTACTTCTCTCTACTATCTGAGGTGCCCCCTCCAGGAAGCCCTCACTGAGGGCTAGGCTGCTTAGACACCCCCTCTTGGGCTCCCACCCACCCCCAGTCCCCCCACTCCAGCCCTAAACACTCCAGGTTGTCACTCTGGAGACTGGTCTGTGTTCCCCACTGGCCTGTGAATCCCGGAAGGGCAGGCCCGGGACTGTCATGGTCACCACTGTGTCCCCAGCACTGGGTTTGGCTAGAAGAAGAGTTTGCACAAATGTTAGTTGAATAAATAAATAAATGAATGTCAACAGGCAGCCAGAGTGGCCTGTGGGGCCCATCTGTGAGCGGGTACCTCCCCTGTCCCCTGTTTCAGGTGACAACATCTATGAAGTGATGCCCTCTCCGGTCCTCCTGGTGTCGCCCATCAGTGACACGAGGCCCATAAACCCAGTCCGGGTGAGTCCTGTCCCCAGCCTCTCCCCTGAAGCCAGTGCTAACAGGCGCCTCCCCTCTGAGCTGGCCGTGGTCCTCTGGCCCACCTTGACACCAAGTCTGGGAATCTCAACTCTCTGTATATTGTTCCCTGTTTTTAAAAATCCTAAGGAAAAGAGACTGGAAGGAAACAGCACAACAGAAGCAGCATTTGTCTCTGGGGTGTGGAGGGTGGTGGGTGGGTTTTATCTTCTTTTCTTTTATACTTGTCTGTGTTTTCTGCACTGAGCAGCTACTCCCTTTATAATGGGGAGGTTTTATATATATAATGAAAAGTTTATAAAAATGAATTACTTAGGCTGTGCACGGTGGCTCACGCCTATAATTCTAGCACTTTGGGAGGGCAAGGTGGGTGGATCACCTGAGGTCAGGAGTTTGAGACCAGCCTGGCCAACATGGCGAAACCCCATCTCTACTAAAAATGCAAAAATTAGCCAGGTGTGATGGTGCATGCCTGTAATTGCAGCTACTTGGGAGGCTGAGGAAGGAGAATCACTTGAATCCAGGAGGTGGAGGTTGCAGTGAGCCGAGGTCATGCCACTGCACTCCAGCCTGCGTGACAGGAGTGAGACTCCGTCCCAAAAAAAAAAAAAAAAAAGAGGTTATTAGATTAAATAAAAAGAAAAACTTAGCTGGGCATGATGACTCAAGCCTGTAAATCCCAACACTTTGGGAGACCAAGGTGGGAGAATTACTTGAGGCCGGGAATTTGAGACCAGCCTGGGGAACATAGCGAGACCCCATCTCTACAAAAATTTAGCTAGGCATGGTGGTGTGCACCTATAGTCCCAGCTACCAGGGAGGCTGAGGAGGGAGGATCACTTGAGCCCAGGAGTTTGAGGCTGCAGTGAGCCATGATTGCACCACTGCACTCTGGCCTGGGTGACAGAGCAAGATCCTGTCTTTTTCTAAAAAAGCGAAAAATAAGAGAAGCTTAAAACACTAAGGCTAGGCTGGGCGCGGTGACTCAAGCCTGTAATCCCGGCACTTTGGGAGGCCGAGACGGGCGGATCACGAGGTCAGGAGATCGAGACCATCCTGGCTAACCTGGTGAAACCCCGTCTCTACTAAAATAATACAAAAAACTAGCCGGGCAAGGTGGCTGGCGCCTGTAGTCCCAGCTACTCAGGAGGCTGAGGCAGGAGAATGGCGTGAACTCAGGAGGCACAGCTTGCAGTGAGCTGAGATCCGGCCACTGCACTCCAGTCCGGGCGACAGAGCGAGACTCCGTCTCAAAAAAAAAAAAAAAAAACACTAAGGCTAAGAGCTTAGAACCAGAGGTGTTGACAGGGGTAGACTGAGAGTTAACAGAGTGGTTGACGGGATACCACACAAAGCTGGGGCCCAGTGCCCAGTTGTCAGAGGAGAACGCTGAGGTGCAGGGAAGCTAATCCCCTCTGCACAGGGGCCTCGCAATCTGGGAGGGGTAATGGGGACTTGGAATCTGAGAGTGTCCCAGAACCAAAGGTCAAAGATTAGAGGGTGGGGGTGCCGAGCGCCCACTCACCTGTGTCCTTTCCTTGTAGCCCCTGCCCACACCCCCACCCCTACAGGCAGGGCCAGAGAACCACCAGTACCAGGTATGGAGCTGGGAGCTGGGAGGGGTGGTGGGGATCCTATGGATCCAGGAGCCCCGAAGCCTGGGTGGGGAGGGGTCAAGACAACCGAAACTGGGGGCTCTCCTCCCCTCATCCCCACAAGCCTCATGGTCTCAGCTCTCGGAGAAGCCCAAACCGCCTCCCTGAGAGACCCTGGCAAATCTCTTTTCCTCCCAAGGCTGTGATTTCCTTCTTTGCAAAAGGGATCCAAAACCTTGAATTTGCACTGGAGGAACAAGGCCCTGAGAGGGACAGGGGATTGCCCAGGGTCACACAGCCAGTCGGGTCCCCAGTGAAACCCCACTGCAGGGCTCAGTCCTTCTCCATCCCCTCCTGTCTGCTGTCTGTCCCTGTAGCTCTGTCTCTCTCTGAGTGGCCTACATATGTCTGTGTGTCTGTCTTCCCCTTTCTTGGACTCTCTCTCTCTCTCTCTAATTTCTCTGGCTGTGTCCTTTTCAATCTCTCTGTCTTTCTCTGTTTCCAATTTGTTCATGCTGCCTTGTCTAAGATGCATCTCTTTACAAATCTTTGTTTCTCTGCATCTCTGTCTCTCTCTCCATTCTCTGTCTCTCCTGCCTCTTTGTCTCTGTCACTGTGTCCACCTCATTTCCTGGCTCTTCCAGGACCTCTTTTCTCTGCGTCTCACTCTCTTTCCACCTTGCTCTTCCATTCTTTCTGTGGGTTTCTCCCCATCTCACTCTGTCTCTCATCCTCTGTCCCTCTCTGTCTCCCCAAGACTCTCACCCTCCACCCAGTCATAATTCTGTTCTCTCTCCCCGCCCAAGCAGGACCTGCTAAACCCCGACCCTGCCCCCTACTGCCAGCTGGTGCCAACCTCCTGATGAGTCCTGGCTCAGGCCAGCCGGGGAGAAGACAAGGCCCAAGGCCCCAGCCCTCCTCTGGGAGCCTCACACCTGAGACCAGCAGGACGAGGCCATGGGGAGCTGTGGGGCCGATGAGGTGGACTCGGCCAAGGACTCAGCAGCACATGGGGCAGGTGTCCTGGCAGGGGGATGGGAGACTGTAACAGGTCTGGGTCCCTGTACAGCCCCTGAATGCATGCCTGCCTTCAGTCTGTTCCCTCAAGCAAGCTGGCCTGGGCCATGTGCCTGTGAAAATCAGGCTCTGGCCCCTTTCCATGCCAAAGTCCTCCAAGATCTGGATATCTGGGGACAAGGGGGTGGCCTCAGGCCTGCCTCCCAGGCAGTTGGCTGGGCTCCCAACTGTCTGTCCTCAATGCCCTACCCCAACTCCACCAGTGACCCTGAGTCTCTTCCCCTGGGGACAAGGCAGACACCCCGCCATGCAGGCCTCAGGTGGCAGAGAGGCCCAGCCTCACAGGCCTGTGGCCCCACACGCCAGTCCCAGCAAGGTGACCACGGCTGCCGGACCCCTTCCCTGTTCAGGCAGGCCCAGCCCCTCTCAGAAATTGCTGCCAGCTGCTGGCCTTGGCCCCACCCTGAATCTCACCGAGTCCCTCTGGGCAGCAGCTCCCTTCTCCACCCCGCCCCAGCCCCGGTCCCAAATGTGGTCTCACCTTGTCCTCCCCTCCCCCAATCTATGCATTCATTCAGCAATAAATGAGCCTTTGCTGTATGCCAGACCCAGTTCTAGACTCTTGCAGCCTTGATAGAAAGTAAAACAAAAACTCCTACTTTCCCAGAGGGTCGCTCTGGCAGGGGAGAGAATCAGGAAATAAAATAATAAATGTGTGCTGTCTGTCAGATGGGGATAAGTGTATTGGGGAAATGGAGGGGAGTTGAGAGTATTGGGGGACTGAGATTTTTAATTAGAAAGGGCAGAGAGGTCCTCACTGAGAAGGTGACAAATGAGCAAAGACTTGAAGGAGGGGAAGAAGGGAGGCTTGTGGGGCTCTGGAGGAAGCGCATTCCAGGCAGCTAGAATAGCAAGTGCAAAGGCCCCGGGGCAGGAGCATGCCTGGCACATTCAAGGAGCAGCAAGGCGGCTGGGCACGGTGGCTCACGCCTGTAATCCCAGCACTTTGGGAAGCCAAGGCAGGCAGGTCACTTGAGGTCAAGGGTTCAAGACCAGCCTGGCCAACATGGTGAAATCCCATCTCTATTAAAAATATAAAAATTAGCCGGGCATGATGGTGGGCGCCTGTAATCCTAGCAACTGGGGAGGCTGAGGCAGGAAAATTGCTTAAACCCGGAAGGCGGAGTTTGCAGTGGGCCAAGATCACACCATTACACTCCAGTCTGGGTGACAGAGCAAGACTCCAGTGTGGTGGAGAGAGTGGGGAAGCAGGAAAGGGTGGGTGGGTGTTGATGTCAGGAGATGGACGGAGGGGCACGTGGCGCAGGGCCAGGTAAGGCACTGCCGAGACTGTGGCTCTGGGCGGTAGGGTGCTGTAAAGGGCTGAATAACGGGCCCCCAGTGACGTCTACATCCTAATCCCCTGTGAATGTTACGTTATATGACAAAAGAACGCAGCTGTGATTAAGTTCAGGATCCTGCTTTTGGGAGATTATCCTGGGTTGCCCTGGCAGGCTCTTCATGTAATCACACAGGTCCTTATAATCAAGAAGGACACAGGAAGTGCGAGTCAGCGGGGCTGTGACAACAAAGGAAGCAAAGCCCTTTGAAGATGGGAAAAGGAGCCGAAAGTCAAGGCAGCACTTCAGAGTCAGAACAATCCAGTGTGAGAAAGATTCCGTGGGCCATTGTGAGTGTTGAAGACAGAAGGAGGCCATGACCTAAGGAATGCAAGAAACTTCTAGAAGCTGGAAGAGGGCCAAGCTCGGTGGCTCACGCCTGCAGTCCCAGCACTTTGGGAGGCCATGGTGGGAGGATCACTTGAGGCCAGGAGTTGGAGCCCAGCCTGGGCAACATAACAAGACCCCGTCTCTAAAAAAAAAAAAAAAATCAGAGCCAAGGGTGGTGGCTCACGCCTGTAATCACAGCACTTTGGGAGGCCGAGACAGGGGGATCACTTGAGGTCAGAAGTTCAAGAACCAGCCTGGCCAACAAGGGGAAACCCCGTCTCTACTAAACATACAAAAATTAGCCAGGCATGGTGGCAGGCGCCTGTAATCCCAGCTACTGGGGAGGCTGAGGCCGGAGAATCGCTTGAACCCAGGAGGCGGAGGTTGCAGTGAGCCGAGGTCGCACCACTGCACTCCAGCCTGGGTGACACAGCGAGACTCCGTCTCAAAAAAAAAAAAAAAAAAAAAAAAATCAGAACTGGGGAAAGGCAAGAAAATGGATTCTCTTCCTAGAACCTCCAGAAAGCGACAGTCCCGCTGAAACTTTGGCTTTAGTACAGCAAGACCCCTTTTGGATTCTTGACCTCCAGAACTGTAAGATAAAAAAACTTGTGTTGTTTTAAGCCACTAAACTTGTGGCAATTTTTTATAGGAAATGGGAAACTAATACAGAGGATGAGGAAGAAATCACAGAAGGAGAAGTTGCGTCTCATGCTGACTCAGTATGCAAATACTCCCTGGAAGACTTCTCCATCCCCAGACCACTCCAGACACCCAATGCCTGGGCCTTTGACTGCCTTGCTAAGATGGTCAACCAGGTCAGCCAGGTAGCCAGGGCCCAGGGCTAGGAGTGTGAGGGATTCCACCTTTTCTCTCTCTTCTTTTTTTTTTTTTTTTTTTCTTTTTTGAGACAGAGTCTTGCTCTTTCGCCGAGGCTGGAGTGCAGTGGCGTGATCTCAGTTCACTGCAACCTGCGCCTCCCAGGCTCAAGCAATTCTCTTGCCTCAGCCTACCATGTAGCTGAACTGCAGGTGCGCACCACCTCACCGAGCTACTTTTTTTTTTTTTTTTTGTATTTTCAGTAGAGACGAGTTTCACCATGCTGGCCAGGCTGGTCTCGAACTCCTGGCTCTGCAGGCACGAGGACTGAAATCCATGGTGGTAAATGCCTGTAATCCTAGCACTTTGGGAGACCAAGGCAGGCGGATTACTTGAGGTCAGGAGTTCAAGACCAGCCTGGCCAACATGCTGAAACACTGTCTCTACTAAAAATACAAAAATTAGCCAGGCATGGTGGTAGTTTGAGACAGGAGAATCGCTTGAATCCGGGAGACAGAGGTTGCATTGAGCCGAGGTCATGCCACTGCACTCCAGCCTGGGCAACAGAGCAACACTCTAGAACAAAACATTGACAGAATTCGGTTCTGATTTGGATACAGGGGATTGGAGAGAAGAGTGTGCCAATAATTGGTTTGTTCATCATTTCAATGAACATTTATTGAGCATCTGCTGTGGACAGCCCTATTCTAGGCTCTGGGGAGACAGCCATGAACCAGACAGTGATGCCTGCTTTTGGAGAGCTGACCTGCTGGTGGGAGAAAGGCCACAGACAAAGCGCATGGAACACAATGTCAGGGGTGATGAAGCCGTGAAGGAATGGAGCAGATGCTGGAACTGGCATGCTGAAGAGGTGCTGGAGAGGGTCAACTCCTGGGGGACTGCTTCGAGCAATGGGAGGGTGTGGAGCAGGGGAGTTGTGCACACTGCAACTGGGCCAGGTTTGCAAGAGAAATCAAGACATGGCCACACAAACACTTCTGTGTGAATGTTCACAGCAGCACTATTCACAGTAGCCAAAAAGTAGAAATAACCCAAATGTCCATGAGCAGATGAATGGGTTTTTTGTTTGTTTTGTTTATGTTTTTGTTTTTGTTTTGAGACAGAGTCTCGCTCTGCTGCCCAGACTGGAGTGCAATGGCACGATCTCGGCTCACTGCAACCTCCACCTCCTGAGTTCAAGCCATTCTCCTGCCTCAGCCTCCTGAGTAGCTGGGACTTCAGGCGTGCACCACCATGCCTGGCTAATTTTTGTATTTTTAGTGTAGACGCGGCTTCACCATGTTGGCCAGGCTGGTCTCAAACTCCTGACCTCAAGTGATACACCCGCCTCGGCCTCCCAAAGTGCTGATTATAGGCGTGAGCCACCGCACTCAGCTGGATATGTATTTTTTTAAAATAGAGATGGGGTCTCACTATATTGCCCAGGCTGGTCTTAAACTTCTGGGTCGAGCAATCCTGCCTCAGCTTCCCAAAGTGCTGGGATTATAAGCATGAGCCATCACTTCCAGTCAGGATAAATGAATAAACATATATGGTACAGTCAGCCTGGCACAGTGGCTCATGCCTATAATCCCAGCACTTTGGGAGGCCGAGGTGGACCAGATCACCTTAGGTCAGGAGTTTGAGACCAGCCTGGCCAACATGGAGAAACCCCGTCTCTACAAAAATGCAAAAATTAGCCGGGTGTGGTGGCAGGTGCCTGTAATCTCAGCTACTGGGGAGGGTGAGGCAGGAGAATTGCTTGAACCTGGGAGGTAGAGGTTGCAGTGAGCCGAGATTGTGCCACCGCACTCCAGCCTGGGCAAAAAGAGTGAGACTCTGTAAGACTCTGTCAAAATATATATATATGGTACAGTCATGCACCACATAATATTTCCATCAACCACTGACCACGTGTATGACAGTGGTCCCGTAAGATTATAATACATTTGTTTGTTTGTTGTTTTGTTTTATTTGTTTGTTTTAGAGAAGGTCTCACTCTGTTGCCCAGGCTGGGGTGCACTGGCACAATCTCAGCTCGCTGCACCCTCCACCTCCTGGGTTCAAGTGATTCTCCTGCCTCAGCTTCCTGAATAGCTGGGATTACAGGTGTGCACCACCATGTCCAGCTAATTTTTGTATTTTTAGTAAAGTCAGGATTTCATTATGTTGGCCAGGCTGGTCTCGAACTCCTGACCTCAAGTGATCCACGTGCCTTGGCCTCCCAAAGTGCTGGGATTACAGGCAGGAGCCAGGACACCTGGCTGTCATATCGTATTTTTACTGTATCTTTTCTATGATTAGATACACGAATATTTATCATTGTGCTACAATTGCCTACAGTTTTCAGTGCAGCCACAGACTGTGCAAGTTTGTAACCTAGGAGCAATAGCCTGTACCCTATACCCTAGGTGTGTAGCAGGCTCTACCATCTAGGTTTGTGTAAACACATTCTATGATGTTCACACAACAATGAAATCGCCTAAGGACTCATTTCTCAGAACATATCCTCATCATGAAGTGATGCATGGCTGTATTATCCAGTGGAACATTATTCAGCCAGGAAAATAAATGAAGCCCTGACACATACTGCAGCAAAGAAGACCCTGAAAACGCTGTGCTAAGTGCAGGAAGCCAGACGCAAAGGACTCCATATGGTAGGATCCCATTTCTATGAAATGGCCAGGTGATTCATCAAGACGAGAAGTGGATGTAGTAGTTGTTAGGGTTGGGAGGGCGGGCGGAATGAGGAAGTGACTGCTCGTGGATACAAGCTTTATCTTAGGGGCGATAGGATGTTCTCAAATTTTTTTTGTTTGTTTTATTTTGTTTTGTTTTTTGAGATGGAGTCTTGCTCGTTCACCCAGGCTGGCATGATCTCAGCTCACTGCAACCTCCGCCTCCCAGGTTCAAGTGATTCTCCTGCCTCAGCCTCCCGAGTAGCTGGGATTATAGGTGTATGCCACCATACCTGGCTAATTTTTGTATTTTTAGTAGAGACAGAGTTTGTTGGCCAGGCTGGTCTCGAACTCCTGAGCTCAGGCAATCTGCCCACTTCAGTCTCCCAAAATGCTGGGATTATAGGCATGAGCCACTACATCCAGCCATGTTCTCAAATTGATTGTAACAATGGCTGCACAACTCTGTGAATACACTAAAAGCTCTTGAAGTGTACCCTTTATTTTGGTTTTGTTTTCGTTTTAAGAGACAGGGTCTTGCTCTTTCACCCAGGCTGGAGTGCAGTGGTTGCGATCTGGGCTCATTGCAGCCTCAACCTCCTGGGCTCAAGTGGTCCTCCTTCTTCAGACTCCTGAGTAGCTAGGATTACAGGCATGCACCACCATGCCCAGGTAATTTTTGTATTTTTAGTAGACATGGGGTTTCGCCACCTTGCCCAGGCTGGTCTCGAACTCCTGACCTCAAGTGATCTGCTTGCCTTGGCCTCCCAAAGTGCTGGGATTACAGGTGTGAGCCATGGCACTCAGCCCGCATTGTATACTTTACATGGATGAATTGTGTGGTGTATGAATTACACCTCAAAACTGTTTAAAAAAGAAGGAAGGATGGAGCCTTTCTGAACCTATTCTGGTTCAGAGGCTGCCAGATTCGCAAAATACTTTTAAAAAGAAAGAAAGAAATGGGGCGGGGGAGGGAGGAGGAGTGGGGGGTGGGAAGAGGTGGAGAGAGAAAACAAAGAGAAAGAAAAAACAAAGAAAGAAAGCGAGGAGGGAAAGAGGGAGGGAGAGTGGAGGGAGAAAGCAGGCGGGTTTGAGAATTCATACCTGAGTTTGCAGAAGCGGACAGCTGGAGACCGGGGTCGGGGTGTGGGAGTGGGGACAGTGAACATGAGTGCGCCTTGTAGCACCTGACTCATTGTCGCTCCAGAAATGTCACCTTCTTTTACTGTTTGGGGTTTGTGCTTAGTGGGTCGTCACTACTGCCAGACTTGCTGCAAGACAGGGTCAGCCCTGAGCCAGCAGGGGGCAGCAGAGGCCCACACAGACCCAAGCATAAGCGCAGCAGCTACCTGGAGCCCCCCAATGCACCCACCCTGTCTCTGCCCTTCTTTATCCCTCTGGGAACCCAGAGAGTCTATCCAGCTGCCCAAGCCCAAACCTGGACACCTCCCTCCCCACTCTCACTGCAGGCACCAGGCCCTGCCCTCCAGGCCTCTTGAACTTGGCCTTCCCCTGTCCCTGCAGCCCAGCCCTGGTCCAGGCAGCTTCTCTCCTCTCCCTGCCCCAGCCTCCCACCCGGACTCCTCCCCACTCCCATTCTCCTACCACAAAGCAGCCCAAAGGATCTTTCTAAAGCCCAAATTCAACCTAGCCCCTTCCTGCTCAAAACCATCCGTGGCTCCCCAGCGCCCTTAGAGTCCAAGCTCCTCACCACAGCCTCTAACACCTGCAAAGTCCAGGGGACGCTCAGTCTCACCTCTCAGCACCCACTGCCCTCTCACCCTTGCCCCTGGTCTACAGTCCACCGGTTTTAACTTATTTCTGTTTCCCCACACACTGTGTTCCATCTCACTTCCAGGCCCTTGCACACCCCCAGACACACAGTTCCACTCTTCCTGCCCACCCCATTCACCCTCCAAGTCTCAACTCATCTCCTCCTCCAGAAAGCCCTCCTTGACTTCCAAGCTGGGTCAGATCCCTCCTGTGAGCTCACCCACCCCAGCCCTGCCCACTCTGGGCCATCACTGCCTGGGGACGGGTCTGTCCCACTGGACTATGAGCCCTATAAGCACAAGTGCTGTCTCCATCACTGAAGGGCTCCAGCACTGACCAGCACAGGGCAGAGGCCCAAGGAGTGTGGATGCTCATTATACACATCCTTCCCTTTCCCAACCTAGCAGTCCCCATTCATTCATTAACATTTATTGAGCAATTACTATCCCTAGACTCTGTTACATGAACTTGACTGGCATGAGAGAGGTGAAGATGAACCAGCCCAGCTCCTACCCTCAGGAAGCTTGAGGTCTAGTAGGGGAGATGACCTGGAACTAATGTAATAATAATAATTAATAATAAACATTATTGAGCACTTATTATATGCCATGCACTGTGCTAAGGGCTTTACATTTATTCACTGATACCCTCACAACTGTTCTGGAAGGAAGTTTTGCCATTAAAAGTAATGGCAAGCCAGGTGCAGTGGTTCATGCCTGTAATCCCAGCACTTTGGGAGGCCAGGAGGGCAGATCACCTGTCGTGGGGAGTTCAAGACCAGCCTGACCAACGTGGAGAAAACCCTTCTCTACTAAAAATTAGCTGGGCATGGTGGTGCATGCCTGTAATCCCAGCTACTTGGGAGACTGAGGCAAGAAAATCGCTTGAACCCAGGAGGCAGAGGTTGCGGTGAGCCGAGATCGCGCCATTACACTCCAGCCTGGGCAACAAGAGTGAAACTCCATCTCAAAAAAAAAAAAAAGAAAGAAAGAAATGGCAAATTGGCCGGGTGCAATGGCTCATGCCTGTAATCTCAGCACTTTGGGAGGCTGAGGCGGGCAAATCACAAGGTCAGGAGTTCAAGACCAGCCTGGTCAACATGGTAAAACCCAGTCTCTACTAAAAATACAAAAATTAGCTGGGCGTGGTGGCAGGTGCCTGTAATCCCAGCTACTTGGGAGACTGAGGCAGAAGAATCGCTTGAACCCAGGAGGTGGAGGTTGCAGTCAGCCGAGATGGTGCCACTGCACTCCAGCCCAGGTGACAGTGCGAGACTCTGTCTCAAAAAAAAAAACAAAAAACAAAAACAACTCACACCTGTAATCCCAGCGCTTTGGGAAGCTGAGGCGGGTGGATCATGAGATCCGGAGATTGAGACCATCCTGGCTAACACAGTGAAACTCCATCTCTACTAAAAATATAAAACATTAGCCGGGCGTGGTAGCATGTGCCTGTAGTCCCAGCTTCTTGGGAGGCTGAGGCAGGAGAATCGCTTGAACCCGGAAGGTAGAGGTTGCAGTGAGCTGAGATGGTGCCACTGCATTCCAACCTGGGTGACAGAGCAAGACTGTCTCAAAAAAAAAAAAAAGTAATGGCAAAACCGCAATTACTTTTGCACCAACCTAGTACTCTGATTATCCCCATTTTACAGATGAGGAAATTGAGGTTAAGTAAGTGAAGCTGGCCAGGCACAGTGGCTCATGCCTTTAATCCCCGGACTTTAAAAGGCAAAGGCAGAAGGACCTCTTGAGCTCAGGAGTCCGAGATGAACTTGGGTAACATGGCAAGACCCAGTCTGCACACATAAAAAAAGTATGTATTTACTTTTATTTATTTATTTATTTTGAGATGGAGCTCTTCTCCATCACCCTGGCTAGAGTGCAGTGGCATGATCTCGGCTCACTGCAACCTCTGCCTCCTGGGTTCAAACGATTTCCGGCTTACTTTTGTATTTTTAGTAGAGACAGGGGTTTTACCATGTTGGCCCCACTGGTCTTGAACTACTGACCTCAAATGATCCACTCACCTCAGTCTCTCAAAGTGCTGGGATTACAGGCATGAATCACCACACTGGGCCAAAAAATTTAAAAATTAGCCAGACATGGTGGTGTGTGCCTGTGGTCCCAGCTGCTTGGGGGACTGAGGTGGAAGGACTACTTAACCCCAAAAGGTCAAGGCTGCGGTGAGCCGTGATTGTGCCATCACACTCCAGCCTGGGCGACAGAGCGAGACCCTGTCTCAAAAAAAAAAAAAAGATGAGGTCACACAGGGTATCAGTGGACAAGCTGAGAACGAAACCAAAGTCTTTCTAACGCCGAAACTTTGTCTTCTGCTCATTCCAACCTGAAAGGAAGGTGAACCAAGATGAAACCCGTGCCCATTCAAGCAGGGTCTGTGTGTCCAAGGAGAGCTGTCTGCCCTCTACAAAGGGCACAGAGGAGAGAGTGATGCTTAACCCAAAGGAGGTCTCACTGATGGTGGAATTTCAGGCACTGTGTGTACGTTTGGCCTAATTAGGCTGAGACCAATGTCCTTGACTGGAACTAAGATGCTCCTCCCTGCCCATCCTTGGCTCCCAGGCCCTCCACCCAAGTTCTGCCCACCAGGGGACACTGCTTCCCTCTGCCACCTCTTCTTCCCACGAGCCCTGGTACACCCTAGATTCTCAGGGCTGTGGCTCCTTGCTTTACAAATGAGTAAGTTGGTGGCAGGGAAGGAAGTGGGCTGGGCCATGACCAAGAGTCATTATGATTCACGGGGAAAACCCTGCCCTCCCGATTCAACTCTGTGTGCAAAAAGACTTTGTGCGGATTCCCAGGGTCACACAGTCAATGTATGTAGATAGACCACTAGAGGTATACACAGCCCCCTCACCACCGTCCACCAACTCCCCCACCCCTGGGTCTGCCTGCAGCCCTGGATGGGGATCCTGTACCTGGGGGAGGTGTGGACAGGTATGGATTGAGGTTTTGTTTATATGTTGAACACACTGGGGTTCCAGGTAAGTTTCTGTCAGAAAAAAGCACTTCACTGCTGAGGCAGAAATTTCAAAATATTGAACCACTTTTGGATCCTGGCAGAAGGGAATTTTCCCAGGGTAATAAAAGTGTTCTAAAATTAGATTTGAGTGATGGCTGCCCAAAAGGAATTACGATGTTATTAAAGAAATCATGGCTTTTCTGAACAACTGAAAACTCGAACACTGAGCATTTGAAGATATTAAGGAATTGTTGATTTTTACGTTCACTGTTTTGGTGAAATGATGGCATTGTGAGTGTGTTTTTAAAATGAGTCCTTATCTTTTAAAGATACAGGCAGAAATAGCTATAAAACGATCTGATGGCTGGGATTTGCTTTCAAATAATACAGGAGTGGACCGTGGGTGAGGAGAAGGAACCAGATTGCTCATGAGCTGAGTGACAGGTATGTGGTTGCTAGGGGAGACACTTCTCTCTGCTTTCAATGGGTGTGTAAAATTTCCCATAATAAAAAAGTGGTTTTTAAATTGTTTTAACCATTGGCCTGGCGCAGTGGCTCAGGCCTATAATCCCAGCCAGCACCTTGGGAGGCAGAGGCGGGCAGATCGCTTGAGGTCAGGAGTTCGAGACCAGCCTGGGCAACCTGGTGAAACCCCCATCTCTATTGAAAAAACATAAAAATTACCTGAGTATGGTGGCATGCACCTGTAATCCCAGCTACTTGAGAAGCTGAGGCAGGAGAATCACTTGAACCTGGGAGGCAGAGGTTGCAGTGATCTGAGGTTGTGCCATTGCACTCCAGCCTTGGGGACAGAGTGAAACTCCCATCTCAAAAAAAAAAAAGAAAAAATTGTTTTAACCATTCTAATGGAATGAGAAAAGAATTCTAAAAAATTCTTTTTTTTTTTTTTTTTTTGAGACAGAGTCTCACTCTGTCCCCCAGGCTGGAGTGCAGTAGCGCAATCACAACTTACTGCAGCTTCCGTCTCCTGGGTTCAAGTGATCCTCCTGCCTCAGCCTCCAGAGTAGCTGGAATTACAGGCATGTACCACCACACCTGGCTAATTTTTTTTTTTTTTTTGAGACAGAGTTTTGTTCTTGTTGCCCAGGCTGGAGTGCAATGGTGCGATCTCGGCTCACCGCAACCTCCGCCTCCTGGGTTCAAGCAACTCTCCTGTCTCAGCCTCCCCAGTCGCTGGGATTACAGGCATGCGCCACCACGCCCCACTAATTTTGCATTTTTAGTAGAGACAGGATGTCTCCATGTTGGTCAGGCTGGTCTCGAACTCCTGACCTCAGGTGATCCGCCCGCCTTGGCCTCCCAAAGTGCTGGGATTATAGGCGTGAGCCACTGTGCCCGGCCTTTCTTTTTATTTTATTTTTGGTAGAGATGGTACTCACTATGTTCCCCCAGCTGGTCTGAAACTCCGGAGCTCAAGCAATCCTCACACCTCAACCTCCCAAAATGCTGGGGTTATAGGAGTGAGGCACCATGCCTGACCCAGGCCTAACCATCATTCTAAATCAAGTCCAATCCCTTCCCACTTTCCTGAAGGGAAAAATGAGGTGCAGAGAGAGGAAGGAACCCCTAACCAGGTCCCTTTAGGGTCCCCAGAGAACCCTGGCACTCTCTGCTGGCCTCTATCCCCCTAACTCTGACCTTCACTCCCTCCTCTCCAGAAAAGCTCTAGGTGGCTGGTCCCCCTCTGACCACCTTCTCCCACTTTCCCCTGCCCCTCACTCAGCTTCAGCCACACCAGGCTCCCTGATGTCCTTATGCTCATCAAAGCCCCTCCTGCCCCAGGGCGTTGAATTCACTTGTACCTTCTACCAAAAACACAGTCCTCCCACACACCCACAGGCTCCCTCCTCTGTCACCTCCTTCAAGCCAGAAAGCACCACCACCACCACCTCCCAAACTAAAACAGCAACCCCCGCTCCTCTCTGTCCACTTGCCCTATTTTATTTGATTTTATTTATTTTGAGACACGATCTCACTCTGTTGCCCAGGCTGGAGTGCAGTGGTGCAATCTCAGTTTACTACAATCTCTGTCTCTTGGGCTCAAGCGATTCTCCCACCTCAGACTCCCAAGTAGCTGGAATTACTGGTGCACACCACCACGCCCGGCTAATTATTATGTTTTTTGTAGAGATAGGATATCACTATGGTGCCCAGATTGGTCTCAAACTCCTGGCCTCAAGCGATCCGCCCACCATGGCCTCCCAAAGTGCTGGGATTACAGGCGTGAGCCACTGCACCTGACCTATTTTACTTTTTATAGCTTTTATCTCTGCCTGGCATTAAATACCATATCAGGGTGTTTTTTTTTTTTTTTTTTAATTATTATTGCCCATCTCCCTCCAATAGGATTTAGCCCAACAAAGGAAAGGATGTGCCTTTGCAAACAGCCTGGTACATAGTCCATGCTTGATAAATATTTGTTAAATGATTGAATGGCTTGGAAAAACCCAAATGAATGAGGTGAGGAGGGTGGGGACGGGTATCCAGGCACAGGGAACAGCCTATGGAAAGGTCTGGGGCTTCTCCAATCCACCTGCCTCCTCTCCTCTCTCCTGCATGGAAGCCTGGGTGCTCTTTTTTTTTTTTTTTCTTTTCTTTTTTTTTTTTTTTGAGATGGAGTCTCACTCTGTCACCCAGGCTGGAGTGCAGTGGTGCGATCTCGGCTCACAGCAACCTCTGTCTCCCAGGCTTAAGTGATTCTCCTGCCTCAGCCTCCTGAGTGTCTGGGATTACAGGTGCCAGTCACCATGCCTGGCTAATTTTGTATTTTTTTTTTAGTAGAGATGGGGCTTCTCCATGTTGGTCAGGCTGCTCTCGAACTCCTGACCTCAGGTGATCCAACCACCTCAGCCTCTCAAAGTGCTGGGATTACAGGTGTGAGCCACCGCACCTGGCCGCCTGGGTGCTCTTTCTAGGGTCAGGAATTAAGGGAACATTTGGTCCTTTCTCCCCAAGAACAACCTCTCCAGGCCCAGCCAGAGTCAATTTCAGGCCTTGCCAGGCTGGCACAGGAAGCCACACCCTGAGGTCAGATCTCTGAGCAAATATTATGGCCCCCGCTGCCCTGCCCAAGATAAGGGGAGGCTGAAAGGGGTTCGGAAACCTGTTTCAGCCTAAGAGACTGGGAAGGGTGGGTGTGACGCTGCAGTGCCTCTAGAGTCCAGCCTGGTCACACTCTGCAGGCAGACAGCAGATCACAAGGAACCTGAGCCTCTCTGAAGACTTGTCTCTCTGTGTCATCTACACCTGGTATCCAGTTCCACAAACATGCTCAGAGCCCCTGCTCTTGCCAGGCGATTTGCTGGGCAGTGCTGAGGACACAGTGGTGACAGTCCAGCCCTGCCCAGCTGAGGCTCCCAGGCCAGGGCGGGGAAAAGACCCAGCCTCAGACAGCGAGAACCCAAGGCAGTCAAGGGCTGGGACAGAGAATTCCAGGCCTTGGAGTCCAGGAGGGCTTCCTGGAGGAGGGGGTTTGGGGAAGGCAGTGGAATAGAGCAGAGGGAAGCAGGGATATTCTGGGTAGAGTGCAAGTGAGACAGAAGAACTGAAGCAGAGGGTTCCCAGAAGCAAGGGGTGTTCCATGTAGCTGGTCAGGTGGGCAGGAGTCAGGCCAAGCAGGACCTCCTGGGCCACAGCGAGGAACCTGGGCTTCCTCCCAAGGGCACTGGGGGAGCCACAGCAGGTTCTGAGCAGGGAGGGGCAGTGGCAGGTTTTTGTTTTAGAAAGAGCCTCTGTCTGCCATGTGGAGGGGCAATGGGAGTGGGGGAGACCAGAGCCAGAGACTAGGGAGGAGGCTGGTGGGGAGACAGGAGGACCCACGCAAGGTGGGCTGGTGGGGTGGTCACCTAGACCAGGGCGGGGGATTCAGGGGCGGAGAGAAGATATACTTAGAGTCAGTTACCAGAAGGGTGGCATGTTCGGGGAGTAGAGGGAGGCATCAGAGAGGAGGCCCCAGGTCTCTTTTCCCAGTGATGAGGTGGGTAGTGGCGCCTTCCCTGATAAGGAAACTAGGAGAAGAAACACTTCTGTGGGAAGACGCCCAGGTCAGTTTGGGACAAGGTGAGTGAGAGGTGCCCAGGGACATCGGGGAGGCATCCTGATTGATACTGGGATGAGGTCCCAGGGCTCTGGGCCAGGATGGAGAAGGGTGAGGTGAGGTCACAGGTGGGGAGGGGGCAGCAGGAGGTGCCAGGAAGCTCTCTGTGCCTCTCACCTGGCCTCACCCACGCTTCCTCAGGGCCTCCTCCCCCTTGTCAGTGCCCTACCCCGTGAGGGCAGCCTAGGACACAGTGCTGGAGGCAAACCAGGACAGGTGAGCACAGATGTGGCCCCCTGCCCAGAAGCAGGCTGTGGAGGCCTCAGAGGAACCAGGACTCAGAAGCCATCAGGATGTGGGTGATAAGAACACAGCTATCAGCAGCTCTAGCACCATAACCCCCTCAGCTCCCACCCAGCATCATCTCAGAGACACCTTGCCTGGTACCCTCCCTCCACCCCAATTTAAAGTAGCAAACGAGGCCAGGGGCAGTGGCTCATGCCTGTAATCCCAGCACTCTGGGAGGCCAAGGTGGGAAGATCACTTGAGGCCAAGAGTTTGAGACCAGCCAGGGCAACACAGCGAGACCCCATCTCTACAAAAAATAAAATGGCAAATCCCCTTTCTGACTTTATTTTTCAATCTGATGTGGAAGAAATTTACCTTTCCTTTACTTACTCCCCAAATGTCGTCCCCCCATGGACATGGATTTCATCTGTCTTGTGCACGGCTGCATCCTCAGCACCTAGAACAGCACCTGGCAAACAATAGGTGCTCATTCAATATTTGTCCAATAAATGAATGAGTGATTTACTGAGCATTTACTCTGTGCCGGTCGTGGGAAGTACCATACTTCACACGTGTATCTACTTAATCCTTACAACAGCCCTGTGATATGAATACTATTGTTTTCCCCATTTTACAAATAAAGAAACTGAGGCCTGGCAGATTCCATAAATTGCCCAGGGTCCTGGAGGTAGGAAACACTGGAACTATGTCCAGAGCCTATACTTTTTTTTGACGGAGTTTCACTCTTTTGCCCAGGGTTCAAGCGATTCTCCTGCCTCAGCCTCCCAAGTAGCTGGGATTACAGGTGCTCGCCACCACACCCGGCTAATTTTTATATTTTTAGTAGAGACAGGGTTTCACCATGTTGGCCAGGCTGGTCTCGAACTCACGCCCAGCCAGAGCCTATACTTTTAATAACAATTACACCAATCAGATCCGCGTCCACCAGGTCCTGGCTTAAATCCCTGACTTGTAGCATCTCACTAACTGCTGTCAACAATCCTGAAGTAAGGTCCATATCATCTATACTTTTTTGTTTGTTTTTGAAATGGAATCTTGCTCTATCACCCAGCCTGGAGGGCAATGGTAGGATCTTGGCTCACTGCAACCTCTGCCTCCTGGATTCAAGTGATTCTCCTACCTTAGCCTCCCTAGTAGCTGGGATTACAGGCATGTGCCACCATGAGCAGCTAACTTTTATTTTTTGTTTTTGTTTTTGTTTTTTGAGATGGAGTCTCACTCTGTTGCCTAGGCTGGAGTGCAGTGGCGAGATCTCAGCTCACTGCAACCTCTGCCTCCCAGGTTCAAGAGATTCTCCTGCCTCAGCCTCCCGAGTAGCTAGGACTACAGGCGCACACCACCATGCCCAGCTAATTTTTTATATTTTTAGTAGAGACAAGGTTTCACTATATTGGCCAGGCTGGTCTCGAACTCCCGACCTCGTGATCCTCTTGCCTTGGCCACTGAAAGTGCTGGGATTATAGGCATGGGCCACCACACCCTGCTAACTTTTGTATTTTTAATAGATATGGGGCTTCGCCATGTTGGTCAGGCTGGTTGCGAACTCCTTACCTCAGGTGATCTGCCTGTCTCGGCCTCCCAAAGTGCTGGGACTACAGGCACCTGCCACCACACCTGGCTATTTTTATTATTATTATTTTTAGTAGAGACAGGGTTTCGCCATGTTGGCCAGGCTGGTCTCGAACTCCTGACCTCAAATGATCCTCCCGCCTCGGCCTCCTAAAGTACTGGGATGACAGGCATGAGCCACCACACCCAGCCATCATCTCTATTTTCAGAATAATAAATGGAGTCTCAATAAGGGACTGTCCCCAGCCCCACTTTGGGTAAGTGCAGAGCCAGTATCAAAACTCAGCTCTCCTTGGCCCCAAAGCCTCCGAATATGCCCATTTGACAGAGAGGGGAAAACAAGGCCTCCAAAGAGGGTGAAAGAGAATGTGAATTTCTGAGCACTTTGCAGGAAGCCAACAAGAAGGAGAGCCCCAAAGAAAACATGTAGCCATACAGCCTCCTGCCCTTCTATCTGAGTTTGCACACAGAACAGGGCTCAAATCCCCTCTCCCTGCAGGAACCTGGACAAGTGGGAGTCCCCACCTGGCACATCTCAGTCTGCAAAGGGGGAGTCCGAAAAGTGCCCACTTTACAGGGTTGTTTTGCCATCCACTGATATAACAGCTACAGGTCCCCTGCACTGAGTGGGGCTGGGAAAGGTGCAGTGACTTTTTACTGATTTTATTCCTTGGTGATTCCCAAGCTCTCTGAGGAGGCCATGGGCCTGGGTGGTCGGTAAGAACTACCCGAAAATCTTCCCCTACTTTTCCTCTCTTCTCGGCGACCTGGTTCCTCTCCCAGTACCAAATCCGGGCCCTCGGCACAAAGAGGGTTAGGCGGCTGCCCCAGGAGGCCTGCCCAGGTCACGGCCTCTGGCCAGTGCCCGCCACACCCACCCTGGTACCCAAACTGGGCCCCAGATCCTTGGTGACTCGATCCCTCCAAATTCAGGTGATCTCCCCTGGCTCCAAATCACCAAACCCTCCCAGGTCCTGCGGCAGACGGAGCCGAGCCCCAACCAGGGAGGGAGTCTGAGCACTGGGACTTCAACGCCACCATCTCCAAGACTCGGTTTGGGGTGAAAGATGGCGCTGACTGGGTACAGCTGGCTGCTCCTCAGTGGTGAGCGAGAATGGCACCCCCCAGCACCTCAGTCCCTTGAGGACCCCAGGGAGGGGAGGGGACCCCCAGTCTGAAAGAGGGAAGGTGTGAGCAAAAGTCCAGCGTGGTAGGGAGGGAGGGCAGCCCTGCTTCACACTGGCACAGTCCACCCCTCCAAGAGGCACCTGCAGTGGGCAGGCTGGGGACAGCCATCCAGAGAGGTTTTCAGGGTGGGCTTTGGAGATTTCTAAGCCCAGGGCATGAGCCAGGACAAGGGAGCTGCTGTTGCTCCTTCATTCCTGCGGGTTTCTGTTTTATCAGCTATGGAAGCCTTGACGAGGCTAAACTCTTCCCAGAAGCTGTTTCTCCCGGAAGATACAGCTTGGGGCAGTTGCCTTTCCCTTCTCAGCCTCTGTGTGCCTGTGAAATAGGCCTCGCTGACAGAGTCATGTAAAGATCATTATAAGCAGCACAATATCTGCTGTGTGCCAGGAGCTGTTCTGAGAGCTTCTCATGTGTTTAAAAGCACCTATGAGGGGCCGGGCACGGTGGCTCACGCCAGTAACCTCAGCACTTTGGGAAGCCGAGGTAGGTGGATCACCTGAGGTCAGGAGTTCAAGATCAATCTGGGTAACATAGTAAAACCCCATCTCTACTAAAATACAAAAAATTAGCCAGGTGTGGTGGCCCATGCCTGTAGTTCCAGCTGCTTGGGAAGCTGAGGCAGGAGAATCACTTGAACCCAGGAGGTGGAGATTGCAGTCAGCCAAGATTGCACCACCGCACTCTAGCCTGGGCAACAGAACAAGACTCCATTTCTAAAAAATACCCCAAACCACCTATGAGGGAGGCCCACACATGAACCCCCATTTCATAGGGAGAAAACGAGGCTCAGAAAAATGAAATCATTGGCTGCTGTCACACAGCCAGAAAGTGGCAGGACTGAGGGCTAGCCCCTCACTCCTAGCCACGCTCTAAGAGCCTGGAAAGTACCAGAAAGCTGGCCAGCCATGTAAGTCCTTTTTACGTGAGCACTGTCACAGCCGCCCGTTCCAGGCAACCACACGTCATTCAAACCCAAGCAGCCCAGACCATCTCATCAGGCTTGGGGCTGATCTGCTTGGTTGAGAAGGAAAGGGATGGAGTGTGCTCATCTTACCCCTGCTTTCCACTGTAGGCAAGCTTGGAGAGGCAGAGGAAGAGCCCCAGACTGGGAGTCAGGACCCGGGGGCAGGCCCTGATGTCCTACATGGGGCCATACAATTAGCTGGGCTGGATACGCAGCCGAATCTCGTGAGACTTGGTTTGGTGACTGTCACGATGGGAAAACCCTTTGGGTCCTGCTTAAAGCCACAGGTCCTGTGGTCTGAGCACTTGCTTTGCACTTGCTGTATGCAAGATGTGATGCTAGATCCTCAGCACAGTCCATCAAACCCAATCCTCACAACACATCGCTCCCTCCCTGGGACTGAGTCCCTCCCTGGGACTGAGCTCCTGCATCTGACTAACATGTATTGGGCATTTACTGTATACCAGGCATTCTAAATGTGTTATGTGTACAGGATCCTTACACCCTTGTAAGGCAGGTAGGCCTGTCATCCCCATGTGAGATTTGGAAGAACAGAAACACAGAGAAAGACAGTGTATTCAAAGCCACTCAGATAAACTCCCAGAAAGATTAGGTGGTTGAGATGTTGAGAGTCAGAGAGTTGCGGGTTCAAATACTGGTTTTGCCTGTCCTCATTTACATAGAAGGACATTGGGCTGGGAACGTGCCCCGAGCCTGAGTCTCTTCTGTCAAATGGGGCAACTGATCAAACCTGCCTCATCCAACCCCTCTGACTCCTCTTCCTCAGCCACATTCCTGAATGTGGGGGCTGAGATCTCTATCACCCTGGAGCCTGCCCAGCCGACCGAAGGGGACAACGTCACGCTGATCGTCCATGGGCTTTCGGGGGAACTGCTCGCCTACAACTGGTATGCGGGGCCCACACTCAGCGTATCGTACCTGGTGGCCAGCTACATCGTGAGCACAGGCGATGAAACTCCTGGCCCGGCCCACACGGGGCGGGAGGCTGTGCGCCCCGATGGCAGCCTGGACATCCAGGGCGTCCTGCCCCGGCACTCAGGCACCTACATCCTGCAGACGTACAACAGGCAGTTTCAGACTGAGGTGGGCTACGGACACATGCAGGTCTATGGTGAGACACCCCCCAACACCCCCCTCTGCCCCAGCCGGGCCTTCCAACCTCCTTCTCAATCCTTCTTAAAAAAAAAAAAAAAAAAAATCCAACAAATGTTTAAACCATCAGTGAAAAAGTTTCTAAAATAACCTCAAAATGCTCATCTCCTTCAGGATGGCCTCCAGGATTAGACCTGCCTCCTAAACCCTTCTTTGTCCCTCCGGCTGAGGGTGTAGGGGCACAGCCACAATCTGGCCATGCCCCTTGTCTGGGGAAGGGAAGGCCCTCGGAGCAGGCGGTGCCCGGCCCCCTCCCCCTCTGTCTCTTGCCTCCACAGAGATCCTGGCCCAGCCCACAGTCTTGGCCAACAGCACAGCACTGGTGGAGCGTCGAGACACCCTGCGCCTTATGTGCGGCAGCCCCAGCACCACAGCCGAGGTCCGCTGGTTCTTCAATGGTGGGGCCCTGCCCATCGCTCTCCGCCTGGGCCTGTCCCCCGACGGCCGGGTGCTGGCCAGGCATGGCATCCGCCGGGAGGAGGCTGGTGCCTATCAATGTGAGGTGTGGAACGCGGTCAGTGCCAGCCGCAGCGAGCCCATCAACCTGACCGTGTACTGTGAGTCCTCCTGGCCCCACCAGAGATACCCAGTGTCCAAACCTCATGGATGGGGAAACCGAGGCCAGGAGAGGGGGCCCAAGGTCACACAGTGAGTCAGCAGGCAAGCTGGGGTTGAGGACCAGGGGCCCCTCTTAAAGTGCACTTGCCCTGGCCAGGCACAGTGGCTCATGCCTGTAGTCCCAGCACTCTGGGAGGCCTAGGTAGGAGGATCACTTGAACCCAGAAGTTTGAGACCACCCTGGGCAATATAGCAAGATCCCGTCTCTACTGAAAACATAAAAATTAGCCAGGTATGGTGGCACATGCCTGTAGTCCCAGCCACTCAGGAGGCTTGAGCCCCAGAGGCCGAAGTTGCAGGTGCAGTGAGCTATGGTTGCACCACTGCACTCCAGCCTGGGCGACAGAGCAAGATGCTGTCTCAAAAAAAAAAAAGAAAGAAAGAAAGGAAGAAAAAAACATATACTTGCCCCATATCCTAAAGGACTTCTACAGACCACCTTTACTATTGAATAACCCTTCAAAAGGAAACAGGGCCAGTTGGTTTGAAAAGGGAGCGGGGGAGGAAATAGTGTAATGGGAGGGGACACAAAATTTAACAATATAACCAAAGCATGCAGTCATTCCCAGGGGCAGCAGATGTGCAGTGTGGAATCCTGGGAAAATAAATCACCGAGGTACATGAGGACCCGTGATGTAGAAAAACTTAGTGCCTAGAATCCTAGAATCCTACAACCAGAGAATTCTGGACTTCAGAAGCACTGAATTCCAGACTCTGAGAATCTTAGAACCTCTAGATGCAGAGTTTCTTAGAATCTTAGAATCTAATCCTGAAATCTTAGAGTCTAGAATCTTGGAAGCATAGATTTCTAGAACCTTAGAACCTAGAAGCACCAATTCTTGAAGCCCTAGAATTCTATACTCTTAGAATGGCTTTGTCAGAAAAAAACAAAAAATCATTTAAGCTTTTTTTATTTGTCAATGGAGCCATAGATTTCAAAAATACCTTGAAATGTTATCTGGCCCAACACATTCTTTTTACAGAACAGAAAGCTGAGATGCTCTGAGAGGGAGTGATTCTCAAGATCCCAGAACAAGTTAGAGTTAAGGCCAGAGCTTTTTTTTCCCCTCCACTAGGCCAAGATATTCCCAGGGACCTAGCCTGGTGGAGAGAAAACCAGGGGTTCCCACCTCCACTCCTCCTTCCCTATACTGCTCCATCTCTCCCTCCTGCCCTCACAGTTGGCCCAGAACGTGTGGCCATCCTCCAGGATTCCACCACCCGCACAGGCTGCACCATCAAAGTTGACTTCAACACGTCCCTCACCCTGTGGTGCGTGTCCAGGTCCTGCCCAGAGCCTGAGTATGTGTGGGCCTTCAATGGGCAGGCCCTAAAGAACGGTCAAGACCACATCAACATCAGCAGTATGACAGCTGCCCAGGAGGGGACGTACACATGTATTGCGAAGAACACCAAGACCCTGCTATCTGGATCTGCCTCAGTCGTGGTCAAGCTCTCTGGTGAGTCACCCCCAGCCTGACCACCCCCCAATCCCCATGGAGGCCTCATCAGGCTGTGAGGGTTAAGCCACCATTTGCCCAAAAGAGAATTGGAACATAGTAGATTCACAGTTCATTGATGAGCTGTGACAAAGTGGCATATCAAGTGGATCGCTTTGCATCTGGGTCTAAAGGGAGACAGCCCATGTCCTGCTCACCTGGAGAACAAATGGCAAACCATTGTGGGTTGACAGAGTGGAAAATCACTCAGATGTCACTTCAGGTGGGTGCCACTGTTCTAAATTCAGTCACCAGCTGCTTAGGGGCTTGAGCTACCCCCCTACCACACAGACAGCTGAAATTCTGTGCAGCCAACTAGACTACCCAGTTATCTGACTCAGATGACGGGCATACACACACACACACACACACACACACACACACACACAACTGGAGAATCACAGCCAACTGCTGGCAAATGGAGAAACAGCTGGGGAGGCATTGTCATCTTGCTTCTGTCCTAAAATGACCTGAGGGCTGGGGCAGTGCAGGTGGTTGTCATTTCAGAGCCATTGCAATCCTCAGGCAACATTTTCTCATCTTCCGGGGATGGCGGCTTTGAATATTAAGGCCTCATTAATTCCACCTCAGTTCCTTCCCAAGTGGCCATCATCCCCGGGGGACAGTGGGAAATGGTCCTTCCCTCCCTCCCACTAACAGGCTGGGTCTCATCCAAAGGGTGGATTTTCACCCAAAGCTGAAATGGCATCCCCAGAGGTAAGTGTGCCTCCTGCTCCACTCACCTGGGGCTTTGGCAGCTGGTCTTGACGGGAGACAGGGGGATGGACCAGATGACCTCAGGCACTACCCCAAGCCCTGCCTGTGCAGGCCAAGATGGGGGGTGTCCAAGGTATGCAGGTATGTTCAGGGAGTGGATACACTGCTCCCAAGGGCTTCTAGTACTGTCAGCAACTCTGTGGCAGGTGCTGGGAGAGAGACAGAAGAAAAGGAGACTAATCAGATGGAGGAGACATGGCCTCTGTCCTTGGAGAGACGGTCCTGGGACAGGGAAACGTGGCTCCCTTATTCAAGGAATTGCTGCTCAAAGAGAAGAGGCAATGCCTCATCCTCCATGAGCTTCCAACCAGTAATGAGGGAGATATGACAACTCACCCTCAGTGGGCTCCTAGTCAGATGGAGGAGACACAGTGTGCACTTGGGGAGAATTTTCCTTCTGATGGGGAGACTTGGTCTCCAGGAGACATGGCCCTGTGTTTTTAGCATTCCTAGTCTGATGGGGTATCCACCTTTGGGGTACTCCTAATCTGATGGAGGAGTACAGGTCCCCACTTTCTAGGAATTTCCAGCCTGATAGAATAGACATTTCCTTCTAACTTCTAGGGTCCCCAACTTGATTGGAAAAACCCAGCAACAATTTAGAATTTCTCAATCTGATGGAGGAAACAGTGCTGCCACCTTGTAGGAATTTTCAATCTGATGGAGGAGACATGGCCTCCCACCCTCTAGATGGAAGAGCTATGGTTTACACATTCTGGGGTCTCTCCGTCTGACAGACACAAGTCCCAACCATCTCATGGGGAAGACACGGTCCCCATTTTCTGGGATTTCCACTCTGATAGGGGAGACATGGCCCCTGTATTTCGGGAATTTCCATTCTGATGG
Organism: Trachypithecus francoisi; assembly: GCF_009764315.1. NCBI lineage: Eukaryota > Metazoa > Chordata > Mammalia > Primates > Cercopithecidae > Trachypithecus > Trachypithecus francoisi. The sequence continues at coordinate 59,820 of NW_022681457.1, forward strand.
AGGAGACATGACCCAACCCTCCAGGGTCTTCCAGTTTGATGGGAGAGACACCTCTCAAAGGCTGGGAATTTGTAGTCTGATAGGGGAGACACAGTCCCCTAGCAGACACTATTGGGACCCAGAATCCACCTCCACCACGACACAAGTCACCTCCTTCCTCAGTCTCCTTCCCAGCACCCTACAAGGGGAGTGCCAGCCAACTAGGGGGAGGCCAGCAGGGGATGGGAGGGGGACACGATGCCAGATGCAGGCCAAGCTGACCCAGCCCCTTCGCTCTCTCCCCAGCTGCAGCAGTTGCCATGATGATCGTGCCCGTGCCCACCAAGCCAATGGAGGGCCAGGACGTGACGCTGACCGTGCAGGGCTACCCCAAGGACCTGCTGGTCTACGCCTGGTACCGCGGGCCTGCCTCCGAGCCCAACCGGCTGCTCAGCCAGCTGCCATCAGGAACCTGGATTGCAGGCCCCGCGCACACAGGCCGGGAGGTGGGCTTCCCCAACTGCTCACTGTTGGTGCAAAAGCTGAACCTCACAGACACTGGCCGCTACACACTCAAGACCGTCACACTGCAGGGCAAGACCGAGACACTGGAAGTGGAGCTGCAGGTGGCCCGTGAGTGTCTGGGAAAGGGCAAGGCATGCCCCTTTTTAGACAAGGGCTCCCAAAAGGAGCCTTTGCTTCCTCCATCAGGCTGGGGGACATAGACCAAAGATGGATATCCCTCCCCCATCAGACTGAAGGGAGAGGCCTTGTCTCCTCCGTTTAACTTGGGAGTCCCCAAATAGGGCTCTGCCTCTTCTATCAAACTAATGACCTACACCGTGGGTAGACTGGCCTCCTCCATCAGACTGAGGGTTGATAAAGGGGACCCCCATGCCTTCTTTCTCAAATAAGAGGTACAGCAGACTGAAGGTTTTAAAAGAGAAGGCATAGTCTGACGGTGGAGCATCCTCTTTCCTGCAGACAGGTGGACCCTAAAACATAGGGTCCATATTGGGGAAATGGGTTAATGATGGGAGTTTACCTCTCCTATCAGACTGCAGGCATAGAGTAAGGATGAATCAGACTGGGAGATCCTATGCAATGGGGATCATGTCTCCTCCTTTCTATTATCGTGAGGGCAAAGTTTCTATCATCAGATGGTGGAGTTTCTCTTTCAAACTGAAATAAGGATGGTCGACTCCATTAGGATGGAGGCTTCTACGTGTGGAAGTTGTGTCCCCTCCATCAGAATGGAAGTTCCCAGATGTTGGGCACCATGTCTCCCCATTGAACTGGGAGCTCTTAGAAGTCAGGAGCAATGTCTCCTCCATCAGACTGGGAGCTCTTAGAAGTCAGGAACAATGTCTCCTCCACTGGATTGGGAATTCCCAAATGTTGAAGACCATGTCACCTCCCTCAGACTGGGAGCTCTCAGATGTTGGGAACTGTGTCTCCCCATCAACTGGGAGCTTCTAAAGTCAGAAACTATGTCTCCTCCATCAGACTAGGAGCTCCCAGAGTCAAGCTCCATGTTTCCTCCATCAGACTGAGAGCTCCCAGAGTCAGGATCTATGTCTCCTCCATCAGACTGGGAGCTCCCAGAGTTATAGAACATGTTTCCTCCATCAGACTGGGAGCTCCTGGAGTCAGGGACTATGTTTCCCTCGTCAGACTGGGAGCTCCAGGAGTGAGGGTCCATGTCTCCTCCATCAGACCGGGAGCTCCCAGAGGCAGGGACCATGTCTTCTCCATCAGACTGGGAGCGGGAGCTCTCAGAGTCAGGGACCATGTCTTTTTCATCAGACTGGGAGCTTTCAGAGTCAGGGACCATGTCTCCTCCATCAGACTGGGAGGTCCCAGAGGCATAGTCCATGTCTCCCCCATCAGACTGGGAGCTCCCAGAGGCACAGTCCAGGTCTCCTCCATCAGACTGGGAGCTCCCAGAGGCAAGAACTATGTCTCCTCCATCAGACTGGGAGCTCCCAGAGTCAGGGACCATGTCTTCTCCGTGAGACTGGGAGTTCCCAGAGTCAGTGACCATCTCTCCTCCATCAGACTGGGAGCTCCCAGAGCCAAGGACCATGTCTCCTCCTGAGACTGGGAGCTCCCAGAGCCAGGGACCATGTCTCCTCCATCAGACTGGGAGCTCCCAGAGCCAGGGACCATGTCTCCTCCATCAGACTGGGAGTTCCCAGAGTCAGGGACCATGTCTCCTCCATCAGACTGGGAGCTCCCAGAGTCAGGGACCATGTCTCCTCCATCAGACTGGGAGCTCCCAGAGTCAGGGACCATGTCTCCTCCATCAGACTGGGAGCTCCCAGAGCCAGGGACCATGTCTCCTCCATCAGACTGGGAGCTCCCAGAGCCAGGGACCATGTCTCCTCCATCTGACTGGGCATCCCCAGAGGTCTATGAGTCCATGTCCCTACAGTAGGGCCAGGTTTCCCCCATTAGCTCTCAGACACTGGGGATAAGATCATTCCCCAAGTCTGGAATCTTGCCTCCCCCAGCAGCCAGAGCACTCTCAGAAGCCATGTCCCTCAGTTCGGGATGGTGCCTCCCCTATCACTGGAAATTTCCAGGATCAAGGACTCAACCACTGCCAGTCACCCACTTTCATCCATTCACTGATCAAACTCTGTTTTTCTGGGTCAGTGTTAGGGGAGAATGCTGTTCAGTGGCAGCAGGCCACCCCGACAAAGCCTCGGGATTCCTTTTCACCCATTCTCTCTTCTCACAGTCAACCTCCCTCCCTCGCACAAGGACCAACGCTACCTTCCTGAACCTGAACCTGGCACAGGCTGAGCGTGGGGTGGATTGGGTCACTGGGTGGCCCGGGGTGGGCAGGGGAGCAGAAGGGGTGGGGGCACTGGGGACCTGGTCCTCCATCTCTCTGACAGCCTCCTTCGTCCCCTCACCCCATCTGCCCCCACAGCCCTGGGGTAGCAGCGTGACCCTGGAGACGTCCAGAGAGAAGAGCTCTTCGCACCATCCTCTGGTCCTCGCCCTGAGTGGGAACCGCTCCCCCCACAGCAAGGATGCCAGGCTGTGGTCCTGCTGTTCTCCTGCCTCCACCCTAGAGCTAGAGCCACAGGGCCCCACTCCCTCGCTGAGCTGTTGGGGAGCCACCGAGGCCATAAAAGTCCTGGTTAATGCACATGTGTGTCAGCCTCTCCTTCCACCACCACTAGCCCTGCCATTTCCTGGCGGCCACACTCATTTCCTTTCCCGCCCAAGACTTTTCTCAGTCTGGGTGTGCACATGCAGGAGGATGGGCCCAGATCACTGTGCTCCACACCCCACTGCTGGATGCCAGGGCCTTGTGCCCCTCCCACAGTGCCCCAGGTTATATGTGAGAGTCCTGCTCCCCAGCTGGCCAAGGACTGCCCCTCTTGAGGCACCAGCATTCTGTGGGACATGGCTCTCCCCTACACTGCACCTCACTTTGTCACCTGGGCTCCAAAACAGGGCTGCTTGTGCTTAGGAAATGACCATATTTTGCAAGAAGACTTCCATCACCTTCTGGTAGTCCTCACCCATTTAATCAAAGACACAACTTTGTCCTGGGATTCCCTGTATGTCTCTCAAACATTACCTGCACAACCCTGAAAATATCTCCATCCTTCTCTAGCCACAGAAAAGACCCTGTGGGTGGATGAATGCAAGCGGGGAAGAGGTAGAGGCCAGGAGTGGAGAGCTGGGAAGTGGGGGCCAGAATGAGTGTGTCATTAATGGGAGCCACAGGCCCCACCCAGCTGCAATGCCCCACTGGAAAGCAGCTCTTGGCATTGGTCAGGAGTGGTGATGGCCGAGTCCAGGCTTAGAATAGAAAGACAGGTTTGGGCAGGGACGAGAAAGGCCCTTTTGGGGATGATTGTGTTGAGTTGGGGTGATGGGTGGTGAAAGACCTCCAGAATGTGGGTTAAAAATCTGTATCATAATCCTGCATTTGCCACGGATTCACTGGAGCCTCAGTTTGCCCATCAGTAAAAAGGTGTGGACTTGAGGTAGACCAGACTTTTCCAAACCATTTTTAAAAGACTCAGAGCCCTTTCTTCAAATGCAAGTTTACACAGCAGGTCAATTTATTATTAATATTTAAAATACAATGCAACAAATATAGCCCCAGCACAGTGGCCCATGCCTGTAATCCTAACACTTTAGGAGGCTAAGGTGAGAGAATCGCTTGAGCCCGGAAATTTGAGACCAACCTGGGCAACATGGCAAAATCCCTTCTCTATTTTTAAAAATAAATAAATAAATGAAACTAACTATAGATACCAATTCAATAGCTACACTCGTCTCCCCCAGAGTTTCTATAGAGTTGAAAAAAATTCCTTAAATTTAAATAACATTGGGATTAGCCAGACATGGTGGTGCACACCTATAGATCACTGGAGCACAGGAATTCGAGGCTGCAGTGAGCCATGACCGCACCACTGCACTCCAGCCTGAGCAACAGAGTGAGACTACATCTCATAAAAAATGTTACATTTTACGAATAAAAGGTAACACTTGGGGCCGGGCATGGTGGCTCAACCCTGTAATCCCAGCACTTTGGGAGGCCGAAGGCAGGTAGATCACGAGGTCAGGAGTACAAGACCAGCCTGATCAATATGGTGAAACCCCGTTTCCACTAAAAAGACAAAAATTATCCAGGCATGGTGGTGTGCGCCTGTAATCCCAGCTACTCAGCAGGCTGAGGCAGGAGAATTGCTTGAATCTGGGAGGCAGAGGTTGTAGTGAGCTGAGATCACACCACTGCACTCCAGCCTGGGCGACAGAACAAGACTCCGTCTCAAAAAAAAAAAAAAAAGTGACACTTGGACTACAGAAGCAACTAAAATACAAGGTATCAACCAGAATCAAATGACAGTAAAAGCATCATATACATCAAACCTGTGGGATAGCCACAGCCATCCTTGAAGAGAAAAATGATAGCTTATCAGCATTGAGAGTACTAAAGGAATGGCCGGGCGCGGTGGCTCAAGCCTGTAATCCCAGCACTTTGGGAGGCCGAGACGGGCGGATCACGAGGTCAGGAGATCGAGACCATCCTGGCTAACATGGTGAAACCCTGTCTCTACTAAAAATACAAAAACTAGCCGGGCGACGTGGCGGCGCCTGTAGTCCCAGCTACTCGGGAGGCTGAGGCAGGAGAATGGCGTGAACCCGGGAGGCGGAGCTTGCAGTGAGCTGAGATCCGGCCACTGCACTTCAGCCTGGGTGACAGAGCGAAACTCCGTCTCAAAAAAAAAAAAAAAAAAAAGAGTACTAAAGGAAAAAGACTTGAAAATGAACAAAACAAGCTTTCTACTCAAGACACTAGAAAAAGTCCACAAAATGAGCCAAAGAAAAAAGCTAAGGAATGAAGAAAGGTAAAAGCAGAAATAGATGAAATGTAAAACAAAACATGGCCAATAAAACCTAAAGCTGATTCTTTGAAAATGTAAATGAAATAGACAGACTTTTTGCAGATGTGATCAAAAAAAAAAAAAAGAGAGAGAAGTATAAATAAGGAACACAAATAATAAAGAGCTAAGGAGATTAATATGTAAGATAAAAGGCCCTGGGGTGGGTGCTGTCTCACACCTGTAATCCCAGCACTTTGGGAGGCTGAGCCAGGAGGATCACTTGAGCCCAGGAGTTCCAGACCAGCCTGAGCAATGTAGCAAGACCCCATCTCTACAAAAATTTTTCAAAAATTATCCCGGTATAGTGGTGCATGCCTGTAGTCCCAGATACATGGGAGGCTAAGGCAGGAGGATTGCTTCAACCCAGGAGGCCAAGGTTGCAGTGAGCTATAATCACCCTACTGCACTCCATCCTGGGCAACAGAGCAAGACCTTGTCTCTAAAATGAGAGGGAGAGAGAGAGAGAGAGAAAAGAGAAACTGGTCTGGTTGAAGCAAAGGTTGCTCAATAAATACACATTGACTGAAGAGGGATCTGTTGGTTGCTCCCCATACCACTGCCCACCCTGCTTCCATGACACAGACACTGCCTCCCTCTCTAGAAGCTGAAAACGTCAGATACTCACTTTCCCAAACTGCCTTGCAGCTACAAGCAGCCATGTGACCAATTCAAGCCAATGAGGAAGCAGAGAATCTAAAGTTCCACCCACTGACTCCACCTCACCTGAAGGGACCCTGAGGGAGCTCTATGGAGTTTTAAAGCTATTATCTAAATTGGTGGTCTCCATTGTGGGGCTTCTAGCTGGGACGTGAGGATGGACTTGAGCCCATACTGCTAACCCCAACACTATCCAGCCCAGAAAGAAGAAATAGCGTCTTTCTTCTGTGAGGATTCCCACCCTCACCCCACCCCCATCCACTCAAGTTCACATAAAAACTTGACATAGATGGGGCTAGAGTCTAGATATAACAGAAATTCTTGGCCGGGCGCGGTGGCTCAAGCCTGTAATCCCAGCACTTTGGGAGGCCGAGACGGGCGGATCACGAGGTCAGGAGATCGAGACCATCCTGGCTAACACGGTGAAACCCCGTCTCTACTAAAATATACAAAAAATTAGCCGGGCGACATGGCGGGCGCCTGTAGTCCCAGCTACTCGGGAGGCTGAGGCGAGAGAATGGCGTAAACCCGGGAGGCGGAGCTTGCAGTGAGCTGAGATCCGGCCACTGCACTCCAGCCTGGGCGACAGAGCGAGACTCCGTCTCAAAAAAAAAAAAAAAAAAAAAAAGAAATTCTTGGCCGGGCGTGGTGGCTCACACCTGTAATCCCAGCACTTTGGGAAGCCGAGGCGTGCGGATCACGAGGTCAGGAGATCGAGACCATCCTGGCTAACACGATGAAACCCCGTCTCTACTACAAATACAAAAAATAGCCGGGCATGGTGGCAGGCGCCTGTAGTCCCAGCTACTCGGGAGGCTGAGGCAGGAGAATGGCGTGAACCCAGGAGGCGGAACTTGCAGTGAGCCAAGATCACACCACTGCACTCCAGCCTGGGCGACACAGCAAGACTCCATCTCAAAAAAAAAAAAAAAAAAATTATCTTCAGTGGCTAGGCTGGGCGCTGTGGCTCACACCTGTAATCCCAGCACTTTGGGAGGCTGAGGTGGCTGATCATCTGAGGTCAGGAGTTCAAGACCAGCCTGGCCAATATGGTGAAGCCCCATCTCTACTAAAAATACAAAAAAATTAGCCAGGCGTGGTGTGATCAAGAAAAACAAAAACAAAAAAAAAAAACACAGAAATGTAAATAAGGAACACAAATAATAAAGAGCCAAGGAGATTAATATATAAGATAAAAGGGCGGCCTGTAATCCCAGCTACTTGGAAGGCTGAGGCAGGAGAATTGCTTGAACCCAGGGGGCAGTGAGCCAAGATCACACCATTGCACTCCAGCCTGGTAACAAGAGTGAAACTCCATCTCAAAAAGAAAAGAAAAGAAAAGAAATTCTCTTCAGTGGCTAGTAAGAGATGTTGGAACTAACATAAACCATTAGATGAAATAGATATACAGGGATTCGTTTATATGGCTAGAAGATTATTTTTCTCACATGTAAAAAATCTCCAGAAGCAAATTGTTCAGAGCTGGAATGGAGGCACTGTAGTGTCATCAGGGACACAGCTCTTTCTATTTTTCTGTTCCATTTTCCTTACCTTGGGACTTCTCTCCTCTCCATCACCTCATGGCCCAAGATGGCTGCTGGAGTCACAGCTGCCTCATCCATGTTCCAGGTAAGAAGCAGAAAGAAGGGGACAAAGGGAAACAAACAAAAAAAATTCCCTCTAGCCAGTTTATGAACTGTGCCCCTTTTAAGGGAACTTTACCTAAGGCCCATTCAAAAACCCCTGCTTAGATCTGATTGGCCAGCTCATAGTACCATGGTCACCCTAGCTGCAAGGGAGGCAGGGAATTTCAGTCATTGCCTTGGGTATGTTGCTGCCCCAATTAACATCAAGGTTCTTATATTAAGAAAGACTGAGAGAATGTCCCGGGTGGGCAACTGGCAGGCTTGGCCACTCCAAGCCTTGGAACTTCTACCTCCCCAGCTAGGCAAAATGGCCTTCCTCACCTGAGCCCAAGGAGTAAGAGTCACAGCCCCAGTAGCAGGGGTTTGGGAAAGATGGGAGCTGCTGCTCTGAGCTGTAATTGTGTGCAGTTGATGCAGAATGAGGCCAGCAGGAGGGGTAGAGGGAGGGAAGGAGAAGCAGCTCAGGTTTCTAGGTCAAGCCAGATCCCATAGCCTCAGGGTGTGGTGGAGGCTCAGATGTCCCCAAGATCAGGTCCTCTGTCCCTCTGGGCATCTCTGTGCTCTTTTACTGAATTATCCCAAGTAGTACAATCCCCTTCATTAAGAGTCTAGGAAATAATAATAACAATAACCACAAAATAATAATCACTCCTATATCTCCAGTATCAGTGTATTAGTCCATTCTCACATTGCTATAAAGACATACCTGAGACTGGGTAATTTATAAAGAAAAGAGGTTTAATCAGCTCATGATTTCTGTGGGTTATACAGGCTTCTGCTTCTGGGGAGACCTCAGGAAACTTACAATCATGGCAGAAGGTGAAAGAGTAGCAAGCACGTCTTCACATGGCCAGCAGGAGAAGAAGGTGGGGTGCTACACACTTTTAAACAAGCAGCACTAGGGGAATGGTGCTAAAACATTAGAAACTGCCCCCATGGTCCAATCACTTCCCACGAGGTCCCTCCTCCAACACTGAGGATCATAACTGGACATGAGATTTGGGTGGGAATGAAGAGCTAAACCATATCAACTGGTTTTGTCCTTTTTCATGCAAGATCTCAATTCCTACAGCAGCTCTTAAGAGAAGTTACTATCATTCCCCCAACTTACATGTGAGGAAACTAAGGCACAGAGACTTGAAAACTTTGCTCCAAGTCCCACAGTTCCCATGGGTCCTAGGTGGAGGTGCTGGTGGGGGAGTCCTCTCCATTCTTCAGCAGAGCAGGGGGTTTCAGGGCACAGCTCTGAGGTCAGACAGAACTCTTTTTAGCTGTGGGATCCTGGGTACATTGCTTGCTTTTCCCCCTTGTAAAATGGAGATGATAATACTGCCCCTGCCTCCTAGGATTGTTGAAAAGATTACATTAGTTAATACAAGTAAAGAGCCTGGAACATGGATGCTCAATAAGTGCCTATGACCCGGACTAAGATGTTAGTTTTTAACAACAGGCAGATGGAAAAAGCAAAGATAACATTTTTCTTTTTCTTTTTCTTTTCTTTTTTTTTTTTTAGATGGAGTTTCGCTCTTGTTGCCCAGGCTGGAGTGCAATGCACGATCTCGGCTCACTGCAACCTCTGCCTCCTGGGTTCAAGCAATTCTCCTGCCTCAGCTTCCCCAGTAGCTGGGACTACAGACATGCACCATCACGCCCAGCTAATTTTTTTTTTTTTTTTGGCATTTTTAGTAGAGATGGGGTTTCTCCATTTTGGTCAGGCTGGTCTAGAACTCCTGACCTCAGGTGATCTGCCCGCCTTGGCCTCCCAAAGTGCTGGGATTACAGGCGTGAGCCATGGCGCCCAGCCTCTTTTTTTTCTGTTTTTTTTTTTTTTTTTTTTTCAGACAGGGTCTCAGTATCATCCAGACTGGAGTACAGTGATGCGATCATGGCTCACGGCAGCCTCCCAAGCAGCTGGGACTACAGGCATGAGCCACCATGCCCGGCAATTTTTGTGTTTTTTGTGGAGTCAGGGTCTTGCTATGTTGTCCAGTCTGGTCTCAAACTCCTGGGCTCAAACAATCCTTTCACCTCAGCCTCCTAAAGTGCTGGGATTACAGATGTGAGCCACCACACCCCGCCTCAAAGATAACATTTGTCCTGGCGAACTTAATCCTACTAAGCAGGTTTGCCTCGATTTATGTAATATATGATGTTCTTTACATTGTAATCACTGAGATTTGCTTACAAAAAGTAATAATAGGCCAGAAGCAGTGCCTCATGCCTGTAATCCCAGCTACTTGGGAGGCTGAGGCATGAAAATCACTTGAACCCAGGAGACAGAGTTTGCTGTGAGCGGAGATCGCACTGCTGCACTCCAGCCTGAACAACAAAGTGAGACTCCATCTCAAAAAAAAAAAAAAAAAGTAATAGGTAGATCACGAGGTCAAGAGATTGAGACAATCCTGGCCAACATGGTGAAACCCCATCTCTACTAAAAACATACAAAAATTAGTTGGCTGTGGTGGCACACACCTGTAGTCCCAGCTACTTGGGAGGCTGAGGCGGGAGAATTCACTCGAACCCAGGAGGCGGAGGTTGCAGTAAGCCAAGATTGCGTCACTGCACTCCAGCCAGCCTGGAGACAGAGTGAGACTCTGTCTCAAAAAAAAAAAAAAAAGTAATAAAAGTAATAACAATAAATGCCTATGAGGTTTTAGAAACACAATGCTCATCATCACAGGTTCCAGGGTTAGGTGCTGTCAGCATAGATTCTCTGACTTGCCCCTCAAAGCTTCCCTTTGAAATGGAACTATCAATACATTGCCCAGATCTCTTAGATGTTTATTAACATAAACATCCTTGCAAGGAACACTGGCTAACACCTATTATCCCAGCACTTTGGGAAGCTGAGGCAGGAGGATCACTTGAGGCCAGGAGTTCAAGAACAGCCTGGGAAACATTGCAAGATCCTCTCTCTACAAAAACAAAAAAAACAAAAAACAGAATTAGCCGGGCATGGCAGCACTTGTCTGTCGTCCCAGCTACCTCGGAGGCTGAGATGGGAGCATTGCTTTCACTTAGGATTTTGAGACTGTAGTGAGCTATGATGGTGCCATTGCACTCCAGCCTATTAGACAGAACAAGACCCCGTCTCAAAAAGTAAAATACAATGAAATAAAATAAAATAAAAAATTTTATATCCCAGGCCCCTGCCTGGGCCCAGAAAACCTTTCTCTCCAGGGCGGGGACTTGAAAGCGGAATTTGTTTTGCTTTGTTTTGTTTTGTTTTGTTTTGAGACAGAGTCTTGCTCTGTTGCCCAGGCTGGAGTGCAGTGGCGCCGTCTCAGCTCACTTCAACTTCTGCCTTCCGGGTTCAAGCTATTCTTGTGCCTCAGCCTCCCGAGTAGCTGAGATTACAGGCGCTGGCCACCACGCCCAGAAAGCAGAATTTTTAACAAAGGGTCTAGGGAATTTTTGTCAGCTGGAAAGTTGGGAGACTCAGATGCAGAGACTGTCTGACAAAAAAAAAAAAAAAAAAAGGAAAGTGAGACACCACAAAGAAGAGGAGGTGACTTGCCAAAGTTACTCAACCATAAAGGAGTGGGGTCAGGATTTGGCCCAGAGAGGAGCAGGAACTAGTCCAGGGTCACACAGCAGGTTTCAGACAAGGGCTGAGACTGGCGCCCTTCACTGTCCTGAGCAGGTCCACAGTGGCTCCTCACCTCCCGCATAAAGCCACGAAACTCTGGTGGCACCGGGGGCCCTCAGATTCCACCAGCCGTGGGCGGGGAGGCAGACCACACCCCTCTCAGCCCCAATCCCTTCCCCCTTACCCAAGCTGCCTTTTCTCAAATAACCACACTGGGGAGGGCAGGGAGTCAGGGTGACCTTGAGGCCAGAATACACAATGGCCCAGTCCCTCTCTGGAGCCCTGCCAGGGAGAGGAAGGAAGCCTGCCCTGTTTTTTTCCACGGACTGGAATGTTGATTCAGGATGGAGAGCAGGGAGGAGGGAAGGGGGAGGAGGGAGAGAGAGAAAAAAGGAGGAAAGAGAAGGGAGTAGGAAGAGGGTGGAGGAGGGAGAAAAGGGGAACAGGGAAAAAGGGAGAAGAAGGAGGTGGAGGAGGTGGAGGAGGAGGAGGGATGGGGGAGGAAGAGGAGAAGAAAGAGGAAGGAGACAGACGAGGAGGACAGAGGAGGGGGTGCCAAGGCCAGACTTTGGGAACCAAGGAGTGAACCCCATCAGCTTCAGCCCATCCTGACACACAGTTTGGAGAATGCCAAGTCCAGAGAGGGCACCCCAAATCTGCAAGGTTGCACAGGACCAGTGCAGCCAAAGGGCCTCACCTGTGCGGCTGTCTCCTGTCTGTGGAGCCAGGAGCTCCCTGAGTCCCCACACAACCTTCAGACGCAGGTGTCATGTTGCACGTGTCTCAGAAGAGAAGACTGAGGCGCCCAGAGGTAGAGTCACATTTCCTGGAGCATCTCCCCTTTGGATCGGACTCCAGGGTCCTTACAATGGTCTGCAGGCCTGCCCGCCCCTCATTCCCTTCATCCTCTCCTCTCCTTCACTCACTACAGCCACCCTGGCCTCCTGGCTATTGTTTGAACAAATCCAGCAACTCCTTTCTCAGGGCCTTCGCACTGGCTGTTCCCGCTGCCAGCAATGTACTTCCCTCAGACACCTGCATCACTCCGGTCAGGTCTCTGCTCAAATGTCACCTCCTCAGAGGGGTCCCCTGTACACCCAAAGTTGTCTGGCTTTATTCTTCACAGCATTTATCGCTTACACAACTAACCCAACTTTATATTTTATAGTTCTTCTTTTTTTTCTTTTTTGAGACAGAGTCTTGCTCTGTTGCCCAGGCTGGAGTGCCACGGCACAATCACAGCTCACTGCAGCCTCGAACTCCTGGGCTCAAGTAATCCTCCTGCCTCAGTCTCCTAAGTAGCTGAGACTACAAGTGCTCACCACCATGATCTGCTAATTATGTGTGTGTGTGTGTGTGTATATATGTATATGTGTGTGTGTGTGTGTGTGTGTGTGTATATATTTTTTTTTTCCCCGAGATGGAATCTCGCACTCTCTTCCAGGCTACTAGAGTGCAGTGGTGCAATCTTGGCTCACTGCAACGTCCACCTCCCAGGTCCAAGTGATTCTCCAGCCTCAGCCTCCTGAGTAGCTGGGATTACAGGTGCCTGTCACCATGCCCAACTAATGTTTGTATTTTTGTAGAGACGGGGTTTCACCATGTTGACCAGGCTGGTCTTGAACTCTATCTAGAATATACAATATATCACACATTTCAACAGAAAAAAAAATCTGACTTTTTTTTTTGGGTGGGTGGCGGGGAGACAGAATCTCAATCCGTCACCCAGGCTAGAGTGCAGTGGCATGATCTTAGCTCACTCCAACCTCTGCCCTCCAGGTTCAAGTGATTCTTCTGCCTCAACCTCCTGAGAAGTTGGAACTACAGGCTTGCACCGCCTTGCCCAGCTAATTTTTGTATTTTTAGTAGAGTCGGGGTTTCACCGTATTGGCCGGGTTTCAAATTCCTGACCTCAAGTGATCAGCCCGCATCGGTCTCCCAAAGTGCTGGGATTATAGAAGTGAGCCATCATGACTGGCCATTTTTTTGTCTTTTTGATGACAGCATCTTGCTCTGTCATCCAGGCTGGAGTGCAGTAGCACAACTACAGCTCACTGCAGCCTCCAATTCCTGGGTTCAAGCAATCCTCCCACATCAGCCTCCCAAGTGAGTAGCTGGGACTACCCTGTGCACCATCACACCTGGCTATTTTTAACTTTTTGTGCAGACAAGGTCTCACTGTGTTGCTCAGGCTGGTCTCGAACTCCTGGCTTCAAGCCGCCCTCTTACCTCTGCCTCCTAAAGTGCTAGGATTATAGGCGTAAGCTGCCATGGCTGGCCAACAATATAATTTTTTAAACGGGCAAATTATCTTAACAGACATTTCTCAAAAGAAGACATACAATGGCCAACAAATATATGAAAAAATACTTAACATCATACTCATCAGTGAAACGCAAATCAAAACCACAATGAGGTATTATTTCACCTGAATTAGGATGGCTGTCATCAAAAAGACAAAAAATGGCCTGTTGTGATGGCTCATGCCTGTAATCCCAGCACTTCGGGAGGCCACTGTGGGCAGATCACTTGAGGTCAGGAATTCGAAACCAGCCTGGCCAATATGGTGAAACCGTGACTCTATTTTTGTAAAAATACAAAAATTAACCAGGTGTAGTGGTGCAAGCATGTAATCCCAGCTGCTAGGGAGCCTGAGGCAGGAGAACCACTTGAACCCAGGAGGCAGAGGATGCAGTGAGCTGAGATGGCGCCTTTGCACTCCAGCCTGGGCAACAGAGAGAGGTTGGTTCCCTTTCAAAAAAAAAAAGGAACAGGGATTCAACAGCTTTGAGGGCCATGGTGAGGATTTTGGCCATCACCCCGAGTGAAGTAGGAGCCACAGAGGCTGGATGGGTTCAGATTCAGGTCCTTTTTTTTTTTTAAGATGGAACCTTGCTCTGTCACCCAGGCTACAGTGCAGTGGCTCACTACAACGCCCTGCCTCCTGAATTTAAGTGATTCTCCTGCCTCAGCCTCCCCAGTAGCTGGGATTATAGGCATGTGCCAACACACCCAGCTAATTTTGTTGTTGTTTTGTTTTGTTTTTTGAGATGGAGTTTCGCTCTTGTCTCCCAGGCTGGAGTGCAGTGGCACCATCTTAGCTCGCTGCCTCCTGGGTTCAAGTGATTCTCCTGCCTCAGGCTCCTGAGTAGCTGGGATTACAGGTGCCCACCACCACACCAAGCTAATTTTTGTATTTTTAGTAGAGTCGGGGTTTCACCGTATTGGCCGGGTTTCAAATTCCTGACCTCAAGTGATCAGCCCGCATCGGTCTCCCAAAGTGCTGGGATTATAGAAGTGAGCCATCATGACTGGCCATTTTTTTGTCTTTTTGATGACAGCATCTTGCTCTGTCATCCAGGCTGGAGTGCAGTAGCACAACTACAGCTCACTGCAGCCTCCAATTCCTGGGTTCAAGCAATCCTCCCACATCAGCCTCCCAAGTGAGTAGCTGGGACTACCCTGTGCACCATCACACCTGGCTATTTTTAACTTTTTGTGCAGACAAGGTCTCACTGTGTTGCTCAGGCTGGTCTCGAACTCCTGGCTTCAAGCCGCCCTCTTACCTCTGCCTCCTAAAGTGCTAGGATTATAGGCGTAAGCTGCCATGGCTGGCCAACAATATAATTTTTTAAACGGGCAAATTATCTTAACAGACATTTCTCAAAAGAAGACATACAATGGCCAACAAATATATGAAAAAATACTTAACATCATACTCATCAGTGAAACGCAAATCAAAACCACAATGAGGTATTATTTCACCTGAGTTAGGATGGCTGTCATCAAAAAGACAAAAAATGGCCTGTTGTGATGGCTCATGCCTGTAATCCCAGCACTTCGGGAGGCCACTGTGGGCAGATCACTTGAGGTCAGGAATTCGAAACCAGCCTGGCCAATATGGTGAAACCGTGACTCTATTTTTGTAAAAATACAAAAATTAACCAGGTGTAGTGGTGCAAGCATGTAATCCCAGCTGCTAGGGAGCCTGAGGCAGGAGAACCACTTGAACCCAGGAGGCAGAGGATGCAGTGAGCTGAGATGGCGCCTTTGCACTCCAGCCTGGGCAACAGAGAGAGGTTGGTTCCCTTTCAAAAAAAAAAAGGAACAGGGATTCAACAGCTTTGAGGGCCATGGTGAGGATTTTGGCCATCACCCCGAGTGAAGTAGGAGCCACAGAGGCTGGATGGGTTCAGATTCAGGTCCTTTTTTTTTTTTAAGATGGAACCTTGCTCTGTCACCCAGGCTACAGTGCAGTGGCTCACTACAACGCCCTGCCTCCTGAATTTAAGTGATTCTCCTGCCTCAGCCTCCCCAGTAGCTGGGATTATAGGCATGTGCCAACACACCCAGCTAATTTTGTTGTTGTTTTGTTTTGTTTTTTGAGATGGAGTTTCGCTCTTGTCTCCCAGGCTGGAGTGCAGTGGCACCATCTTAGCTCGCTGCCTCCTGGGTTCAAGTGATTCTCCTGCCTCAGGCTCCTGAGTAGCTGGGATTACAGGTGCCCACCACCACACCAAGCTAATTTTTGTATTTTTAGTAGAGACGGGGTTTTGCCATGTTGGCCAGGCTGGTCTCGAACTCCTGACCTCAGGTGATCCACCCGCCTCAGCCTCCCAAAGTGCTAGGATTACAGGTGTGAGCCATCATGCCTGGTCCTGATTCAGATTCTAACAGGATCCCTCTGGCCATCAGGTAGAAAGAGACTACTGGGGGCAGAATTGTGCTGCAAGGGACGAGAAGAGCTAGGGGTCTCCAAGCTTTGAGCCTGAGTCACTGCAAGGATGAAGCTGCCATTTCTGAGGCCAGAAGCCTGCAGGCAGGGCTGGGTTGGAGGTCGGAATGAAGATATGCCTTGTTTAAGGCCAATGAGCAGGGAGCCTCACCCGAGGCACACAGGCTCCAGGCGGGAAGTTGGCGACAAGTTGTGGACTGTGGTTTTCACCTGCCTCGTGGGGCCCCCTCATCCTCTCCCCGAACTTCCCCTTACGCCCTGGTGGAGCCAGCTTTGTTTGTTTCCCTCCCATCATCCGTTTCATGATGGGGAAGGCTGGTTTTCCCCTAACCCAGCAGACACCTCTTCCCTCAGCCTGTCCCTGACCCTCCCACCTCGGGAAGCCCCAAGCGGGCCTCCCAGAATGTCCCGGCAGGATGGGGCTACTGCTACCATTCATCTAGCCAGATGAACCCCAAAAGGGGAAGTGGGTCACCGATAGTCACCCGGCCCATGGTCAGCTGGGGACTTCAGGATTTCATCCCTTCACTGCCCCACCACAGCCCTGGGAGCTTTCCATGCACGCTTCTCATCCTCCCCACATTTCACACGAGAAAACAGGGGCTCCAAGAGAAGCCCACACTCACCTAAGGAGCTCCAAAGATGGGGGCGTCTGGATTTGAACCCAGGTCCTGGCAGATGTTGTAAGCTCAGAGGAGAAGGCAGAGAGGGTGAACAGAACCCAGCCCTGCCCTCCCAGATCCAGTGGGAAGGCAGACTTGTCCCCAGGTAATAATGGCCCAGCAGAATTCACAGCCTGGGATGGAGGCGCCCAGGAGGCTGCAGGAGCTCAGAGCGGGTGCCTGACCCAGCCTGGGGTCAAGGAGGGCTTCCTGGAGGAAGGGACAGCTCAGCTGATACCTAGAGGATGAGTGGGGGTTACTAGGTGTAAATAGTGCAGGGAGAGAGAAGAGTATGTGCAAAAGCCCAGGGTTGAGAGGGAACCTAGGGGCTTCCAGCAAGGCGCAGCAGCTCACGCCTGTAATCCCAGCACTCTGGGAGGCTGAGGTGGGCGAATCATCTGAGGTCAGGAGTTCAAGACCAGCCTGGCCAACATGGTGAAACCCTGTCTCTACTAAAATACAAAAATTAGCCAGGCGTGGTGGCCTGCACCCACAATCCCAGCTACTCAGGAGGCTGAGGCACGAGAATTGCCTGAACTTGGGAGGTGGAGATTGCCGTGAGCCGAGATCACACCACTGCACTCCAGCCTGGGCAACAAAGTGAGATTCCATTTTTCTCTCAAAAAAAAAAAAAAGTGGGAACCCAGGGGCTTCTAAATCCAACCATGTCCTGGCCCTGATTAAAATCTCCTACGACTGCCCTGGCAAACTCTTTAGTTTGGCGTTCATTCATTCATTCATTCAATAAACATTCCCTGGAGTGCATTGTCAGTGTCAGGCCCCGGGGAACACAGCAGTGACCACGACAGCACCACCAGACTGTGACCCCGAACAGGGAGCTCATGAGTGCAGAGACATCTACTCCAAGACCTGAAGGAGGAGCAGGAGAGATGCTGGGGAAGAGGCAGGGAAGGGTGTTCCTGGCAGAGGGAACAGCCTGTGCGAAGGCCTGAAGGTAAGTTTTGCATATGACACCTTTGAGAAACTACTCATTGTCAACTGAAGCACAGGCTTGTTCAGAAGGAGTCAGCCTTGTGGACGGGTGTGGACTTCCTCCCAGGGCACCGGGGAGCCACCGTGGAGTTGTGAGCAAGGCAGAGGCAGGGATAGGCTTGTACTTCCGAGAGACTCCCCCAGCTGAGTGGTGAATGGAGTGACGCACAGAACCCAGTTTCAGGAGTAGTTTGGGACTTGGACCCAGGTCCCAGGGAAAGAGTCCAAGGAGCCCTTCTCTGGCCTTCCAAGGCGCCGCTCTCCCCAAGTTCCAGATGGAAGGCGTGCCCATGGCAACCGCTAGGTGGTGCCCGTACACCACCAGCCAGGTCTTTGTTTGCCAAAAGAAGATCAGGCCCGGAGCTGGACAGAACTGCCCCTGGGTCAGGAGAGCAAATCCTCTCTGTCTTTAGGTCCTGGCTCCCTGGCCAGGCATCCTGGGCCCATTTGACTCCCGGGCTCAGGAAGGAGCTGGCTGAGCTGCAGCGAGTATGTTCTTTTTTTTTTTTTTTTTTTTTTTTTTTTTTTGAGACGGAGTCTCGCTCTGTCGCCCAGGCTGGAGTGCAGTGGCCGGATCTCAGCTCACTGCAAGCTCCGCCTCCCGGGTTTATGCCATTCTCTCGCCTCAGCCTCCCGAGTAGCTGGGACTACAGGCGCCCGCCACATCACCCGGCTAATTTTTTTGTATTTTTTTTAGTAGAGACGGGGTTTCACCATGTTAGCCAGGATGGTCTCGATCTCCTGACCTCGTGATCCACCCGTCTCGGCCTCCCAAAGTGCTGGGATTACAGGCTTGAGCCACCGCGCCCGGCCTACGAGTATGTTCTTTATCTCTTTCCTCACTTTGGAATCTCAGACTGGAGCACCCTGGCTGCCACTTCAGACAGGGGGATTCTTACCTCCCTCATCAGACTAGCAGGCTCCTTGTCTCCCCACCAGTTTGAGGAGTTCCCCATTTCTATCATTCATTTGGAAGGTCATCAGCTCTCCCAGAAGGCATGGGAGCCCTTCCACAGCCCCATCAGACTAGGACTACCCGTCTCCCCCATCCGATTAGAAATGCTTTGTCTCATACATCATAATGTTGCTCCTCACCTTCCCTGACAGACTTGAAATACAGACTGGACACTCGTTCTTGCTGCAGAGGGCTGGAGTTTCTTATCTTCTTCACTGGATTTGAACAATCCTGTCTCCCTCATGGGATTTGGTGAGAGCTCCTTAGTTTCCTTATTTTTCCCACTGTGCTGGGCCGCCTTGTCCCCCACCATCAGATGGGGGAACACCTTGTCTCCCAGTCAGACCAGAGGGTTGGACTCCTCCGCCCTTGCAAAGGTTCCTGAGTCCTTCTTACATCCATAGGAGGAACCATGCCTATTTTACCAAGAGGGAAACTGAGGCACAGAGAAGCAAATACCACTTCTCTGTTGAGCTGCAGATGCCTCCCCCTCCTCCTCCGCCGACTGCTCTGCCCCCCCCTCTCCCGCCCCCGCCCCTGCCCTGGGTAACTCCCCTGGCACCGGGAGTAGGGGAATTTTGCCCTGCTGGCCTCTGCACCAACCACCTCCCCTTATCGGCAGCGTCACCAGCCACCGGTGGCAGCCCAGGGTTAAAGTCCAGAAAGAGCTCCGGCGCAAAGCGGATAGGGAGGGAGGAGTGGCGCCCAACCCAGAACGGGGACTCCCCGGAGGTCGACCTCTCACGCTGCTGGGAGCAGAGAGGATGGGCAGGGCTGTGTCCCATGGTAAGGTATGGGTTCAATTCTTCTTTTCTAGTGTGGTCTTGACCTTGGAACTTCACCCCCACTGGGAGCCTCAGCTTCTCCAGCTTTAAGGAGTCAGGTGTGTGAAAACGCCCCAGCTCTGGAGTCAGACTCCAGGCGTTTGAATGCCGGCTCCTGTAACCTGCTGTGTGAGATCTGGGGCCATCGAGCTTGTCTCTCTCAGCCTCAGTTTCCCCAGTTGTGCAATGAGGATCCCTACTGGGTGGTGGTGAAGGCTCCATGAGTTCACGCACAAGAAAACCTTGGGACAGTGGCTGATAGTGGCGTCAGCAAGCCAGCATGCACCCCACCCTTTCCTTCCAAGAAAATTGCCTCCTAAATCTATGGTTGGTAACCTTCACCCCTCCCTCTTTGACCTACCTCCTAACCGAGGCCCCCTGGTGTCTTGCTGCACAGCTGGTCTCCCTGCCCGCACCATAGTCAGAGGCATCTTTGGAAACCCAATCCTGACCCCCGCTCAGAATCTGCCACGACTCTGCAGTGCCCCAGGAGAAAGCCAAGTGCTGTACCGCAGCTACAGCCTGACCACTCGCTGCCTGTATTTTCTTTCTTTTTCTTTCTTTCTCTTTTTTTTTTTTTTTTTTTTTAAAGACAGGGTCTTGCTCTGGCCCCAGGCTGGAGTGCAGTGGCGCCATCTTAGCTCACTGCAGCCTCGACCTCCTGGGTTCAAGCGATCCTCCCACCTCAGCCTCCTGAGTAGCTGAGACTACAGGCACATGCCACCACACCTGGGTAAATTTTTAATTTTTTTTTAGAGATAGGGTCTCACTCATTGCCCAGGCTGGTCTTAAACTCCTGGGCTTAAGCGATCCTCTCGTCTCAGCTTCCCAAAATGCTGGGACTACAGGTATGCACCGCCGCACCCAGCCTCCTTTCTGGTTTCCTAATAAAGCCTTTTGTTCAACTCCTTCAAACACTTCCCCATACTCTTCAGGTCTCAGCTCAAACAGGCCAGGCCCAGTCCCCTTGGTCCTCTCTATCCTCCCTCTCCTGGTTCCCTGTACCTCTCCAAAAGCCCCCACCACCGAAAGAAGTAAAGATGTGGGGCCAGGTGTGGTGGCCCACACCTGTAATTCCCAGCACTCTGGGAGGCTGAGGTAAGTGGATCACCTGAGGTCACAAGAATTGATTGAACCCCAGAGGCAGACATTGCAGTGAGCTGAGATTGCACCACTGTACTCCAGCCTGGGTGACAGACAGACTCCACCTCAAAAAAAAAAAAAAATTGGCCAGGCAAGGTGGCTTATGCCTGTAATCCAGCACTCTGGGAGGCCAAGGTAGGCAGATCACTTGAGCCCAGGAGTTCGACCCAGACTGGGCAACATGGTGAAAACCCCATCTCTGCAAAAAATACAAAAATTAGCTGGGCATGGTGGTGCCTCTACTAAATAATACAAAAATTAGCTGGGTGTGGTGGAATGCACCTGTAATCCCAGCTACTCAGGAAGCTGAGGCATGAGAATCACTTGAATCCGGGAGGTGGAGGCTGCAGTGAGTCAAGATCATGCGACTGCACTCCAGCCTGTGTGACAACGCAAGATTCTCTCTCTCAAAAAAAAAAAAAAAAAAAAAACAGTCCCCACTCTGGTCCAGCCACCATCACAGATGGCCTGGACCATGCAGTCACCTCCTCACGGGGCTCCCTGCCTGGGTCCTTGCCGTGTGCCCGCAAGAACCTGTCTTTCCCCAACATGCAGCCACAGGGATCCTGTTAACACCTAAGTCATCAGGAGGCTAAGGCGGGAGGATTGCTTGAGCCCAGGAGGTCGAGGCTGCAGTGAGCCAAGATGGCACCACTGTACTCCAGGCTGGGCAACAGAGTAAGACCCTGTCTCTAAACAATAATAATAATAACAAATTAAATTAAATTGAAACCTGGCCTGGGCGTGGTGGCTCATGCCTGTAATTCCAGCACTTTGGGAGGCCGAGGCAGGTAGATCACCTGAGGCCAGGAGTTGGCCAACATGGTACGTGGCCAACATGGCGAAACCCTGTCTCTACTTTAAAAATATAAAAATTAGCTGGGCGTGGTGGCGCATGCCTGTAATTCCAGCTACTCAGGAGGCTGAGGCAGGAGAATTGCTTGAACCTGGGAGGCGGAGGTTGCAGTGAGCCGAGATGGCGTCAGTGCACTCCAGTCTGGGCAACAGAGTGAGACTCCATCTTAAAAAAAAAAAAGGCCGGGCGCGGTGGCTCAAGCCTGTAATCCCAGCACTTTGGGAGGCCGAGACGGGCGGATCACGAGGTCAGGAGATCGAGACCATCCTGGCTAACACGGTGAAACCCCGTCTCTACTAAAAATACAAAAAACTAGCCGGGCAACGTGGCGGACGCCTGTAGTCCCAGCTACTCGGGAGGCTGAGGCAGGAGAATGGTGTAAACCCAGAAGGCGGAGCTTGCAGTGAGCTGAGATCCGGCCACTGCACTCCAGCCTGGGAGACAGAGCCAGACTCCGTCTCAAAAAAAAAAAGTCAGATTATCCCTCCCCTGCCCAGAACCCTCCATGGCTCCCATCTCCCTCTGAGTAAAAGCCTATGTCCCTACAGCGGCTCATAAGATCCTGATCCATCTCCTTGCCACCATCCCCACCTCCCCATCCTCCCTTCCACTCTCCCCCAGCTCATTCTGCTCCAGCTACACTGGCCTCAAATAGCCGTTCCCACCCACCTCTGGGCCTTGGCACTTGCTGTTCCCTCTGCCTAGAACGCTCTTCCCCCAGATGTCCACATGGTTCATTCCCTCCCCTCCCTCAAGTCTTAGCCCCAAACGTCATTCCTTGGAGGGCCTCCCTTGGCCGCTGGATTTAAATAACAGCTTCGACTTCCTACCCTCCATCTCCCTCATTCCCTCACCAGCTTTATTTTTCTCCATAGCAAATACCTGCCATTGGCTGTATTTTCCTTGTCTTGTCGACTGTCTCCTGGATGGATGGAAGAGTCTGTGACTCCCCAAGGACAGGAATCTTATTTGTTCAGGACCGGGGCATGGCCTGAAAAACCTGTTAGCAGAATGAATGAATCGTATGTGTTTGTTTTGAAAAGGTAAGGCGTTCACAAGTTCCAAAATTCAAAAAGGACCAAATGGCAGTGAGCAGTCGCTTGCCTACCACGACTCTGCCCGTCCCCTCCTCAGTCCTGTTCTCACCTCCCAGTTTCCGTTCTTTTTCTTTTCCTTTTTCTTTTTTTTTCCAGTGGTGCCAGCATAGCTCACTGCAGCCTCAACCTTCTGGACTCAAATGACCCTCCCACCTCAGCGGCCCTAGTAGCTGGGACCACAAGCATGCACCACCATGCCCAACTAATTTTTGTATTTTTGGTAGAGACGGGGTTTCACCATGTTGCCCTGGCTGATCTTGAACTCCTGGGCTCAAGTGATCCATCCATCTTGCCCTCGCAAAGTGCTGGGGTTACAGGTGGGAGCCACTTCCCCTGTAATCCATGTGTACTTCCCTCTTTATGCAAATTGCGCATGGTCTTGCTGTGGCCTGCGTTTTCCCCTAGCAATACAGCAATACATCTGGAAGATCACACCGCATCAGCACCAGAAAAGCTTCCTCCTTTTTTTTTTTTTTTTTTTTTTTTTTTTTTTGAGACGGAGTCTTGCTCTGCCGCCCAGGCTGGAGTGCAGTGGCCGGCTCTCAGCTCACTGCAAGCTCCGCCTCCCGGGTTCACGCCATTCTCCTGTCTCAGCCTCCCGAGTAGCTGGGACTACAGGCGCCCGCCTCGTCGCCCGGCTAGTTTTTTGTATTTTTTAGTAGAGACGGGGTTTCACCGTATTAGCCAGGATGGTCTCGATCTCCTGACCTCGTGATCCGCCCGTCTCGGCCTCCCAAAGTGCTGGGATTACAGGCTTGAGCCACCGCGCCCGGCCGCTTCCTCCTTTTTTTAAAATAGTTGCACGCACAGTGTCGACTGGTGGACAGAAGAGAGCTCTTGCCGCAATTGTTATTTATTTATTTATTTATTTATTTATTTATTTATTTATTTATTTATTTTTTGAGACGGAGTCTTGCTCTGCCACCCAGGCTGGAGTGCAGTGGCCGGATCTCAGCTCACTGCAAGCTCCGCCTCCCGGGTTCACACCATTCTCCTGCCTCAGCCTCCCGAGTAGCTGGGACTACAGGCGCCCGCCACCTCCCCCGGCTAGTTTTTTGTATTTTTAAGTAGAGACAGGGTTTCACCGTATTAGCCAGGATGGTCTCGATCTCCTGACCTCGTGATCCGCCCGTCTCGGCCTCCCAAAGTGCTGGGATTACAGGCTTGAGCCACCGTGCTCGGCCCGCAATTGTTATTATATTTCGGGACTGGTGTGGCTTGATGCCTAGGAGCTCAGCATCATCTCTCAGACCCGGACTCATGTCGTAGCTCTACAGCCAGAACTCCTACAGGCTGCTGGTGGCATGCAAGCCCCGAGCAGCCACTTTGGAAAATGGTTTGCCAACTTCCCACAAGATTAAATATACACTTCCCATAGGACCCAACAATTTTATTCCTTGGTATTGACCCGAGATAAATGAAAACCTATTTTCACACACACAAAAAAACTGTATGCACACACTCACAGCAGCTCTGTTCATAATTGCCAACAACTGTAAACAACACAAATGTCCTTCAGCTTGTACGTGGGTAAGCGAGCTGTGGTCCATCCACAGAATGGAATATCACTCGGCAATGAAGAGGAACTGCTATCGATACACACAACATGGATGGACCTCAACTGCGTTATGCTGAGTGAAAGAAGCTAGGCTCAAAAATTACAGTATTCAGCCGGGTGCGGTGGCTCACGCCTGTAATCCCAGCACTTTGGGAGGCCGAGGTGGGAGAATTGCTTGAGCCCAGGAGTTTGAGACCAGCCTGGGCAACATGGTGAGACCCCATCTTTATAAAAATAATGATGATGATGATGATGATGATGGTGATGACGATGATTATACTGATAATAGCTACATTACTCCATTTACAAGACATCTGGAAAAGGCAAAACTATAGTGACAGAAAACAGACCTGTGGTTGCCAGGGGTGGGGTGGGGGATGGGCGTGACCCCAAAAGGGCAGAAGAGGGGTTTTAGGAGTGGTTGGACATATCCATATTTTGATTCTGTTGGTGACTACATAACCACATGAGCCTGTCAAAGCTTAAAGAACTGCATGCCCCACAGGTACTTCCGGAGGCCAAAGCAAGAGGCCAGAAGTTGAAGACCAGCCTGGGCAACAAGTGAGACCCCATCTCCACCAAAAATACAAAAATTAGCTGGGCGTGGTGGCATGCACTTGTAGTTCCAGCTAATGAGGAAACTGAGGCAGGAGACTCGCTAGAGCCTGAGAGGTCGAGGCTGCAGTGCAGTGGTGATAGCACCACTGCACTCCAGCCTGGGTGACAGAGTGAGACCCTTCCTCAGAAAAAAAAAAAAAAATTACACGCTGAAAAGAGTGGATTTTACTGTAGGTAAATTTGTTAATGATTTTTTGTTTTTAAAGGACTATGTATTCTGTAATCCCATTTACATGTCATCCTGGAAAAGCAAAGTTATAGGGATAAAAAGCAGCCAGATGTGGCGGCTCATGCCTGTAATCCCAGTACTTTGGGAGGCTAAGGCAGGTGGATCACTTGAGGTCAGGAGTTTGAGACCAGCCTGGTCAACATGGTGAAACCCCATCTCTACTAAAAATACAAAAATTAGCCAGGCGTGGTGGCTGGCACCTGTAATACCAGCTACTCAGGAGGCCGAGGCAGGAGAATCACTGGAACCCAGGAGGTGGAGGTTGCAGTAAGCCGAGATCGTGCCACTGCACTCCAGCCTGGGTGACAGAGCAAGACTCCATCTCAAAAAAAAAAAAAAAAGGCAGATGTAGCTGGGCACGGTGGCTCATGCCTATAATCCCAGAACTTTGGGAGGCTTAGGCAGGTAGATGACTTAAGGTCAGGAATTCGAGACCAGCCTGGCCAACATGGTGAAACCCCATCTCTACTAAAAATACAAAAATTAACCAGACACGGTGGCGTCCGCCTGTAACCCCAGCTACTGGAGAAGCTGAAGCAGGAAAATCACTTAACCTGAGAGGCAGAGGCTGCAGCAAGCCAAGATTGCGCCCCTGCACTCCAGCCTGGGTGACAGACCAAACTCTGTCTCAAAAAAAGAAAAAGAAAAAAGAAAAGAAAAGAGGCCGGGTGCAGTGGCTCATGCCTGTAATCCCAGCACTTTGGGAGGCTGAGGCGGGCAGATCACGAGGTCAAGAGATTGAGACCATCCTGGCTAACACGGTGAAACTCCATCTCTACAAAAAATTCAAAAATTAGCTGTGGTGGCAGGCACCTGTTAGTCCCAGCTACTTGGGAGGCTGAGGCAGGAGAATAGCTTGAACCCAGGAGGCAGAGGTTGCAGTGAGCAGAGATCACGCCACTGCCCTCCAGCCTGGCAATAGAGGGAGACTCCATCTCAAAAAAAAGAGGGGGAGCGAAGAAAGAAAAGAAAAGAAAAAGCAGATTGGTGTCTGCCAGGGTCTGAGGACAACAGGGGGAGATGACTGCAGGGACGGCACAGGGGACCTTTTCTGGGCGCTGGAAAAGTTCTACATCTTGATCAGCATATGATTAAATGATTGTACATGTTTATCAGAACTCATCTAACATACTTCTTTAATTTAATTTTAATTAATTTAATTGATTTATTTTGAGAGAGTCTCGCTCTGTCACCCAGGCTGGAGTGCAGTGGCAAGATCACAGCTCACTACGATCTCCACCTCCTGGGTTCAAGTGATTCTTGTGCCTCAGCCTCCCAAGTAGCTGGGATTATAGGCATGCGCCACCACGCCCAGCTAATTTTTTTTATTTTTTGTAGAGATGGGGTCTCGCCATGTTGCCCAGGCTGGTCTCAAACTCCTGGGCTCAAGTGATCTGCCTGCCTTGGCCTCCAAAGTGCTGGGATTACAGGCATGAGTCACCACGCCCGGCCAAACACACACAGTTGAAACAGGTGTATCTTATCGTATGTAAATTATACCTCAATACAGTTGATTTTCAAAATCTAAATTACTGGCCAGGTGCGGTGGCTCAGGACCGTAATCCCAGCACTTTGGGAGGCTGAGGCAGAAGGATCACTGGAGCCCAGGAGTTCAAGACCAGTCTGGGCTGCCTGGCAAGACCCTGTCGCTACAAAAAAAAAAAAAAAAAAATGCAAAAACTAGCAGGCATGGTGGCACACGCCTGTAGTCCCAGCTACTCAGAAGGCTGAGGTGGAAGGATCACCATATACCCAGGAGTTCAAGTCTCCAGTGACTTACATCGCACCCACTGCACTCTAGCCTGGATGACAAAGTGAGACCCCATCTAAAAAAAAAAAAAAAAATTCCTTTATTAAAAAATCAAAACCGTAGTGGTCGTAGGTAGCAAAAATATAAGAAAAGCAAGGAAATTATACCATAAAAGTCAGAATACAGGTTACCTTTCCAGGAGGGAGGGAGCTGTGAGGCATGAAGAGGCATGAAGGAACTTCTGAGCAACTAGTGACACTATGTTTTTTGTTCTTTTGTTTTTTTTTTTTTTTTTTTGAGACAGAGTCCTACTCTGTCACCCAGGCTCGAGTGCATTGGCGCAATCTCAGCTCACTGCAACCTCCACCTCCTCAGTTCAAGCAATTCTCCCGCCTCAGCCTCCGGAGTGCCTGGAACCACAAGGCGAGCACCACCACACCCCGCTAATTTTCGTACTTTTAGTACAGATAGGGTTTTGCCATGTTGCCCAGGCTGCTCTCGAACTCCTAACCTCAGGTGATCCGCCCACCTCAGACTCCCAAAGTGCTAGGATTAGAGGCATGAAGCCACCATGCCTGGCCCAGCAACACTATTTCTTAACCTAACTGTTTCCTTTACAAAAGTCTCTGAAACAGAACAGTGTATTTTAATTGTATGCAATTCTCCCCATGTTATATTTCATAATTTTCAGGGATTTTTTTTTTTAATCACACGATTCCAAATCTCTGTTCCTCAAATGACGTGGCTTTCCAGGGGGCAGTGGGCAAAAGTTCTGAGCCCTGGCACGGAGACCCGAGGGTACACTGGGAACCCACAGGAGAATTTGGGATCCAGAACACCAAATGCAATCTGATTTTCCCAGAAGTGAGCAAATGTACTGTGACTCTGTGTGACCACAGTGGGCTAAGCAGAGGCCACAAGCCAGCGCCTCCCCGCCCCCACCCCACCTCCTGCAGAGCGTGACATCAGTAAGAGTGGTCATCTATTTCTCTTCCCGCCAGCCACCCAGAGCCTGGCTGTCCCTGGGAGGAGGTGCAACCTCAAGAATCCTGGGCCAGTCCTGTTCTTTTTGGATGTGGAAATTAAGCCTGCCCAGGATCTCTTGGCTGACAGGCTGCGGTGTCGGCATTTGCTCCTGGCTTGTGACCACCTGACTCCGCAGGGATGAGGCAGTAGAGACAGCCCTGCCCCATCCTCAGTATCCTGGGAATGCGTTGGAGGGTAGGGTGGCCCAGACTGGGACACTGGGATGACAGTTGGGAACAAGGGAGGTGAGTGTGCCATGTCCCGGGCTCAAATGAGGAAGGGCCCAGTGTGACTCGGCTTTCCCAGGAGCCTGAGGGACTTTTGCCTCTGTATTTTTAAACCCTGGTGGCCACAGGGCAGGTTGTGGCCTTGAGTAGGGGAGGCACCGACTTCCAGGGAAAAGGCTGGAGTTTGACGAAAGGGACTGTCCCTTCCTCCTGGATGGGCACCATGCTCCACCCTGCCGGGGTGGGCTTGAGAAGAGGGGCTTCTAATTCAATGGGAGGGCTTGCCCCTACTCAGGGAGTGGCTAGGCTGATAGGGGAGGCATGATTTCCCCCAACTCAAGTCAAAGGAACCACAAATCTGGTGAAGCAGGTACATACCAGCTCCCTCCTGGGGAAATTTATATTTCCTAGTCTAGTTTGAGGGACAAAACTTAATTTTACTTGGACAGCACTCCTAGTCCCAGGAAGGATTTAAGCTTTACAGCGTAGTGAGCTCTAGTCTGATGGAGGAGGCAGGACCCAAACTCACCCTCAGGGAGGTTTCCTATGAGGGTGGAGGCATGTCCATTATCTTCAGGAAACTCTAGTCTAGTCTGACATTCATCCAAATGTCCTCGGGGAGGAGGGGCAAAATTGCTCCCCTCAATTGAGAATCTAGCAGGCATGCTGCCCCACCTTATTTTATTCTTCCTTTTAGATCTAGTCCTGAACCCAGATGCCCCATGCAT
This sequence comes from Trachypithecus francoisi, assembly GCF_009764315.1. Classification (NCBI taxonomy): domain Eukaryota; kingdom Metazoa; phylum Chordata; class Mammalia; order Primates; family Cercopithecidae; genus Trachypithecus; species Trachypithecus francoisi. The sequence goes on from NW_022681457.1 coordinate 88,509, forward strand.
CTTCAGGGAACTGATGGGAGAGACAAAATCCACTTTTAGAGATATCTAATCTGTGAAGAAGTCACACTTTCATTCTCAGGGAGATTCTGATCTGATGGAGGAGGAAGAATGCAATCCAAACCCTCAAGGAACTCTTACACTGACGGGAAACATGTCCCCACCTTGGGGGCCTCCAAGTCTGGTGGCAGAGGTCTTCCTCCCATCCTTGGGAAGCTCTAGTCCAATGGGGGAGGCACTCCCCCACCATGTCAGCGCCTTCTTTCCCTTACCTTCTCCCTGGCCTCTGGCTGCCTGAATGAGCACGGCAGGGGGCTTCCCCTCCCCATCTCCCTGGTGAATCCTAGAATCAGGGAACTTCTGCAGGAGGACACCATGGTTCCCCAGCCCTGGGACTTCCCTTTATCCGTCAGCCCAAGCCCAGGGCCTCACTGGGGGGCCAGACATGCCTGCCCTGCAGATCACGGCTTACCTATCACCCAGCCCCCATGACACCCTGGTTATTGCATGTCCACAGCATCCCAGGCCCCGCTGGGGCTTTCCATGCCTGACCTCGCCAGTACCCTACCCTGAGAAGGAGGAGTCTCTCCTCACTTTACAAACAAAGCTTAGACGGCATGGCACTTGCCAGAGGCCACGCAGCCAGAAACTGGCAGAGTGGGGAACAGACCCAAATAGGTCTGACTCCAGAGCCCCGGCTCTTTAGGAACAAGGATGAGGATGATGTATGTATACAGTCCTTGCTTTCTGCCAGGCAACCCTGCCAAGGGCTGTATTGCTGACTCACTAGATCTTCTCAGCCATGGTGTTGTTATTCTCATTGTCATTGTTCTGTGACTCAGACAGGGAAACTGAGGCCCAAAGAGATTAGATGAGTATGTAGCAGAGCCAGTACTCACAGTCAGGTTGTCTGACTCCAGTGCCATTGTCACAGCTCAGCTCCCCCAGAAGACAGACGTTTATAGGGAATTGGGCATGCAAAAGATTTATGGACCAGCCTGGGCAACATAGCAAGATCCCATTTCTGCAGAAATTTTAGAAATTAGCCAGGCGTGGCTGGGCACGGTGGCTCACACCTGTAATCCCAGCACTTTGGGAGGCCAAGGCGGGCAGATCACTTGAGGTCAGGAGTTCGAGACCAGCCTGACCAACATGGAGAAACCCCATCTCTACTAAAAATACAAAATTAGCCAGGCGTGGTGGCACATGCCTGTAATCCCAGCTACTCGGGAGGCTGAGGCAGGAGAGTCCCTTAACCCAGGAGGCAGAGGTTGCAGTGAGCTGAGATCCTGCCATTGCACTCCAGCCTGGGCAACAAGAGAGAAACCCCATCTCAAAAAAAAAAAAGAAAAAGAAATTAGCCAGGCTAAAGGAGACTGAGGTGGGAGCATTGTACCTGTGGCCCTAGCTATTCGGGAGACTGAGGTGGGAGACTCGCTTGAGCCAGGAGGTTAAGGCTGCAATGAGCTATGATTGCACCACTGCACCTCAGCCTGGGCAGCAGAGTGAGATCCTGTCTCTTACATACATATATATCTCTTAAATACATATATATACACACACACATATACATATATAATATATATAATATATATATATGCAGGGCACAGCACCTCAGAAAGGAAAGGGGGAAGCAAGAGGAGTGAGCAAGGGGGACCATCAAGTTGTAATGCCCCCCCACAGAAAGGCTTTTTCATTAGAGAAGTCCCACACTGGTCAGAAATGGCTAGCACCTCTGAACCCCACCTGTGATTGGCTGGAGACTGCCCAGGAGACCATGCCCTGGCTGGTAAGCTGAGGCAGACCTCAAAGAAGCCAACTGCCAACGTCAGAGGCTGTCGGCTATCTCTGCATGCCTGGCAGCAAGATCAAAAGTCCGTTTTTTTTTTTTTAATTTCTGAGACAGGGTCTCACTCTGTTACCCCGGGCGGAGTGCAGTGGCATGATCATAGCTCACTGCAGCCTCAGCCCCCCAGGCTCAGGCGATCCTCCCACCTCAGCCTCCCAAGTAGCTGGGACAACAGGCATACCACCACCATGCCGGAAGTTTTGTATTTTTTTGTAGAGGCCAGGAATGGTGGCTCATGCCTGTAATCCCAGCACTTTGGGGGGCCGAGGCAGGAGGATCACTTAAGGTCAGGAGTTTGAGACCAGACTGGCCAACATGACGAAACCCCATCTCTACCAAAAATACAAAAATTATCCAGGATTGGTGGCACATGCCTGTAGTCCCAGCTACTTGGGAGGCTGAGGCAGGAGAAATCACTTGAACCCAGGAGGCAGAGGTTGCCACACCCGCCACTACACTCCAGCCTGGATGACAAAGTGAAACTTTGTCTCAAAAAAAAAAAAAAAAAATTTTTTTGCTGGGCATGGTCGTGTGTGCCTGTAGTCCCAGCTACTTGGAAGTCTGAGCCAGGAGAATCTCTTGAGCCTGGGAGGTGGAGGGTGCAGTGAGTCAAGATCGCACCACTGCACTCCAGCCTGGGCAACAGAACAAGACTCTGTCTCAAAAAAAAAAAGTGTATTTTTTGTAGAGATGGAGTCTTGCTCTGTTGCCCAGGCTAGTCTCGAACTCCTGGGCCCTGGAGATTCTCCCATCCTGGCCTCCCAAAGAACTGGGATTAGAGAGATGCGCCGCCACACCCAGCCAACAGGTTTTTTCTTGAAGGGGGATGTGAGCTGCCTGTCTCTGTGGCTGCCACTCCCATACCTATACGAATAATAGCAATCATTCTAAAATAATATCTTCCATTTACTGAGACTTTCCTCTGTGCCAGGCCTGTGCTGACGTGTGTGAATTCATTTGACTCTCACAACACTGCCGGAAGGCATGCACTGTTTTTACCCTTGTTTTATACATGAGGAAACTGGGGCTCCGAGAGGGTAAATAAATCACTTGCCCAGGATCACACAGCTGGTAAGTGACAGAACTGGGATTCGAACCCAAACAATTAGACAGGGCCCCATTCACGGATGAGGACACTAGCCCACTAGTACCCGATTGTCTACTGTCACCTCGCTGAGACCACTGGGACCTTCCTTCCTACACCCCACCTTCCCAGACCCCCATCCACCCACCCAGGGCAGATACTGATCTCCACACTCCCCCCACCGAATCACCCCGCTGTGATCAAGGCAGCTGGCAGGGACGGCGGAGGGGTGGGCGAGAGCGCCTAGTCTCCCTGGCCTGCCAAGAGAGGATGTCGCAATCCTCTGACTCAGCGTCGTGCGTGCAGACCCTGCAAGAGGCAGAAAGGGGAAGATTAAGTCTTGGCTTAGGCCCCAGATGGGCTGATTCTGCTGAATGCCAGGAGCTCCCACAGCTGCCAAGGCTCCAGGGTGGGGAGGAACCAGGAGGTGCAGGCCATGCTCCAGGAAGCTGGCCCGCATTCACCCGTGGGGGTGGGGCAGAGCAGCCTCAGGGAGCCGTGTAGACTTCCAGCCCAGGGCCCAGACTGGAGGCAGCCTGACCTTGGGCATGTCCCTCCCCATCCGGGCCTAGAGTCTCTGTATCCCTCTGTCTGCAGATTTCACTTGCTCTCCCTGAGCCTCCCTAGAGACTCCAGTAGTTGTTCCTTCTCAAGCGACCCCTAAGTCTATCTCTAGTTTTTTTTTCTTTTTTGTTTGAGGCAGGGTCTTGCTCTGTTGCCCAGGCTGGAGTGCAGTGGCGCGATCTCAGCTCACTGCAACCTCCGCCTCCTGGGTTCAAGCGATTCTCCTGCCTCAGCCTCCCGTGTAGCTGGGATTACAGGCACCCGCCACCACGCCCAGCTAAGTTTTGTATTTTTAGTAGAGACGGGGTTTCGCCATGTTGGCCAGGCTGGTCTTGAACTCCTGACCTCAGGTGGATCCTCCAGTCTCGGCCTCTCAGAGTGCTGGGATTACAGGCGTGAGTCACCATGCCTGGTCCCTTAAGTCTAACTCTATTCCCTCCTGCTGCAATGCCATCCTCTCTCCACCCACGGACCCTCCCCATACCAAGAGGCAGCAGAGAAGAGCTCCAGGGTGCAGATCTCCATGGGTGTCCTCGGGCACGTGACTTTCCCTCTCCATGCCTCAGTTTCCCCATCTAAACCATTTCTTCCCAGGGAGAAGGGGTCTAGAATCAAACTGGAAGGGTGCGCCTGCAGTCTCCGAGACTCATGACCACTTCTCCCAGGTCAGAAGCGTGCTGGGGTCACAGGGACCTGGCTTGAAATTTCAGCTCTCCCCAGTTCCTCACCATGTGACCTGGGCAGTGAGTTCACTTCTCTGTGCCTGTTTCCTCCTCTATAAAATGGGGTTTTTAGCTGAATTTTCTTACAAGGTGTTGAGAGGATTACGTGGGCCAATTCTTAGTTGCAGCTCAGCCCAGAGTGAATGTTTCTGTCTCGTCTCCTCTGTGTATAGAAAAGGGTGAGAAGGAGGCCCTGGTCTGCTGGATAGGGTAAGGGTTAAGGCCAGCAGTGTGGAGACAGAAATAAACATTATTCATTCATTTATTCCACACACTTTTCTTTTTTAATCTGCTCAATAAGCCTGTGAAACAGGATCTGTTATCATCCTGTTATTATTACTATTACCATTATTTTGAGACAGAGTCTCACTCTGTCGACCAGGATGGAGTTCAGTGGCATGATCATAGCTCACTGCAGCCTTACACCTCAAGCGATCCTTCCATCTCACCCTCCCAAGTAGCTAGGACTGCAGGTGCCCTCCGAGCCCAGCTAATTTTTAAAAATTTTTTGTAAGTCTGGCGTGGTGGCTCACGCCTGGAATCCCAGCACTTTGGGAGACCGGGGTGGGTGAATCACAAAGTCAGGAGTTCGAGCCCAGCCCAGCCAATACGGTAAAACCTCATCTCTACTGAAAATACAAAAATTAGCTGGGCGTGGTGGCGTGAGCCTGTAATCCCAGCTACTCAGGAGGCTAAGGCAGAAGAATCACTTGAACCCAAGAGGTGGAGGTTGCAGTGAGCCAAGAGTGCACCATTGCACTCCAGCTTGGTCAACAAGAGCAAAACTCCATCTCAAAAAAAAAAAAAAAATGTAGAGACAGGGTGTCACCTTGTTGCCCAGACTGATCTTGAACTCCTGGTTTCAAGGCATTCTTCCTTCTACCTTGGCCTCCCAAAGTACTGGGACTACAGGAGCCCACCGCATGCCCAGCCCCATTCCCCATTATTAAAGTCACAAGGGGCTGGGCACAGTGGCTCACACCTGTAATTCCAGCTACTCGGGAAGCTGAGGCAGAATTGCTTGAACCAGGGAGGCGGAGATTGCAGTGAGCCAAGATCATGCCACTGCACTCCAGCCTGGGTGACAGAGCGAGACTGTATCTCAAAAAATAAAAACTAAAAAATAATAAAGACACAAGGAAGGCACAGAGAGGGAAAGCCACCTGCCTAAGGTCACACAACTGGCACATGAAAGAGCCAGGGCTCAAAACTGTGTCTCTAAGCCCACCATGTTGAATCCTATTTTCCCCAGTGAAGCAGGTCCTGCTATTGAAAATATAGGGCCGGGCGCGCTGGCTCAAGCCTGTTATCCCAGCACTTTGGGAGGCCGAGACGGGCGGATCACGAGGTCAGGAGATCGAGACCATCCTGGCGAACACGGTGAAACCCCGTCTCTACTAAAAAACACAAAAAACTAGCTGGGTGAGGTGGCGGGTGCCTGTAGTCCCAGCTACTCCGGAGGCTGAGGCAGGAGAATGGCATAAACCTGGGAGGCGGAGCTTGCAGTGAGCCGAGATCCGGCCACTGCACTCCAGCCTGGGCGACAGAGCAAGACTCCGTCTCAAAAAAAAAAAAAAAAAAGAAAACATAGGATATTTGATGAGGACAATATAATATATAATGTTATATTATTATTATTATAAAACTAATAGCAGCTAAATTGCATTGAGAGCTTTCTATACATCAGGCTCCATAGGACAGAGTCACATTTTCTTGATGTGATCCACTCTGCCAATGAGGAAGCTGAGGCTCCACGAGGTTAAGTAACCACCCGGAAGTCACAAAGCTAAGGATCAGGAGACAGGACTTGCACCCATGCCTCAATTCAAAACAAAGGAGGCCAGATGTGGTGGTCATGCCTGTAATCCCAGCACTTTGGGAGACCAAGGCAGGAGGATCGTTTGAGCCCAGGAGCTCGAGACCAGCCTGGGCAACACAGTGAGACCCCTGACTCTACAATTTTTTTTTTTTTATTAGCCAGTCATTGTGGCACATGCCTGTAGTCCCAGCTACTTGGGAGATTAAGGCAGGAAGATCACTTGAGTTCAGGAGTTCAAGGCTACAGTGAGCTATGATCCCACCACTGCACTTCAGCCTGGGAGACAGAGCCAGATCTTGTCTCAAAAAAAAAGCAGGACAAGACCCAATAATTGAGCCAGATGGGAACTTAGGCCCTGACCAGCCCTACTCTCTCCTCTTAGAAAGAGAAATTGAGGCCCCTAAGAGCAAGAAAGCTGCCTCAAACCTACAGACTTCCAGATGGAATTTCGTTTCCCTCTCAGGACTTTGAGCAGGTAAATTCCTGGCCTTTCCTCTCCCAGGATGGGTTGGGGGAAAAGAAGCAGCAGCTGGGCAGGAGATCTGAACAGGTACAAAGCGCGGCCTGCATGAGGGGAAAGTGGTTAGACACCAAGGAGAACTTCCGGGCCTCCTCTGGGAAGTTTCTGAGACTCATCCAGGGGCTGCCCCTGCGGGTGTGGGCCCTCCAGAGGCCAAGGCCCAGAGAAAGGAGACCCTAGTCCTTTCTGTCTGGGGTGCAAGGAGCGGGGGGAACAGTGGGGGCGGCCATCCTAGTTCCGCGTCCTCCGTTCCCGACATTGGAGGGAGGCTGCTATGGGAGCTGGGACTTTCCTGAGAGCAGAAGATTCTGGGAAATTAGAGACAGCTGCAGGGCGGGGCTGCCTCCCAGCCTCCCTTCCCTTCCCTCCCCTTGGTCCCCGCTGGCTCCGGAGGCAGGCCTCTCTACCCCTCCACCCCATGAGCTCCTCCTCCCCTAGTCCATACCTTCCATCCTCAGATCTGTTCCCCCAACCTCTTTCTCCTCCCTCAGATCTGGCCTCTACCCTCAGACTCTCTCCAAATCTTCTTCCCTCAGACTCCTCTTTCCCCTCCAACTCTCTCCTCCTCCCTCAGAGCTGCATCTCCTCACTTAGTGCTTCTCAGACTCCTCAGACTGTGCCTTCTCCCTCAGATACTCTCCCCTTCCCTCACCTCCTCTCGCAGACCCTTACCTCCTCCTTCAGACCCTCACCTCCTCTCTCAAACCCTCGCCTCCTTCCTCAGATGCTTATCTCCTCCTTCAGACCCTCACCTCCTCCCTCAGACCCCCACCTCCTCCTTCAGATCCTCACCTCCTCTCTCAGACCCTCACCTCCTCCCTTAGCCCCTCACCTCCTCCCCCCAACCTTACCTCCACCTTCAGACTCTTACCTCCTCCTTCAGACCCTCACCTCCTCTCTCAAACCCTCGCCTCCTTCCTCAGACTCTTATCTCCTCCTTCAGATCCTCTTCCGCTCTCCCACTAACCCATCTATTTCTTTCTCAGACCTGTCTTCCTTCTTCAGATCCTCCTCCTTCAGACCCTATTATCCCTTATCCAACCTCAGAGAACTTTCAGCACCCTCTCTCCCAGCAGCACCCTCTCTCCCAGCGGGAAGCTCTCTCCCAGCCCTTCAAAGCCCCCACAGGACCCATCACATCTTCTCCCCTCTCCAGTCCTGCTAGGTTGGAACCACTGCACCACCTGCCCCGAGATGCCAGGAGTGGGACAGGCTTGGGTGTCCTTCCGACCCTACCTCTGAGGGTCCCCACCCTAAGCCTCACCCCTCCAAACCTCAGCTTTCCTTTCTGTGCAGTGGGGTAGTGCTCCACACCCCTCTCCTGTTTCTGAGGGTCCCCAGAAGTGGGGTTGGGTGGGCAGGGAACACAGCACTCAGCCTATCCAACCCAATTCCTCCCCTCTCTTCCTTTGCTGTGGCCCCTGCAACACCAGCAGGCAGGGGTTGCCATTGGTCCCATTTTCCAGAAGAACAAACTGAGTCTCAAGATGGAATGGCTCGTCTAAGGTCCCACCGGGAGCAAGGGGTAGAGGTAGAATTTGAACACAGGTCTGTGATCGGGATGTTTCACCATGAAGGGGGGTAGGCAGAAAGGATCACGGAGGGAAGGGATGAGGCCTCTCCCCACAGCCACTTCTCACATCCTGGGTTAACGATCCACTCGGGTGGGGCCTGAGTCCGGCCAAAGTCCCTTCCCTGGGCCTCAACACCCACTTTCAAGGTCCCAGGGGACATAAAAAGTGCATAAAGATAGCAATAGAGATGGGGAGACAGAGACAGACGGGCGGGAGACAACCAGAGGGAGGTCAGGCAAGTTGCGAAGATAGAAGGAGACCGGGGGAGAGAACCAGAGAGACGCCGCATGCCCCCTGGGCAGGTCCGGGGTGCAGCTGCCATGCCCCGCCCTCTGTGTGCCCAAAGCCTCCCTCTCCACCTCCTGTGACTCAGTGACCCGGACTCAACCCCAGCGGCTGCCCCGCCCCCAGGGAAATCCGGGAAAGCCCCGGACCTTCGGGGCCCCACCCCGGGGCGGGGAGAGGCAGAGAAGGGGAGGAGACTGGGAAGAGTCCCGCCTCCTCCCTCCTTCCCTCCCATCTCCTGCTTGAGTCATGCCCCCAACCCGCCTGGCTTGTTCCCCACCCATCAACCCCTCTTCGCGGTGGGAGGGGAAGTAGGGGGGAAGCCAAACTGCTCCCCTCTCCTGCAGCACCGGCCTCGGTTGCGCTGACTCTGGCCTGGCGTCTGTGTCTCTTGCTCTCTCTCTTTCTCTCAAGATCTCTGCGCCTGTCTCCATGTCTCTTTCTGTGCACCTAGGATTTTCCGAGCACCCACCCCTGTGCCCTGTGGGCCCTGGCTGGGTGCAGGGCCCCCAACGCGGGCAAAGATACAATCAGTGGAGCGCTCCCCACCCTCACCCCACCCCCAGCCCCTTTAGACCCACAGCTGAAGAGACACGTGGAGTGGCAGAAATGGAAGAGAGGAGGGAGAGGAATCGTTCCTGGCCGCCTGCTGAGTGCCAGTCCTTGCCCCGGGTGCGTCTCTTCACTCCCACTAGGGAGGAAACGGCTCAGAGAGGGGAAGTGTTTGACCAAGGTCACCCAGCGAGGAAGTGGGAACCGAGATTCGAACCTGCGTCCCAGAGATGCCAAGGCCTCCTGAGAGGCAGAGAAGCAGACAGCAACTGAGAGACAGACAGATGGTGACAGACGTAAAGAGACAAAAGAGAGAGACAGAGACCGAACAGAGCACACAGAGACAAACGCGGGGGTGCGGAGAGAAACACCTACTCAGACAGAAGAACCAGAGAGACAGTTACAGACTCAGCGATACAGAGGCTGAGAGATAGAGCCAGAAACACAAAAACAGAGGCAGAGAGACTGAGAGCGGCCCTTGGCAGCAGGGCTGGGGACACCCCCCCACCCTCCGACCCCGCCTCCTCTCCCCCCACCCCTCCTTTCCTCCCGCTCCCCAGCCAAGGCCTGGCTGCCCCGGGCGCCGCGGGCCGGGAGGGGGCAAGCGGGGCGCGGCGCGGGCGGGGCGCACAGCAGGCTGCACCACAGAGCGGCGGGAGCAGCGGCGGGTCCAGGAAACCCCTGGGGCGTACGGGTGGCCCCGGGGGGGGCCCGGGGGCGGGGAGGCGGGCGGCCGGCACCGCCCCGGCCGACAAAAGTCCCTTCAGTTCAGCCGGCTGCAGGGGAAGTCCCGGCGCCCGGCGAAACCACCCTCCCGTGCAGCCGAGCCCAGCCGCTCTCCGGCCGCCGTCCCCGGCGGCCCCATGCCCCGATGCCCCGCGGGGGCCATGGACGAGGGGCCCGTGGACCTGCGCACCCGACCCAAGGCCGCCGGACTCCCGGGCGCCGCACTGCCGCTCCGCAAGCGCCCGCTGCGCGCGCCCTCCCCGGAGCCCGCCGCTCCCCGCGGCGCTGCAGGCCTTGTCGTCCCCCTGGACCCTCTGCGCGGCGGCTGCGACCTGCCGGCGGTCCCCGGGCCCCCCCACGGCCTGGCCAGGCCGGAGGCGCTGTACTACCCGGGTGAGTGGCCCCCCCGAGGGTCTGGGCCTGGTGGGAGCCACACAGAGCATAGGGTCACCAGAGCCAGGAGACACAGCTCGAGGCACAAACCCGTGTCTCTCCAGGAACCTGGGGGACAAGAGGATATAACCCCAGGTTCCAGGGATACAGATAGGAGATCATCAGGAAGCCAGTAAGCTGTGCCTTGGGACACAGGGATCTGGGGGTTTGGGGACCCTGGGGGGCAGAGCCCAGGGGCTGAGTGACATGGGGGGGCCAGGGACAATGCCCACTGGTACAAATATGGGGGTGTCAGGGAATCAGGACACAGAGCCTGGTGTCCTGGGGACAAAAAAGTACAAGCTCTTAAACCAGATGTGTAGGGTTATGAGGAAGCTGAGCTGGGCTGGAGAAACTGGGGTTCCTTGTATCCTGATATTAGAATCAAAGGAAGTCAGGGTAACAGAGACTGGGGTTCTAAGGAGACAGATACCGAGGATCTCAGGATGTCACAATCTCAGGAACCCAAGATATCTGGAGACATGGGCATTATGAAAACAGAGATGGGGTTCTGAGCACCCCAATACCTGGGATCACAAGGATCCAAGGAAATGAACCAGAGCTCCAGGGACCCAGATACCAGGGGGTGTTGAGGACCCAGGGGAACAGAGACCCGGGGTTCTGGGTACTCAGTTATGTGGGACCACAAGCGATCAGGGTCCTATTTGAGGTCAAGATCAGGTGGGCCGGAGGGGATCGGGGGACTGAAGATCCTAAGATTGGGTAATTCTGAGACTCTGGGTAATTTAGAGGCAGGATGAAAGATTCAGGAGTCTCCAGACAAAAAGCCTCAGGGCCCCAAGGCCTGATATTGGAGATACGGGAACCTGGAAACTTAGGAGTTCAAGAACAGAGGACCCATAAGGATCAGCAGAGGACAAAGACTACACAGTCTTCTCTCCAACTCATCTCCATCCCTGATCTCAAGAAGGGGTGTCCCCTACCACAGCTGTAGCCATGTCACCATCCCCAATTGACCCCCAAAGCTGCAGAAAGCCCTTCTCCAGAGCCCCAAGACTTTAGGTAGTTTCTGCACCTTCCACCCCATCAGTGTGACAGCTGGAGAGCCTCAAGCTATACGCATCAGGAATTCTGCCACGGCCTCCCAGCTTTCCCATTCCAAGAGTAAGAACGCAGGCCTCAGTTTTCCCCGTCTGTGTGATGGGTTGGTATAGATTTGCCTGCTGCGGTGGTCCCCCACCTTTTGTTTTTGTTTTGTTTTGTTTTGTGTTTTTGAGACAGAGTTTTGCTCTGTCACCTAGGCTGGAGTGCATTGGCGTGATCTCGGCTCACTGCAACCTCCGCCTCCCAAGTTCAAATGATTCTTGTGCCTCGGCCTCCGGAGTAGCTGGGATTACAGGCATGCACCACCACACCTGGCTAATTTTTGTATTTTTAGTAGAGACAGGGTTTCACCATGTTGCCCCGACTAGTATTGAACTTCTGAGCTCAGGTGATCCACCCGCCTCGGCCTCCCAAAGTATTGGTGTTAGAGGCATGAGCCACTGCGCCCGGCCTGCCATGGCCCCTTTTTTAACAGTTTGATCTAAAATTACCCACGCGTGGTGGTGAGCATCTGTAATCCCAGCTACCTGGGAGGCTGAGGCAGGAGAATTGCTTGAACCTGGGAGGCGAAGGTTGCAGTGAGGCAAGATCGTGCCACTGCACTCCAGTCTGGGCAACAGAGCAAGACTCCATCTCAAAAACAGTTTGAACAAGCTTCTGGTGACACCTCCTCTCTCCCTCCACTCTCTCCAAATCCACTCTACATTTATCCCACACCCTGCACCCAGCTGTTCATCAGCCACAAAATCACTCCGCAGACAGTCCCTCGGGTTCCCTGCTAGGTGATGATGGCTGCGCCCTCTGTTCTTAAGGGACCCTTTGTCTGATTGGAGATTGGGGTCAGAAGATAAGTGACAATGAGGGTGACCAGCCGTGGAGGGAGAGGAAGCTGCTGGAGCCCAGAGGAGGGATGTGGAAGGGGGTTTGTTTTAGGCCCTGAGGACCCAGTATGGGATACAAAAGGGACCTGGGAGAAAAGGTAGGTGACACTGCAGGATCAAAGATCTGGAAGTGGGGAGCGGGTTGAGGGTCTGTGGGTGTGGCCTCACCCACGTCCCTCCTCTGTCCTCCATTGCCTAGGAGCCTTACTGCCTTTGTACCCCACTCGGACCATGGGCTCCCCGTTTCCTCTGGTGAACCTGCCTACACCCCTGTACCCCATGATGTGCCCCATGGAACACCCTCTTTCTGCTGACATCGCCATGGCCACCCGTGCAGATGAGGACGGAGACACGTGAGTGACAGTCCCCTATTAAGGGGAGGGGTGGTTGGGAAGACCAGCTGTCCATAACACAGGGCCACTCAGCTCCCGTGGACCTGAGTCAGAACTCGGTCTCCACCGCAGGCTGTGTGACCTTGAATAAGGTCCTTCCCCTCTCTGAGCCTCAGTTTCCTCCTCTGAATAATGGGCACCCTGAGAGCATTTACCTCCTAGGACACTATTTTTGTTTGGTTTTTGTTTTTGTTTTTTTGAGACAGAGTCTCACTCTGTCGCCCAGGCTGGAGTGCAGTGGCACGATCTCGGCTCACTGCAACCTCACCTCCCAGGTTCAAGCAAGTCTCGTGCCTCAACCTCCCGAGTAGCTGAGACTACAGGTGCCCACTGCCACACCCAGCTAAGTTTTGTATTTTTTGATAGAGACAGGGTTTCACCATGTTGGCCAGACTGGTCTCCGACTCCTGACCTCCAGTGATCCACTCACCTTGGCCTCCCAAAGTGCTGGGATTACAGGCGTGAGCCCCAAGCCCACCCCTAGAACACTATTTTTGGAACAGTGGTCTTCAGATTTTTTATCACAACTTAAAAACAAGAACGACAGTTCATTGATTAACTTACTATATGAATTATACATGTAAAACTCCTATCACTGGACCTAGCATAAATGTTGAGTGTTTGTTAATATTACTATTACTTTATCTCAAACCCAGCACACACACACACACACACACACACACAACTTGAAATTAAAATTGCACAAAACGAAACAATACTCACCCTTACTATGTGGGTTCTACTTTGACATTTTCTTTTTTTTTTTTTTTTTTCCTATTTTTTTTTCTGAGACAGGGTCTCGATCTGTCACCCAGGCTGGAGTGCAGTGGTGCAATCATAGCTCACTGTAGCCTTGATCTCTTGGGCTCAAGTGATCCTCCCACCTCAGCCTCCTGAGTAACTGGGACCGCAGGCACTCCTCCCACACCTGGCTAATTTTTGTTTTTTTTGTTTTTTGTTTTTTGTAGAGACATGGTGGTCTTGCTATGTTGCCCAGACTGGTCTCAAACTCCTGGGCTCAAGTCATGTTCCCACCTTAGCCTCCCAAAGTGCTGAGATTACAGGTGAGAGCCACTGAGCCCAGCTTTACAGCTTTACTTTGCCATTTTCTATTCTAGTTGACTTCATTGTTTTGTGGTCACAGTCCACTACATTAATTTGAAGATCCCCTAAACTGATTTCACAACCCCCACGGTTTATCACCTGCAGTTTGAAGAACATGTTTGTGAGGCTGCTGAGAAGTGTTGCACGGGAGGGTTTAGTCTGTGCCTAGCACATAGTAAGCACTCACTACAATTGATCATCATGATTCTTATTATTCTATCGACCTGGGTTTGAATCTCAGCATGGCCACTTTCTCCTCCCTCTATGCCTCAGTTTCCCTGTCTGTAAAAACAGGAACCATCACGTGTGAGGGTCTCCGGGAGGAAGAAATGATATGATTTATACAAAGCGCTTATGTGAGAATTAGTCTGGGGCCTGGAAACCACAGGTGGAGATGAACAGGCCTACTTCTGCAGAGAAGTAGCAGGGGGGCTGCTCCGCCACTGGCCCACTGAGTGATTTCATGTCACTGAGTCTCAGTTTCCCTATTTGGAAACTGGGTCTCATAATAGCACCTATCACAATTAGGATTCAGTGAGATCTTGTACACATGTTTTAATACAGTGCACAGAACAGGGCTGGGCAAAGAGTAAGTGCTCAAAGCATGGAAATGAGTAGTGTTTGAGCAGAGCTCCCAGGGTAGGTTGCAGGCCATCTCCAGAGCCCTAGCAGGAGAAAGTGGCTGAGATTATAAAGAGCTAATAAAACCTAGTTCCCTCACTTTCTGGGTACCTCTGGGGGGTCATCTATGAAGTGGACTTAATTAGTCTCTGCCCCCAGGGGTGAACTCTCCATGCCGTTGAAAAGCAGTGTGCTTGCTAGAGGCCGCTCGGCCCACCAGTCTCCAGTCCCGGGCCCTCCCCCCACCTTCCCTCCCCGACTCTCCCCCAAGGCAAACACTTCTGCCTCAGCTGCCTGCTGGGGGAAATCCCTTCCCGCAGAACTTGACCGCAACCCAGCTGCTCTGCCTCCCCCACGTCAGCACCCGTCACTCACTCTCAGCCTCCCCCCTCCTGGCGCTTCCTCCAACCCTTAACCCCTTCCGCTGGGGCTGAGACTTTACCGGAACGGGCAGCGGCCCGGCCCCAGCCTGCGCCACCGGCTCCACTTCACACCCGCGGGGGCGGGCAGTGGGGGCGAGGGGGGCGGGGGACGCTAAGTCTGGGTCCCCGCAGAAGCCAAAAGGTTGGGAGGCTGGGCTTGCATCTTCTAACAGGCGGGTACGAGCCTTGGGGCATTTGGACCCCCAAGAGGTTAGGGACTGGGCAGCTAGAAACCTGGGGAGGGGGTGGGATGACGGGGGGCGGGGTGGGGGTGATGTTCTGAGTCTCAGAAGGCAGAAGTTGGGAAACTGTATTCCTTAATCTCCGAGGGGATGAGGAGCAGCTTGGCAGCTTGGGGACCTGGCACTCAGAGGGACTTCAGGGGCAGGACCAGATACAGAAATTTGCAGAGTCCCTTGCTCAAAACTTAAGAATTTCACGACAGCGGCAGCAGGACATTCTAAGCGCTGGGCGGGTGAAAATGCTTACGCCGAGGGGCCTGAAAGTCTCTGTCCCCAAAGGGGCAGGGATTGAGGCGCTATATTTCTGGGTCTCTGAGGGAACAAGGACAGGCAAGGTAGTTTGGGATCCTGGAGCTCCGAAGGAGGGGGGACGTCCTTATTCTTAAAGAAGAGTTAGGGCTATTTCTGGCTCCCAGAGAGATGTTGGGAGTGGATGCCGGGATAAGGAGGACTTGCAGCCAGCTGGAGTCTGAACCCTAACGGGTGGAGTTCCAGAGGGTCCCCCAGGCTGGAGGACTCGGGATTATATGCCCCCCCCAACACACACACCTCAAGGGAGCTAGGTCTTCTTTGGCTGGGCTCCCCTATCCCCCGCCCCATTCGAGGGTGGAAGTTGGGGTGCCGGGGGTGGCCAGGGTAGATCCCCGGCGGGACAGGCTTCCCTCCCCCGGGAGCAGGAAGCGGAGCCCCGCCCAGCAGACCTGTTACTGGAAGTCCGAGGGCTGGGTCGCCCCTCCCGTCCCCACTTCCTCCAGCCCCGCCCCACCCCCTGCGGCCCGCGCGTTTATGGGAACTCAGGCCTGGACGGTTTCTCTGAAATCATTCGCTCCGTCTGCCCTCACTTAACCCTGGCCGCCCCGAGAGGGACCTAGGCCAGGCGTCCTGGGAGACGCAGAGAAGCGAGGAGCCTTCCCAGGGACACCGGCCCCTCCCTCAACATTTTACTTTTAAATTTGGCTTTCACGAATTAGGAGTCAGGTTCAGCAATTCACCTGCGTGATCTCACCCTGGCATGTGGGCGCTGTACTTTACCTAAGAGTAAACTGAGGCTCCAAAAGGCCGCCATGGCTTTGCCCTAGCACATGGCTAGGCTAGGAGGGGTTGTGGCCCAATTTGCAACTCTGGCCCCAGGATTTCTGCATTTCCATCAGAACCACCTGGGAGGCTGGTTTAAACTGGATTCTACAGACACATTCCACAAGAGAGACGAGTGGTGGTGAGAAAGGAATTACTCAGTAAACAGACTTTAAATAAAGATCCTGCCACCCACTGTGTACACACAGTCCTCCTTGGGTCCTCCACTCTGTCCCCCATCCCATGCAAACATGCACAGGTGTGCACACGCACACGCGCGCGCACACACACACATCAGTCTCCAAATAGCTGTTCCAGGTTGGGGTCTCTGGAAACTGAGCAGGAAGTTCCCTGGAAATGCTCTCCATCAACACCTGTGGGATGAAGGAAGCCCATCTGGGCAGAAGGAGAAGTTGAGCTGCTGTGTCGCCTCCACGCGGCCTCAGACATCCCACAGGGAATATTGAAGCTAGAATGGCCTTCAGCATTGGGGTCAGGAGGCTAGGCCTTCTACGCTGGCATTAACCAGTGACTGGATGCCATTGAAGGGCAACTGCTCTTGATTCACATGGGGCGTGACCTTGGGCAAGAAGCTCTC
Organism: Trachypithecus francoisi; assembly: GCF_009764315.1. Taxonomy (NCBI): domain Eukaryota; kingdom Metazoa; phylum Chordata; class Mammalia; order Primates; family Cercopithecidae; genus Trachypithecus; species Trachypithecus francoisi. The sequence goes on from NW_022681457.1 coordinate 105,032, forward strand.
TTCAGCTGAGGGTAATTCCCAAATGGTCTGAAAGTTGATGATCTTCCCAGAAGCTGAGGGAGTAAATCCTTCAGTCTGGAAGGGGGTTCTGGGCTGTACATCCTCCAGAACAATGGCCCCATCCCAGTTTGTCCTTATCTCCCTTTTAGTCAAAACTTTTGTTCCAGACTGGGCATGGTGGCTCATGCCTGTAATCCCAGCACTTCGGGAGGCTGAAACAGGAGGATCACTTGAACCCAGCAGTTAGAGACCAGCCTGGCCAACATGGTGAAACCCTGTCTCTACTAAAAATACAAAAATTAGCTGGGCGTGATGGTGCATGCCTGTAATCCCAGCTACTAGGGAGGCTGAGGTTGGATGATCATTTGAACCCGGGAGGCAGAGATTGCAGTGAGCGTGAGATAGCACCACTGCACTCCAGCCTAGGCGACAGAGCAAGACTCCATCACAAACAAATAAAATAAAATAAAAGGGTCCCTCTGGCTGTTGTGTGGGGGACAGACAGTAGAGCATAGGTGGAAGCAGGAAAACCATGAGGATGGAATTGTGCTAGACCAGCAGGGAGCCAGTGGTGGCTAAAGCAGGATGGAGGGAGTGGGTGGTAAATCAGGATGGAAGGAGTGGGTGGGGAGAAGTGTTTGGATACTGGGGACATTTTCAAAGCATTCAACACATTGGAGTTAGCATTGCCAACAGCATGAGGGTGAGAGGTGAACAGCTAGCTCCTAATGCCTTTATGTGATTCTTTACTCCCCCACCCCCAGGCCTCTCCATATTGCTGTGGTGCAGGGTAACCTGCCAGCTGTGCACCGGCTGGTCAACCTCTTCCAGCAGGGGGGCCGGGAGCTGGACATCTACAACAACCTACGGCAGGTGAGCCTGGGTCTGAGGGAGGAGGGCTGGGGCCTAGACTCCTGGGTCTGAGGGAGGAGGGTCTGGGGACCTGGACCCCTGGGTCTGAAGGAGGAGGGGCGGGGGGCCTGAACTCCTGGGTCTGAGGGACGAGGGGCTGGGGCCTGGATCCCTGGGTCTGAGGAAGGAGGGATTGGTGCCTTGACTCCTGGGTCTGATGGAGGAGGGCTGCAGGCCTGGGCTCCTGGGTCTGAGGAAAGAGAGCTGGGGCCTGGGCTCCTGAGTCTGAGGAAAGAGAGCTGGGGCCTGGGCTCCTGGGTCTGAGGAAAGAGAGCTGGGGCCTGGGCTCCTGAGTCTGAGGGAGGAGGGCTGGGGGCTTGGGCTCCTGGGTCTGAGGGAGGAGGGCTGGGGGTCTGGACTCTAAGTAGGGAGGTGCTCCAGGCTCCTGGTTCCTGGCGAAGAAGGGCTCTGGGGCCTTGGACTCCTTGTTCCTGAGAGGGAGGGGGCCTAAAGACCTCCCAGGTGAGGAGGGAGGGGCTGGGGACCCAGAATCTCGGTACTAGGGAAAGAGGAGGTTGGAGGCCCAGTCTTCTGGGTCCTGGGGAAAGAGAAACATGGGTCCCCCACTCTTGAATCTGAGACAGGAGGTGGCTCAGGTTTCTGTTCGTGGGGAAGACTGCAGGATGAGGAGTAAGGGTTCAGAAAACCTGAGGGAGGCAGGACTAGAGAGCAGGGCTGGACACAGAGCCCTCACAGTCACTGTTCCCCAGACACCGCTCCACCTGGCTGTAATCACCACATTACCGTCTGTGGTCCGGCTCCTGGTGACAGCTGGTGCCAGCCCCATGGCGCTGGACCGCCATGGCCAGACGGCCGCCCACCTGGCGTGCGAGCACCGCAGCCCAACCTGCCTGCGAGCCCTGCTGGACAGCGCAGCTCCTGGCACGTTGGACCTGGAGGCTCGCAATTACGACGGTAAGTGTCTACCGCGGGGCACGGCTGGGCTGTCCAGCGGACCTGGAGTCCATCAGCGGCCGCAAAGCCCCAGGCCTAGGTTTCACCAAACCTTCCCCTCCCTCAGGGCTCACCGCCCTGCACGTGGCAGTGAACACCGAGTGCCAAGAAACCGTGCAGCTCTTACTGGAGCGCGGTGCCGACATCGACGCAGTGGTGAGCGCGCATTAGGAGCTGGGAAGGAGCGGGGCCTTAGTAGGGGCGGGGTCCTGTCGGGGGCGGGGCCAGTGTGGGGCTGGCGTGGGAGAGCGCCCGCGTGGGGCGGGGCTTGGAGTATCTGACCCGAGAGAGGCTGGAACCCACGAATGGGATGCGGTCGAGATGGGGGTCGCCGGCTGCTGGAGCAGAGTTTGGAGAAACTCAAAGACCTTCCCTTCCCGCCGCAGGACATTAAGAGCGGCCGCTCCCCGCTCATCCACGCCGTGGAAAACAACAGCCTTAGCATGGTGCAGCTGCTGCTGCAGGTGCGTACAGCACGCCCTGAGCCTCGCGCCCACCCTGTCCTCTGACCGCAACCCGGCTCTGGCCCCAGCCTCTAGCTCTGACCCCGCCTTCCAGTTCTGGCTCTTGCTCCTGCTCCGCGTCCAGCTCTGACCCTTCCTTTAAGGCCTAGTTCTCTCAACCCTCGGGCTCCACGCCCCTGGCTACGAACATGTCCCATTCCTCCCCTGCCCCCTCAACGGCCTAGGCCCCGCCCTGCGATGGCCTGGCCGACCCCGCCTTCCAGCTAGGCCCTGTCCACGCATTGTCCTTCCTCCTTCCAGCCCCCCCGACTCCTTGGGGCGCGGGCCTCGGTGTCCAGCTCCGGTTCATTCAGCGCCGCCAGCGCAGTCCCGCTTGGCCCGCCCTTGGCTGTGGCTCCTACCTTCCTGTGACCCCACCCCATCCGGTGCCGCCCAACGTGCCGGCCACCTACCCGGGCCTCCAGCCCCTGTTCCCTTGCCGGGGTGACCCGCGCGCCTTCCTGACCCGGCCCTCCCGTCCAGCAGCACGGCGCCAACGTGAACGCACAAATGTACTCCGGCAGCTCCGCGCTGCACTCAGCGTCCGGCCGCGGGCTCCTCCCGCTGGTGCGCACACTGGTCCGCAGCGGCGCTGACAGCAGCCTCAAGAACTGCCACAACGACACGCCGCTGATGGTGGCGCGCAGCCGCAGGGTGAGCAGGGGCGGCTGTGGGCATGGCCCTTGCACACGTGTGTCCGCGGGTTGGTGGCAGGAGAGTGTGCCAGAGCGCAGAGGTGTGAGGGTGTCTGTGCCGCTGCGTGATGGGGAGTGGGTGAGTCTCTGAGAGCGAGGGTGTGAGTTCCAGAAATGAGGAGAGACTGGCACCAAGAAAAGAAGTGCCTTGCCCATCTTTTCCTACTGAGGGATGGAGAGGCCACCATCTGGATCCCGTGAGCTAGGAGGGATAGAAGGAGAGAGAGCTGTGAGGCAGGGGTGGCTCTATGGTGACGCCCATCTTCCTACAGGTCATCGACATCCTGAGGGGGAAGGCCGCCCGGCCTGCTTCCACCTCCCAGCCAGAACCATCCCCTGACCGGAGCGCCAACACCTCCCCCGAGAGCAGCAGCCGCCTCAGCTCCAATGGTGAGAAACCGCTCCCAACCTCCAGCCCTGGCGCCTCCTCCCTCAGACCCAGGAATCCCAACCCACAGCCCCTCCTCCCTCAGATCCAGGAGTCCAGGCCCCTGGCCTCCTCTCTCAGACACAGGAATCCCAAACCGTACCCCCTCCTTCCTCAGTCCCAAGATTCCAGGTCCCTAGCCTCCTCTCTCAGACCCAGGAGTCCAGACCCCTGGCCCCTCCTCCTTCAGACCGCAGCCCCTCCTCCATCAGACCCCCCAGCCCCTCCTCCCTCAGACTTCAGCCCCTCCTCCCTCACAGCCCCAGTCCCTCTTCTCTCAAACCTCAGCCCCTCCTCCCTCAGACCCAGGAATCCAGATTCCCAGCCCCTCCTCCCTCAGACCCAGGAGTCCACACCCCTGGCCTCTTCTCCCTCAGACCCCAGCCCCTCCTCCTTCAGACCCCAGCCCCTCTTCCTTCAGACCCAGGAGTCTAGGTCCCCAATGCCTCCTTCCTCAGACCCAGGACTTAAATCCCTAGCCCCTCCTCCCTCAGACCTCCTGCCCCTCCTTCCTCAGATCCAAGAATCCAGACCTCCAGCCCCTCCTCCTTCAGACCCCCAGCCCCTCCTCCCTTAGACCTAGATCTCAGGCCTCAGCCCCTGCTCTCTGGGTCTAGCCTCTCACCACCCTCCCCCTCTGTCTCTCTTCCTTCCTCAGGTCTTCTCTCTGCATCACCGTCCTCCTCACCCTCCCAGTCTCCCCCCAAGGACCCCCCTGGATTCCCCATGGCTCCTCCCAATTTCTTCCTTCCTTCCCCATCTCCACCTGCCTTCCTGCCCTTTGCCGGGGTCCTCCGAGGCCCTGGCCGGCCGGTGCCCTCCTCCCCAGCTCCAGGAGGCAGCTGAGGGGGATGGGGGGGCAGATCTTGGACTCATGAGGAGGGGCCCCCTGCCCTGTGGGGTCAACCCTTCTGGAAACTGTGAAGATCTCACTCTGCCCCCCCCCCATCTTCGGGACCAGGATTTGCACAGAAGCACATGCACCTGCCCATACAGCCCCTCTTCTGAGCACAGTTCCCCATCCCGCTCCCTGCCCAGGACTCTGACCCCCGTATTCTCAGGCACCAGTCCCTGTCCGTAATGTCACCCACACCTTCCATTTCCGTGTCCCCTCCCAGAGCTGGTGGACCCAGGGAACAGCCACTCCCCTCCACACTCTACCAGACAACTGAGGAGGGGAGAGGTGGGCTGTAATGGGCACGGATCACGATGTAAATTATTAAGCATTTTGGTTGGATTTCTTTTGTAATAAACTATTTTTGTACCATATCCCTTGGGTGCATGGGCCTCTTTCATGAGATGGAGCTGGCGGAAGTGTCTTCGTGTGTGTGCACACCCATGCACTGAATCCAGTTGACTCCCGGAGTGATATTGTGAGTCTCAGACAGACAATCTCCTATGTATCATTCTGGGACTTCTGGTGTGTTTGATTGTGAATGTTGCCATCATTGTCACTGTGCCATTGTTTCTAAGGAGAATATGGTGTGTGGTATCTTTTTTTTTTTTTCCCAAGACAGAGTCTTGCTCTGTCACCCAAGCTGGAGTGCAGTGGCACAATCTCGGCTCACTGCAACCTCCGCCTCCCGAGTTCAAGCGATTCTCCTGCCTCAGCCTCCTGAGTAGCTGGGACTACAGGCACGCGCCACCACGCCCAGCTAATTTTTGTATTTTTAGTAGAGACGGGGTTTCACCATGTTGGTCAGGCTGGTCTTGAACTCCTGACCTCATGATCCTCCCATGTCGGCCTCCCAAAGTGCTGGGATTACAGACGTGAGCCACCGTGCCTGGCCAGTGTGTGATATCTTTCCAGGGCACCCTGTTGGATTCCGTAGTGAGCCCGGGCATATGTGTTTCTGTAGTGTGGGGGTCCCGGTGATAACGCACAGCTGACTTCAGCCCCAGTCATCTCTGGCTGGCCGAGTGTGTGGTGTTTGGGAGTGTTCCTAATATTGAATCTGGGGTGATGCTGTGATTGTTGCGGTGTGACTGCCTCTCATGGCGTGAGGCACTTTTACTCAGTGGTTCCACAGGGCCTCTCTAATGGACCACATCTGTGGTTTTTTGTTGTTTTTTTGTTTTGAGACGGAGTCTCACTCTGTCGCCCAGGCTAGAGTGCAATGGCGTGATCTCGGCTCACTGCAACCTCCACCTCCTGGGTTCAAGAGATTCTCCTGCCCCAGCCCCCTGAGTAACTGGGATTACAGGCACGCACCAGCACGCCTGGCTAATTTTTGTGTTTTTAGTAGAGACGGGGTTTTGCCACATTGGCCAGGCTGGTCTCAAACTCCTGACCTCAGGCGATCCGCCTGCCTTCGCCTCCCAAAGTGCTGGGATTACAGGCCTGAGTCACCATGCCCAGCCACACATCTGTACTTTGACTCTGGGGTATGTCTCTGTGTGTCAGTTGGGGTTTGTAATGGTTTCCTGTTGCCACTATAACAAATCACAAATTCAGTGACTTGAAATGATGCTAACTTTTTTTTTTTTTTTTTTTGAGACAGAGTCTCACTCTGTCGCCCAGGCTGGAGTACAGTGGCACAATCTCAGCTCACGACAAACTCCACTTCCCTGGTTCAAGCCATTCTCCTACCTCAGCCTCCCAAGTAGCTGGGACTACAGGCCTGCACCACCACACCCGGTTAGCTTTTTGTATTTTTAGTAGACACAGGATTTCGACAGGTTGGCCAAGCTGATCTGGAACTCCTGACCTCAGGTGATCCACCCACCTCAGCCTCCCAAAGTGCTGGGATTACAAAAGGTGTGAGCCACCGTGACAGTCAAAGAATGCTAATTTATTCTCTTACAGTTCTGGGCATAACAAGTCCAAAATCGAGGCCAAGCATGGAGGTTCACACCTGTAATCCCAGCATTTTGGGAGGCTGAGGCAGGAGGATCCCTTGAGACCAGGAGTTTGAGACCAGCCTGGGCAATATAGTGAGACCCTGTCTGTACAAAAAAAAAAAAAAAAAAAAGCCAGGCAAGGTGGCAGGCACCTGTAGTCCCACCTACTCGGAAGACTGAGGTGGGAGGATAGCTTGAGTCTGTGAGTTCGAGGCTGCAGTGAGCTATGATCGCACCACTGACTCCAGCCTGGGCAACAGAGTGAGGCCCTGTCTCAAAAAATAAATAAATCAAAGAACCATGGTGTTAGCATCTGCTTCTTGTGGTGAAGGCTTCAGGCTGCTTCTACTCATGGCAGAAGGCCAAGGGAACCACACGTGTGCAGGGATCACGTGGCAGGAGAGAGAGAGAGAGAGAGAGAGAGAGAGAGAGAGAGAGAGAGAAAAGCGCCAGGCTCCTTTTAACATAATCTCTCATGGGCGTTAATGGGGAGAACTCATTCACCTTCCAGGGAGGGCATTAATCTGTTCATGAGGGATCTGCCCCTGTGACCCAAACACACCTCACATTAGGCCCACCTCCAATCTTGGGAATAAAAGTTTTTTGTTTTATTTTTTTGAGACGGAGTCTCGCTCTGTCGCCCAGGCTGGAGTGCAGAGGCCTAATCTCGGCTCACTGCAGCCTTTGCCTCCAAGGTTCAAGCAATTATCCAGCCTCAGCCTTCCGAGTAGCTGGAATTACAAGCATGCACCACCATGCCCAATTAATTTTTGTATTTTTAGTGGAGACGAGGTTTCACCATGTTGACCAGGCTGGTCTCGAACTCCTGACCTCAAATGATCTGCCCGCCTCAGCCTCCCAAAGTGCTGGGATTACAGGTGTGAGCCACTGCGCCTGGTCCAAATTTCTTCATTTTTTTTTTTGATAAAGAGTCTCACTCTATCACTCAGGCTGGGGTGCAGCAGGAGATCCTAGCTCACTGCAACCTCGACCTGGGCTCCAGTGAGGGGATCAGATTTCAACATGAGGTTTTGAAGGAAAAAATATTCAAACCACAGCATGGGGGTGTTTTCTGTTTGTTTTTTGTGGGGGTTTTTTGTTTGCTTGTTTGTTTAATCTGTGGGGGTTCTCTGGGTCGTCAGGTGAATTGCTGATAGTGAACATTTAATCACCATCACTCTGTAATGTAGTTGCATCTATGGGGCCAACTGCCTTAACAACTTCCTGGATGTCATTGCTGGGGTCCGTGAATGGCTGTGTGTGTGCACACAAACACTCATGCACACGCACTTCTGGATGGCCTGTGTGAGCACTGACTGGGTGACTTGTGTGTGCCTGTCCCTCCTGACCGGGACATCCATGCGTCTTTCTGTTTGCAACCGTGTTTCAGTGTTTCTGACTCAGACCCTGGGCTCTGGTATCTCTGAAGCTGCCAGACTTGAAGGGTACGTGAACGTCCTTTGCTGGCCAGGCACGATGGCTCACACCTGTAATCCCAGCACTTTGGGGAAGGCAAGGTGGGAGGATCACTTGAGGCCAGGAGTTCAAGACCAGCCCAGGCAACATAGCAACACCCTGGCTCAAAGGGAAGGGGAGGGGAGGGGAGGGGAGGAAAGAGAGAGTGGAAGAAAGGAAGGAAGGAAGGGAGGAGGGAGGGAGGGAGGGAAGGAAGGAAGGAGGGAAGGAGGGAAGGAAGGAAGGCAGGAAGGAGAGAGAGAGAGAAAGAAACAGTCTTTCTGTGTTTCCTGGTCACCATAGTGAGATGCTGTCTCTACAAAAGATGAAAAAATGTATTGGCTGAGCATGGTGGTGTGTGCCTGCAGTCCCAGCTACTTAGGAGGCTGAGGTTCAAGCATCACTTGAGCCCATCGTGTCAAGGCTGCAGTGAACTACGATCACACCACTGCATTCCAGCCTGATGCCAGAGGGAGATCCTGTCTCTCTTTTTTGTTTTGTTTTGTTGTTACCAAGTCTCACTCTGTTGCACAGGCTGGAGGAGTGCAGTGGTGCAATCTCGGCTCACCACAACCTCTGTCTCCCAGATTCAAGCGAGTCTCCTGCCTCAGCCTCCCAAGTAGCTGGAATTACAGGCATGCACCATCACGCCCAGCTAATTTTTTTGTATTTTTAGTAGAGACAGGGTTTCACTATGTTGATCAGACTGGTCTCAAACTCCCGACCCCAGGTGATTCGCCCACCTCAGCCTCCCAAAGTGCAGGGATTACAGGCGTGAGCCACCGCACCCAGCCAATATTTATGTTTAATCCTTAGAGCAACTTGCAGGTTTGCTCCAAGGTTTAAACATGAATATCAGTCAAGCTAATTGTGCTCCCCTCCTTGTATGCAGTGGCCGAAAACAGCAGTGCCCTCGGTAGTATACACAGCCTGCTGCATTAGGGGTGGCCTTAAGGGACCTTGGAGATAGCCCTTTCCAATGTATGTTCATGTTTCCAACTTTGACCTCACCCCAGTCTAGACTCCAGACAGGTATGTAAGGCGCCTTTGGAAAGCCTCAGGGTGTGGTGACCAGGGTTCACATTGGCTAAGGCATCACATCCATCTGCACCAAGCTGCAGAACATGGAACATGTGATCGAGGCCTACCCAGGGCCAAGTTCAAGTTTCCTGGCCACCAGAAGATCCGCATCTCAAGGAGGTGGGACTTTACCAAGCTTGGTGCAGATCAATTTGAAGACACGGTGGCTGAAAAGCAGCTCATCTCGGATGCTGTGGCATCAGGTACACCCCCAATCATGGGCCCCTGGAATAGTGGCGAGCCCTGCTTACTCACACCCACCAATAAATCCTGCTTCCTGTCCAAACTGATTAAAAAAAAAAAAAATGAACAGGGCACAGTGGCTCATGCCTGTAATCCTAGCACTTTGGGAGCTGGAGGTGCGCAGATCGATTGAGCCCAGGAGTTCAAGACTAGCGTGGGCAATATGGTGAAACCCTGTCTCTCCAGAAAAAAAAAAAAAAAAAGATCAAAGGAAAAACAAAAATTAGCCGGAGTGGTGGTGCACGCCTGTAGTCCCACCCACTCAGGAGGCTGAGGTGGGAGGATCACTTGAGCCCAAGAGGTCAAGGCCACAGTGAACCAAGATTGAGCCATTGCATTCCAGCCTGGGTGACAGAGAGAGAGACTCTGTCTCAAAAAAAAAAAAAGAGGGGGGGGAATAAATTATGTGCAGTACTTATTACAGGCCATGGCGCTGAGTAAAAGCTTCATAAATGGGAATTGCTGTTGCCATCATCTAAGAATTTTTGATAGTTTTGATGTCAGAGGAAAAAAAGTAGAGATGATGAGACCTATTATTTGTCCTGGTGGAAAAATGGAACAATGAGGTCATAGCCTAAATGTATGTTTTAGCTACATTTTTTATTCCACAGTTGTAACCAAATTAAAGAATATAGCTGGGCATGGTGGCACACACCTGTAGTCATAGCTACTCGGGAGGCTGTGGCATGAGGATCACTTGAACCCAAGGGTTTTAGACCAGCCTGGGCAACATAGTGAGACCCCATCTCTTAAAAGACTGAAGTGGCTCACATCTGTAATTCCAGCACTTTTGGAGGCCAAGGCAGGAGAACTGATTGAGCCCAGGAGTTTGAGATCAGCCTGGGCAACATAGCAAGAGCCTGTCTCTACAAAAAAAAAAATTTATATTAGGTGCCTGTGGTCCTAGCTATTCAAAGGTTGAGGCAGGGCACAGTGGCTCACGCCTGTAATCCCAGCAGTTTGAGAGGCCGAGGAGGGTGGATCACAAGGTCAGGAGATCGAGACCATCCTGGCTAACAGGATGAAACCCCATCTCTACTAAAAATACAAAAGCAAAATTAGCCGGGCGTAGTGGCGGGCACCTGTAGTCCCAGCTACTCGGGAGGCTGAGGCGGGAGAATGGCGTGAACCCGGGAGGCAGAGCTTGCAGTCAGCCGAGATCACGCCACTGCACTCCAACCTGGGCAACACAGCGAGACTCCATCTCAAAAAAAAAAGAGGAGTTTAAAGCTGCAATGAGCTATGATTGCACCACTGCACTCCAGCCTAGACAACAGAGACAGACCCTATCTTTAAAAAACATATAAAATAAAGGGCTTGACTAACATGGCCAAAGCCTGGGTAACATGGCAAAACCCTATCTCTAAAAAAAAAAAAAAAACAAAAAAATAACCAGGCATGGGAGCGTGCATCTATAGTCCCAGCTACTCAGGAGGCTGAGGTGGGAGGACCACTTGACACTGAGCGATCAGGGTTACAGTGACCTATGATTGCACCACTATGCTCCAGCCTGGGTGACAGAGTGAGACCCTGTCTTAAAAAATATAATAAATAAAAGAAGAAATATAGTAGCTTTTTTATTTTTTTTATTTTATTTTTTTTATTTTTTATTTTTTTTGAGACGGAGTCTGGCTCTGTCACCCAGGCTAGAGTGCAGTGGCCGGATTCAGCTCACTGCAAGCTCCACCTCCGGGTTCACGCAATTCTCCTGCATCAGCCTCCCGAGTAGTGGGACTACAGGCACCCACCACTCGCCCGGCTAGTTTTTTATATTTTTTAGTAGAGACGGGGTTTCACCATGTTAGCCAGGATGGTCTCGATCTCCTGACCTTGTGATCCGCCCGTCTCGGCCTCCCAAAGTGCTGGGATTACAGGCTTGAGCCACCGCGCCGGATAGCTTTTTATTTTATTTTTTCTTATTTTATTTTACTTTATTTTTTTTTGAGACAGAGTCTTGCTCTATCACCCAGGCTGGAGTTCAGTGGCACAATCTCAGTTCACTGCAACCTCTGCCTCCCAGGTTCAAGTCATTCTCCTGCCTGAGCCTCCCAAGGAGCTGGGATTACAGGTGCGCGCCACCACGCCAGGCTAATTTTTGTATTTTTAGTAGTGATGGGGTTTCGCTATATTGGTCAGGCTGGTCTTGAACTCCCGACCTCAGGTGATCCAACCACCTCGGCCTCCCAAAGTGCTGGGATTACAGGAATGAGCCACCATGTCCAGCCTATAGTCGCTTAAATAAGATGAGTGTCTATTTTTCTCTCACGTAAACCCAGTGAAAACCCGCATCTAGAATAGTAGCCAAGGATGTCAGAAATCGAGGCTCCTTCTACCTGCTTGTTCTGCTGACCTTACCTCACACTTCCATTGTGTGGTCCAAAATGGCTGCTCCAGCTCCTACCATCACATCCACAGTCCAACCATTGGGAAGAAGAAACAAAAGCCAATTGTATGCCCCTACCCTTTAAAGCTACATCCCAGAAGTCATACACATCATACACATCACATCCTATTTGGCCAGAATTCAGTCACATGACCACACCTATAACAACAGAGGCTGGGAAATATGGTTTTATCTGGGCGGCATTTACCCAGCCAAAATTCAGGGGTTCTGTTACAAAAGGAAGAGGAGAGAACGGTTATTGAGGGACCACACGTGTATCTGTCACAACCAGGGCTCTGCCACCAAATGACTAAATGACTCAAGGTGAAGTGACTTCAACACACTGAGCCTCAGTTTCCTCGCCTGTAAAACGGGAGTCCCCTCCACCCCTCGGGGTTGATGGGCTATTGGGCATTTAATGAGAGCGTGGGTGTCAGGCACTTGGCACAGGACCTGGCCCATCAGCAGCCTGGACTGTGTTGGAAGTCCTCTTGTGCTTGTGGGTCTAGGCTGTGGGTGATGTGGCTTTTTGTGTATGAGAAACTGTCCCTGGGCCTGAGAGCTGAACCCAGCACTGAACTTTGTAAGTAACTTCTCTAAAACAAGGGATCTGGCCTGTGTACACACGGAAATCCCCTCTCAGCCTCCTAGACCTTGGGACTGGGCATGTGTCCTTCCACACTCTTCCCCTTCCGCTGGAGAAAGGCAGACTCCAAAGATGGGGGAAGGCTCCTGCTTGGGGCCTCCGGCCTCCCAGCGGTCACAGAAAAGCACTCACAGCCTGGCCAACATGGTGAAACCCCGTCTGTACTAAAAATACAAAAATGTGCTGGATATGGTGGCACACATCTGTAGTCCCAGCTACTAGGGAGGCTGAAGTGGGAGGATTGCTTGAACCCAGGAGGCGGAGGTTGCAGTGAGCCAAGATCGTGCCACTGCACTTCAGCCTGAGTGACAGAAAAAAAAAAAAAATTAAGCACTCACCCCTCAACTTCCAAAGTTCCTCATGGGTGACAGTCCTAGCATTCCGGGGACAGCTCTAACGCCAGAAGTCATACCTTCAATGTATCTCTCAGGGCCCCAGTCACTTGTTCTCACATCGACTAAACCCAGGAAGGCAAAGGACATCTCTCCTAGATGTGTGCATGAAATCTGCCAAATTCTAAATGCCTGTGACATTCCAAAAAATGACTTTAAGAGCACTGGCCGGGCGCAGTGGCTCACACCTGTAATCCCAACCCCTTGGGAGGCTGAGGTGGGAGGACAGATTGAGCCCTGGAGTTCAAGACCATCCTGGACAACATAGGTAGACCCCGGCTCTAACCCCAAACATGGTGGCACGTGCCTGCAGTCCCAGATACTCAGAAGGCTGAGGTGGGAGGATTGCTTGAGCCCAGGAGCTCGAGGCTGCAGTGAGCTGTGACCATGCCACTGCACTCCAGCCTGAGTGACAGCGTGAGAGTTTGCCTCACACACCACACACACACACACACACACACACACACACAGTCAGGGCATCGTGGCTCACACCTGTAATCCCAGCACTTTGGAAGGCCAAGGTGGGTGGATTGGCCAGGAAACATCACAAACCCAAATCAAGGAGAACTTCTCCAAAATAACTAGCCTATAATCTTCAAAAATGTCAATTCCATGAAAAACAAAGAAAAGCTAAGGAACTGTGCCAGACTGAAGGAAACTGAAGAGATGAAAACTTTTTGCTATGACAGTTTGGGGATAGCTGGCAATTTGCATACAGGCTGCACTGTTAGATACTAGTGTCACTGAGAAATGGACACTGCTCCTCTGTACTTTGGTGGTGTAAGAGAATGTCCTTACACTTGGAAATACAACTGAAGCATTTAGAGGCAAAGGGACATAATGTCTGAAACTATTCTTGCAACTTCTCTATAACTTTAAAATGATTTCAAAAGAAAAGCAAATGATTTCAAAGTAAAAGTCATGGTTTAAGAATCTGTGGGTTTGACCGGGCGTGGAGGCTCTCGCCTGTAATCCCAGCACTTCGGGAGGCCGAGGCAGGCAGATCACTTGAGGTCAGGAGTTCGAGACCAGCCTGGCCAACATGGTGAAACCCCGTTTCTACTGAAAATACAAAAAATTAGCCGGGTGTGGTGAGATGAGCCTGTAATCCCAGCTACTTGGGAGCGTGAGGCACGAGAACCGATTGAACCCGGGAGACGGAGGTTGCAGTGAGCAGTTGGCACCACTGCACTCTAGCCTGGGCGACAGAGTGGAATTCCGTCTCAAAAAAAAAAGAGAGAGAAAGAAAAAAAGAAAGAAAAGTCTATGGTTTAAGGTTCTATGTTTCCGAGGATCTCTAAGTCTGTGCATGCATTTGTGGTCAGAGTCTGGGGAGTTGGGGGCGTAAATGAGCTGCTTTAGACACTGCTTTGAGGGTGTGACCCGGACCTTAGGGTGTGGTTAAGGTCTAGGGGTGGGGCTAGGGCCTTGGGGGTGTGACCACAGTCCAAGAGGCGAGGCCAGGGCCTCAAAGGTGTGGCCACAGTTTGAGGCGTGGCCGAGAAACTCCGTTCCCAAGGGAGGCGGTAACCCTGTACTCAGAGCGCCCTCTTGTGGCTATACTCAGGTCTCCACTTTTTATTTAATAGCTTTATTTCGTTTTATTTTTTTCAACTTTCATTTTAGATTCAGGGGGTACATGTGCAGGTTTGTTACCTGGGTATATTGCATGATGCTGAGGTTTGGGGTACGATTGATCCCATCACCCAGGTAGTAAGCATAGTACCCAACAGTTTTTCCGCCCTTTCCCCCTCCCTTCTTCCCTCCCCCCTTTAGAAGTCCCCAGTTTCTATTGTTGCCGTCTTTACGTCCCAGAGTACTCAACGTTTAGCTCCCACTTACAAGTGAAAATGAGCAGTATTTGCCTTTCCGATCCAGCCTAACTGTTTTATTGAGATATAATGTGTATACCATACAATTTACCTCTTTAATGTGTACAATTCTGGCCGGACACGGTGGCTCACGCCTGTAATCCCACCACTTTGGGAGGGTGAGGCAGGAGAATTACTTGAACTCAGGAGTTCAAGACCAGCCCAGGCAACACAGTGAGATCTCGTCTCTAAAAAAATTAAAATAAAATTGTAAAAAGTATACAATTCAGTGACTTGGTATAGTCACAGAATTGTGCAATTATCACCAGATTCTTTTTTCTTTGTTTTGAAATGGAGTCTATGTCACCAAAGTTGGAGTGCAATGGCACTATCTCAGCTCACTACAACCTCCACTTCCCGGGTTCAAGAGATTCTCCTGCCTCAGCCTCCTGAGTAGCTGGGATTACAGGCGCATCTCACCACGGCTGGCTAATTTTTGTTTTTTAGTAGACAGGGGGTTTCACCATGTTGCCTAGGCTAGTCTCGAACTCCTGACCTCAGGTGATCTGCCTGCCTTGGCCTCCCAAAGTGCTGGAATTACAGCTGTGATCTGCCCAGGCTGGCCAGTGACTGGCTTCTTTCACTTAGCATTATGTTTTCAAGGTTCATCCATATTGCAGTATGTATCAATACTTCATTCCTATTAGTGGGGGGTGACGTGCACCTGTGGTCCCCGCTACTCGGGAGGCTGAGGCAGGAGGATTGCTTGAGCCTGGAAGATCGAGACTGCAGTGAGTTGAGATCGTGCCACTGCACTCCACTCTGGGAGACAGCGCAAGACCCTATCTCAAAACAAACAAACAAAAAATCATTCCTTTTAATGGCCGAAGAATTTTCCGTTGTATGAGTAGACCACATTTTGTTTATCCATTCTTCAACTGATGGACTTTGGGGTTGTTTCCACAAGTCTTTGGGTAGATATATGCTTCCAGTTCTCTGGGATATATATATACACGTAGGAATGCTCTAGCCCTATGTTTAACATTTTGGGGAACTGCCAAACTATTCTCCAAAGCAGCTGCACTATTTTACATTCTCACCATCAGTGTAGAGGGTTCCAATTTCTCCATATCCTTGCCAACACTTGTGATTGTCTGTCTTGTTTATGACAGCCATCGTAGTGGGTGTGAAGCCGCATTCACTGTGATTTTCATGTTCATTTCCCTAATGGATCATATTGTGGAGCATCTTTTCCTGTCATTCACTTCATTTGTATCCACTTTGAGGCAAATCTGGAAAAAGAATTCATATAGTTACAAAGTGGATACAAAAAACCTGTCAAATCTGGGAAAAGAGTTCATATAGTTGCAGATTTTTTTTTTTTTTTCTTTTTTAGACAAGATCTCACTGGGTCATCCAAGCTGGAGTACAGCAACACAATCATAGCTCACTAAAGCCTCAAACTCCCAGGCTCCAGCAATCCTCCCACCTCAGCCTCAGCCTCCCCAGTAGCTGGGACCACAGGCAGCGTCCCACCACGCCCAGTTTTTTTGTTGTTGTTGTTTTGTTTGTTTGTTTGTTTTTTTGAGACGCAGTCTCACCCCGTCGCCCAGCCTGGAGTGTAGTGGCATGATCTTGGCTCACTGAAGCCTCCGACTCCTGGGTTCAAGCGATTCTCCTGCCTCGGCTTCCTGAGTAGCTGCGATTACAGGCGCGTGCCACCACACCTGGCTACTTTTTGTATTTTTAGTAGAGACGGGGTTTCACCATGTTGGTCAGGCTGGTCTCGAACCCTGAGCTTGTGATCCGCCTGCCTTGGCCTCCCAAAGTGCTGGGATTACAGGCATGAGCCACTGTGCCCAACTTGTTAGTCTCAAACTCCTGGCTTCAACCGATCCTCCCACATCAGCCTCCCAAAGTGACAGGATTACAGCCGTGAACAGCACACCTCTTCCAGCTTGTGGTGTTCACTGGTAATCTTTGGTGTTATTTGACTTATAGATGCATCACTCCAATCTCTCTGCCGCCATCATCATATGTTGTGTGTGTGTGTGTGTGTATCTGTAACTGTATCCAAATCTCCTTTTCATAAGGACATCAGTCAGATCTAGGACCTACCCTGATCCAATAGAACCTTATCCAAATCTGATTACATTTGCAAAGACCTTATTTCCATATAGGGTCACATTCATAAGTTCCAGTGAACACGAACTTGGTGGGGAAGGAAATGATTCAACCCAGGCTACTCATCATTATGTGTTTATGACATACACTGCTGGTATTTGTGTTCAGTTTATTCACCTTAATTGCTGCACAAGAGTTTATTGTGAGAATACACCACAATTTACATCAGGCTGCTGGTGGTGAATACCCACCTTGTTGCTACTTTCCTCCACTTCCGACAAGAATTAACATCCCTGAACATGTCTCTTGGTGTTTCTTAGGGCAGTATTTTTCAAACGGCCAAACAAGATCCATTAGTGGGTTGTGAAATCAATTTAGTGGGTTATACACAATTTTTCCTTTAATGAAATGGAATTAAATAGAAGCTATTAGAGTGCATGCTCATAGTCCGAGTGACAGCTCGTCTGTGAAACTTTTGCTTCAGGTGTCTATAGCTGTATTAATGTCCAGCAGAAGTGTTTATAAGCCACAGCTCTGAAGGAGGTAGCTGGACAAACGACCTGTCCATTTGTCCAAAGGTCTCGTGGATGCTGCTAAATTGCTCTCCAATGTTTGTTCATCTGCATTCATAGCAGCTCCTTGCCAACACTTGCATAGTCAACACTTTGAACTTTTGTCAGGCTAATGGGTTTTCAACCTGTTTGGTTTTGTTTTTTGAGACAGAGTCTCACTCTGTCGCCCAGGCTGGAGTGCAGTAACATGATTTCAGCTCCCTGCAACCTCTGCTTCCCAGGTTCAAGCGATTCTCCTGCCTCTGCCTCCCAAGTAACTGGGATTATAGTCATACCAGCATGCCCAGCTAATTTTTGTATTTTTATTTTTATTATTTATTTTTTATTATTTATCTATTTATTTATTTATTTTGAGATGGAGTCTCGCGCTGTCACCCAGGCTGGAGTGCAGTGCCACAGTGTTGGCTCACTACAACCTCTGCCTCCTGGGTTCAAGCAATTCTCCTGCCTCAGCCTCCTGAGTAGCTGGGACTATAGTCGCGCAACACCACGCCTGGCTAATTTTTGTATTTTGATAGAGAGGGAGTTTTGCCATGTTGGCCAGGCTAGTCTCGAACTCCTGACCTCAAGTGATCCACCTACCTTGGCCTCCAAAAGTGCTGGGATTACAGGCGTGAGCGACTGCGCCCAGCCTAATTTTTGTATTTTTAGCAGAGATGGAGTTTCACCATGTTGGCCAGGCTGGTCTCAAACTTCTGACCTCAAGTGATCCGCCCGCCTTGGCCTCCTAAGTGCCGGGATTATAGGTATGAGCCACCGCAACCGGCTCGATCTTTTTTTTTTTTTTTTTTTGGTCATTTTTTAATTTAAAGAAAAATTTTAAGATTTTCAATTCCTACAAGATAGTGGTGGGGCTAAGGAGGGGCTCAGGGTGCATTGGGAGGTTTGACTCTCATCCTAAGCCCCCTGCCCTATGACCTCAAAGGGCTCTTAAGAATTCAGTGTGCAAATGTTTGCAAAGCATTACACACAGGGCCTGACAGACAGCAGGTATTCAATAAATGCTAGCTATGGCGGGTGTAGTGGCTCACACCTGTAATCCCAGCATTGTGGGAGACCCAGGCTGGAGGATCGCCTGAGCTCAGGAGTTCGAGACCAGCCTGTGCAACATAGTGAGACATTGTTTCTATTAAAAATAAAAATTAAAAAAAAAAAAAAGCCAACATGGCAGTGCATGCCTGTAGTCCTAATTACTAGGGAGGCTGAGACAGGAGGATCACTTGAACCCCGGAGGTCAAGGCTGCAATGAGTGGTGATCAAACCACTGCACTCCAGCCTAGGAGACAGAGCAAGACCCTGTCTCAAAAAAATAAAATAAAGTAAAAGTTAGTTATTACTATTATTCTCTGATTCGAAGTTCTCTAGATACGTGCACATTTGCAATCAGAAGTTGGCCTGTTCTGATCAGGCATGTGGCTCACGCCTGTAATCCTAGCTCTTTGGGACGCTGAGCAGGCAGGATTGATTGAGCCCAGGAGATCCAGGCTGCAGTGAGCTATGATCAGTCCACTATCACTGCACTCCAGCCTGAGTAACAGAGCAAGACCGAGCAAGACCCTGTATCACAGGAAAAAAAAAAACAAAAAACAGAACTTGGCTTGGCCTGGGATGGGGCGTGGCGAGAATGCCTTGCTTAGGTGCGAGGCCCACAGCGCCCGCCCTGATGGCTGCCGAGCGAAGGCTGATGTTACAGGTTCTACAGGTTGGGTGAAAGCCACACCCAGCCACCCCTACGCAAACAAGTTGCTCCCCGCCCCGACAGTCTTGAACCCCATCCTCCCGCCTGGCTTCTTCGGGACTCAGGAGTATCTTAACTCTGGCCTGATTTCTCCCATGCCACACCATTATTAGGACCCAGAAATCTTGTTGCCAAATTCCTGCCCCCTCAGACACCCACTTGCCAACCCTTGCTTCTAGGGAACCCACGGGCCTTGTGGCTCTGTGCCTCCTTCCTCGGAGACAAAGAGATAGCAATGCCTCCCTGACCAGTTCCCCGTTGAAATCTCAGTTATCTGACCTTTAACCCCATGCCATGACCAAAGACCCAGACCTTCGACAAGGTGCTGTGTCCAAGTTCCACCTCCCGGTAGCTCCCGGCCCTTCCCATCCCCTCTCCAAGAAGAGTCCTGTGGCAGGGCAAAGTGGCTCACACCTATAATCCCAACACTTTAGGAGGCTGACGTGGACGGGTCACTTGAGCTCAAAAGTTCAAGACCAGCCTGGGCAACATAGTGAGACCCTGTCTCTACTAAAAATACAAAAAATAAAATAAAATAGCCAGGACTGGGGATGCGCACCTGTGGCCCCAGCTACTCAGGAGGGTGAGGTGGGAGGATCACTTGAGTCTGGGAGACAGAAGTTGCAATGAGCTAAAATCTCACCACTGCACTCCAGCCTGGGCGACAAAGCAAGACTCTATTTTAAAAATAAAATAAAATAAAGTAAAAAGTCCCAGGCCTCCCCTAGCACCTTGCCCGCCTCTGAAGGGACCCAGACATTCTACCTGCACTTCCCACCCACCCATTGAGAAGCCCCCTCCTATCGCTACCCACCAAAGCCACCCCACCCTGCTTCTTTTTGAGAATCAAACTCAAACCGCATCAGCTAATTTTTTTTTCTTTTTTGTATTTTTAATAGAGACAGGGTTTCACCATGTTGGCCAGGCTGGTCTGGAACTCCTGACCTCAGGTGATCTGCCTGCCTAATCGCCTGCCTCAGCCTCCCAAAGTGCTGGGATTACAGATGTGAGCCATCGCGGCCGGTCAAATTTTATTTTATTTTTAATAAATTTTTTAGAGATGGAGCCTCATTATGTTGCCCAGGCTGGTCTTGAACTCCTGGGCTCACGTAATCCTCCCACCTCGGCCACCCAAAATGCTGGGATTATAAGCATGAGCCACCGCTCCCAGCCTCCAAATCCCACCTCTTGAAGACGCACGTGCCAGATCCTCCAGCCCCCGCCCGCTTTGGAGACACTGGTACCTGCAGGCCCCTCCCCGGTTCTCTAGGGCCCGCCCTCTCCTTTCACTCTGGGCGACGCGGCGCCTACCCCGGTCTTTCCCGGCTTACGCGAGGCTCCCATGGCTGTGGCGGTGGCCCCGTGGGGGCGACAGTGGGAAGAGGCCCGCGCCCTGGGCCGGGCAGTGAGGATGCTGCAGCGCCTAGAAGAGCAATGCGGCGACCCTCGGCTGTTCATCAGTCCCCCTTCGCTGCGGGACCTGCTGCCCCGCACAGCGCAGCTGCTTCGAGAGGTGGCCCGTGCTGGGCGGGCGGCCGGCGGAGGTGGCCCCGGGGGTCCCGGCGGCTCCAGGGACTTTCTCCTCGTCTACCTGGCCAATCTGGAGGCCAAGAGCAGGCAGGTGGGTGCGCTGCTGCCGCCCCGGGGCCGAAGGGGTGCCAACGACGAGCTCTTCCGGGCGGGCTCCAGACTCAGGTGAGCCTTCGCCCCAGAACAAAGTCCTCAGGGGTGAGGCCCAGGTCTTGCTCCCAGCCCCCTCCTCCCTCAGACCCAGGAATCCAGGCCCCCAGCCCCTTCTTCCTCAGACCTAGTAACTCAGGCCCCATCCTCTTCTCCCTCAGACTCAAGGGTTCAGGCTCTAGTCCCTTTTCCCTCAGATCCAGGGGTCCAGCCCCCAACCCCTCCTCCCTCAGACTCAGGAGTCCAGGCCCCCAGCCCATCCTCCCTCAGACTGGGGAGTCCAGGCCCCGAGCCACTCCTCCCTCAGACTCAGGGATCCAGGCCTCCAGCCCCTCCTCCCTCAGACTCAGAGATCCAGGCCCCCAGCCCCTCCTCCCTCAGACTCAGGGATCCAGGCCTCCAGCCCCTCCTCCCTCAGACTCAGGGATCCAGGCCCCCAGCCCCTCCTCCCTCAGACTCAGGGATCTAGGCCCCAGCCCCTCCTCCCTCAGACCGAGGAGTCCAGGCCCCCAGCCCATCCTCCCTCAGACTCAGGGATCCAGGCTCCAGCCCCTCCTCCCTCAGACTCAGGAGTCCGGGCCCCCAGCCCATCCTCCCTCAGACTCAGGAGTCCGGGCCCCCAGCCCATCCTCCCTCAGACCCAGGAGTCCAGGCCCCCAGCACCTCCTCCCTCAGACCCAGGAGTCCAGGCCCCCAGCACCTCCTCCCTCAGACCCAGGGGTCCAGCCCCCAACCCCTCCTTCCTCAGACCCAGGAGTCAGGCCCCCAGCACCTCCTCCCTCAGACCCAGGAGTCCAGGCCCCCAGCCCATCCTCCCTCAGACTCAGGGATCCAGGCCCCCAGCCCCTCCTCCCTCAGACTCAGGGATCCAGGCCCCAGCCCCTCCTCCCTCAGACTCAGGGATCCAGGCCCCAGCCCCTCCTCCCTCAGACCCAGGGGTCCAGACCCAGCCCCTCCTTCCTACTGGAACCTGGAAAATGGGCCACCACCCAGTTTTCTCCTTCCTTGGGCGCCCACGCTCTCAGCCCCATTTTGCCTTTTCCTCGGTTACCCAGCAGCCCGATTCTGGTTCCCACTATCCCACTATCTCAGAATTCGGGGACCCTATGGGGCTTGCTATGTTGAGGATAAAATAAAAGTTAGCTATTACTATTATTATCTGATTCAAAGTTCTCTAGATGTGTGCACATTTGTGATCAGAACTTGGCCTGGTCTGGCCAAGTACAGTGGCTCACACCTGTAATCCCAGCTCTTTGGGAGGCCCAGCTGGGAGGATCAGGCCTCAGAATGTGGAGACCCCATGGGCTCCTAGGTTGAGGAGAGGTAGATGGACACACCCAAAGAGACTGATCATTAGGTCCCCGTCACGGTTTCTGCCTGGACTACCCACTTGGTCTTTAGTTCCTGAGGAACAGCTGGCTCCAGACCCAAGACCTGCCTGGAGGCCACCTCTGCTGTACTGCACAGAGGAAGAAACCTCAGAGTGACAGGGCAGACGAGGTTTGGGGCCCAGAGCCCAGAACAAGGTCTAGTTCAGTGACCCATGCCACTTCTTTATATCAAATATTTTGTAGTGTCTCTATTTTTTTGGTTTTTGGGACACAAGGTCTTGCTCTGTCACCCAGACTGGAGTGCAGTGGCACCATCATGGCTCACTGCAGCCTCAAACTCGTGGGCTCAAGTGATCCTCCCACCTCAGCCTCCCATGGAGCCGGGACCACAGGCGTGTACCACCATGCCAGGCTAATCTTTTTATTTTTTGGTAGAGAGGAGGTCTTGCTATGTTGGCTAGGCTGGTCTCAAACTCCTGGCCTTATGCGATCTTCCCATCTCAGCCTCCCGCAGTGCTGAGATTACAGGCGAGAGCCACCATGTCCAGCCAAGTGTTTCCTTAATTCATCCTGAAATGACATACAGAGGTTTAACAACCTACCCACCTATAGTTTTTTAATCACTATAATGCTCAAATTATAAGAGAGTGATAAAAGGAATTTTTTTCATAAATATTATCTATGTTTTAAATGACAATGCCAAGGCACAATCATTCTTGGAAGGCAGAGTTGACTAGTCAGACACTCGTACCTGTAGGTAGAACCACCATCATACAGAATCAAATAGTCTTCCCTTAATATATAGGAAAGCTGGATTTCTGCAAAATTCAGCATAATTTTTTTTCTTAGACATGGTCTCACTCTGTTGCCCAGGCTGGAATGCAGTGGTGTGATTTTGACTCACTGCAGCCCCCGCCTCCCGGATTCAAGTAATTCTCCTGCCTCAGCCTCCCGAGTAGCTAGGATTACAGGCACCCACCACCACGCAGTGATAGTTTTTGTAGTTTTTATTACAGACAGGGTTTCACCATGTTGGCCAGGCTATTCTCAAACTCCTGACCTCAAGTGATCCACCCACCTCAGTCTCCCGAAGTGCTGGGATTACAGGCATGAGCCACTGCGTCTGGACAAATCTAATAAAAGGCATATATATAGTTTTTAATTTTTTTTTTTTTTTTTTTTTTTTTTGAGACGGAGTCTTGCTGTGTCACCCAGGCTGGAGTGCAGTGGCACGATCTCAGCCCACTGCCACCTCCACCTCCTGGGTTTCAGCAATTCTCCTGCCTCAGCCTCTTGAGTAGCTGGGATTACAGGTGGATGCCACCATGCCAGGCTAGTTTTTGTATTTTCAGTAGAGACAGGGTTTTACCATGTTGGCCAGGCTAGTCATGAACTCCTGACTTCAAGTGATCCACCCACCTTGGCCTCCCAAAGTGCTGGGATTACAGGCGTGAGCCACCACGCCCAGCAGGAATGGACTCTTACCTTACACTGATGAGATAGAGTCCACAGCCTTATCCCTGCGGGTGTTCCCCGTGACGGGAGGAAGAGGGTGTCAGTGGGAGCCTCAAGGATAGCCAGAGTCCTTGCCCATCCCCACAGGCGACAGCTGGCCAAGCTGGCCATCATCTTCAGCCACATGCACGCAGAGCTGCACGCACTCTTCCCCGGAGGAAAGTACTGCGGACACGTGTACCAGCTCACCAAGGCCCCAGCCCACATCTTCTGGAGGGAGCGTTGTGGAGCCCGGTGAGTAAGCCCTTGTCCTCAGGGACCCTCAGCTCCCGAAGCCCCATCCCGCCCTGGCCCAGGGACCCAGGAGTCCAGGCCCACAGCTGCTTCCCTCCTGCAGAGCCTCCCATCATAGGCTCCGAGAGGCCTCAGCGGTGTCTCCCCCACCCCTCTCCCACCCAGGTGCGTGCTGCCCTGGGCTGAGTTTGAGTCCCTCCTGGGCACCTGCCACCCTGTGGAACCAGGCTGCACAGCCCTGGCCTTGCGCACCACCATCGACCTCACCTGCAGCGGGCACGTGTCCATCTTCGAGTTCGACATCTTCACCAGGCTCTTCCAGGTCAGGGAAGGCTAAGGCTGGGAGCCAGACTTGGGTCCAGGAGGAAGAAGAGGGCTGTAACCTGGATTCCTGGGTCTGAGGGAGGAGGGGCTAGGGCCTGGACTCCTGGGTCTGAGGGAGGAGGGCCTGGGGCCTGGACTCCTGGGTCTGAGGGAGGAGGCTGGAGGCCTGCACTGCAGGGTCTGAGGGAGGAGAGGGCTGGGGGCCTGGACTCTTGGGTCTGAGGAAGGAGGAAGCTAAGGTCCCAAACTCTTGAGTCCTGGAGAAAGAAGAGCTTGGGGTCTTGTAAAAGGGATATGCCTGAGGCTCACCATGGGTGTGAAGGAGGTGGCTGGATTCTCGGGCCCCTGGGGACTCCTTAGGGATGTGACTGCTTTCCTGGTCTCTCTCTGATCCGAACTCTACCCCACCCCAGCCATGGCCAACACTCCTCAAGAACTGGCAGCTCCTGGCAGTCAACCACCCAGGCTACATGGCCTTCCTCACCTATGATGAGGTCCAAGAGCGTCTGCAGGCCTGCAGGGACAAGCCAGGAAGGTAAAGGGTACAGGGCTTGGGAGAACAAGGCTGCAGGGCTCAGGAATCTAGGCTCTGGGCTGGTGCATGGTGGAGCCCAGATGTCCTTCCAAGAGTGGGAACAGAGGTACCCGGGACCCCAGAGAGTTGATAACTCAGAGGCAGGACACTGAGTGCCCCTCCCAGCCCGTCTCTTCTCTCGAGACCTCCTGTACTGTCCCATAATCCTGCAGCTAAGGGACAGTGCCCTCTGTAGCAAGGAGCCCGGAGACCCTGCTTCAGGGTAACGTCCATTTCTGGTAGGTCAGAGCCATGTTGCACCATCTGTTCAATATTTGGAGGGTGACTTTCCCACCTATTGGCATAGGAGACTGAAAAACAAGATGTGTGAGTCCTTAAATTATTTCAAGTCAGGAGTTTTGAGCTCTTGGGTCCCCCCCCCCCACCGCCCCCCCACCGCCCAACAATTCTCAGAGGGCTGAGAATTGAGCTGTCTAGAATACCAAGAGAATAGGAGGTCAGGTTTGTGAGTCTCTGCAGGGCTGAGGTGCAGGAGTAGGAAGGTGAGTGCATTAGCATTCTTCCAGTTACACTTCAAACTGATTTAAGGGAAAGGAAAAAGGAAATAATAAATTCCTATAATTGAAAAGGCCAGGCCTGGCACAGTGGCTCACACCTGTAATCCCAGCACTTTGGGATGCCGAGGCAGACAAATCAATTGAGGTCAGGAGTTCGAGACCAGCTTGGCCAACATGGTGAAACCCCATCTCTACTAAAAATACAAAAATTAGGCCTGGCACGGTGGCTCACGCCTGTAATCCCAGCACTTCAGGAGGCCGAGGAGGGTGGATCACCTGAGGTCAAGAGTTCGAGACCAGCTTGGCCAAGATGGTGACACCTCATCTCTACTAAAAATACAAAAAATTAGCCAGGCATGCGCCTGTAATCCCAGCTACTCGGGAGGCTGAGGCAGGAGAATTGCTTGAACCTGGGAGGCAGAGGTTACAGTGAGCCAAGATCATGCCGTTGGACTCCAGCCTGGGCTATAAGAGCTAGATTCTGTCTCAAAAAAAAAAAAAAAATACAGTCGGGCGCGGTGGCTCATGTCTGTAGTCCTAGCACTTTGGGAGGCCAAAGCAGGCAGATCACGAGGTCAGGAGATCAAGACCATACTGGCTAACAGGGTGAAACCTTGTCTCTACCAAAAATACAAAACGAATTAGCCGGGCGTGGTGGCGGGCACCTGTAGTCCCAGCTACTTGGGAGGCTGAGGCAGGAGAATGGCATGAACCCAGAAGGCAGAGCTTGCAGTGAGCCAAGATTGTGCCACTGCACTCCAGCCTGGGTGACAGAGCAAGACTCCGTCTCAAAAAAAAAAAAAAAAAATACAAAAATTAGCGTGGCATGGTGATGTGTACCTGTAGTCCCATCTACTTGGGAGGTTGAGGCACAAGAATCACTTGAACTCGAAAGGCAGAGGTTGCAGTGACCCAGGATCCTGCCACTGCACTCCAGCCTAGGCAACAGAGCAAGACTCTGTCTCAAAAAAAAAAAAAAAAACCATGAAGGAAAGAAAAGAAGGCCAGGGTGTGGGTTTCAGGCATGGCTAGATCCAGGTGCTCAATGGCTACTGTCAGGAATCATTTCCTGTTCATCCCCTTTCTCTGCTTTCCTCTGTTTGCTGCATTCTCAAACATGGTTTCTCCTCATGGTGGCAAATGACTTCTAGAAGTCCCAGCTGTGTACCCTACCTTCTTAGCAACCTCTGTAAGAAAGGGGGCACCTTGCTCTGACACTTCCAGCAAAAGTCCCAGAACAGACTCCCATCACTGTGGTCAGGGGTCCTGAAATGCGCTGATTGGTCAGCCCAGCCTTGTTTAAACTCCAGTGAAGCAGGGAGAGATCTCCAAATACAAACAGAGCTGTTTTTATCATAAAAGAGCCAAGCAGGCAAGAGGCAGGCAGGGATCTAGCACATGCCGTTGCCTAAAGAATGGGAAACTGGGGGTGAGGACTTAGACACTTGGATTCCCAACAGGGCGGGGGACTAGGAGTTCGCAAAAGGGACTGCGGTGACCACTGCCTCACCCCATCCTACTTACCTCTTCTTCCAGCTACATCTTCCGGCCCAGCTGTACTCGCCTGGGGCAGTGGGCCATCGGCTACGTGAGCTCAGATGGCAGCATCCTGCAGACCATTCCTGCC
This sequence comes from Trachypithecus francoisi, assembly GCF_009764315.1. Taxonomy (NCBI): domain Eukaryota; kingdom Metazoa; phylum Chordata; class Mammalia; order Primates; family Cercopithecidae; genus Trachypithecus; species Trachypithecus francoisi. Next base: position 131,611 of record NW_022681457.1, read on the forward strand.
AACAAACCCTTGTCCCAGGTGCTCCTGGAGGGACAGAAGGATGGCTTGTGAGTCTCCATTCTGGTAGGAGGAGGGTGTCAGCAAAATCTGGTTCGAAAGATCTTGCATGTTGAGCACTGCCAGTAGCCACCACATTTGAGGTTGCAACCATTCACATAGCGGACATCTCAAATCTTGCAGTACTACAAGAGTCCAGCAGGTGGCAGTCAAAGGTCTTGAGGAAGGGGCACCTCTGAGGTTGGCACAAAGGGGCCATAAATAGGCCCCAGCCACAGCTCCAAGAAGTGTGTGAGGCGTTGGCCACAACCGCGGGGGCTGCATTCCTTGGAACTGAGCTCCAGAGCGTTTGATTCTATTTTCTTTCTCTTTTATTTTAGTTAATTTTTTAAAAATGAGATGGGTTTTCGCCATGTTGCCCAGGCTGGTCTCGAACTCCTGGGCTCAAGCGATCTGCCCGTCTCGGCTTCCCAAAGTGTTGAAATGACAGGTATGAGCCACCGTACCCGGCCAGCTTTTGCTTCTAGATATCAGATCCTGCTCTAGAATCTAGATTGATGGCGCAGAAACAGAACTGGAGAACTTGCTAGACTGGTGGTTTTCTTTTTTTCTTTTTTTCTTTTTTTTTTTTTTTTGAGATGTAGTCTCGTTCTGTCACCTTTGCTGGAGTGCAATGGCGTGATCTCGGCTCACTGTAACCTCCACCTCCCGGGTTCAAGCGATTCTCCTGCCTCAGCCTCCTGAGTAATTGGAATTACAGGTGCGCACCACCACGCCCAGCTAGTTTTTTTGTTTTGTTTTGTTTTGTATTTTTAGTAGAGACAGGATTTCACCATGTAGGTCAGGCTGGTCTCAAACTCCTGACCTCGTGATTTACCCACCTCAGCCCCCCAAAGTGCTGAGATTACAGGTATGAGCCACCACGCCCAGCCCTAATTTCTGGATTTTTAGTGGAGATGGAGTTTCGCCATGTTGGCCAGGCTGGTCTCCAGTGATCCTCCCTCCTCGGACTGCCAAAGTGCTGAGATTACAAGTGTGAGCCACCGCGCCCAGCCAAGAAGGCAGGTTTCTTTTCAGAGTTTCACCTTTGGCCAGAAATTTCTTATCAGTCATATCTATATGACTACTGACATACAAGAGAGGAGATAGGAAGATAGGTAGATAGCTAGATAGATTAGATAGATAGATAGATAGATAGATAGATAGATAGATAGATAGATAATTTGCAGTAATTATTAATTTTTTAATATATAATTTTTTCTGACGTTTTTGGTGGGGGCACGGTGGTTCACGCCTGTAATCCCAGCACTTTGGGAGGCCAAGGTGGGTGGATCACTTAAGGTGACCAGGTGATCACCTCAGACCAGCCTGGTCAACATGGCAAAACCCCATCTCTACTAAAAATTTTTTTCAAAATTAGCTGGGCGCTGTGGTGGGCACCTGTAATCCTAACTACTCTGGAGGCTGAGGTAGAATTGCTTGAACCTGGCAGGTGGAGGTTTCAGTGAGCTGAGATCACACTGCTACACTCCAGCCTGGGTGACAGAGCGAGACTCCATCTGAAAAAACAGAACAAACAAACAAAGAAAACATTTTTATTGTATTTTTGGTAGAGATGGGGGGGGGTCTCACCATGTTGCCTAGGCTGGTCTCGAACTCCTAAACTCAAGCAATCTGCCCACCTCAGCCTCCAGAGTAGTTAGGATTACAGGTGTGAGCCACACGCCTGGCCAATTTGCAGTAATTATCTTCTGTAAAATCACCACACACCCTGAATTATTGAATACCAAGCTGTTGCTCCCAGGGGAAATACATTCCTGGATCCTGAGTAGCTAGGACTACAGGTGCACGCCACCACGCCTGGCTGGGTCCCAACATTTTTGTCAACCAATCACAACATAGTAAACTTTACGTATGTTTTTGTTTAAAGACACTTTATTCAAGGCCGGGCGCGGTGGCTCACGCCTGTAATCCCAACACTTTGGAAGACCGAGGAGGGCGGATCATGAGGTCAGGAGATCGAGACCATCCTGCCTAACATGGTGAAACCCAGTCTCTACCAAAAATACGAAAAAAAAAAAAAAAAAAAATTAGCCGGGCGTGGTGACGGACACCTGTAGTCCCAGCTACTCAGGAGGCTGAGGCAGAAGAATGGCATGAACCTGGGAGGCAGAGGTTGCAGTGAGCTGAGATCACACTACTGCACTCCAGCCTGGGTGACAGAGCGAGATTTCGTCTCAAAAAAAAAAAAAAGGACACTTTATTCAGTACCTATCATTGGTTCATTAATATTGAACTTACAACCATCAGCACTATAACTTGTGTCTCAAGGAAGCTTATACAACACACACGTTTTCTCCATAAGACACATCACAACCTTCTTTCACTTAGGAACAAGAGACAACACTTCAGCTACTCTTGGGGACCATTTAAAGCAGAAAAATCAGAGGCCGGGCATGGTGGCTCATGCCTGTAATCCCAGCACTTTGGGAGACGGAGGCAAGCAGCTCACTTGAGGTCAGGAGTTCAAGACCAGCCTGGCCAACATGGTGAAACCCCGTCTCTAGCCAGGTGTGGTGGTGTGTGCTTATAGTCCCAGCTACTCGGGAGGCTGAGACAGCAGAATCGCTTGAACCCGGGAGGTTGAGGCTGCAGTGAGCCGAGATCGTGCCTCTGCATTCCAGCTTGGGTGACAGAGATTCCGTCTCAAAAACATAAAAATAAAGTCAATCATAGAAGTCCCTTCTTATTGTTTTTGCACAGAGGAGGATGCTGCATTAAAAAATATATATTTTTTTAATTTAAAAAATTTATTCGCGCCAGGCTCAGTGACTCACGCTTGTAATCCTGCCACTTTGGGGAGCCCGAGGCAGGCAGATCACCTGAGGTCAGGAGTTCAAGACCAGCCTGGCCAGCAAGGTGAAACCCTGTCTCTACTAAAAATACAAAAAGTAGCCAGGCATGGTGACAGGTGACTGTAATTCCAGCTACTTGGGAGGCTGAGGCAAGAGAATCGCTTGAACCCGGGAGGTGGAGGTTGTAGTGAGCTGAGATCGTGCCACTGCACTCCAGCCTGGGGGACAAGAGTGAGACTTCATCTCAAAAAAAAAAAAAAAAAAAAATTCTCCAGGCATGGTGGCTCATGCCTGAAATCCTAGAACTTTGGAGGCTGAGGTAGGAGGATCACTGGAGCCCAAGAGTTTGAGACCAACCTGGACAACATAGTGAGCCCCCTTCTGAATAAAAAGAAAAAAAATTAGATAGAGACAAGATATCACTATGTTGTCCAGGCTGGTCTCAAACTGCTGGGCTCAAGTGACCCTCCCTCCTCGGCCTCCTAAAGTGCTGGGGTTACAGGTGTAAACCACTGCACCTGGCCAGTGCTGCATGTTTTTTTGGTGTTTCTTTTTTTTTTTTTTGTGACAGGTTCTCACTGTCACCCAGGCTGGAGTGCAGTGACATGACCACAGCTCACTGCTGCAGCCTCGACCTCCCAGGCTCAGGTGATTCTCCCACTTCAGCCTCTCCTGAGTAGCTGAGACCACAGGCACGTGCCACCCATGCCCAGCTAATATTTTTAATTATTTTTTTTTTTTAGACATAGGGTCTTTCTGTGTTGCCCAGGCTGGTCTCAAACCCCCGGGCTCAAGCAATCCTCCTGCCTTAGCCTCTCAAAGTGCTGGGATTCAGGCATGAGCCACTGCTCCCAGCCAGGGCTGCATGTTTTATAAGCACTGTCTTTCTTTCTTTTTTATTTATTTATTTATTTATTTTTAAAAAGTTTTTTTTGAGACAGAGTCTTGCTGTGTTGCCCAGGCTGGAGTGCAGTGGTGCGGTATTCATTCACTACAATCTCTGCCTCCTGGTTTCATGAAATTCTCCTGCCTCAGCCTCCCGAGTAGCTGTGATTACAGACACGCACCTCCATGCCTGGCTAATTATTATTTTATTTGTTTATTTATTTATTTTGCTATTTTTAGTAGAAACGGGGTTTCACCATGTTGACCAGGCTGGTCTCAAACTCCTGGCCTCAAATGATCTGCCTACCTCGGCCTCCCAAAGCGCTGGGATTACAGGTGTGAGCCACCGCGCCTGACCAGCACTGTCTTATTTAATACTCATCACGGCCGGGCGCGGTGGCTCACGCCTGTAATCCCAGCACTTTGGGAGGCTGAGGCGGGCGGATCAGGAGGTCAGGAGATCGAGACCATCCTGGCTAACACAGTGAAACCCTGTCTCTACTGAAAAAAAAATACAAAAAATTAGCCGGGCGTGGTGGCGGGCGCCTGTAGTCCCAGCTACTGGGGAGGCTAAGGCAGGAGAATGGCGTGAACCCGGGAGGCGGAGCTTGTAGTGAGCCGAGATGGCGCCACTGCACTCCAGTCTGGGCGACATAGCTAGACTCCATCTCAAAAAAAATAATAATAATAATACTCATCACAAATCTTTGCCTCAGGCATGATCATGTCCATGTTACAGAAGAGGAAACTGAGGCCAGAAAGGTAGAGTGGCCCCAGCCAAGTCATACAGTGTGTTAGTGGGACAGCCACTGTGGGGCCCAGGTCAGGGATCCTGCACTGCTCCACATGACAGGCCAGGCAGGGCCACTAGCCTCAAGGACTCATGACCCGCTGTGGGTCTGAGGGTTCAGTATTTCATGTGGTATACATGTGGGGATAACTGGAGTAGCGCTGAGGCATGCCAGATAGGCTGAGGAAATGATCCAGTGGGAGACCCAGGGAGTCCAGACCTTGCTTCTTCAGTGTCCTGGAGCCCAGTGCTGAGATCTCGCCTACGACCCTGGTTCTGAGTCTCTCCGGTCCTTGCTGTGTGACCTTGGGTAGGTGCCTTTCCCACCCTGAGCCTTGGGTCACTGTCTGTGAGAGAAGCAGTGGTACAGGTGTTCTCAGAGGATCTTTCCCATCCTGATATTCTCAAATTCTAGGATTTGGTCACTTTCATGATCTGTGACGCTAAAATCTGTTATGCTTGGGCATGGAGGAGAAGGATGAGGTTCTAGAAGAGCTAAGCCAGAGATTTTTCTTTTTTTTCTTTTTTTTTTTTTGAAACAGAGTCTCACTCTGTTGCCCAAGCTACAATGCAATGGCACGATCTCGGCTCACTGCAACCTGTGCTTCCTAGGTTCTAGCAATTCTCCTGACTCAGCCTCCTGAGTAGCTAGGATTACAGGCATGCACCACCACGCCCGGCTAATTTTTATATTTTCAGTAGAGACGGGGTTCCACCACGTTGGCCAAGCTGGTCTTGAACTCCCGACCTCAGGTGATCCACCCACCTCGGCCTCCCAAAGTGTTGGGATTACAGGCGTGAGCCACCGCACCTGCCCTAAGCCGGAAATTTTCATCCCGTTTTCTGGTCTTATTCTATCTCATCCTTGTTTCTGGAGTTTGAGTCACTGAGGTTTTGTGTGCCCTACCTTGGGAGTCTGAGGGGGCATAGCCCTGCCCTGGGGTATCTGAGAAGATGCAGTCCCAACTAGAGGAGGGCAGAGGGAAAATAGCCCCAGGCCAGCAATGGATTGGGGACAAATCCTCATCTCAGGGAGATATGGGCCCTGCAGGGGATAAAGGTCCTTGTTCATCTGGGGGTGGGAGATACTGGATGGCCCTCCCGTCCCCCTCTCTTCCCTTCCCCCAGCTACCTCTACCCAGATGGAAAGAACCACAACCCAGACCTGACTGAGCTCGACCAGGCAGAACCCCAGCAGCGCATCCACGTATCAGAGGTGAGACCCGTGCCTGCACCCGCAGTCCCATTCCCTGACCCTGCCACCCCCACGTTGCCTTGGCTCAGAGGCCTGGGGTTGGAGTGTTGGCCTGGTGGCTGTGTGACCTTGGGTAAATCAGTTGACCTCTCTGAGGCTCAGTTATTCTCCCGGAGAATACGGCTCCTCCTGGCTCCTGGCTCTTTCCCAGGGGTGATCAAGGGAATAAATAAGGAACTGATGCTGCTGAGATCATCAGGACAGCTAATGCATTTAGGCATTTGCCAGCGATGGCCCTGTGCCAGCTCCTAATCTTCACAGCCACCCCACGAGTGAGAGAAAAACAACAATAATAAATACATAATTTATATTTTATTTACTTTTATTTTTAGAGACAGGATCTCTTCTGTCACCCAGGCTGGAGTGCAGTGGTGCGATCATGGCTCACTGCAGCTTCGACCTCCGGGCTCAAGCGATCCTCCCACCTCAGCCTCCTGAGCAGCTGGGAGTACAGGTGTGAGCCACTGCATCCAGCTAATTTTTTTATTTCTCTGTAGAGATGGGGTTTTGCCATGTTGCCCAAGCTGGTTTTGAACTCCTGGGCTCCAGCAATCCTGCCACCTCCACCTCCCAAAGTGCTGGGATTATAGGCATGAGCCACTGTACCTGGCCCTACATTTTTTTAGTATAAATATATCCCTTGCAATATTTGGGACATCTTTATACTTCAAACTGTATTCACTGTTTACATGAAATTCACATTTAGAGGCCAGGTGCCACCGCGCCCGTAATCCCAGCACTTTGGTAGGCCGAGGCAGGCAGATCACCTGAGGTCAGGAGTTCAAGACCAGCCTGGCCAACATAGTGAAACCCATCTCTACCAAAAATACAAAAATTAGCCGGGTGTGGTGGCTCACACCTGTAGTCCCAGCTGAGGCACTAGAGTTGGGAGGCAGAAGCACAAGAATCACTTGAACCCAGGAGGCGGAGGTTGCAGTGAGTTGAGATCACCCCACTGCGCTCCAGCCTGGGCAACAGAGTGAGGCTTGGTCTCAAGAAAAAAAAAAAGAAATTCAAATTTAGGTTAGGTGCAGTGGTTCATGCCTGTAATCCCAGTATTTTGGGAGGCTGAGGCTGGTGGATCACTTGAGCTCAGGAGTTCAAGATGAACCTGGGCAACATGACGAAACCCTATCTCTACAAAAAATGCAAAAAATTAGCCCACCTACTTGGGAGACTGAGGTGGGAGGATCACTTGAGCCTGGGAGTTGGAGGTTGCAGTAGGCCAAGATCGCGACCCTGTACTTCAACCTGGGTAACAGAGTGGGGCCCTGTCTCACCAAAAAAAAAGAAAAGAAAAAGAAAAAATGAAATTCAAATTTAGCAGCATCCAGTACTTTTATTTGCTAAATCTGGCACCACTGGGTGTAGACAACTGGGGAGAAGAAATCTCATAACAAGGAGTGAAGACATGGCCAGGCAAGGTGGCTCACACCTGTAATTCCAACACTTTGGGAGGCCAAGGCAAGCAGATCACTTGAGGTCAGGAGTTCGAGACTAGCCTAGCCAACATGGTGAAACCCCATCTCTACTAAAAATACAAAAATTAGCCACGTATGGTGGCTCATGCCTGTAGTCCCAGCTACTCAGGAGGCTGAGGCACAAGAATCGCTTGAACCTGGAGGCAGAGGTTGCAGTGAGCCAAGATCACGCCACTGCACTCCAGCCTGGGCAATAGAGCAAGACTCCATCTCAAAAAAAAAAGAAAAAGAAAAATAAATAAATAAATTTTAAAAACACACACAAAAAATGAGTGAAGACATGTAGGAGGCCGTTGGGCATGCCAACCTTGGACTTAGGAGAGGGTTCAGGTCTGGCACAGAATTTTAGTTTATTTTTTTTAAAATAGAAATGGGGTCTTGCTATGCTTCCCAGGCTGGTCCAGAACTCCTGGGCTCAAGCATTCCACCGGCCTTGGCCGCCAGAAATGCTAAGATTACAGGCATGAGCCACAGCACCAAGACAGAGGTTTGGGATTTTCTTTTTCTTTCTTTTCTTTCTTTTTTCTTTCTTTTCTTTCTTTTCTTTTTCTTTCTTTTCTTTCTTTTCTTTCTTTTTTCTTTCTTTTCTTTCTTTCTTTTCTTTCCTTTCTTTCCTTTCTTCCTTCCTTCCTTCCTCCCTCCCTCCCTCCCTCCCTCCCTTCTTTCTGTCTTTCTGTCTTTCTTGTTTTGCTCTTGTTGCCCAGACTGGAGTGCAATGGCGCAATCTCAGCTCACTGCCACCTCCATCTCCCAAGTTCAAGTGATTCTCCTGCCTCAGCCTCCCGAGTAGCTGGGACTACAGGCATGCACCACCATGCCCCAGCTAATTTTTGTATTTTTAGTAGAGACAGGGCTTCAACATAGTTGACAAGATTGGTCTCGAACTCCTGACCTCAGGCGATCCCCCCGCCTCGGCCTCCAAAGTGCTGGGATTACAGGCGTGAGCCACCACAACCAGCTGAGGTTTGGGATTTTCTTCCTGTGGCCCAAGTGGTGTCCTCGTGGCTGACACATGCCCCTCGCTGTCTTTTCTATCCTCTCACCTGCCAGGAGCAGCTGCAGCTCTACTGGGCCATGGACTCCACATTTGAGCTCTGTAAGATCTGTGCTGAGAGCAACAAGGATGTGAAGATCGAGCCGTGCGGGCACCTGCTCTGCAGCCGCTGCCTGGCTACCTGGCAGGTGGGTCTGACCCCCACGCCGCCTTCCTGGCTGGTCTCCCCCTCTCTTCAGGAAAAGCCCCAAGAGGATCTCCTCTATGCCTCATTGATCATATGGGGAAACCAAAGTCCAGAGAGGGCAGAGAGCTGCGGGCAACCACTGGAGGCCGGCTGTCTTTCCCCGGGCCTCTGCTTCCACCCCACTCTGCACACGCTGCCTCTGTTTCTGCCTCCCCGGCAATGTTATCGGTGGAAAGCTCTCCTTCCTTCCCTGCCTGGGTGATCCCCAGCTAGTGGCTTCACCTCTCTGAGCCTTAGCCTCGTCCCCTGGAGGACAGGGCTGAGAATAGTGACTTCCCAAGGGCTACAATGAGGCTGGGCATGGTGGCTCACGTCTGTAATCCCAGCACTTTGGGAGGCCGGGGTGGGTGGATCACTTGAGGTCAGGAGTTTGAGACCAACCTGGCCAATATGGTGAAACCCCATGTCTACTAAAAAAAAAAATAGGCCGGGCGCGGTGGCTCAAGCCTGTAATCCCAGCACTTTGGGAGGCCGAGACGGGTGGATCACGAGGTCAGGAGATCGAGACCATCCTGGCTAACACGGTGAAACCCCGTCTCTACTAAAAAATACAAAAAACTAGCCGGGCGAGGTGGCGGGCGCCTGTAGTCCCAGCTACTCGGGAGGCTGAGGCAGGAGAATGGCGTAAACCCAGGAGGCGGAGCTTGCAGTGAGCTGAGATCCGGCCACTGCACTTCAGCCTGGGCGGCAGAGCGAGACTCCCTCTCAAAAAAAAAAAAAAAATAATAATAATAATAATAATAATAATAATACAAAAATTAGACGGGTGTGGTGTTGGGTGCCTGTAATCCCAGCTGCTCGTGAGGCTGAGACATGAGAATCGCTTGAACCCGGGAGACAGATGTTGCAGTGAGCAGAGATCGCACCACTGCACTCCTGCCTAGGTGACAGAGCGAGACTCTGTTTAAAAGAAAAAAAAACAGGCCAGGCGCAGTGGCTCAAGCCTGTAATCTCAGCACTTTGGGAGGCCGAGACGGGTGGATCACGAGGTCAGGAGATCGAGACCATCCTGGCTAACACGGTGAAACCCCGTCTCTACTAAAAAAATACAAAAATCTAGCTGGGCGAGGTGGCGGGCGCCTATAATCCCAGCTACTCAGGAGGCTAAGGCAGGAGAATGGCGTGAACCTGGGAGGCAGAGTTTGCAGTGAGCTGAGACCCGGCCACTGCGCTCCAGCCTGGGCGACAGAGCCAGACTCTGTCTCAAAAAAAAAATAATAATAAAGAAAAAAATAAAAAATAAAAATAACAACGACAACAAAAAAAACAAGGGCCACAGTGAGGATCTGAGCCTGGAAGGGCCTGGCCCAGAAACTGCGGCCACGGCTCCATGGGGATCCCTGGCCTGTGTGCCCCCTCCTGACCTTGACTGTGGTTCCGTTCCTCTCTCACCTTCCCTCCCAGGTTTCCCTCCACATTCCCTTGCTCTCCATGACTCCTCTTCTCTCCTTCCGTCTCCCTTCCTCTGTCTGTCTTCCCCACATCAATCTTTTGGGCAGGGAACTCCTTGTTGGCCCAAGGGACAGGATGGAGAGCAGGGGGGCACTGACCCTTTCCCTCCCGACCTCCCCCAGCACTCAGACAGCCAGACCTGCCCCTTCTGCCGCTGCAAGATCAAGGGCTGGGAGGCTGTGAGTATCTACCAGTTCCATGATCAGGCTACTGCTGAGGACTCAGAGGACGGCAGTGACCAGGAAGGCAAAGAGTTGGAGCTGGAGCAGGTGAGCAGGGCCATCCGGGAGCTGGAATCCACATTCCTGAGGCCTGAGGGAGGAGGGACTGGAGCCTGGACTCCTGGGTCTGAGGGAGGAAGGGCAGGGTCTGGACTCCTGACTCTGAGGGAGGAGGGGCTAGTGGCCTGGACTCCTGGGTCTGAGGGAGGAAGGGTGGGGTCTGGATTCCTGGGTCTGAGAGAGGAAGGGCTGGGGGCCTGGACTCCTGGGTCTGAGGGAGGAAGGGCTGGGTCTGGACTCCTGTGTCTGAGGAAGGGCTGGGCCTGGACTCCTGGGTCTGAGGGAGGACGGGCTGGGGTCTGGACTCCTGGGTCTGAGGACAGAAGGGCTGGGTCTGGACTCCTGGGTCTGAGGGAGGAAGGCTGGGGTCTGGATTCCTGGGTCTGAGGGAGGAGGGGCTGGGGTCTGGACTCCTAGGCCTGAGGGAGGAAGGGCTGGGGCCTGGACTTCTGGGTCTGAGGGAGGCGGGGCCTGAGGCTGGACACCTGGGTCTGAGGGAGGAAGGGCTGGAGTCTGGACTCCTGGGTCTGAGGGAGGAGAGACTGGGGGACTGGACTCCTGGGTCTGAGGGAGGAGGGGTTGGAGCCTGTACTCCTGAGTCTAAGGGAGGAGGGCTGGGGGTCCTGGACTCCTGGGTCTGAGGGAGAAAGGGCTGGGCCTGGACTCCTGGGTCTGAGGGAGGAGGGGCTGGGGTCTGGACTCCTGGGTCTGAAGGAGGAAGGGCTGGGCCTGGACTCCTGGGTCTGGGGGAGGAAGGGCTGGGCCTGGACTCCTGGGTCTGAGGGAGGAAGGGCTGGGCCTGGACTCCTGGGTCTGAGGGCGGAAGGGCTGGGCCTGGACTCCTGGGTCTGGGGGCGGAAGGGCTGGGTTCTGGACTCCTGGGTGTAAGGGAGGAGAGACTGGGGGACTGAACTCCTGGGTCTGAGGGAGGAGGGGTTGGAGCCTGTACTCCTGAGTCTAAGGGAGGAGGATTGCGGGTCCTGGACTCCTGGGTCTGAGGGAGGAAGAGCTCAGGGACGGCACTCCTGGGTTCTAGAAGAGGAGGGCGCTGATAACAAGATTCTCAGGTCCTAGGGAACTAGTCTTTTGCTTCCCCAAGGGCTGGGGCTGTGGCTTTCCTTGGCTGTAACCCTCCTAAGTGTTGGTACGTTGTCTTGGTCTCCGTTATAGCCTGAGTCTAGAACAGTGCCTGAATGCTGGGGCTCAGGCAGGAGAACATGGAAGTGAGAAGAAAATGGCAGCTCACAAGTCCACTCTCCTTCCTCTGTCCCCTCCAGGCGCCCGTTTCGGCTCCTCAGTTGCCCCCACGGCCAGATCTGCCCCCCAGGAAACCCAGAAATGCCGGGCCGAAGGTGGTGAGTCAGGCACTGGTCTGAGGTTGGGGGCTGGGGTCTCCTTCACCTCCAGGGTCCCTGGTTCACCTGTGCACTCAGGGGTGCCAGGGAAGGGACTCATCCTTGGCACCCATTTCCAAGGCACCCATCCCCGCTGTGACCTCATCCCTTGTTTTCTTCCTGGCTCATTCCCCCCAAGGACTTTCTTTTTTTTTTTTTTTTTTTTTTGAAATCTTGCTCTGTCGCCCAGGCTGGAGTGCAGTGGTGCAATCTCGGCTCACTGCAACCTCCGCCTCCTGGGTTCAAGCAATTCTCCTGCCTCAGTCTCCTGAGTAGCTGGGATTACAGGCGCCCGCCACCATGCCCCACTAAGTTTTGTATTTTTAGTAAAGACAGAATTTCACCATGTTGGTCAGGCTGGTCTCAAACTCCTGACCTCGTGATCTGTCCCCTTCGGCCTCCCAAAGTGCTGGGATTACAGGAGTGAGCCACTGTGCCCGGCCTCAAGGACTTTCCTGCTCTCCTTCCAGCATCCCAGATGTGTCCTACCTCAGGGCCTTCTCACAAGCTGTTCCCTTGGCCTGCGCGGCCTTTCCTGAGGCTCGCCTTCCCATCCCTTCTCAGGGAGGCCTTCCCTGACCACTCTGTTCAAGATAGTACCCCCAGCTGGGGTGGTGGCTCATGCCTGCAATCCCAATACTTCTTTTTTTTTGAGTAAGAGTCTCGCCCTATAACCCAGGCTGCAGTACAGTGGAATAATCTCAGCTCACTGCAACCTCTGCCTCCCAGGTTCAAGCAATGCTCCTGCCTCAGCCTCCTAAGTAGCTGAGACTACAGGCATGTGCCACCATGCCCGGATAATTTTTGGATTTTTAGTAGAGACGAGGTTTTGCCATGTTGGCCAGGCTGGTCTTGAACTCCTGCCCTCAGTTGATCCACCCGCGTTGGCCTCCCAAAGTGCTGGGATTACAGGCATGAGCCACCATGCCCGGCCTGCAATCCCAACACTTTGGGAGTCCAAGGCAGGAGGATGGTTTGAGCCCAGGCATTTGAGACCAGCCTGGGCAACACTGCAAGACCCCAACACTACAAAAAAATTTAAAAATTAGCCCAAAGTGGTGGCACACACCCGTAGTCCCAGCTGCTTGGGAGGCCGAGGGGGGAGGGTCCCTTGATCCCAGGAGTTGGTAGCTCCAGTGAGGCATGATTACACCACCGCACTCCAGCCTGGGCAACAGAATGAGACCCTGTCTCTAAACCAATAAAGAAAAAAAAGAGTCTGTAATCCCAGCCCTTAGGGAGGCAGAGGCAGGAGGAAAGCTTGAGCCCAGGATTTCGAGACCTTTCTGGGCAATATAGTGGGACCCCGTTCTCTAAAAAGAAAAAAAAGGAAAGGGTGAAAACAGCACCGCTGTCCCTCCGGCCCCTGCTCTGCTGTATGTTCAAAGATCTTTCGCCACCTGGCAGAGCTTAGGGCTGGTTTTGTTGGCTTTTATCACTGTCAGGTTCCAACCTTCCTGCAGGTAAGGCCTTTGTTGTCTTCTCCATCATATCTCCAGAGTCCAGAACAGTGCCTACCACACACACACATCATAGGTGCTCAATAATTAGATGCCAAATGAATACACTGAAGTGAGTCTTCCCAACAGCACTATGAAGTCAAAAATGTTCCTCTCCCGGCCAGGTGCGGTGGCTCATGCCCGTAATCCCAGCACTTTGGGAGGCTGAGGCAGGTGGATCACTGAGTTCAGGAGTTCAAGACCAGCCTGACCAACATGGTGAAACCCCGTCTCTACTAAAAATACAAAAATTAGCTGGGTGTGGTGGTGCACGCCTGTAACCCCAGCTACTTGGAAGACTGTGGCAGGAGAATCGCTTGAACCGAGGAGCTGGAGGGTGCAGTGAGCCAAGATCGTGCCACTGCACTCCAGCCTGGATGACAGAGTGAGACCCTGTCTCAAAAAAACAAACAAACAAATGTTCCTCTCCCCATTTTCTGAAGGAAAAAAATTCAGAAAGGTGACAGTACTTGCCCAAAACCACACAGCCTGAGAGAGGAGAAGCCAGTGTTGGAGTCTTTAAGGCCCCCAAACCATCTACTTTGTTGTTGTTGCTGTTTTCTTTGTTTGTTTTTCTTTTGAGATGGAGTTTCACTCTTGTTGCCCAGGCTGGAGTGAAATAGTATGATCTCGGCTCACTGCAATCTCGGCTCACTGCAACCTCTGTCTCTGGGGTTCAAGCGAATTCTCCTGCCTCAGCCTCCCGAGTAACTGGGATTACAGGCATGCGCCACCACACCTGGCAAATTTTGTATTTTTTAGTAGAGATGGGTTTTCTCCATGTTGGTCAGGCTGGTCTCAACTCCCAAGCTCAGGTGATCCACCTGCCTCGGCTCCCCACAGTGCTGGGATTACAGGTGTGAGCCACCACGCCCGGCCTACTTATTTTTTCATGAGCCCTGTCCTGGCTTTCTTTTCTCCTCATGCCACCACCCCAGGGTTTTTGGGACCCTGGATTGCTGGGGAGAAGCAGATCTGTTAGCATCTCTGGCTGAGTACACACAGGCTTCGATCAATACTCAGCTGTCTTCAAACAAACAGCTCAGGAAGTCCGGGAACATTATTCAACCACAGCAAACAAGAGAGCCAGCAGGAAGCGGGGGGTGGCGGTGAAACCAGCCAGGGAAGCTAAAAACAGATCCAACCTGCCGCCAAAAGCAAATGGAAACATTAGGAGGCACTCAGCCGGCTCCCTGAGGACAGTGATGGGGGACACAGCCAGGATGGCAGACTGACAGGGACCTCGGGCCTGATGATGACACCTCTGCCTAGGCCGTACCCTCCACCTTGCCCGCCCTTTCCTCCTCTCCCCACACCCTGCCTGATTAAAATTCCAGTCCACTCCCACCTACTCTTTCATTCTTCAAAACATACCATGGAAGAGACAGCCTTGGGTTTGCTACTTCTCAGCAAGCCAACTGTCATAACTTTTTTTTTTTTTTTTTTTGAGCTTTGTTGCCCAGGCTGGAGTGCAGTGGCACGATCTTGGCTCATTGCAACCTCCGCCTCCCAGGTTCAAGCAATTCTCCTGCCTCAGCCTCCCGAGTAGCTGGGGTTACAGGTGCACGCCACCACGCCCTGCTAATTGTTGTATTTTTAGTAGAGACGGGGTTTCATTATGTTGGCCAGGCTGGTCTTGAACTCCTTATCTCCGGTCGTCTGCCCACCTCGGCCTTCTAAAGTGCTGGGATTACAGGCGTGGGCCCCGCCTGTCATAACTTTTGCTATGTGCCCGGCATTGCTTTTTTTTTTTTTTTTTAAGATGGGGTCATCCTGGCTAATACGGTGAAACCCTGTCTCTACTTAAAAATACAAAAAACTAGCCGGGCGACGAGGCGGGCACCTGTAGTCCCAGCTACTCAGGAGGCTGAGGCAGGAGAATGGCATAAACCCGGGAGGCGGAGCTTGCAGTGAGCTGAGATCCGGCCACTGCACTCCAGCCTGGGTGGCAGAGCAAGACTCCATCTCCAAAAAAAAAAAAAAGATGGGGTCTTTGTCTAGCCAGGCATGGTGCCGGGCTCCTGTAATCCCAGCTAATCAGGAGGCTGAGGCAGGAAAGTCGCTTGAACCCAGGAGGCAGAGGTTGCAGTGAGCCGAGATAGTGCCATTGCACTCCAGCCTGGGCGACAGAGTGAGACTCTGTCTCAAAAAAAAAAAAAAAAAGAAAGAAAGAAAGCAAAATGGGATCTCTATTACCCAGGCTGGAGTGCAGTGGTGCAATCACAGCTCACTATAGCCTCAATCTCCTGGGCTCAAGTGATCCTCCCTCCTTAGCCCCCAGAGTAGCTGGGACTACAGGTGCATGTCTCCACACCCGGTTCATTTTTAAATTTTTTTGCAGAGGTGAGGGTGGCGCTGCTGTGGACACTGGATGTGATGGGACTTGGGACTGTGTCAGTGGTCAGTGTCACTGTGGTTGTGATCTGTGTATGGTGCTGTGGCCCCTGGGGTTGCTCTCTGCACACTGCTGTTCTCCATCTGAGAAACCTACCTTTAGGGGACGACACTGCCATTGAGCTGGATCTCATCACCCCACTGAACACTGGGGACCTCTCTGACCCTCAGTGTTTTCTTGGGGAAAATGGGGACCAGCCTGACACAAGCCCCACGGGCTGGGTTTTTTTTGTTTTGTTTTAATTTTTTAATTTAATTAGAGACACAGTCTCACCGTGTTGCCCAAGTTGGTCTCTAACTCCTGGGCTCAAGTGATCCTCCTGTCTCGGCCTCCCAAAACGCTGGGATTACTGGCATTAGCCACTTCCTCTAGCCTCCCCATGAGTTTTGATGAAGCCAGTAAGCTCAGTCACCTATAACCTGAGTCATATCCATATCCTCTCCCTCACCTCTCAGAAATCTCCACTGGCGGCCGAGCATGGTGGCTCACACCTGTAATCTCAGCACTTTGGGAGGCCAAAGTGGGCAAATCGCTTGAGGTCAGGAGTTCAGGACCAGTCTGGCCAACATGGTGAAACCCTGTCTCTACTAAAAAATACAAAAATTAGCCAGGCATGGTGACAGGCACCCGTAATCCCACCTACTCGGGAGGCTGAGGTGGGAGAATCGCTTGAACTCAGGAGGCGGAAGTTGCAGTGAGCCGAGATCATGCCACTGCACTCCAGCCTGGGTGACGGAGCAAAAACTCCCGTCTCAAAAAAAAAAAAGAAAAAAAAAAGGCCGGGCATGGTGGCTGACACCTATAATTCCAGCACTTTGGGAGGCCGAGGCAGGCGGATCATGAGGTCAGAAGGTCAGGAGATCGAGACCATCCTGGCTAACAGGATGTAAAAATACATTTTGTGTATATAAAAATCCAAAAAATTAGCAGGGTGTGGTGGAGGGCTCCTGTAGTCCCAGCTACTCGAGAGGCTGAAGCAGGAGAATGGTGTGAACCTGGGAGGTGGAGCTTGCAGTGAACTGAGATCCCACCACTGCACTCCAGCCTGGGCAACAGAGCGATACACCGTCTAAAAAAAAAAAAAAAGAAAGAAAGAAAGAAAGAAATCCCCCACTGGCTCCTCAGGGCTCCAAGAACTCAAGCCAAAGTCCTCTCCACTGCCCAAAGACCTGGGGCTGGGGATCTAACCCTTCCCCACCTCTCTGATCTCCCCCACTCCACCTCCTTTCCAGCAACATTGGACCCTTGCTGCTCTTCTAACTTGCCAGCAAGCCCCCACCCACTTGAAGCCTCTGTCTGGATCCTTCCTGCACTCAGGCATCAGCTGGGTCATTCCCATCTCCAAGAGGCCTCCCCGGCATCTTCTCTCTCCCAGGTACTTTGAAGGAGACAGAATATGCTCTGAGACATTTCCTTTTTCAGGAGCTGATCAGTCACTGCAAGCCTCGGGCTCAGTAGAGCATCAGCTCCACTAGGACAGAGATAGTTTTCTGTCTTGTTCACGGCTGTCTTCTCAGAGCGAAAAACAAGGCCTTGGCCTGGCACAGTGGTTCATGCCTGTAATCCCAGCACTTTGGGAGGCTGAGGCAGGAGGAAGGTTTGAGCCCAGGAAGTCAAGGCTGCAGTGAGCTATGGTCATATTGCTGCACTCCAGACTAAGCAACAGAGTGAGACCCTGTATTGCTTTGTTTTGCTTTGAAACAGAGTTTAGCTCTTGTTGCCCAGGCTGGAGTGCAGTGGTGCAATCTTGGCTTATGGCATTCCCACCTCCTGGGTTCAAACGATTCTCCTGCCTCAGCCTCCCAAATAGCTGGAATTACAGGAATATGTCACCACGATTGGCTAATTTTGTATTTTTCGTAGAGACGGGGTTTCACCATGTTAGCCAGGCTGGTCTCAAACTCCTGACCTCACATGATCCACCCACCTCAACCTCCCAAAGTGCTGGGATTACAGGTGTGAGCCACCATGCCTGGCCCCTGTTTTTTTGTTTTTTCTTTTTCTTTTTTTTTTTAAAGAAAAGGAAAGAGAGAGAGAAAGAAAGAAAGAAAAGGAAAGAAAGAAAAAGAAAGAGAAAAAGAAAGAAAGGGAGAGAGAGAAAGAGAGGGAGGGAGAGAGAGGGAGAAAGGAAAGAAATGGAGGGAGGGAAGGAAGGAAGGAAGGAGAGAAAGAAAAGTAAAAAGAAAAGAGAGAAAAGGAAAAGAAAAGAAAGAAAGAAAGAAAGAAAGAAAGAAAGGGACTGACCCACTGGAGAGGCTTGGGAACTGTCTGTGGGGCGCATGAGTGAGCAGAAGGGCTGGACACATGGATGGACAGGCGGACAGACAAACTAAAACTTCTTCCTACACGAGTTAGAGGTGAGAGGGAAAAGGCAGCGTGGACTAGGGACAAGGCCAAAGGTCCTGTCAGACGGTGGCAGCCACCACTGTCACCCCTGTCCAGGGCCTGTGAAAGGACGTCCACCCAAGCTGCAGCCTAGCAGAGACATTTCTTTTTTTTTTTTTGAGGCGGAGTCTCGCTCTGTCGCCGGGGCTGGAGTGCAGTGCCCGGATCTCAGCTCACTGCAAGCTCCGCCTTCCGGGTTCAAGCCATTCTCCTGCCTCAGCCTCCCGAGTAGCTGGGACTACAGGCGCCCGCCACCTCGCCCGGCAAGTTTTTTTTTTTTTTTTTTGTATTTTTAGTAGAGACGAGGTTTCACCGTGTTAGCCAGGATAGTCTCAATCTCCTGACCTCGTGATCCGCCCGTCTCGGCCTCCCAAAGTGCTGGGATTACAGGCTTGAGCCACCGCGCCCGGCCGCAGAGACATTTCTTAATCTCCTCCTCCCAGGCACTTCTGGCCCTCCCCAGACTTCAGGCCCCTCTTATCTTGCCAAGAATTAAGGCTGTGGCCTCAACCGCACAGGAAGCCACCTCCAGCCCCCAGGCCAGGGAGGGGGCCATAGAGTAAGTGGAAGGGATTGGAGGGTGGTCTGGGACTCCCAGGTCTAAGACAAAGGGGACAGGGAAGAAGAGCAGAGGGAAAGGTTGGATGCCGGGAATCAACCACCTTCTCAAAATCTCTCCATTGCAGAGACTCCTAAAGGGGAACTCCCCTCCAGCTGCCCTGGGACCCCAGGACCCTGCCCCGGCCTGAAGGTCAGGTGAGTCCACTCCCTAACCCTCTCTGGCCCACTCCACCCCACTCCACCCTTCTCCACCTGGAGGTGACCTCATCTAACCCACCCCTCTCTCCACCTGCAGGGCACCGAGATGTGCTGCTAAAGGGAGCCCCAAGGGCTGGAAGGGGGTTGTGAAACCAAAATAAACTGCCAAGCCTTGTCTGTCCTCCAGGGTGCGAAGGAAGAGTGCAGTGGCCAGCAGGGGGCAGCAGGGGGCAGCGGGCCCAGGGAAAGAGCAGTCCCCAGGCCTGCTCCCCACCTGAACAACAGGAGTCCAGGCCCCAGCCCCTCCTCCCTCAGACCCAGGAGTCCATACTCCAGCCCCTCCTCCCTCAGACCCAGGAGTCCATATTCCAGCCCCTCCTCCCTCAGACCGAGGAGTTCAGACCCCCAACTCCTCCCTCAGACCCAGGAATCCAGGCCCCAGCCCCTCCTCCCTCAGACCCAGAAGTCCAGACCCCCAGTGCCTCCTCCCTCAGACCCAGGAGTTCAGACCTCCAGTCCCTCCTTCCTTGCACTGAGGAGTCCAGACCCTAGACCCTCCTCCCTTGGACCCAAGAATTCAGACCCCCAACCCCTCCTCCCTCAGACCCAGGAATCCAGGCCCCAGCCCCTCCTCCCTCAGACCCAGGAGTCCAGACCCCCCAGTCCCTCCTCCCTCAGACCGTAGTCCCTCCTCCCTCAGACCCAGGAGTCCAGACGCCCCCCAAGTCCCTCCTCCCTCAGACCCAGGAGTTCAGACCTCCAGTCCCTCCTTCCTTGGACTCAGAGTCCAGATCTTAGACCCTCCTCCCTCGGACCCAAGAGTTCTGACCCCAGCCCCTCCTCCCTCAGACCCAGGAGCTCAGACCCCCGCCCCTCCTCCCTCAGACCCAGGAATCCAGGCCCCAGCCCCTCCTCCCTCAGACCAGGAGTCCAGACCCCCCAGTCCCTCCTCCCTCAGACCCTAGTCCCTCCTCCCTCAGACCCTAGTCCCTCCTCCCTCAGACCCAGGAGCCCAGACCCCCCAGTCCCTCCTCCCTCAGACCCTAGTCCCTCCTCCCTCAGACCTAGTCCCTCCTCCCTCAGACCCAGGAGCCCAGACCCCCCAGTCCCTCCTCCCTCAGACCCTAGTCCCTCCTCCCTCAGACCCAGGAGTCCAGACGCCCCCCAAGTCCCTCCTCCCTCAGACCCAGGAGCTCAGACCCCAGCCCCTCCTCCCTCAGACCCAGGAGCTCAGACTCCAGCCCCTCCTCCCTCAGACCCAGGAGTCCAGGCCCCCAGCCCTCTCCACCCTCAGATCTTCAAATGGAATCTGGGACCAGGCACGGTGGTACACGTTTGTAATTCCAAGGCTTTGGGAGGCCAAGTGGGAAAGGTGGAGCCTAGGAAGCCGAGGTTGCAGGGAGCTGGGATTCTGCTATGGCAATCCAGCCTGGGTGACAGACCGAGACCCTGTCTTTAAAAAAAACAATGAAAAAAAAAGAAACTGGGCCCCCAGCCTTGTTTGTGATACCCAGGAGTCCTGCTCTCAGGATTTAGAAGTCCAGAATCCCAAGTTCTCAGAGAACCAGGCATCCAGCCCTTTCCTTCATCATGGCGAAAAAAATCCCTGCACCCAGACCCTGATATCCAGATTAAGTCCCTGGTCAAAAGACCACACATTTCCCCGATGGTTATCCACCTTGCCTTGCCACGGTCTGTTCTCATCCCTCTCTCTGTCCTTCATTCCTCTCTGACATCTTTCTCCCAGAGTAACTGCTAACTTCCAGTCAGTCTTGCTGAGGAAGAAGAAATACCACCTCATGATTCATCTTGGATTGACCTGAGCCTCCCTCCACCTTGTTTAAAATGCCCCATTCCCGGAGACCTTGCCCTGTGCCCAGCCCTGGGCTGAGCAATGCTGACCAGGAAGCAGTGATCACTGCCCCACAAGGGCTCACCTTCCAGTAGAGGAAAGAGATCTGTCCCTAGATAGTGATGACCCAGAGTGGGCGTGGCTGGGGTAGGGAATCCCAGGGGGCTACAGGAACCCAGAGTGGGCACCTCACTCAGCCTGGGAGGTCAGGGAGTGCTTCCAGGAGGAGGCAATATCTGAGCTGAGACTTAAAAGATGATGAGGCCAGACGTGGTGGCTCGTGGCTATAATCCCAGCACTTTGGGAGGCTAAGGCAGGCGGGTTGCTTGAGCTCAGAAGTTCGAGACCAGCCTGAGCAACATGATGAAACTCCATCTCTACAAAAAATTTGGAAAAATTCGCCAGGCATGGTGGCACATGCCTGTAAGTCCTAGCTACTCGGGAGGCTGAGGTGGGAGGATGGCTTGAGCCCGAGAGGTCAAGGCTGCAGTGAGCCGAGATTGCACCACTGCACTCCAGCCTGGGCAACAGGGCAAGACCCTATCTCAAAAAAGAAAAGAAAATTTTTTAAATGATGAAAAAGTATTCTAATGGACAGGAGGCTTGAAAGAATGTATCAGGGTCGGGCGCGGTGACTCACACCTGTAATCCCAGCACTTTGGGAGGCCGAGGCGGGCGGATCATCTGAAGTCAGGAGTTCGAGACCAGCCTGGCCGACATGGTGAAACCCCGTCTCTACTAAAAATACAAAAATTAGCCAGGCATGGTGACAGGCAGCTGTAATCCCAGCTACTCCAGACACTGAGGCAAGAGAATCACTTGAACCCGGGAGATGAAGGTTGCAGTGAGCTGAGATCACACCACTGCACTCCAGCCTGGGCAACAAGAGCAAAACACTGAAAAAAAAAGGAAGGAAGGAAGGGAGGAAAGGAGGGAGGGAGGAAGGGAGAGAGAGAGAGATTGTGAGAGAGAAAGAAAGAAAGAAAGAATTATCACAGATTTAGTTCCAAGCAACAGATGCCACCTCAGGGACAGAAAGGGAATTTATTGAGAGGATTTGGGGTCGCTTACAGAATCCCAGGAGTGAACTGGGGAATCAGGATTGGAAAGTGAGCAGGAAGGATCCTGGCAGCTGGCCAGCAATGGTAACCCAGCCACAGTGACACCACAGAACCGGTCTGATGAGGCCATGGTGGTGATGGCCACTGGACACTGTAGTTGTCTCGCTGCCTCTGCTGCCCCAGAAATAGGATATGGCTGCTCTTCTCATTCGCTGTTGCTGATAATAAATCACTTAACAACTTAGCCGCAAATGACAGCAATCATTGCATTAAGTCTCATGGTTGTTGTAGGCTGGGATTTGAAGAAAGGCGTGGCTGGTTTGTTTTGGCTCAGGATGCAAACAAATGGTGCAATCAGTGATGCTGGCCGCAGGGTGGCTGGGGGTGCTGGACAGGTGGGCATCTCTCTGTGGTCTTAGGGCCTCCCCCACCATGTGGTCTCTGCACTAGCCAGGTTGGGCTTCCCCACAGCATGGCTGCCTCAAGGTAGTCAGACTTTATATGGCCACTGAAGACCTAGGCAGAAGCTGCATGGCCTTTTCTAGCTCATTTTGGGAGTTCCGCAACTTCACTTCAGCTGAATTCTGTTGGTTGCATGCAAGTCACCAGACTACACAGATTTGAGAGGAGGGTGCCATAGACCCCACCTCTTGATGGAAAGAGTATCAAGCTCTGATTGTAGAAATACATGTGGGATGAAAGAGACTGTTGCAACATGGTGAAACCCCATTTCTACAAAAAAAAATAATAATAATAACTAGGAGTGGTGGTGCACACCTGTACTCTCAGCTACCCAGGAGGCTGAGGTGAGAGGATCACTTGAGCCCTGGAGGATGAAGCTGCAGTGAGCCATGATCATGCCATTGCACTCCAACCTGGGTGACAGAGCAAGACCCTGTCTCAAAAAGAAAAAAGAAAGAGATTGTTGTAGCCCTCTTTGGAAAATAGAATCTGTCCCAGCTGCCATGTGTGGCTGGAAGAGATGGCCAATTCCTGATATTCAAAAGTGTGGAAGGATTTGCCAAGTGTGGAAGGATTTGCCAAGCTTAAGTCACCTCAGCTCCAACAGATGCAGGAAAGCAAACATCCATTCTTGTTGGCTTCAACAGAGGGCCACAGAGGCTTTCAGACAGTAGGAATGTCCTTAAATGTGGGAAAGGGCTGCAGATGCTAGGTGATCCTTCCCCCAAAATATCTACTATACCCTACTCCTTTGGTTTTTTGTTGTCGTTGTTGTCGTGTTGTGTTTTTGAGACAAGGTCTCACTCTTTCACCCAGGCTGGAGTGCAGCAGCACAATCTTGGTTCATTGCAGCCTTGACCTCCCCAATTCAAGCGATCATACCACCTCAGCCTCCCCAGTAGCTGGGACTACAGGCACACACAACCACACCCTGTTAATGTGTATTTTTTGTAGATACGGGGTTTCGCCACGTTGCCCAGGCTGGTCCCAAATTCCTGGGTTCAAGCGATCCGCCTGCCTCAGCCTCCTAAAGTGCTGGGATTGCAGGTATGAGCCACTTTACCCGGCTTTGAATGTTCAATATCAATAGACCCTTTGCAGAAGTTCTTATCGAAACTCTCCCTGCACAACCATCTCTCGTTGTACAATCAAAAACGCATTCACGCTGCCACCCAAGACAAAAAATTTCAATAGTTCCATTTTCCAGACCTGAGACTGGAATCAGGGAAGAAACATTCCCTTCCAAATATGTCATTCTGCCCACATTCCACAAGCTGTGAGCTAGTTTTAAAGTTAATCGTCACACACTGTGCGAAAAATAATGGGAAAAAGGTCAAGAAAAGATAAGTCAGCTGGGCACTGTGGCTCCCACCTGTAATCCCAGCATTTTGGGAGGCTGAGACTGGTGGATCATCTGAGGTCAGGGATTCGAAACCAGCCTGGCCAACATGGCGGAACTCTACTAAAAATACAAAATTAGCCAGGCATGGTGGTGTATGCTTGTAATCCCAGCTACTTGGGAGGCTGAGGCAGGAGAATCGCTTGAACCTGGGAGGTGGAGGTTGCCATGAGCCGAGATCGTGCCATTGCACTCCAGCCTGGGCAACAAGAGTGAAACTCAAAAACAATGAAAAGGTAAGTCTGGCCAACCGTGGTGGCCCACACCTGTAATCCCAGCACTCTGGGAGGCTGAGGCAGGAGGATCGCTTGAGCCCAGAGTTTCAGAAAAGATAAGCCTTGTTACTTAAAATATATGAGGATATACACCTGTGACAGCATGGATGGAATTAGAACTTTTTTCTTTTTTTTCTTTTTTCTTTTTTTTTTTTTTTGAG
The DNA here is from genome assembly GCF_009764315.1 of Trachypithecus francoisi. Lineage (NCBI taxonomy): Eukaryota > Metazoa > Chordata > Mammalia > Primates > Cercopithecidae > Trachypithecus > Trachypithecus francoisi. The sequence continues at coordinate 155,490 of NW_022681457.1, forward strand.
ACAGAGTCTCTCTCGTTGCCCAGGCTGGAGTGCAGTGGCCGGGTTCACGCCATTCTCCTGCCTCAGCCTCCCGAGTAGCTGGGACTACAGGCGCCCGCCACCACGCCCAGCTAATTTCTTGTGTTTTTATAGAGACGGGGTTTCACCGTGTTAGCCAGGATGGTCTTGATCTCCTGACTTCGTGATCCACCCGCCTTGGCCTCCCAAAGTGCTGGGATTACAGGCATGAGCCACCGCACCTGGCCTTTTTTTTTTTTTTTTTTTTGAGACCTAGTCTCGCTCTGTCACCCAGGCTGGGGTGCAGTGGCGCAATCTAAGCTCACTGCAACCTCCACCTCCCAGGTTCAAGCAATTCTCCTGCCTCAACCTCCCGAGTAACTGGGATTACAGGCACCTGCCACAACGGCTGGTTAATTTTTGTATTTTAAGTAGAGAGGGGGTTTCACATGTTGGCCAGGTTGATCTCAAACTCCTGACCTCAGGTGATCCACCCACCTCGGCCTCCCAGAGTGCTGGGATTACAAGCGTGAGCCACCATGCCCGGCCATTTTTGTATTTTTTGTAGAGACGGGGTTTCGCTATGTTGCCCAGACTGGTGTCAAACTCCCGGGCTCAAGCAGTCCTCCCGCCTCAGGCTCCCAAATTGCTGGGATTACAGACATGAGTCCCTGCGGCTGACCTGGACCTCAGCTTTTACCCTAAGTGAGGCAGAAGTCATGGGAGGACCCTGGGGCGGAAGAGTGACATGAGTTGACTCATATTTAAAAGGAATCCCTCAGGCTGTTTTGTGAGAATAAATTACAGGCGACAAAGGCAGATGATGGTACAAGACTAGTTTCTGCAAGTCTCCAAGGGGCCATGGCTGCTGTTTTGGTCTTTCTGACTTTTCTCCTTCATACACGTGCCATAGAGTTCTCCTTCCTCACCTAGAACCTCAGATGGTTAGGTTTCTTTCTTTCTTTCTTTTCTTTCTTTTCTTTCTTTTCTTTCTTTCCTTTCTTTCCTTTCTTTCTTTTCTTTTCTTTTCTTTTCTTTTCTTTTCTTTCTTTTTTTTGAGACAGAATTTCACTCTTGTTGCCCAGGCTACAGTGCAGTGGCAAGAGATCAGCTCACTGCAACCTCCACCTCCCGGATTCAAGTCATTCTCCTGCCTCAACCTCCCGAGTAGCTGAGATTACAGGCGCACGCCACCACGCCTGGCTAATTTTGTATTTTTAGTAGAGAGGTGGTTTCACCATGTTGGTCAGGCTGGTCTCGAACTCCTGACCTCAGGTGATCCACCCACCTCGGCCTCCCAAAGTACTGGGATTACAGGCATGAGCCACTGCGCGCAACCTCAGCTGGCTGGGTTCTTGAGGGAGGTGGAAGAGGGGGATGGCTGCTGAGAGGGCATGTACCAGGGTCCAGCCCAAACAGAAGGTGCACAGACCGGGGACAGAAGAGCTAAGGAGTGTGTGTCGGTGCTCACGGTGTGTGAGCTTGACAGCAGCTGGGACTGTCTTGGAGTGCTGCCGCATTCCCCATGAGTGAGTTTGTATTATGTATCCTGGGATGCTCCAGTCTGGGTGGAATCTGCACGTGAGCTTGTGTGCCTTGCAAACCTTCCCTGAGCACCTGCACTGTGTCTGGTCTTGTGCTGGGCGGGGTACCCAGGGGAGGGGCCCTTAGCTCACCACAGTGATCAAGACATCCCTGGTCCTGCACTCACAGGCTCACAGTCCCCAGCCAGGGACCCTCAGAGTGTGCAGGGCTGAGGTTGGGGAGCCCAGAGGGGGAATCTGACCCAGCCAGGGAAGGCAGAGGGGACTTCCTGGAGGAGGGGATGGTACAGCTAATCCTAAAGGTAATCTTTTCCGATGTAACAGTTGCTCTCTAGGATGGACGCAGTGGCTCATGCCTGTAATCTCAGCACTTTAGAAGGCAGGAGGATCACTTGAGCCCAAGAGTTGGAGACCAGTCTGGGCAACATAGTAATGCCCTGTTTCTATTACAAAAAAATAATAATAATAATAATACAAAAATTAGCTGGACATGGTAGCACAAGCCTGTAGTCCCAGCTACTTGGGAGGCTGAAGTGGAAGGATCGCTTGAGCCAAGGCAGTAGTTGAGGTTTCAGTGAACTATGATTGCGCCAGGGCAGTTGAGGTTTCAGTGAGCTATGATTGCGCCACTGCACTCCAGCCTGGGTGACAGAGCGAGACCCTCTCAAAAAAAACAGAAAAACAAAACACGTTGCTCTCCTGTGTGACCAATACATAAAGTAACCTTGACCAATCTAATAACTCCCAGGCTGACCTGTAATCCAAGCCTTCTCTGTGTGTCAGAGCAGGCAAAGCCCAGATCCAGGGCTACCCCAACCCCCAGGCTGATGAGAAGCCTGGGGAACCTCTCCCAGTGTGGCCAGTGACCCTCCAACCTCCCACGTTCTGACCACTGTCCCGGGCAACTAGTGACATCTAGTGGGGGCTTTTGTCCCAGTCTGACCTGGCCTGTAGGGGCCTTGGACGGTCGGACCTGGGACCCACCCTTCCTAGCAGTGGCTGGACGCCTCCGCCTTCCCACAGGTGCCCTGGCCTCTTCCCCTGCCCTCCTCACCTGCTCCGGCCAGCCTGACTCCTCCCCTCCCCACAAGGTTGGGAGGGAATGAAGGAGAGAGCAGGAAGGAGGAAGGGAGGGTGGCATTCCTGGGATTCCCTGGATAGGGGGAAGAGTGGGAGGGCCTTCCATGGGTAAGCAAGCGAGAGAGCACCCTGTACCCCACCCCCAGCCCCATTATCAAAGCCGTCTAGGAGGAACTGGATTTGAAGACCATTGAAGATAAAAGATTAAACTGGTTGACTCCAGGCTACTGGTCAGACGAGGAAAGCAGCCCAGAGCACTGACCACAGGGGAAAAGATCTCCGGGCATACTGGGAACAGCTGCTGGGGGCCACTGGTCAGGCTGCAGGGGTCACTGGTTGGACTGGGAGAGGCCAGTGCAGGCCACTCAGACGGCACGCTTGGGGCCATTAGTTACACTGGGAGAGGCCATCGCAGGCCACCGGTTGCAGTGGGGTCGGCTGGTTAAAATCGACAATGCCAGCCTAGGCTGCTGGTCACAGTGGGGACGAGTCCCCAGGGCCCGTGGTCAGAATAACGGGGAGAGGGTCCGGGATTGCCTGGTGAGATCCCAGCTCGAGTCACTGGCTACACTGGTCCATCAGGCCTCCCCGCTGCGGGCGCTGGTCAGTAAGCCTGGACAGTCCTGGGCTTGGGGGCGGAGGAGCCCCAAGCCTGGCCCCGTGCACTGGGAGGTCCCCTCCGGGCAGTGGGAGGTCCTGGCCCCGCGCCCGGGCTTGGTGGGGACAAGGGGGGCCTGGAGGGCGGGGCGGGGCGGGGCTGCCGGGGGCGGGGCCTCTAGCTCCCAGCCCCGCAGCGGCCGAGCTGCAGCCGGGGCTCAGTCGCCGCCGCCGCTGTGAACATGGAGCCCCCGGACGCACCGGCCCGGACGCGCGGGGCCCCGCGGCTGCTGTTGCTCGCAGTCCTGCTGGCTGCGCACCCAGGTATGGCTCGGGCTGAGGGCAAGGTGGGACACGGGGGAGGCCCCTGGGGACCCCGGGAAAGCAAGGAGAAAGGGCTTTACCCTGACCCCAGGAAGCAAAATGTGGGGACCCCAAGAAGGAGGGATATGGGAGTGTTGGAAGGTACACCTTCCAGTGAGAGATCTGGGGACAGCCGGGGAAGAGAACTGGGGATACCCAGGCGGTGGATCAGAGACAACTAGAGAAGTCAGCTCCCTTCCCACTCAGCACCCTGGAATCTGCGTCCCACCTGTCTCCTTCCTCAGACCCTGGAATTTGGGCCCCCAGCCCCTCTTTCCTCAGACCCAGGAGTCCAGGCCTCCAGTGGCTAGAATGGCTTCCCCCAGGGCACAGAGGATCAAAACCCCAGGGATTCCTCCCTCAAAGGTTCTCAAATTCTAAGAGGTCCAGGGACCCCTTAGAGAAGCGAGGACCATGTTTCCCCACACCAGCGATCCGTACATATTTAGGAGTTTCCAGAGTCCAGTATAAAGAACCCGCCTCCCTCAGGAAAGGGCTGGAGCACCAGCCATGGGCAGTGACAGTGGAACAAAGTGTTTCCAAGTGACAGGCCCCCTTCCTGGGGCCTCAGCTACATTTACACACCTGCATGGGCATGGCGATAGAAGGAGAGGAGGCCCTGGGTGGGGGGCTGGGGACACAGGGACAGAGAGATGAGAGAGATTGGGGAAGAGAGAGGACCTCTTTGCCTCCACTTGCTGTCTGCAGCTCAGACCCAGCCTTAGGCACCAGCCTGGCCCCCATCACCCCTCCCTGGGGACAAGCTGGGGCCAGAGGTGAGTGCCTGGGAATCCAGGCCCGTGGCACACTCATGGTCAGTAGTGGGTCCCCAGGGGTGGGGCTGGGCCAGACTGAGCGGAGAAGGGAAGGGAGTATCTAAGAAGCACTGAGAGCTGATGCCAGGATGCCAGACCAGAGGGTGAGGGAGGGTGGTGGTTTTCCTACAAGAACTACTCCACCAGGCCCCAGCCTCCTCTTCCCTCTGATCCCAGGAGTCCAGGCACTCAGCTTCCAAGATCCTGGGCCTCAACCTATCCTGTTGCTAGATGACTCACCTTATATCCCATTTGCTGTTGTATCAAACGGAGAGGGGGGCCAAGAGGCAGTTGGGGGCTCTGGCTCCAGGCCGGGCAGGTCTCAGCCAGCCTGTCCCTCCCACATTCCTGAAACCTGCCCAGCCCTGTCCCCCCTCACCACCCCCACACACCTATCCCGCCTAAGCTCCGGGCCCAGCCGCAGCCCACACCCCAGCCCCTCACTCATGGGAGAGAGGAAGAGACCCAGGAACTGAACGGTGCAGGTGCAGAGAGAGAGGCAGAGACAGGGACAGAGATGAAGACCCAAGAGGAGAGACACACGCAGAGGTGGAGACAGGGATGGAGAGAGACTTTTATCCATCATCATGGAGGTGGCCCTGCCCAGGGTGCTGGAGGCAAATGACTGAGCCAGGCCTGGCCCTGCCCTGGGGGGGTGGCATGTGCTCTCTTGGGAGAAGCAAGGGCCGGGGCAGTATTACCCCAGGGCCCTGTGCAGCCCAGAGGAGCAGCCCTGAGCTCTGCAAGTGCAGGGAGGGTTGGATTTGAGACCCAGAGATGCAGGGAGAAGGGATGGAGGGTGAAAGGATCTTAGGGAGGAGGGGCTGGGGGCCTGGACTCCTGGGTCTGAGGGAGGAGGGGCTGGGAACCTGGACTCCAGGGTCTGAGGGAAGAGGGGCTGGGGGCCTGGACTCCTGGATCTGAGGGAGGAGGAGCTGGGGGACTGGACTCCTGGGTCTGAGGGAGGAGGGGACAGGGGCCCAGACTCCTGGATCTGAGGAAGGAGGAGCTGAAACCTGGACTCCTGGGTCTGAGGGAGGAGAGGCTGGGACCTGAACGCTTGGGTCCTGGGGGAGAGAGGACCCTGTCTGGAGGGCTCTTCCTGTTGGTGTGGTGGACAATAGCTCAGTTGCCCTCTTGCAGATGCCCAGGCGGAGGTGCGCTTGTCTGTGCCACCACTGGTGGAGGTGATGCGAGGAAAGTCTGTCATTCTGGACTGCACCCCTACGGGAGCCCATGACCATTATATGCTGGAATGGTTCCTTGTGAGTGCTTGGGGCTGGGGGGCCTGGAGTCAGGGCACAGCAGGGCAGCAAAGGTTCATTCTCTCATCAGTGCCTAAGATCTGTAGAGATCCACCAAGCCACATTCCTTATTACAGATGGGGTCACTGAGTCCCACTGAGGAGAAGGGATTTGCAAGGTGCCCCGTGTCTGGGCACAGCTGAGTCTAGAATGACGTTGACCTGCTCTGGACTGTGGGCTCTTGAGAGAGAGAACAGAGGCAGACACCAAGAAAGCAGGAGAGGCTGGGTGCGGTGGCTCATGCCCGTAATCCCAGCACTTTAGGGGGCCCAGGCGGGTGGATCACCTGAGATCAGGAATTTGAGACCAGCTTGGCCAACATGGCGAAACCCCGTCTCTACAAAAATACAATAAAAAATACGGTAGTCCCAGCTACCCGGGAGGCTGAGGTAGGAGAACTGCTTGAACTTGGGGGGCGGAGGTTGCAGTGAGCCAAGATCGTGCCACTGCACTCCACCCTGGGCAAAAAGAGCGAAACTCCATCTCAAAAAGAAAAAGAAAGAAAAAAAGAAAGCAGGAGACTCGAGGGGTCAGGGAGGACTAACGAGGAGAAAAGGCTAGGCGCGGTGGCTCACACCTGTAATCCCAGCACTTTGGGAGGCCTTGGTGGGTGGATCACGAGGTCAAGAGATCAAGACCGTCCTGACCAACATGGTGAAACCCTGTCTGTACTAAAAATACAAAAATTAGCCGGGCATGGTGGTGCGTGCCTGTAGTCCCAGCTACTCGGGAGGCTGAGGCAGGAGAATCCCTTGAACCTGGGAGGCGGAGGTTGCAGTGAGCCGAGATCGAGCCACTGCTCTCCAGCCAGGTGACTTGTCTCTCTCTGCTTGAGAGACAAGCGGAGAGGGAGAGACGGAGAGGAAGAGGGATGGGACCGGAATGAGATGGAGAAAAGGAGACAGGAAAAATCAAGAACTGATAGGGAATGGGGGCAGAAGGTGGAGAGGGATAGAGGGACAGAGGGACCAGGGAGATCCATAACAAGAGAAAAAGAGGCAGAGCCAGGAGCTGCAGGGAGAAAGGGCCCAGAGAGAGAGAGAGACTGAGGAGCACTGGGACACCCGGAGCTGAGAGCCTCCCCTGTGCCCGCAGACCGACCGCTCGGGAGCCCGCCCCCGCCTGGCCTCCGCGGAGATGCAGGGCTCTGAGCTCCAGGTCACAATGCACGACACCCGGGGCCGCAGTCCCCCATACCAGCTGGACTCCCAGGGGCGCCTGGTACTGGCTGAAGCCCAGGTGGGCGACGAGCGAGACTACGTGTGTGTGGTGAGGGCAGGGGCGGCAGGCACTGCTGAGGCCACCGCACGCCTAAGCGTGTTTGGTAAGTGTCCACAGACATCCGCCGAAGGGAGGCAGGCAGGGAGGGGCACAGGGCAGGGGCTTCTGACGTGAACGTCTTTTTCACAGCAAAGCCAGAGGCCACTGAGGTCTCCCCCAACAAAGGGACACTATCTGTGATGGAGGACTCTGCCCAGGAGGTACCTCTCGGGTGAACCCTGGTCCCGGGGTCCTGGAGGAGGAGGAAACAGGACCCTGGACTCCTAGGTCTGAGGGAGGAGGGGCTGGGGACCCCTTGGTAATGAAGGATGAGGGGCAAGGCCCGGCGAGGTGGCTCATGCCTCTCATCCCAGCATTTTGGGAGGCGGAGGCAGGCAGATCACCTGAGGTCAGGAGTTCCAGACCAGCCTGGCCAACATAACGAAACCCCGTCTCTACTAAAGATACAAAAGTTAGCCAGGCACGGTGGTGTGCAACTGTAATCCCAGCTACTCGGGAGGCTGAGGCATGAGAATCACTTGAACCCGGAAGGCAGAGGCTACAGTGAGCTAAGATCACACCACTGCACTCCAGCCTGGGCCATAGAGCAAGACTCCGTCTCAAAAAAAAAAAAAGAAAAGAAAAGGAAAAAAAAAAAGGAGGGGCAGAGGAGGAAGACTCCTGTGTCCTGGGAAGGAGAGAGCTGGGGGACCCAGAATCCTTAGTCCCTGGAGGATGGTGCTGGAGGTCTGGGCTCTTTAGTCTGAGGAGTCAGGGACTAGGAATTCAGACTCCTGGGTCCTGGGAGAGTCACGAGTTAGGAGCCCGGTTCCTGAGTCTGAGTGGCAAGAACTGCTGAGAGAGGAGCCCCGACTTCAGAGTCCTAGCTCCAAACCCATGGCCACGCCTGTGTCTGCCTCAGATCGCCACTTGCAACAGCCGGAATGGGAACCCGGTCCCCAAGATCACGTGGTATCGCAACGGGCAGCGCCTGGAGGTGCCCGTAGAGATGAACCCAGGTGAGCAGCGCAGGAGCTCAGCGGGATGTGGGCTGGGGTGGGTGGCGGGACTGGGGCCTGGCTGACTGCCACCTCCCCTAATCTCTCCCAGAGGGCTACATGACCAGCCGCACAGTCCGGGAGGCCTCGGGCCTGCTGTCCCTCACCAGCACTCTCTACCTGCGGCTCCGCAAGGATGACCGAGATGCCAGCTTCCACTGTGCTGCCCACTACAGCCTGCCCGAGGGCCGCCACGGCCGCCTGAACAGCCCCACCTTCCACCTCACCCTGCACTGTGAGTCTGTGCTGGCCTTTGACCTCTGACCTCAGGCTCCACACCTCATGAGGCCTGACCCGCCACCTGGTGGCCTCACACTCCCCTGTGACCCTCCACCTCCCTACTTCATGCTAAAAAAATGTGCTAGTGCTGGCCGCTGACCTCTGACCTCAATTGGTCACACAAGCGCCATCATGACCTCTGACCTTCGACCTCCACTTAGCACCCTGGACCCCGTGGAGTTTATGACTACATGGTGCTTTACACTCTCTCACACTGAAGCAGGTCCCCCTGTGACATCTGGCTCCAAGTCTCACACTGACCCGTCGCCTGTACGGACCTCTGACCCTTGACCTATACTCACAGTTTATTTCAACCTCTGAACTCTGGCACTTTGCCTCAGAATAAATGTGAACCTGAGGCTTGAAACCTATGACCCCTAACCTTTGACCTGCCATAGCCCTCTACTGGGATGCAGGACTGACCCCTCGCCTGTCCTCTAGCCTTGACCCTTCCCCTGATCACGATTCCCATCTCCCTGCCCTTCCCTTAGATCCAACGGAGCACGTGCAGTTCTGGGTGGACAGCCCATCCACTCCGGCAGGCTGGGTACGCGAGGGTGACACTGTCCAGCTGCTCTGCCGAGGGGACGGCAGCCCCAGCCCGGAGTATACGCTTTTCCGCCTTCAGGTGACCCACCCAAGGATCCCTCTGGGATCGACCCCCCAGCCCCTGACCTCCGTGACCTACTAACCTGCATAACTTCTAATGTGGGACCTGGGAGGCCCCTGGCTTAGTCACCACCTGATCTGGTGGCCCACGAACTAAAAGGACCTCTGACCCCTGATTTGAGAGAGTCAGGACTTAGCATGCCACCTGACTTGACGAACCCTGACCACTGATTCTGGCTTAGCATGACGCTAACCTAGTGGCTTCTGACCTAGCATAAGCCCGCTGAACTAGGTGGCTTCTGAGCCTGGTTCCTTGTCTCCTGTCTCCCAGGACGAGCAGGAGGAAGTGCTGAATGTGAATCTCGAGGGGAACTTGACCCTGGAGGGAGTGACCAGGGGCCAGAGCGGGACCTATGGCTGCAGAGTGGAGGATTACGACGCAGCAGATGACGTGCAGCTCTCCAAGACGCTGGAGCTGCGCGTGGCCTGTGAGAGCTCTGGGGGAAGGGGCAGGCAGGAGGGGCCCTGGTATCAGTGCCTCTGCACCCTCCTCCCCACAGCCCTGAAGTTGCTCTGTCATCCCAGTATGCCTTCAACCCTTTCTCTGCATTTCTTGTGTTTTGGGGTTTTGTTTTGTTTTGTTTTTTCAGATGGAGTCTCGCTTTTGCCGCCTAGGCTGGAGTGCAATGGCGCAATCTTGGCTCACTGCAACCTCCACCTCCCAGGTTCAAGCAATTCTCCTGATTCAGCCTCCCAAGTAGCTGGGACTACAGGCATGTGCTACCACACCCAGCTAATTTTTTGTACTTAGTAGAGACGGGGTTTCACCATGTTGGTCAGGCTGGTCTTGAACTCTAGGCCTCAGGTGATCCACCCGCCTCAGCCTCCCAAAGTGCTGGGATTACAGGTGTGAACCACTGCACCCGGCCTTTCTCTGCATTTCTGTGGTATTTGTCCTGGTTCTCTGAACATCTGCCTCCATCCCTTCTAATCTGTCCTACACAAGGCAGCCAGAGAGACCAGAGAGCTCTCTTTTTTCATTTCTTCTAATATTTTTTTTTTAGAAATAGGATCTTGTCTGTTGTCCAGGCTCGAGTGCAGTGCCATGATCACAGCTCACCGCAGCCTTGACCTCCTGGGCTCAAGTGATCCTCCCGCCTCAGCCTCCCAAGTAGCTGAGACCACAGGTGCTCCACCACACCTGGCTAAAATTTTTTTTTTTTTTTTTTTTTTTTTTTTCAGAGACAGGACCTGGCTTGCTGTGTTACCCAGGCTGGTCTCAAACTCCTCATGTGATCCTCCTGCCTTGCTCTCCCAAAGTGCTAGGATTACAGGAGTGAGCCACTGCATCTGGTCAAGAGCTCTTTCCGTAGCACAAACCTGACCCTCCTCTGCTCAGAATCTGTCATGGCTCCCCAGTACCCTTGGGAGAGAGCCCAGGGGTCTCACCACAGCCTTAGAGGCCCACCTGGCCAGCTTCGCCATTAGTTGATCCTTCTCCCCAGTCAAGGCTATCTCCTCATCACCCCCCAGGATCCTCTGGTTCCCACCTTCACTGCCCATCCTCCCCTACCATCTGTTTCTAACCAATCCCTTGAATCCCAGGCTTCTAAGAACACTTTTCAGTTCACTTTTATCCAGACCCTGGGAAAAGGCTGTATTCTCCCTTAGCACTTCTTGCATATCCCTTCCTGGGGTAGACCCTGCACCAGACGCTGGAAACACATCTGTGAACAAGACAGGCCACCCCTGTTATTTCAGTAGGGAAGACAGATGGTAAATGCTAACAGATCCCTTTCAGTAACAACGGTGTATCTACAGGTGATACCACCAGTGAGAGAGAGCGGGAGAGGGGATTATTTTAGGTGGCGGGTGTTACAGTCTGCTTGCCTGGGAAGCACATTCTGATTTGGATGTTTTCAGGCAAGAAGTTTATGGGAAGTACCCCGGGATCCACACCTTGTGGATCTAGGGAGGTAAAGGAAGCAAGATTTAGCAAGATTTAGAAGTTGGACTGAAGTCTAAAGAAGGCCTCGGGCTGGGTACAGTGGCTCATGCCTGTAATTCCAGCACTTTGAGAGGCTGAGGCAGGAGAATTGTTTGAGCCCAGGAGTTCGAGGCCAGCCTGGGCAACAGAAGGAGACCCCATTTGTACAAAAAAAAAAAATTTAAAATGAGCCAGGCATAGCGGCACACTCCTGTAGTCCCAGCTACTCAGACGCCCAGGTGGGAGGATCGCTTGAGTCTGGGAGGTTGAGATTGCAATAAGCCAAGATTGTGCCACTGCACTCCAGCCTGAGCGACAGAGAAAGACCCCGTCTCTGGAAAAATAAAAATAAAAAAGTAGGCCAGGCGCCGTGGCTCATGCCTGTAATCCCGACACTTTGGGAGGCCGAGGTGAGTGGATCACCTGACGTCAGGAGTTAGAGACCAGCCTGGCCAACATGGTGAAACCCCCTCTCTACCAAAAGTTAGCCGGGTATGGTGGCAGGCGCCTGTAATCCCAGCTTCTCAGGAGCCTGAGGCAGGAGAATCACTTGAACCCAGGAGGCAGAGGTTGCAGTGAACCGAGATCATGCCATTGCACTCCAGCCTGGGCGACAGTGAGACTCCGTCTCAAAAAAAATAAAGAAAGAAAGAGGGCCCTCGGTCAGCCCCACAGGGCACTTGGAATCCAGGATGGCCCTTCACAGTTGTCCCCAGTTGGGGTGAGGAGGGCTGGGCCTTAATCACCCCTACATCAACCAGTCCTCAGAGGTGTGCTAGCCTTAGGCAAGGGGCTCTCAGCAGCTGAGGCAGTTCCCAGAGAGGGCTGACAGCTGCGGGCTGACAGCTGTCATCCTTCTCAGCAGCTGGTGGAATAAGTCCTTCCATGCTGTAGGAAAGATCTGGGTGTCCACAATAGGGTAGGTCAGGGAAGCCTCTGAGAAGAGATATTTGAGTGAGAAACCAGAGTGGACTCAAACGCAGAGCGGCCAGGCACGGTGGCTCACACTTGTAATCCCAGCACTTTGGGAGGCCAAGGCAGGTGGATCATCTGAGGTCAAGAGTTTGAGACCAGCCTGGCCAACATGGTGAAACCCGGCTCTACTAAAAACACAAAAATTAGCCAGGCATGGTGGCTGGCGCCTGTAATCCCAGCTACCCAGGAGACTGAGGCAGGAGAATCCGGGAGGCGGAGTTTGCAGTGAGCTGAGATTGTGCCACTGAACTTCAGCCTGGGTGACAGAGCAAGATTCTGTCTCAAAGAAAAAAGAAAAAAAGAAAAGAAACGCAGAGAGCTACAAGAAGAACACTGCAGACGGAGTGAGCAAGTGCAAAGGCCCTGGGGCAGGCCCCAACTTGGTCTGCTCAAGAAAAACAGCAAGACAACAGGGTAGCTGGGAGCACAGGAGGAGTAGGGGAGGGTGGGAGATGGTTCGAGAGGTGGGTGAGGGCCAGACCAGGCGGCATCTTTTAGGCACCCTCAAGAAGTTTGACCTGGATGCCAAGAGTATTGGGGAGCCACTGCAGAGTTTTATGCAGAGGGGAGGGATGACCAGTGGGTTGTTTTGTTTGTTTGTTTGTTTGTGTTTTGAGTCAGAGTCTCCCTCTGTCACCCAGGCTGGAGTGCAGTGGCATAATCTCGGCTCACTGCAACCTCCACCTCCCAGGTTCAAGCGATTCTCCTGTCTCAGCCTCCCCAGTAGCTGGGACTACAGGCGCGCACCACCATGCTCAGCTAACTTTGATTTTTAGTAGAGACGGGGGTTTCACCATGTTGACCAGGCTGGTCTCGAACTCCTGACATCAGGTGATGCACCCATCTTGACCTCCCAAAGTGCTGGGATTACAAGTGTGAGCCACCGCGCCCAGCCTGACCAGTAGGTGTTTTAAAGAGATCCCTCTGGCTGCTCAGTGGAGGATGAACAAGAGGGAGGAGCAGGCTAGTGAAGAGGTGGTCGGGACAGTCAAACCTGGGGCCAGAGATGGAAGGAAGCAAGAGGATCCGTCCTGAGAGCAGACTAGATAAAGACCTGTGAGACCAGGTGCAGGGGCTCACCCCTGTGATCCCAGCGCTTTGGGAGGTCAAGACAGAGGATCACTTGAGGCCAGGAGTTTGAGACCAGCCTGGCCAACATAGCAACACCTTGTCTCTATTTAAAAACAGAACAGAACAAAACAAAACTTTGCAGAAAAGATGTTTGGGGGTAACAGGGAGATGACCCCAAGGGTTGGGGTTTGAGCAAAAGGTTTGGGTGCTAAAGTCACAGAAGGGACACCTTCCACACCTAAGGTTATTCATTAACCTTGGGCTCAGATGTCAGCTCTGAAGAAAAGTAATTGACTTGGGCGTGTATTTTGGGGTTAGACTGCTAGATTGTTGGTTGGAGAGCCTAGATGGGAGAATGGAGATTTCATGGAGATGGGGTAAGCCAGGAGGAATACTTGCTGTTCTCTGCTTCCAACTGTTCATTCATGTTTGCACCCGCAATGGCCCCTGGAGAGCCCCTAATTGAGTGGGTGGGGGTCTGGGAAGAGTGACAGACTGTCCCCCACTGCAGATCTGGACCCCCTGGAGCTCAGCGAGGGGAAGGTGCTTTCCTTACCTCTAAACAGCAGTGCAGTCGTGAACTGCTCTGTGCACGGCCTGCCCACCCCTGCCCTGCGCTGGACCAAGGTGAGAGGGAAAGGAGCCCCCTCAGGCCCCGCACTCACACCCTCCTCTCTCCCCTCACTCCTCGCCCTCTCACAGAGTCCTCCTCCTCCTCTGCCCTCCCCAGGACTCCACTCCCCTGGGCGATGGCCCCATGCTGTCACTCAGTTCTATCACCTTCGATTCCAATGGCACCTACATATGTGAGGCCTCCCTGCCCACAGTCCCGGTCCTCAGCCGCACCCAGAACTTCACGCTGCTGGTCCAAGGTTCAGGGGGCAGGGAGGGGGTGGGCTTGGATGGGGACAGTGTGGGGTGTGGGACCTGGACAAACAGGACGAGTCCCTGAGTCCTTGGCTGGGGTCTCCTTCTTCTGCTCGATTCCTCTCTTCTCTCTCTCCCTCCTCTCCCTTCACTTTCTTTCCATCCCCACCACCCACAGGCTCGCCAGAGCTAAGGGCAGCGGAAGTAGAGCCCAAGGCAGACGGCAGCTGGAGGGAAGGAGACGAAGTCACACTCATCTGCTCCGCCCGCGGCCATCCAGAGCCCAAACTCAGCTGGAGCCAACTGGGGGGCAGTGTAAGGGACCTTCTTCTCCACCCTGAGCCCCCTCTCACTCATCCAAGTATCGCATCCTCCTTTACACTTCCTGGAAGACTGGACGTCTTTCACCTCTGCCCTCACCCCCACCCCTTGACCCCACCAGCTGGGGCCTGATTGGAGCCTCCACAGCCCGCAGAGCCAATCCCCGGACGGCAGGGTTGGGTGAGCAGCTCTCTGACCCTGAAAGTGACCAGTGCCCTTAGCCGCGACGGCATCTCCTGTGAAGCCTCCAACCCCCACGGGAACAAGCGCCATGTGTTCCACTTCGGCACCGGTGAGTGACTGAGGTGGTGGCAGAGGAGCCAGGTGTGGGGCAGACAGAGCTCACTGCCTGACTCGTGCCTCTCTCTATCCTGTCCCTGCAGTGAGCCCCCAGACCTCCCACGCTGGAGTAGCCGTTATGGCCGTGGCCGTCAGCGTGGGCCTCCTGCTCCTCGTTGTTGCTGTCTTCTACTGCATGAGACGCAAAGGAGGCCCTGGCTGCCGCCGGCGGCGGGAGAAGGGCGCTCCGTGAGTGGCCTGCTATCTGCAATGACCACCATAGCTTAACCCCATCCCTACCCTCAACCCCAAGCTCAACCCATAACCAACCTCAACCACATCTTATCCTCCACCCTACATCCCACCACATCCACCTCCATCCCCAAGCTATCCTCATCCCCAGCTACAGCCCCAAACCCAACCCAGACTAATCCACAGCCATCCTCAACCCATCCTCATCCCCAGCTACAGCCCCAAACCCAACCCAGACTAATCCACAGCCATCCCTGACTCCATCCTCATCCCCAACTACAGCCCCAAACCCAACCCAGACTAATCCACAGCCATCCCTGACTCCATCCTCATCCCCAACTACAGCCCCAAACCCAACCCAGACTAATCCACAGCCATCCTCAACCCATCCTCATCCCCAACTACAGCCCCAAACCCAACCCAGACTAATCCACAGCCATCCTCAACCCATCCTCATCCCCAACTACAGCCCCAAACCCAACCCAGACTAATCCACAGCCATCCCTGACTCCATCCTCATCCCCAACTACAGCCCCAAACCCAACCCCAGACTAATCCACAGCCATCCCTGACTCCGTCCTCATCCCCAGCTACAGCCCCAAACCTAACCCCAGACTAATCCACAGCCATCCCTGACTCCATCCTCATCCCCAGGTACAGCCCCAAACCCAACCCCAGACTAATCCACAGCCATCCTCAACCCATCCTCATCCCCAACTACAAACCTAAACCCAACCCAGACTAATCCACAGCCATCCCTGACTCCATCCTCATCCCCAGCTACAGCCCCAAATCCATCCCCAGACTAATCCACAGCCATCCCCAACTACAGCCCCAAACCCAACCTAGAGCCATTCCCAAACCCATCCCCAAGCCAAAATCAACACCATCCCCTCCCTAATCTCCTCTCCTGCCCCTAGTTCAGTCTCATCCCCAACTCTATCCCTGTCTCCAATCCCAACCCTACCCCCAATCTCTCCTCAGCTCCAGTCCATAACCCCCTTCAAATCATCCCCATCTAAACTCCTCTCCAGCCCTGGCCACATCCTCATCCTCCCCAACCTCCAGCCCCAACACCCATCCCCCTGAGCTCACCCTTAACTCCAGTTTCTCCTCCAATCCCATCTCTCACCATCCAGCCCTCACCTAGCCACTTCCCAACCCTAGTCCCCCACCATCCCGAAGCCAACTTCACCCGTGTCCCCATCCCCAATCACCCTTGTCCCCATTCCTGACTCCAAATCCAACCCCTAAGCCTCCTCAAGCCCCTCCTCATCTAACCTTGTCTCCACCCCTAACCACATGGCCATCTTCACCTCCAATCCGTAACCATCCCAGACTGATCCTAAAACCAACTCCAGCTCCGTTCCCATCTCCAACCCCAATAGCATCTGCATCCCCATGCCCAACCCTAACCCCAGTGCCATTATCAGCCCCTACCGCATCCCCATGCCATCCCCACCCAGCACACCCCCATCCTCACCTCCATCCCCAGCCACATCCCAGCCCCACCCACCCCCATCCTCAGTTCTTCCCCCCGCCTTGTGCACCTCCAACACGATGCCTCCACCGGATGCCTCTTCCCCGCAGGCCGCCAGGGGAGCCAGAGCTGAGCCACTCAGGGTCGGAGCGGCCAGAGCAGACCGGCCTTCTCATGGGAGGTGCCTCTGGAGGAGCCAGGGGTGGCAGCGGGGGCTTCAGAGACGAGGTGGGTGAGGGCCTGGGCACCCTGGTGAGAGGGACCTGCTGGGCAGTGGAGCATGCCCGTGGGCACAGGCTGACCTCTCCATCCGCTCCCCAGTGCTGAGCCAAGAACCTCCTAGAGGCTGTCCCTGGACCTGGA
The DNA here is from genome assembly GCF_009764315.1 of Trachypithecus francoisi. NCBI lineage: Eukaryota > Metazoa > Chordata > Mammalia > Primates > Cercopithecidae > Trachypithecus > Trachypithecus francoisi. The sequence continues at coordinate 171,991 of NW_022681457.1, forward strand.
GCTGCAGGCATCAGAGAACCAGCCCTGCTCACGCCGCCCCCACCCCCGCCTTCCCTCTTCCCTCTCCCTGCCCAGCCCTCCCTTCCTTCCTCTGCCGGCAAAGCAGGGACTCACAGCGGCTGCCTGCCTCTGGGAGGGAAGGAGAGGGAGGGTGGGTGGGTGGGAGGGGGCCTTCTTTCAGGGAATGTGACTCTCCCAGGCCCCAGAATAGCTCCTGGACCCAAGCCCAGGGCCAGGCCTGGGACAAGGCTCCGAGGGTCGGCTGGCCAGGGCTATTTTTACCTCCCGCCTCCCTTGCTGGTCCTCCCACCTGACGTCTTGCTGCAGAGTCTGACACTGGATCCCTCCCACCCCACTCCTGGTCCCGCTCCTGCCTCCACCCCACCCCATCATCTGTGGACACTGGAGTCTGGAATAAATGCTGTTTGTCACATCAACACTATCCTGTGGCCAGAGCTTCCTCTGGGAGTAGGGAAGGGAAGAGCAGTGCAGGTGATCCCCCCTCTCAGCTGCCACCACGTCCACCCCTTGCAAGACCTTGGAAGAAGTCTGATGTCATGGAGAAAGAAATGAAACAGGGCTGGGCACCATGGTTCATTCTTGTAATCTCAGTGGTGGTGGCTCACATCCGTAATCCCAGTACTTTAAGAGGCTGACACTGGAGGGTGACTTCAGGCCAGGAGTTCAAGACCAGCCTGGGCAACATATTGAGATCCCATTGCTACAAATAACAATACTAATAATACAAAAATTAGCCAGGTGTGCCTATAGTCCCAGCTATCAGGAGGCTAAGGTGGGAGGATTCCTTGAGCCCAGGAGTACGAGGCTACAGTGAGCTATGATTACGCCATTGCACTCCAGCCTGGGCGACAAAGTGAGACTTCATCTCTAAAAAAAGAAGAAAAGAAAAACAGGCCAATCTCGGTGGCTCACACCTGTAATCCCAGCACTTTGGGAGACCAAGGTAGACGGATCACTTTAGGTCAGGAGTTTGAGACCAGCCTGGCCAACATGGTGAAACCCCGTCTCTATTAAAAATACAAAAAAATTAGCTGGGCATGGTGGCGCCAGCCTGTAATCTCAGCTATTTGGGAAACTGAGGCAGGAGAATCGCTTGAACCCAGGAGGCAGAGGTTGCAGTGAGCTGATATCGCGCCACTGCACTCCAGCCTGGGCAACAGAACGAGACACTCCGTGAAAAGAAGAGAGAAAGAAATGATAGCATGAGAGCGGGTGAGCACCCAGAGGGCAACTTAGCTGGCCGAGGGTGGAGGGAAAGACGCCGGGTCCTGAGGGCGCTGGGCTTGGTCCCCGAGGACCATCGCCTGCCTGGAGGTGGGGTGCTGTCCCCTTAAGTAAAAGTTCCCAGTCAGTTTTGCCAGAGCCCCAGAGGGAATTGAAGCTGGGCGAGGAAAAGCTCCCTCTCAACTGTAGAGTCGATGGAATGAGGGATGGAGCCAGCTCCTCTGGGGAGGAGTCCCTTGGGAAAGAGGGGGGAGCTGGGAGGAATCCAGAGAAAAGGGGGCCTGGGGCAGAGAGGACACAGAAACATTACAAGGCCAAGAAAGAGGGACGTGAGAAAGGGATGGAAAGATTTAGGGGGAGGCAGGAGGGATGAGTTGAGAAGCTCCGAGAGTCCCAGAGTAAGAGACAAAAATACATTTGGGGAGACAGACAAAAAGAGTAGTGGGCCAGGTCTGGTGGCTCATACCTACAATCCCAGCACTTTGGGAGGCTGAGACAGGAGGAGCTCTTGAGGCCAGGGGTTTGAGACTAGCCTGAGCAACATAGCAAGACCCCATCTCTACAAAAAATAAAACATTAGCCAGGTATGGTGGCACACAGCTGCAGTCCTCAGCACAGGCAAGAGGATCACTTGAGGCCAGCAGCTCAAGACCAGCCTGGGCAATATCGTGAGACCCCATCTCTACAAAAAAATAAAAAATTACCCGGGCATGACGGCAAACACCTGTGGTCCCCGCACTTTGGGTGACCAAGGCAGGAGGTTCACTTGAGCCCAGCAGTTCAAGACCAGCCTGGGCAACGTAGCAAGACCACATCTCTACATAATTTTTTCTTAAGAAAAATACAGAGAAAGAAGAACTGGGGTTCAGAGAGATCATTGCAGTCGGAAAGGGACAGAGGAAATGCAAGCAGCAGCCTAGACGCACAGAGGGTAGCGGGAGGCCAGCACGGGTGACTGGCTGGCAACCTCACCTCTCTGAGCCTTTCTTGTGCATCGAATGGGAATCAATTGCACTTTGGCCACGGCAGGCTGCTGTGAGGTGTGTCAGTGTCATCTTACAGCCATGTGGGGCGATGGGAGCGCTGCACTCACACACCACCCAGGGCCTCCTAGCATTGCCTTCTCAAATCTCAGGCACGCAACTCCACTCTCTGCTCTCAGTCAGCTCAGCCACGAAGTGGACAGGGTGGGATCTGTCACCATGGGAAATTGTTGGGATGCTACAGAAGCCTCCTTCCTGGTAGGTAACCAAGCAGCCTCCTCCAAGCAAAAGAGCTCATGGGCCACATTAAGGTGCTCAGATTCCATGGTTTATTGAATTCGTTTAAAACAAACACAAGGTTATTGTTTGTTTTTCAACTGTGTGGTGGTAGGAAGTGCTCCTGACGGTTTTCCCATGGCAATAATTTACTCTTTGATTTCACCCACCACTACTATGACAGCTTTCTCTCACTGATTCACAAAAAAATTGGGCTTTTCTTTTGTCATTCTTTTTTTTTTTTTTTTTTTTTTGGTGGAGTGCAGTGGCAAAATCATAGCTCACCACCTCAAACTCCTGGGCTCAACTGGTCCTCCTGCCTCAACTTGCTCTGCAGCTAGAATCACAGGTACATGCCGTCACACCCAGCTAAATTTTTATTTTTATTTTTTGTAGAGATGAGGTCTCAAGCTCCTAACCTCAAGCAATCCTCCTGCACAAAGTGTTAGGTATGAGCCACCATACCTAGCCTAAAAAAATTGTTTTTTAATTTTTTTTGAGACAGGGTCTCACTCTGTCACCCAGGCTGGAGTTCAGTAGCGAGATCTCAGCTCACTGCAACCTCCACTTCCCAGTCTCAAGCGATTCTCCAGCCTCAGCCTCCTGAGTAGCTGGGTCTACAGGCATGAGACACCAACTCCTGGCTAATTTTTGTGTTTTTTGTTGAGACGGGGTTTCACCATGTTGCCCAGGCTGGTCTTGAACTCTTGAGCTCAAAATGATCTGCTTGCCTTGGCATCCCAAAGTGCTGAGATTACAGGCCTGAGTCACTGAGCCAAGCCTCTAAAAAACTTTGTATTAACAACTTCCCCCAAAAAACCTGCAGTTCAAACTCCTGTCAATGTGTGTGAGGTGCCCATTACTCCATACTTTGGCCGGTACTTGCAATTATCCTCTAAATTTTTGCCTACTTGATGGAGAACAAAATGGCTTTCTTATTTGTTTCTTAATTTTTTTTTTTTTTTTTTGAGACTCCTGTTGCTCAGGCTGGAGTGCAATGGCACAATCTTGGCTCACTGCAACTTCTGCCTCCTGGGTTCAAGGAATTCTCCTGCCTCAGCCTCCTGAGTATCTGGGATTACAGGCGCCTGCCACCATGCCCGACTAATTTTTGTTTTTGTTTTTGTTTTACATGAAGTCTCACTCTGTTGCCCGGGCTGGAGTGCAGTGGTGTGATCTCGGCTCACTGCAACCTCTGCCTTCTGGGTTCAAGCAATTCTCCTGCCTCAGCCTCCTGAGTAGCTGGGATTACAGGCACCCGAAACTACGCCCAACTAATTTTTTTGTATTTTTGGTTGAGACGGGGGTTTCACCATGTTGGCCAGGCAGGTCTTGAACTCCTGACCTCGTGATTCACCCACCTTGGCCTCACAAAGTGATGGGATTACAGGTGTGAGCCACTGTGCCCAGCCTAATTTTTGTATTTTTAGTAGAGACGGGGTTTTACCATGTTGGTTAGTCTGGTCTAAAACTCCCGACCTCAGGTGGTCCACTCGCCTCAGCCTCCAAAAGTGCTGGGATTACAGGTGTGAGCCACTGTGCCTGGCCAATAATTTGGTGTTGAGGTCCCTTTCATGAGCATGGCCATAGACTCTGGCTTTGCCCTGCCTGGGCTCCAGGGGATTAGATCATAAGTGTTTACAATGTGCTTTTCAGCAGATTTTCCTTTATCCTGGCAGGCAGCCCAATGCCTAAGTGTCTGACTCGTACACAGGTGTCCCTGTCACAGGAAATGTGTTTATACTGGCCAAGATCCTTGTGGCTCTTATCTGACCTGTGCCCAGTTTATTCCTGACCAGGAAAGAGATTAGGTTCAGGTGTGTCAGTCAAGTGAGACAAAAGGAGGCAACTCAACAGAACACATGAAATATTAGAAAGAGGCAGGGCGCAGTGGATCATGCCTATAATCCTAGCTCTTCAGGAGGCCAAGGCAGGAGGATCACTTGAGGCCAGGAGTCTGAGGCCAGCCTGGCCAACGTGGCGAAACCCTGTCTCTACTAAAAATATAAAAATTAGCCGGGCACGGTGGTGTGCACCTGCAGTCCCAGCTACTCAGGAGGCTGAGGCAGGAGAACCATTTGACCCCAGGAGGTGGAAGTTGCAGTGAGCCAAGATCACGCCACTGCACTCCAGCCTGGGTGACAGAGGGAGACTCTGTCTCAAAAAAATAGAAGAAGAAGAAATAACAGAAGCAGAGGCCGGGCACGGTGGCTCACACCTGTAATCCTGGCACTCTGGTAGGCTGAGGCAGGGGAATCAGTTGAACTCAGGAGTTCGAGACCAGCCTGTGCAACATAGCGAGACCCTGTCTCTATTTAAAAATAAAAAGAAGGAGAAGGAAAGATATAACAGAAGCAGTTTATTACTTAAGGATCCCAGAGAGAAAAGAGCAGCACACTTCCCTGGACCAGTGGGAAGGGGGCAGCTGCCTGAGACATGCAGCCTCAACCAGCAGGTGGAGAGAGATCCCCCAAAGCCTTTATTGGGGTCCAGGGCATGGCAGAGACGGAGTTCCCCAGGAGAGTTCTAACTGATGGGTTTAGAACAAGAGTTCCATAGAGACACACTGTGACGGAGGTTGTCATATCTGCACAGTCCATTCATCGGAGGTGTGGGGATCAGTAGCATGGGTCAAGTAGTTTGTATCTATCTAGCTGTGCCATACAGAGATGGTCACCAAGAGGAGGTTAGATAAAGCTGATAACCTTGATCAACTCCAGTAAAAAACTGGGAGGAGAGCTGGGCATGATGGCTCACACCTGTAAACCCAGCGCTTTGAGAGGCTAAGGCAGGAGGATTGCTTGAGGCCAGGATTTTGAGACCAGCCTGGACAACATAATGAGACCCTGTCTCTGGCCGGGCGCGGTGGCTCAAGCCTGTAATCCCAGCACTTTGGGAGGCCGAGACGGGCGGATCACGAGGTCAGGAGATCGAGACCATCCCGGCTAACATGGTGAAACCCCATCTCTACTAAAAAAAAATACAAAAAACTAGCCGGGTGTGGTGGCGGGCGCCTGTAGTCTCAGCTACTCGGGAGGCTGAGGCAGGAGAATGGCGTAAACCTGGGAGGCGGAGCTTGCAGTGAGCTGAGATCCGGCCACTGCACTCCAGCCCGGGCGACAGAGCGAGACTCCCTCTCAAAAAAAAAAAAAAAATGAGACCCTGTCTCTAAAACAGAAAAACAGAGAGAGAGAGAGAAGAAGGGGAGGGAGGGAGGGAGGGAGGAAGGACTGGGAGGAGGTGTAGGGCTGGAAACTGTGTCAAGGGTAACTAAGCTCAGATTTTGGCATGAGAAAGTTAAACATATTCAGAATGGATGCTAAGACAATATACGATTATACAAATTCACCACAATGGCATATTAATTTTGTTTTCATTTGAATTTCTGTGACCTCTAGCATGAAAATGGTGTTTCTCTGTATGTTCATTGGCCATTTGCTTTTCTTGTTTGTGAACTGTGGTATACTCTTGCCTACTTTTCTCTTTGGTTTTTTTACCTTTTCTTATTAATTTGTAGGATCTCTCTACACACCAGGAATATTAACCTCTAATCTTTCTTTTTTTTTTTTGAGACAGAGTCTCGCTCTGTCGCCTAGGCTGGAGTGCAGTGGCGCGATCTCAGCTGACTGCAAGCTCTGCCTCCCGGGTTCACGCCATTCTGCCGCCTCAGCCTCCCGAGTAGCTGGGACCACAGATGCTCGCCACCACACCCAGCTAATTTTTTGTATTTTTAGTAGAGACGGGGGGGTTTCACCATGTTAGCCAGGATGGTCTCGATCTCCTGACCTCATGATCCACCCGCCTTGGCCTCCCAAAGTGCTGGGATTACAGGCGTGAGCCACCGCACCCGGCCATTAACCACTAATCTTACAAAGCTTTTCTCAGGCTAGGTGCAGTGGCTCACGCCTGTAATCCTACTACTTTGGGAGGACGAGGTGCGTGAATCACTTGAGTCCAGGAGTTCAAGACCAGCCTGGCCAACATAGCAAAACCCTGTCTCTATTAAAAATACAAAAACATCCAGTCAGGGTGGTACACACCGGTAATCCCAGCACTTTGAGAGACCAAAGCAGACGGATCACTTGAGCCCAGGAGTTCCAGACCAGCCTAGCCAACATAGTGAAACCCTATCTCTACTAAAAATACAAAAAATTAGCCAAACATGGTGGTGCATGCCTGTGATCCCAGCTACTCAGGAGGCTGAGGCGGCAGGGTTGATTGAGCCCGGGAGTTCGAGGCTGCAGTGAGCCATGATTGCACCACTGCACTCCAGTCTGGGTGACAGTGAGACCCTGTCTTTAGAGAGAGAGAGAGAGAGAGAGAGAGAGAGATGGATAGATATCCACATAGATACCTCAAACCTATTATGTCCCAAATCGACCTCCAGTCTTTCCTATTGCATAAATGGTATCCCTGCCCTCCAGCTGGGTGAGCCCAAAACTTAGAATCTATACTGGATTCCTCCATTTCCTTTACCTCCCACTCACATAACCCAAAGGCACATCCCATGGGTCCCCTCACATACAGCTCTCTTTGCTGACCACTTATCCCCCAGCTTCCTATATTCAATAAACCTTTTAACTCTACCCTGCCACAGGACATAGAGCTGCAGCTAGCTCTTTCTACAAATGGTTTCACGGCCATCAGTCAAAACATACATCTTCTTTCACCTGGATCAATGCACTTATAAAAGCAAATGCTCAACAGCAATCTTTGATGGCTCCAATACTCATATCAATTAAAAATTTAAACATTACCTTTCAGTCATCCTTCCCATCCTTTTAAAGTGGAATTCCTAAATCTAAAATGGTAAAAATTAAAAAAAAAAAAATAAAACAGCAAGTTCGTATGGCTCCATAAAATACAGAATAACTTTAACATTTATCTTATATGCAATACTTTCGCTTGTCAATTCTCTCTTTTTTTTTTTTTTTGAGATGGAGTCTCACTCTGTCGCCAGGCTGGCGTGCAGTGGTGAGATCTTGGCTCACTGCAACCTCCACCTCCCGGATTCAAGCAATTCTTCTGCCTCAGCCTCCCGAGTAACTGGGAATACAGGCACATCCAGCTATTTTTTTTAAATTTTTTAGTAGAGACGGGGTTTCCACCATGTTGGCCAGGATGGTCTTGAACTCCTGAGCTCAGGTGATCGGCCCACCTTGGCCACCCAAAGTGCTGGGATTACAGGTGTGAGCCACTGCGCTTGGCCAATTTTTTTTTTTTTTTTTTTTTTTTTTGAGACTGAGTCTCGCTCTGTCGCCCAGGCTGGAGTGCAGTGGTGCAATCTTGGCTCACTGCAACCTCCACCTCCCGGGTTCAAGCGATTCTCCTGCCTCAGTCTCCTGAATAGCTAGGATTACAGGTGCATGCCACCATGCCCGGCTAATTTTTTGTACTTTAAGTAGAGAGAGGGTTTCACTGTGTTAGCCAGGATGATCTTGATCTCCTGACCTCATGATCTGCCCACCTCGGCCTCCCAAAGTGCTGGGATTACAGGCGTGAGCCACCACGCCCGGCCCTTTTTTTTTTTTTTTAAGATGTGGTCTTGCTCTATTGCCCAGGCTGACCTATTGCTCTCATGTATGTTTGTGTGTTTGTTAGCTTGTTTGTTTTTGAGACAGGGCCTAGCTCTGTCGCCAAGGCTAGAGTACATGACTCGTTGCAGCCTCAACCTTGGGCTCAAGTGATCCTCCCATCTCAGATTCCCCAGTAGCTGGTACTACAGATGCGTGCCACCAGGACCAGCTAATTTTTGTATTTTTTGTAGAGACAGGGTTTCACTAAGTTGGCAAGGCTGGTCTCAAACTCCTGGCCTCAGGTGATCTGCTCGCCTCAGCCTCCCAAAGTACTGGGATTACGGACATGAGCTACCACGCCCTGACTATAATTGCTTTTAAACATAATTTTTTACCGTTCCAGGAGCCTCCTAATGCATACTTGTACTGCGTATTCTCGAAATGGATGCTCTTTTAAAACGTAGAGCAGGCTGGGCGCGGTGGCTCATGCCTGTAATCCCAGCACTTTGGGAGGCCGAGGCAGGTGGATCCTGTGAGGTCAGGAGTTCGAGACCAGCCTGGCTAACATGGTGAAACCCTGTTTCTACTAAAAATACAAAAAATTAGCCAGGCATGGTGGTGTGCACCTATAATCCCAGCTACTCGGGAGGCTGAGGCAGGAGAATCACTTGAACCCGGGAGGTGGAGATTGCAGTGAGTAGAGATCGCGCCATTGTACTCCAGCTTGGGCAACAAGTGTGAAACTCCATCTCAAAAATAAATAAATAATAAATAATAAATAAAATGCAGATTAGAAGCCTGTCTGTGACTCAGGTTTTCTCATTTCTCTTAGAATAAAATTCAAACTCCTACAAAAGGCTGCATGCATAGTGCCTCTCTCTGTGCCAAACCTAGCTTCACTTTCCTTGCCTGCATCCTATCAGACAGTGTCTATCCAGCCCTTGAATATTTTGTTCCTTTCCTACCTCTTTTTTTCTTTTTTTGAGACAGGATCTCATTCTGTTGCTCTGTCACCCAGGCTGGAGTGCAGTGATGTGATCATAGCTCACTGCAGCCTCGAACCCTGGGGCTCAAGCATGTCTTCCCACCTCAGCCTCCTCAGTAGCTGCAACTGCAGGCATGCACCACTACACCTGGCTAATTAAAGAAATTTTTTTGCAGATGGGGTTTCTCTGTGTTGACTAGTCTTGAACTCCTGGCTTCAAGCAATCCCCCTGCCTTGGCCTCCCAAAGTTCTGGGATTATAGGCATGATGCACCGCACCTGGCCAGGACTCTTGAACTTACTCTTCTTCATTTGTCCTGAAATCTTTCACTATAGATCCTCACGTAATTCATTCATTCTCATACTGCAGATTCTGGCTCAAAATAGCACCTAGCCAGAAATGTCTTTCAGACTCTCCTATTTTAAAGAGCCTTTGCCCCAAACCCACCCAAGTTCCATCATCCTAAGTGTTAATACTTTTGCTTGATTTTGTTCTTTCCTAGTTTCTGGGTTCTATGCATAGACCATTTTTACTAATATTCATATTATCTTTTAAATACCTTAGAAAGATATTTTAGGTTTCTTCATTTGAGCCATGCACATTCTTTGAAAATTTATCCTAAAATAGCTGGGCACCCAGCCCACCCCTTGAACCCAGGAGGCGGAAGTGATAGTGAGCCAAGTTTGTGTCGCTGCACTCCAGCCTGGAACACAGAGTGAGACTCCATCTCAAAAACAAACAAACAAACAAACAAAAACGCTGGGCACAGTAGTTCACGCCTAGTCCTAGCTACTCAGGAGGCTGAGGCAGGAGGATCACTTGAGGTCAGGAGTTTGAGATCAGCCTGGGCAACACAGCAAGACCTCATCTCTAAAAAAAATTTTTAATGCTAATGTTTAACTTTGGTTCTGTTGTGATTGGCGTATGGTTTACATTATACTTTCTTTCTTTCTTTTTTTTTTTTTTGAGACGAAGTCTCACTCTGTCGCCCAGGCTGGAGTTCAGTGGCGCGATCTCGGCTCACTGCAACCTCCACCCATCGGGTTCAAGCGATTCTCCTGCCTCGGCCTCCAGAATAGCTGGGATTAACTGCTGTGGGTGGCGGGTACTACCCACCACCACACCCGGCTGAATTTTGTACTTTTAGTAGAGATGGGGTTTCACCATGTTGGCCAGGCTAGTCTCAAACTCCTGACCTCAGGTGATCTGCCCACCTTGGCCTCCCAAAGTGCTGGGATTACAGGAGTGAGCCACCATACCTGACCTACATTATATTTTCTTTCTTTTTTGAGACAGAGTCTCAGTCTGTTGCCAGGCTAGAGTGCAGTGGCGAGATCTCAGTTCACTGCTACCTCTGCCTCCCAGGTTCAAGTGATTCTCCTGCCTCAGCCTCCAGAGTAGCAGGGATTACAGGCGTGCACCATCACGCCTAGCTAATTTTTGTATTTTTAGTAGAGACAGAGTTTCATCATGTTGGCCAGGATGGTCTCAATCTCTTGACCTTGTGATCCTCACAATTTAGCCTCCCAAAGTATTGGGATTACAGGCATGAGCCACCACGCCTGGCCTATACTTTCTAACCTACTAATGACAACAAATAAATAGGTACCAGTATTTCCAGAAGCACATATTATAATTTGGAGGCCGGCTGTGGTGGCTCATGCCTGTAATCCCAGCACTTTGGGAGGCAGAAGTGGGCAGATCGCCTGAGCCCAGGAGTTCAGGACCAGCCTGGGCAACATGGCAAAACCCCATCTCTACAAAAAATACAAAAGAATTAGCCAGGTGTGGTGGTACGAGCCTGTAGTCCCAGCTACTCTGGAGGGTGAGATGGGAGGATCACATAGCCCTAGGGGGGTCAAGACTGCAGTGAGCCGTGGTCTCGTCAGTACACTCCAGCCTGAGCCACAGAGTGAGACCCTGTCTCAAAAATAAGATAAAATAGGAATGAGGGCCGAACATGATGGCTTATGCCTGTAATCCTAGCACTTTGGCAGGCTAAAGCAGGATTGCTTGAAACTGGGTGTTCAAGACTAGCCTGGAGAACACAGTGAAACCCTGTCTCTAAAAAAAAAAAAAGTTTTGTTTTTTGTTTGTTTGATTGGTTTACTTATTTATTTTATTTTATTTTATTTTATTTTTGAAACGGAGTCTTGCTCTGTTGCCCAAGCTGGAGTGCAATGGCATAATCTCAGCTCACTGCAAACTCCGCCTCCCAGGTTCAAGCGATTCTCCTGCCTCAGCCTCCTGAGTAGCTGGGATTACAGGCGTGCACCACCACGCCTGGCTAATTTTTGTATTTTTTTTAGTAGAGACAGGGTTTCATCATGTTGTTCAGGCTGGTCTCAAACTCCTGACCTTGTGATCTGCCCACCTTGGCCTCCCAAAGTGCTGGAATTACAGGCGTGAGCCACCGAGCCCAGCAAAAAAAGTGTTTTTAATTAGTTGAGTATAGTGGTGTGAGCCTGTAGTGCCAGCTACTCAGGAGGCTGTGGCGGGAAGATGGAGGTTGCAGTGAGCTATGTACTCCAACCTAAGTGACGGCAAGAAGTTGTCTCAAAAAAAAACATAGATAACTTGGGCCGGGCACGGTGGCTCACACCTGTAATCCCAGCATTTTGGGAGGCCAAGGCGGGTGGATCCCCTGAGATCAGCAGTTCGAGACCAGCCTGGCCAACATGGTGAAACCCCATCTCTACTAAAAATACAAACATTTGCCAGGCATGGTGGCGGGTGCCTATAGTCCCAGCTACTTGGGAGGCTGTGGCAGGAAGATGGAGGCTGCAGAGAGCTGTGATCGCACCTCTGTACTCCAACCTAGGTGACAGCAAGAACATGTCTCAAAAAAATAGACAAATATATAAAATAAAATCGGAACGAAGCTACCAATGTAATGTTGAGTGAGTGAAATGGTTTAGAACATATTTCTAGATCCTTGATGTTTAATATGGTATCCCTAGTCACATGTGGCTGTAGAAACGTAAACTACTTAAAACTAAATAAAATGTAGAACCTCATTCTTCAGTGACACTAGCCGCAGTTCTGCTGCTCAGCAGTCAATTGTGGGTTGTGGTTACTATATTAGACAGCACAGATATAAAACATTTCCATTAGTACAGAAATTTCTATAGGTAATGTAGATCTAGAATGTGATCTATTCTATTCTATTCTATTCTATTCTATTTTAAGATGGAGTCTCACTCTGTCACCCAGGCTGGAGTGCAGTGGCACAATCTCAGCTCACTGCAGCCTCCTCCTCCCGGATTCATGCCATTCTCCTGCCTCAGCCTCCCGAGTAGCTGAGACTACAGGTGCCCGCCACCACACCCAGCTAATTTCTTGTATTTTTAGTAGAGATGGGGTTTCACCGTGGTCTCGATCTCCTGACCTCATGATCCAGCCACCTCAGCCTCCCAAAGTGCTGGGATTACAGGCATGAGCCACCGTGCCTGGCCAATATGATCCCATTTTAAAATAAAGTCCATGGGGCCGGGCGCGGTGGCTCAAGCCTGTAATCCCAGCCCTTTGGGAGGCTGAGACGGGCGGATCACGAGGTCAGGAGATCGAGACCATCCTGGCTAACACGGTGAAACCCCGTCTCTACTAAACAAATACAAAAAACTAGCCGGGCGAGGTGGCGGGCGCCTGTAGTCCCAGCTACTTGGAGGCTGAGGCAGGAGAATGGTGGGAACCCGGGAGGCGGAGCTTGCAGTGAGCTGAGATCCAGCCACTGCACTCCAGCCTGGGCGACAGAGCGAGACTCCGTCTCAAAAAATAAATAAATAAATAAATAAATAAATAAATAAATAAAGTCCATGGCCCCGCATGTTGGCTGATGCCTGTAATCCCAGCACTTTGGGAGGCTGAGGCAGGTGGATCACCTGAGGTCAGGAGTTCGAGACCAGCCTGGCCAACATGGTGAAACCCCAGCTCTACTAAAAATACAAAAATTAGCCAGGTGTGGTGGCACGTGCCTGTAATCCCAGCTACTGGGGAGGCTGAGGCAGGAGAATCACTTGAACCCAGGAGGCGGAGGTTGTGGTGTGCCGAGATCGTGCCATTGCACTCCAGACTGAGGGATAGAGCCAGACTCTGTCTCAAAAAGAAGAAAGAAAAGAAAGAAAAGGAAGGAGGGAGGGAGGGATGGGGGAGGAAGGAAAGGAAGAAAGGAGGAAAGGAGGAAGGGAGGAATGGAAGGAAGGGAATTACAGCCATGAGCCACCGCACCCAGCCTATATTATACTTTCTAACTTACTAATGACATCAGATAAACAGGAACCAGTATTTGAGAAGCATGTATTAAAATTGGAGGCTGCAGTGACTCATGCCTGTAATCCCAGCACTTTGGGAGACAGAGGTGGGCAGATCGCCTGAGCCCAGGAGTTGAAGACCAGCCAGGGAAATGTGGCAAAACCCCATCTCTACAAAGAATACAAAAGAATTAGCCAGGTATAGTGGTACGAGCCTGTAGTCCCAGCTACTCCGGAGGGTGAGGTGGGAGGATCACCTAGCCCCAGGGAGGTCGAGACTGCAGTGAGCCGTAATCTGACCAGTGCACTCCAGCCTGAGTCACAGAGAGAGAGGGAAAAGAAAAGGGAATGGTGACAAACAGAGACCAGAAACACAGAGGGATTCTGAGCATAAGGAACGAAACACCCAGAAATACAGAAATTTAGAAACACAAAGAGACCCAAAGATAGTGACAGACAAAGAGACACTAAGAGAGACAGAGGAAAGTCTAGAAAGAAGCAATGCAGTGACACCCAGCATCTTCATCCATTTACTGATCGATTGAGATGGAGTCTTGCTCTGTCACCCAGGCTGGAGTGCAATGGCACCATCTCAGCTCACTGCAACCTCCACCTCCTAGATTCTCCTGTCTCAGCCTCCTGAGTAGTGGGGATTACAGGCGTGCACCACCACGATCAGCTGATTTTTGTATTTTTAGTAGAGACAAGGTTTCACCATGTTGGCCAGGCTGGTCTCAAACTCCTGACCTCGTGATTCACCTGCCTCGGCCTCCCAAAGTGCTGGGATTACAGGCGTGAGCCACCGCGCCCGGCCTTATTTATTTAGAGACAAGGTCTCGCTCTGTCATCCAGGCGGAAGTGCAGTGGTGTGATCACTGCTCACTGCAACCTTAACCTCCCAGAGCTAAGCAGTCCTTCCACCTCAGCCTCCCGAGTAGCTGGGACCACAGGCATGTGCCACCACGCCAGGCTAATTTTTTATTTTTGTAGAGATGGGATCTCACTGTTTCCCACGCTGGTCTTGAACTCCTGAGCTCAAGCCATCCTTCTGCCTTGGCCTCCCAAAGTGTTAGGATTACAGGCATGAGACCGCACGGCCAGCCTCCCACATCTCTTTAATTTTATATATTTATTATACATATACACACATATATTTATAAATATATAGACATTTATATGTGTATATACACACACAAACACACATATACAAGCTTTTACTTTAAAGTTTTGATTATTGCTGTTTATTTTCATTGTCTCAAGATCTGCTTAACCCTGGAGCCAGGCTGGGTCAGTGGGTCTGTGTGGTGCCTCGAGTACCTGTCTCTGCCCCCTGAAGTTCTGTTTACCCACCCAGCTCACCCCACCAGGCGGGCATGATATCATGATACCAAATACACTAAATTTGTGTCTGTGTGCATCATGTTCTGGCCCCAGGGCAATGAGAGCTTTGCTAGTGAGGTTGGTGCCATTTTGTGTACGATCTATGCCTAAGGAGGAAAGACTGGAGCAAAGAAAAGCCTAAGAGGCCAGTTTATACTAACAAACATGGAAGTCAAGCCTGTCCCACCTTTCCAATGCAATAGAGCACCTACTGGGAAAGCCATGCCCTGGCCTGCCCCTGGCAAAACACAGCTGAGGATTCATTCCTCCATTCACTCAATCATACCTTCAACAAAAGTTTGACCGGGCATGGTGGCTCATGCCTGTAATCCCAACAGTTTGGGAAGCCAAAGCTGGCTGATCACCTGAGGTCAGGAGTTCAAGACCAGCCTAGCTAACATGGTGAAACCCCATCTCTACTAAAACTACAAAAATTAGCAAGGCATCACGGTGCATGCCTGTAGTCCCAGCTACTCAGGAGGCGGAAGCAGGAGAATCACTTGAACCTGGGAGGCAGAGGTTGCAGTGAGCCGAGATCGAGTCACTGCACTCCAGCCTGGGTAACAGAGCGAGACTCCATCTCAAAAAAAAAACAAAAAGAAAAATTGTATTGAGTGTTTACTATGTGCCAGGCACTGGGAAGACATCAATGAACAAAATTCACAACCCGCCAGGTGCAATGGTTCATGCCTGTAATCCCAGCACTTTGGGAGCTCAAGGCAGGAGGATCACTTGAGGTCAGGAATTCAAGACTAACCTGGGCAACACAGCAAGATCCCATCTCTACAAAAAAAAATTTAAAAATTAGCCAGACATGATGGCACACACCTGCAGTCCCCACTACTCAGAGTGGGAGGATCGCTCGAGTCCAGAAAGTCGAAGCTACAGTGAGCTATGATGGCATCACTGCACTCCAGGCTGGGAGACAAAGCAAGACCCTGTCTCCAAAAAATAATAATAATAATTCACATCCTAATGGTGTTGCTGCACTCCAGTGGGGAAAGCAGCCAGTGGAATTCCTTAGAAGGTCCACAGACCTAGGAAGCGACTTCAGGAAATGCAACCAATCCCTGACTCTCTAGGGCCTGAGGAGGCACTTGGCTGGGAACACCCTCCACCTCCCAAGAGAAGCAGCTGACTCCTCCACGAAGAAGCACTGGACAGCCAGGAGGCACCTCTTGTTAACCAAAGTGGGCTGGTGACCTTGAACTCCAGCTCAGAGATCTTCTCCCTGGTCTTGTTCTCAGGATTCATCAGGTTCTCTTTTTCTCTGGACATGGAATCTAGATCTTCAAATTTGGCATAGAAGCCAAATCTATGGGAGTAAAACAGAGATTTCATTGAAACAAAGGATGTCGTGCAAAACTCAAAAAATAAAATAAAATAAAACAGGCTGGGCATAGTGGTTTAGGCCTGTAATCCCAGCACTTTGGAAGGCCAAGGCAGGAGGATTACTTGAGCCCAGGAGTTCGAGACCAGCCCTGGCAACAAAAGGAGACCCTGTCTCTACAAAAAATGCAAAAAGTAGCCTGATGTGGTGCACGCCTGTAGTCCCAGCTACTCAGGAGGCTGAGGTAGGGGGAATCCCTTGAGCCCGGGAGGTTGAGGCTGCAGTGAGCCGTGATCCAGCCACTGCACTCCAGCCACTGCACTCCAGCCAGGGAGACAGAGCGAGATCCTATCTCAAAAAATAAAATAAAACAGTAATCCCAGCACTTTGGGAGGTCGAGGCAAGCATATCACTTGAAGTCAGGAGTTCTCAACCAGCCCGGCGAACATGGTGAACCCCGTCTTTACTAAAAATACAAAAATTAGCTGGGGGTGGGGGGCATGCCTGTAATGCTAGCTACTGGGGATGCTGAGACAGGAGAATTGCTTGAACCCGGGAGGCAGAGGTGCAGTGAGCCGAGATCGAGTCACTGCACTCCAGCCTGGGTAACAGAGCGAGACTCCATCTCAAAAAAAAAACAAAAAGAAAAATTGTATTGAGTGTTTACTATGTGCCAGGCACTGGGAAGACATCAATGAACAAAATTCACAACCCGCCAGGTGCAATGGTTCATGCCTGTAATCCCAGCACTTTGGGAGCTCAAGGCAGGAGGATCACTTGAGGTCAGGAATTCAAGACTAACCTGGGCAACACAGCAAGATCCCATCTCTACAAAAAAAAATTTAAAAATTAGCCAGACATGATGGCACACACCTGCAGTCCCCACTACTCAGAGTGGGAGGATCGCTCGAGTCCAGAAAGTCGAAGCTACAGTGAGCTATGATGGCATCACTGCACTCCAGGCTGGGAGACAAAGCAAGACCCTGTCTCCAAAAAATAATAATAATAATTCACATCCTAATGGTGTTGCTGCACTCCAGTGGGGAAAGCAGCCAGTGGAATTCCTTAGAAGGTCCACAGACCTAGGAAGCGACTTCAGGAAATGCAACCAATCCCTGACTCTCTAGGGCCTGAGGAGGCACTTGGCTGGGAACACCCTCCACCTCCCAAGAGAAGCAGCTGACTCCTCCACGAAGAAGCACTGGACAGCCAGGAGGCACCTCTTGTTAACCAAAGTGGGCTGGTGACCTTGAACTCCAGCTCAGAGATCTTCTCCCTGGTCTTGTTCTCAGGATTCATCAGGTTCTCTTTTTCTCTGGACATGGAATCTAGATCTTCAAATTTGGCATAGAAGCCAAATCTATGGGAGTAAAACAGAGATTTCATTGAAACAAAGGATGTCGTGCAAAACTCAAAAAATAAAATAAAATAAAACAGGCTGGGCATAGTGGTTTAGGCCTGTAATCCCAGCACTTTGGAAGGCCAAGGCAGGAGGATTACTTGAGCCCAGGAGTTCGAGACCAGCCCTGGCAACAAAAGGAGACCCTGTCTCTACAAAAAATGCAAAAAGTAGCCTGATGTGGTGCACGCCTGTAGTCCCAGCTACTCAGGAGGCTGAGGTAGGGGGAATCCCTTGAGCCCGGGAGGTTGAGGCTGCAGTGAGCCGTGATCCAGCCACTGCACTCCAGCCACTGCACTCCAGCCAGGGAGACAGAGCGAGATCCTATCTCAAAAAATAAAATAAAACAGTAATCCCAGCACTTTGGGAGGTCGAGGCAAGCATATCACTTGAAGTCAGGAGTTCTCAACCAGCCCGGCGAACATGGTGAAACCCCGTCTTTACTAAAAATACAAAAATTAGCTGGGGGTGGGGGGCATGCCTGTAATGCTAGCTACTGGGGATGCTGAGACAGGAGAATTGCTTGAACCCGGGAGGCAGAGGTTGCAGTGAGCCGAGATCACGCCATTGCACTCCAGCCTGGGCAACAGGGCGAGACTCTGTCTCAAAACAACAACAATAAAAGCAAACATGAGAAGCTAGATGACTGTAGCTGGCTGACCACCTGCTTGGCAGCCACAGCTTTTACCTGTGTCATGGGCTCAGGACTCATGGAACAGAGTGGGTGTTGCCCACAGGACACATGAATGCTTGGAGCTCACTGGATCCCTGCATCCCTCCCATCTGTGTTCAGTTCACATTCTTAGTATGTCTAACAGGTATCATGAGTTGCTTCCTTTTTTTTTTTTTTGAGATAGCAGTCTTGCTCAGTTGCCCAGGCTGGGGTGCAGTGGAGCGAACTCGGCTCACTGCAATCTCTGCCTCCCGAGTTCAAATGATTCTCCTGCCTCAGCCTCCCGAGCAGCTGAGATTACAGGCAGGTGCCACCACATCGGGCTGATTTTTTGTATTTTTAGTAGAGACGGGGTTTCACCATGTTAGCCAGGATGATCTTGATCTCCCGACCTCGTGATCCACCCGCCTTGGCCTCCCAAAGTGCTGGGATTACAGGCATGAGCCACCGCGCCCGGCTTGAGTTGCCTCTTAATATCCATCCTTCATTTCATCTGTCTATGTCCTTATTTGTAGGGCTCTTGTTCCCTATATAGCAGAATTGAAAATTCCCTTAAAAAAATATACAGCAAACGCACACAGAGGATCAGAGGATGGAGGGGAGAATTTCACGAGATAACGAGGGAAGTATTTAGTACAAAGCCTGGCACAGAGTCCATGTGCAGTACATGTTAATTATTGTGATTATCTAAGGAAAGACAAAGAGACACAGAGAAAAGCAAAAAGGTTGCCTTAGGCCAGGTATGGTGGCTCACACCTGTAATCCCAGCACTTTGGGAGGCCGAGGCAGAAAGATCACCTGAGGTCAGGAGTTCAAGACCAGCCTGGGCAACATGGCGAAACCCCATCTCTACCAAAAAAAAAAAAAAAAGACAAAAATTAGCCAGGCATGGTGGCATGCGCCTGTAATCCGAGCTACTCAGGAGGCTGAAACACACGGATTGCTTGAACCCGGAAGGTGGAGGTTGCAGCAAGCCAAGATCCTGCCACTGTATTCCAGCCTAGGTGACAGGGCGAGACTCTGTCTCAAAAAAACAAATAAAGATCAGGCACAGTGGCTTACGCCTGTAATCCCAGCACTTTGGGAGGCCGAGGCAGGCAGATTACCTGAGGTGAGGAGTTCGAGACCAGGCTGGCCAACATGGTGAACCCCCGTCTCTACTAAAAATACAAAAATTAGCTGGGTGTGGTAGCAGGTGCCTGTAATCCCAGCTACTCTGGAGGCTCAGGCAGGAGAATTGCTTGAACCTGGGAGGCAGAGGTTGCAGTAAGCCGAGATCGTGCCATTGCACTCTAGACTGGGGGACAAGAGCGAGACTTCGTCTCAAAACTAAATAAATACATAAATAGGCTGGGCGCAGTGGCTCACGCCTATAATCCCAACACTTTGGGAGACCAAGGCGGGCGGATCACAAGGTCAGGAGATCAAGACCATCCTGGTTAACATGGTGAAACCCTGTCTCTACTAAAAATACAAAAAATTAGCTGGCATGGTGGCGGATGCCTGTAGTTCCAGCTACTCGGGAGGCTGAGGCAGGAGAATGGCGTGAGCCCGGGAGGGGGAGGTTGCAGTGAGCAGAGATCGCGCCACTGCACTCCAGCCTGGGCAACAGAGCGAGACTCCATCTCAAAAACAAAATAAAATAAAATAAAATAATAAAATAAATAAAATAAAATAAAATACAAATGTTCCCTTAGTCCAGGGCAGGGACCAGATACAGAGATACCACTCTAAAGGCAGACATTGGTGTCGGGGTCTGGGTAGTTGGATGGCGAGTGAACAGATGGTTAGCAGGAAGGGAAAGAGAAGAGGAAAGGGTTCTCCATCCAGCACCTGGTCCCCAAGTTAATAAGTGGAGGGTCCCAGCCTGCCCCACCAGGAGGGCATACATTTGCATAAGGTCCCTCATCTGCATGGCATCCCAGGGAATTTGCATAGAGATGGCAGCCTGGGCCCAACCTCAGTATGACCCCTCTTCCCAAGGGTTGAAACTCCAGCCTACATTACAAAGGCCTAGGGCAATAGGAAAGGGGGAGGAGTGAACCTCAGGATCTGGGGTTCCAGGAAGTAAAGACAGGCAGGTAGTAAACTACCCTTACTCTTTAACCTTCTGCGGGTCCCAGAGCATGAGCCACCCTTCAGCTGGCCTTCAGGACCTTCTAAGATACTGCCCCTCACACACACACCCCGCTCCTGCTCTCACCACCCTCCTACCTCGAATGTCCTTCCCCATATCCTGTGCTGTGACAAAACTTGCCTATTCTTCAAAGCCTGGACATCCTGAAGAATGCTGAAAGCTTTCACCACCTCCTTTCCCTGCCCTTGGAAATTTACAAAGCTCTGTGCATCTCCCAGACATGTACAGATTTTTGGGAGTATAGATTTTATTAATAAGGTTATATTTGATTGCAAATGCCTATATATATATAGTCTCATATATATAGTCATATATATATGTGCCAAGAGTCATGTCTCATGCTTGTAATCCCAGCAGTTTGGGAGGCCAAGGCAGGAAAATTGCTTGAGCCTAGGAGTTCAAGACCAGCCTGGGCAACCTAGTGAGAGCCTGTCTCTACAAAAAAGTCGAAAGATGAGTCTGGGAGGCTGAGTGCGGTGGCTTACGACTGGAATCCCAGCATTTTGGGAGGCTAAGGCGGGCAGACCACTTGAGGTCAGGAGTTCAAGACCAGCCTGGCCAATATGGTGAAACCCTGTCTCTAATAAAACTGCAAACATAGCCAGGTGTCGTGGCCCAAACCTGTAGTCCCAGCTACTTGGGAGGCTAAGGCAGGAGAATCACTTGAACCCAGGAGGCGGAGGTTTCAGTGAGCCGAAATCACACCACTGAATTCCAGCCTGCCTGGGGGGCAGATCGACATTCCGTATCAGATAAACATAAAATAAAATAAAAATAAAGATTATTCTGGCACAGTGGCAAATGCCTATAGTCCCAGCCACTTGGGAGGGTGAAGTGGGAGGATCACTTGAGCCTGGGAGGTGGAAGCTTCAACGAGCCATGATTGCACCACTGCACTGCAGTCTGGCCAACAGAGCGTGACCCTATCTCAGAATAAGACCCGGGTATGGTAGCTCATGTTTGTAATTCCAGCACTCTGGGAGGCCGAGGCGGGCAAATTGCTTGAGGCCAAGAGTTTAAGACCAGCCTGGGCAACAAGGCAAAAACCCATCTCTACAAAAAAAATAGAAAAGTTAGCCAGGCGTAGTGGCACATGCCTGTAGTCCCAGCTACTTGGGAAGTTGACAGGGAAGGATCCTGAGCCAGGGAGGTCATGGCTGCAGTGAGCCGTGGTAATGTTACCGCACTGCAGCCTGAGTGACAGAGTGAGACCCTGTCTTAATTAAAAAAAAAAAAAAAAAAAAAAAAGACTGAGGGGAGGAAGTGGTTGGGGGGCCGCTGCTGCTAAAAGAAAGGAGAGGTTGCCAGGCAGGTAAAATACTTGACATCAGCTCCACAGCTCGGTCAGGAAGTCCTACCTATGCCCCTCCCTCCTAGTGGCTATGGCCCTTCAGTGAAGTGTCACCTCTGAGACTCCTTGACCCTAAAAGTCAACTCCCCAGGCGGGCGTGGAACCCCCCTAGTCATTTGTCAACAAACTTGGTGCTCAGCCTCATGCTTGTGACCCAAGGGTGTGAAACTCCACCCTACACCTCTGGGACTTTTAAAAAATTTTTTTGGCAGCGCCTTGCTCTGTCGCCCAGGCTGGAGTGCAGTGGCGCAGTCTTGGCTCACTGCAACCTCTGCCTCGCGGGTTCAAGCGCTTCTCTGGCTTCAGCCTCCCAAGTAGCTGGGATTATAGGCGCCCGCCACCACATCCTGCTATTTTTTGTATTTTTAGTAGAGACGGGGTTTCACCATGTTGGCCAAGCTGGTCTCAAACTCCTGACCTCAAGTGATCCATCTGTCTCAGCCTCCCAAAGTGCTGGGATTACAGGCTTGAGCCACCGTGCCCAGCCTCCTGGGGGTTTCTTCCTGGGCTCATCCCTGCTCACAAAGAACAGCCAGGAGCGAGCTAAACCCACTCATTGGTAGGCCAGGAGAAAGGAGGTGCTGGAGAGACTTCTTAGAAGAAGATTCCCTGGGGACTGGTTATTTTGTTCAATGGAGAAACAGAGGTCCTAGGATTTTGCAAAGCAAGTTAGTAGCAAGGCTGGCACTAAAACCCAGAGGTCTTGGCCCACTAACCTGGCCTCAGATTGGGGAGAGAAGGTCAGAGAGATCTAAAGCACATTTATTGCCAGGCACGATGGCTCGCACCTGTAATCCCAGCACTTTGGGAGGCTGAGAGGATCACTTGAGGGTAGGAGTTCAAGACCAGCCTGGGCAACAAAGCGAGAATTAAATTCTACAAAACATTTAAAAATGCACTGAGCAGCCAGGCGTGGTGGCTCACACCTGTAATCCCAGCACTTTGGGAGGCCGAGGTGGGTGGATCACGAGGTCGGGAGATCGAGACCATCCTGGCTAAGACAGTGAAACCTCATCTCTACTAAAAATACAAAGAATTAGCTGGGTGTGGTGGCAGGCACCTGTAGTCCCAGCTACTCGGGAGGCTGAGGCAGAAGAATGGCATGAACCCGGGAGGCAGAGCTTGCAGTGAGCCGAGATTGCACCACTGCATTCCAGCATGGGCGACAGAGCAGAGACTCTGTCTCAAAAAAAAAAAAAAAAAATGCACCAAGCATGGTGGCACATGCCTGTAGTCCCAGCTACTCAGGAAGCTGAGGCAGAGGATCCCTTGAGCTGGGAAGTTTGAGGTTACAGGGAGCCAAGATCTGCACTCCAACCTGGGCGACAAAGCACAACCCTGCCTCAAAATTAAATGCATAAATCAAGCACGCTTATTTATTTTACTGTTTTATTTTATTATTATATATATTTTAGAGATGGGGTTTTACCATGCTGCCAGGCTTGTCTCGAACCCCTAAGCTCAAGTGATCTGACAGCCTTGGCCTCCCAAAGTGCTGGGATTGCAGACATGAGCCACTGCGCCAGGCCTATTTGTGTATTTATTTATTTTAGAGAGAAACTCTCTGTCTCCCAGGCTGGAGTGTAGTGGCTCAATCACAGCTCACTGCAGCCTCAACCGCCCTGGGCTCAGGTGATCCTCCCACCTCAGCCTCCCGAGTAGGAGTAGCTGCTATGCATTTATTATGTGTGCACCTATTTGTCCAGCCATCCTCACACCCAGCTTGTGCCAAGCCTGAGACACAAGCTATCTGGAGCTCACATGGCATGGAGGTTAAGAGCACAGACTGGCCAGGTGCAGTAGCTCATGCCTGTAATCCCAGCACTTTGGGAGGCCAATGCGGGCAGATCACAAGGTCAGGAGTTCGAGACCAGCCTGACCAACATGGAGAAACCCCGTATCTACTAAAAATACAAAAATTAGCCGGGCGTGGTGGTGCGCACCTGTAATCCCAGCTACTCAGAAGGCGGAGGCAGGAGAATCACTTGAACCTGGGGGACGGAGGTTGCAGTGAGCCAAGATTGATTGCGCCACTGCACTCCAGCCTGGGCGACAGAGCCAGACTCCGTCTCAAAAACAAAAAGAGCACAGACCATACGGGCCCAAAAGAAGCATCTGGCCTGCTATGTATCTTTGCTGGGTGGCTTGGGGGCAAATAACTCCCCTGGGCCTCAGTTAACTTTTCAGTGAAGTGGGGATCACCATGGTGTCCCCTTCACGGGATCCCTGTGAGGAACTAAGAGAAATAAGGTGCTTAGAAGAGTCAGCTCTGACTCTGCCATTTTGTTTATTTTTATTTATTTTTAATTTTTATTTCATTTTTTTTAGACGGAGTCTCACTTTGTTGCCAGGCTGGAGTGCAGTCGTGCGATTTCAGCTCACTGCAACCTCCATCTCCTGGGTTCAAGCGATTATCCTGCCTCACCTCCCGAGCAGAGACACGGGTTCACTATATTGGCCAGGCTCGTCTCGAACTCCTGAACTCAAGTGATCCACCGGCCTCAGCCTCCCAAAGTGCTGGGATTACAGGCGTCAGCCACGGCGCCCCGCCCTGGCTCTGCCATTTTGTAACTCAGTGAGTCACTTCATCTCTCTGCTTCAGTTTCCTATTGCCCAGGGCGCTGCATGGCTAATATGAGACAATATTCGCAGTGCACTTAGATCAGTGCCTGTCACATGGTAAACACTGACTACATGTATTAATAGTATCATAAGTGCCAGGCGCAGTGGCTCACGCCTGTAATCCCAGCACTTTGGGAGGCTGAAGAAGGTGGATCACGAGGTCAGAAGTTTGAGACCAGCCTGACCAACATGGGGAAACCCTGTCTCTACTAAAAATACAAAAATTAGCCGGACATGGTGGCGCGCGCCTGTAATCCCAGCTACTCAGGAGGAGGCTGAGGTGGGAGAATCGCTTGAACCCAGGAGGCGAAGGTTGCAGTGAGCCGAGATCGCGCCACTGCCCTCCAGCCTGGGCGACAAAGCGAGACTCCGTCTCAAAAAAATAAAAAAAATAAAAAGTATCATAACTAAGACTTGAACGCGGAGGGATAACAGCCTCTGATACTTGAAACCTAGTCCTTCTGGGGAGGAAAGCCCAGGTGTGTGGCAGGTAGAAGGGAGGGTGAGCCCAGGTGGTCCTCTTGCTAGGGCAAGAAGCTCCCAAGCACCTGCCTCCAGCTGAGCAGCTCGGCGCCTACTGGCCCTGAAGGAACTTGTTCCCAGGCTGGCGCTCAGTGGCACCCCCTCCCCCGGCCTCCCGCTTCCCGCCCTCACCCCGCCCCGCGGCGCGGCCTCACCAGCTCCCCCTGGGCAGCCCAAAGAATGCGAAGAGGTAGGTGGGGGCAGGGAGGAGGGCGAGCCGCCGGGGAGAGACAAAGGGCCCGAGTCTGAGCGAGAGACACAAAGACGCGAAGAGGCTGGGGAGATAGGGGAAGTGGGACAAGGACGCGGGGAGGGACCAGGTCCGGAGGCCTGACTGGAGCCCAGCCCCACCCAGCCCGGCCGGGCCACCGCAGCGCGGGGGCCGGTCTCTGCTGCCCCCTGGCGGGTGGCTGCGGTGAGAAGGCGGTGCGGAGCAGGTGTGGGAGGGGAGGAACAGCGCGTGCAGGGAGGTAGGGAGGGAAGGACACAGAGAACAGAGCAGGGACGGAGAGACAGCGAGAGAGACTCGCACGCAGAGATAAGAGACGCCGAGAGGGAGACACAGAGACAGAGACAGGGACAGAGAGACGCAGATAGAGACAGAGAGAGACACACAGAGACAGAGAAGCACAGAGATAGAGAGGCGCAGAGATGGAGACGGAGAGAGAAACACAGAGACAGAGAGGCACACAGAGACAAAGAGACAGGCACAGAGACAGGCCGATAGAGACAGAGATACACAGAGATAGAGACAGACAGACACACAGAGACAGAGAGGCACAGAGACAGAGTCAAAGGACGGAAAGAGACATACGGACCAAGTGACCCAGAAACAGTGACAGACAGTCCGGCGCAGTGGCTCATGCCTGTAATCCCAGCATCTTGGGAGGCCGAGACGGGAGGATCGCTTGAGGCCAGCCTCAGCAACACAGTGAGACCCACCCGCCGCCCCCCGCCCCTTCTCTTTTATTTAAAAAAAGGAAGAGAAAGAAAGAAGAAGAAAGAAAGAGAAAGAAAGAAAGAAAGAAAGAAAGAAAGAAAGAAAGAAAGAAAGAAAAGAAAGAAAGAGAGAAAAAGGAAGACCAGAAACAGAACGATACCGAAGCACGAGGACCGAAAGGCCCAGAGAGGCAAAAATAAGGGGACAGAGAGGAAGACCCAAAGAGAGTGAGAGACACAAAGACACCTAAGAGAGACAGAGAAATCCAGAAAGAAACGAGTGCAGCGACACCTAGAGTCCAGGGCAAAGATTAGAAACGCACGAGGGTACGGGAGACAGGCTCAGAGCGATGGGCGCGACCTGCGGGGAGGTCGCACAACCAGGACGTGCAGGGGGCAGGACCGTAAGGCCTCACGTCCGTCAGGCAACTGTGGTGAGAGGACCCGGGCAGGCAGGAAAGGGCATGATTCGAACTGTGGGCGGAACTGAGGCCAGGACTGACTGAGCTAAGAGACAGGGCGAACTACGGCTAGGGCGAGGGGCGGGGCTGATGGGGGCGGGGCTTCTCGGGGGGCGGAGTCGGCTGGAAGGTCCTAAGGGGGCGTGGCAAAACCTTGGCGAGGCGGCCTGTAGACTGGGGGCAGGGGGCGGGGCGCGGGACCTACTCCGAGCAGAGGGGCGTGGCTAGACCTTAGGGGGCGTGGCTTAGCCCCGGGAGCAGACAGAGACAGAATTCTGTGGCAGGGGCGACTTTAGAATCCTGGGGAGGAGCGAGAATGGAATCCCGGGAGGAACAGGCGTGGAATCCGGGGGGCGGGGTCAGAACGCCAGGAGGGGGCGGGGCCGGAGCCGGGGTCGACTCGGCTCGGGGGAGCAGCGGGTGGATCCTGTGACGTCAGCGGGTTCGAACCGCGGAGCTGAGCGAGGGGCCGGGGGTGCCGAGCCGGGCGGGAGAGCTGGGCCGGGAGAGCAGAACAGGGAGGCTAGAGCGCGGCGGGAACCGGCCCGGAGCCGGAGCCGGAGCCGGAGCCCCACAGGCACCTACTCGCCCGCCCAGCCTATCGGCCCCCACAGAGTGGCCCGCAGGCCTCCTGCCGGGCCCAGTCCCCTCCCGGGCCCTCCATGGCCCGGGCCGTTGCCCTCCTGCCGTCGAGATCGCCACCGACGCCGCTGCTGTGGCCGCTGCTGCTGCTGCTGCTCCGGAAAACCGGTGAGATGAGCGGACGGCCCCCTGTCACCGCGCGGACCCCCTCCTCCCTTACCTTCCGAACTGGGGAAACCAAGCACCTTCCCCGCCCACCCCCGGCTCCCCGAGCCCCCTCTCGCGTGCCCCCTTCCTGACTGGCCTCCCCGACTCCGACCCCCTACATGTCCGATTCTCTCGAGGAGACTCTGACCCCTCCTCTCTGCATCTCTCTCACCACCACCCCCATCCTTCTTAATCCAACTGCCCATCCTACGCCGGCTTGTCTGTCCCCCTCCCCCTTTCTCGGATTCCCGCGCCGAAAGGGTTAAATCCGAGGAAGGCCTGGCGCCCCCTCCCCACCCCGCGCCGAGCAGTTCACCCGGATCTGGGTCTCTATCTCTTCTACCCGTCTGAGGAATGTGGGGAATGTTCCCCCCACCTCCCGCGGTAGGATCTGGAGGAAGAGGCGAGACCACCCCCTCCCCCATTTTTCCTTCTTCCCGGCTTGGGCGTCTGAGGCCCGGAGAGAACTGAGGACAGGGGGACCTGATTCGGGTCCCTTGGAGGGCGAAGGATAAGAGTTCTGGCGACTTAGGGGAAGGGCCTGAGCTCGGAGCTCCAATCCCGAACCTCAGGGAGTTGGAGGCTCTGACTCCGTGGACTCCAGAAAAATTAGGGGCCAGGGGCTCCGTCTTCTGGGTCCCTGGTAGAATGGAGGCTAGGCGCTACGTCTAACTGGGATATAGGTAAAACTGGGGGCGAGAGAGGATCAAACTTGTAGATTCTGGATTTAATTGTGGGCAGGGGGCTTCGTCTTCTGGGTTCCCGGCAGAACTGGGGGGACAGGAGACTCAATCTCGTGGGCTTCAGACTTAATTGTGGGCAGAGGAACGTCTTCTGAGATCCAAATAGAAGTGCGAGCTGCTGGCCCCGTCTCTTGGGCTTCAGATATGATCAAGGGTTGAAGGCTCTGTCTTGAGGCTGGAGTCTCAGTCGCCTGAGTCCCGGATAGAACGGGAGGCCCTGAGTCCCAGAGGCTGTGAGCCCCCTCCCTTTCCCTGTGAATGGTCGAGGGCGACGGAGACGTCGCCGGGGAAGTTTTCCTGGTTTCACTCTCGCTGAGCCAGGGAGGGGCGGGGCGGGCGCTCCTGGCTCGGCGTTCCGGACTCCCCGGTTTCGGGACCTTATCTATCCTCTGGTGGCGTCTTTGTCCTCAGAGCCGTAGCAGGAGGTGGACGAGTGGAGCCGCCGCCCTTATCCCCCGTCCCTCCCACTGGGATGCCTTGGACCCCCTGGCGTCCTTCCATCCACCCCACTAGGGGAGGAGAGCGGCCCCCCTGGGGAGGGAGGGGCTGGGAGGGAACCCTTGAAAGAGGCGCTGGCCCCGCCCCTTGCAGGTGACCCGGCTGTGTATTCCCAGCGACAATCTCTGGGATGCTAGAGTTTCCCGAGGGTTTCCGCAGAAAAGAGCTCAGGGGGATCTTGGGGGAACCCCGGCCACCTCTCTGGCCTCATTTCCCCCACGATGGCTCTCACTAGCCTCCCAGCTTTGATCCAGAACTGGGGACTCCCCATCAATCCCCTGCCTCTCCCTTCAGGCAGAAATAGAGAGGTGAGATCAGAACTGGCATCTCTGGGTGAATTCTCCGAACCCACTAGACCCTGAGCCTACTGTTGTCTTGGTGCATGATCTCACGCAAGGCTCCAGCTTGCCCTGGGAGACAGGTCCTGTTTCTGTTTCCATCTTACAGATGAGGAAACAGGCTCAGCAAAGGCAAGCTGCCTTCTCAAGGTCTCACAGCAGGTCCCCGGGAAGCCCGGCTCCAGTTCTTCAGCGCCCCTTACTGGGTGGGCTCCAGGAAGTACCTCTGAGTTTCCATTTCCTCCCTCGTAAAAAAACTGAGATAACAATCCTTTCCCTGCGGACCATCTGGAAGGCTCCAAGGCCCCACTGATTCCCTGTGAAAGCTCTCAGCACCTGGGGAAGGAGCTGTTGACCCCTTTCCTGACCACCCCCCACCCCAATCCTTCGCCTCTGCGGTCCGCTGGCTGGCTGCCTGGCACGTGCTCACTCCAAATCTCTCTCTCCCCTCCTCCTCGCTGTTTTCCTCGTTTCCCTCACTTTCTTTTTTTTTTTTTTTTTGAGACGGAGTCTTGCTCTGCCACCCAGGCTGGAGTGCAGTGGCCGGATCTCAGCTCACTGCAAGCTCCGCCTCCCGGGTTTATGCCATCCTCCTGCCTCAGCCTCCCGAGTAGCTGGGACTACAGGCGCCCGCCTCGTCGCCCGGCTAGTTTTTGTATTTTTAAGTAGAGACAGGGTTTCACCGTATTAGCCAGGATGGTCTCGATCTCCTGACCTCGTGATCCGCCCGTCTCGGCCTCCCAAAGTGCTGGGATTACAGGCTTGAGCCACCGCTCCCGGCGTTCCCTCACTTTCTTTCCCCCTCTTCATCTCTCTTCGTTTCTCACCCTCTCTTTCTCCATCCCTCTCCAAGCTCTTCTTTCTTCCCCTCTCCCCATCTCTCTCTCTCCTCTCCATCCTTCTCTGTATACCTCTCTAGCTCCACTGCTTTCACCACTTGGCCTCCTCGGGGAATGCGGGTGCACCACCTGGGCCCCCAGCTGGGCCGGCTCCCCTCCCCCAGCTTTCTTCCCTGCCTATCCATGTGTCCATGTCCGCCAGGCAGCCCCATGTAGTGGAGGGGGAGGGGAGTAGAGGGACGGCAGCCTGGCTGTCTCCTCTCATTAGGGAAGGGGGACTGGGCAGAGAAGTGGGGGGGTGGGTATATAGAGAGGCTGGAGCTACAAGGATGGTGACAGAGGCCAATAGAGGGAAGCGGTCAGACACAGATTTAGGAATGGGGTCAAAGACACATCTAGGAATGGAAGCAGAGGATGGAGGGGAGGTGAAATACCATCACAGGATGAGGCAGAAAGACACTGGAATGGGACTGGGACAGAGGAGGGTGGGGGAAGAGAGATAGACATAGATACCAGATGAAGGCAGGGACAGCAAAAGGAAAGGGGTTTGGTGACAGGCAGGGAGCCCCAAAGACTCCAGCTGTAGAAGAGCAGAGGTGCTGTGACCCAGGGAGGTCAGTGTACAGGGGACCTCAAGGCCAGCGACATTTGTGGGCCACAGGGAGTGATGAACACAGGAGAGACAGGGAGCTGGGGACAAGGAGCTGGGCACATGGGCCAGCTCCTCCGCCCCTGCCTGGGATGCTGTTACATTTTTAATGTCCCAGCAATGCTGACAAATGGAGCAGGAGGGGGAGGAGAAGTGGGGACCCAGCGAGATGGGCCAGGCTGTGAGAAGGTGTGGGGAGACAGGGCACTGGAGACCCAGGAGGCAGGGAGACCCCACGGTCAGAGACAGAAACAGACACCCTTAGAGACGTAGACCAGAAGTCTTGGGAGAGGAGAGCCCCAGGAATCAAGGCAGAGAGCCAGGTTCCAGAGATAGGGAGACCCAGACGGAGAAAGAGACCAGAGATGTCAGACATACAGAGGAAAGAGGAAGAGAGTGACTAAGCGGGACGGGGTATCTTCTCAGGCTAATGAAAATGTTCTATAATTGCTCGAGTGATGGATGGCCAACTCTGAATATACAAAAGCCACTGAACTGTACACTTTAAATGGGTAGATTGTATGGTATGGGAATAATGTCTCAATAAAGCCATTACAAAGAGACAAAGAATATGAGAGGCACAGAGCGGAGACCAGAGACTCTGGGAGACACAGATAAAAGTGACAGAGGCCAGGCACAGTGGCTCATACCAGTAATTCCAGCACTTTGGGAGGCTGACGCAGGAGAATCCCTGAACCGAGTTCAAGGCTACGTAAGCCCTGATTGCACTACTGCACTCCAGCCTGGGTCACAGAGCAAGACGCTGTCTCAAAAAGAGACCCTGGGAATTCGAGACACAGAGGGACAGGGACCCTAAGAACTAGACACAGAGAGAGAGAGAAGAGACCCTGGAAGACACAGATAAGAGACAGCAGGGAGACCATTAAAAGACTTTCTTTTTTTTTTTTTTTTTGAGACGAAGTCTCGCTCTGTCACCCAGGCTGGAGTGCAGTGGCCAGATATCAGCTCACTGCAAGCTCCGCCTCCCGGGTTTACGCCGTTCTCCTGCCTCAGCTAGTAGAGACGGGGTTTCATCATGTTAGCCAGGATGGTCTCGATCTCCTGACTTGTGATCCGCCCGTCTCGGCCTCCCAAAGTGCTGGGGGGATTACAGGCTTGAGCCACTGCGCCCGGCCTAAAAGACTTTCAAGAAGCTGGGCACGGTGGCTCGCGCCTGTAACCCCAGCACTCTGGGAAGCCCAGGCAGGTGGATCACTTGAGCTCAGGAGTTCAAGACCAGCCTGGGCAACATGGCGAAACCCTGTCTCTGCAAAAAATTTAAAAATTAGCCAAGTGATGGTGTGCGCCTATAGTCCCAGCTACTTGGAAGGCTGAAGTGGGAGGATCCGCATGAGCTAGGAAGGTTGAGGCTGCAGTGAGCTGAGATCACACCACTGTACTCCACCCTGGGCAACAAAGCAAGATCCTGTCTCAAAAAACAAAACAAAACACACAGATTAGAGGCCAGGGGGCAGGTGCAGAAATCCAGGCGCAGATAGCCCTACATCCTGGCTGCTGCAGCCGCTGCTCACCCCCCAAACCAGCTCCCGGATTTCCGCTGTGGGGGGTGGGCACTGTGATTAATGCAATTAATTAACTAACAAGGTGGCTGAGGCAGCAGCTGAGGCCAGTACTCAAAGCCTCTGGCCTTCAAGGGCCTGCTGTAGTCCCGACGCGCCTTGCCATAGGAGGGTGGGTCGCTGTGCTTTATAGATCTGTGGGGGAAGCCAGGCCCTGAGGAGCCAGCCAGGCAGGAGTCCAAGAGCCCAACTTCTCCTCCCATAGACCCAGGTGTCCAGCCTCAGGCCCCGCCTCCCTCAGACCTAGGAGCCCAGGTCCCAGCCCCTTCTCCCGCAGACCCAGGAGTCCAGGCCCCCATCCCTCCTCCCTCAGACCCAGGAGTCCAGGCCCCCATCCCTCCTCCCTCAGACCCAGGAGTCCAGGCCCCCATCCCTCCTCCCTCAGACCCAGGAGTCCAGGTCCCCATCCCCTCCTCTCTCAGACCCAGGAGTCTAGGCCCCCAACCCCTCCCTCCGACCCAGGAGTCCAGGCCCCCATCCCTCCACCTTCAGACTCAGGAGTCCAGACCCCCATCCCTCCTCCCTCAGAACGAGGAGTCCAGGCCCCATCCTTCCTGCCTCAGACCCAGGAGTCCAGGCCTCCATCCTTCCTCCCTCAGACCCAGGAGTCCAGGCCCCCATCCCTCCTCCCTCAGACCCAGGAGTCCAGGCCTCCATCCTTCCTCCCTCAGACCCAGGAGTCCAGGCCTCCATCCCTCCTCCTTCAGACCCAGGAGTCCAGGCCTCCATCCTTCCCGCTTCAGACCCAGGGGTCCAGGCCCCCATCCCTCCTCCCTCAGACCCAGAGGTCCAACTTCAGTCCCCTCCTCCCTCAGACCCAGGAGTCTAGGCCTCCAGCTCCTCCTCCCTCAGACCCAGGAATCCAGGCGCCCAGCCCCCTCCTTTCTCAGACCCAGGAGTCCAAGCCCCCAGCCTCTCCTCCAGGGTTCCATAAGTCACTCTGCACCCTCCTCGCTGCCTTGGCCTACCCACCTATGGATCTCGGGGTCTCAAGCTGTGTCTGTCCCCATAGTTCTCCCATGGGCTCACACCACGCCCTGGACAGCCTCCACTCTGCCACCACAGGAAGCCTGCAGGTGCAGTCCACAGGGAGAGGAAGTGTGTCTGGGGACCCAGCTCACACCTCATGAAGCTGTCACCAGTCTGGCTTGCCCAGTGACACTGAGGGAGGCTGGTGTTCCCATGGCCACAGTCCCCCAGCTATGGTGCTGGCCATGTCCTGGCCAAGTTCACGGCACAGCCCCTGCCTAGCAGTGTGCTGGACAGTGGGGGCTCACTTCAGGCCGGCCATCCTCCTGGCTGTATCTCCCTTGCCCCCACCTGACATGCAGAGCGTCTGGGCAGCGGCCCTCACCCCTGTCCCCCTTACCTCCACAGCCTGTCAGCCTCCAAGTCCCTACCCTCCCAGCTTCTCCCTGTCACCCTCACCGCCGGTCCCGCTCTACCATTCCAAGTTCTGAGTGTGTTTCCAATCTAACCCTCCTCCATCCCCATAGCCCCTACCCTGATCCTGGTGCCTCTTCCCCCAGACCCCTGCCCGCTGAGGGCTCTTTTTCTTTTTTTTTTGAGATGAGAGTCTCACTCTGTAACAGCCCAAGCTGGCAAGTGTCTCACTCTCTCACTCTGTCATCCAAGCTGGTACAGTGACACCATCTCAGCTCACTGCAACCTCCGCCTCCCGGGTTCAAGCGATTCTCGTGCCTCAGCCTCCCAAGTAGTTGGGATTACAGGTTGGTGTCACAGTGCCCAGCTAATTTTTGTATTTTTAGTAGAGACGGGCTTTTACTATGTTGCCCAGGCTGGTCTCCTGAGCTCAGGTGAGCCACTGCACCTGGCCTGTGAGGGTTTTTTCTTTTTTTTTTTTTTTTTTTTTTGAGGCAGAGTCTCTGTCGCCCAGACTGGAGTGCAGTGGCGCAATCTCGGCTCACTGCAAGCTCCGCCTCCCGGGTTCACGCCATTCTCCTGCCTCAGCCTCCCGAGTAGCTGGGACTACAGGCGCCCGCCACCTCGCCCGGCTAGTTTTTTGTATTTTTAGTAGAGACGGGGTTTCACCATGTTAGCCAGGATGGTCTCGATCTCCTGACCTCGTGATCCGCCCGTCTCGGCCTCCCAAAGTGCTGGGATTACAGGCTTGAGCCACCGCGCCCGGCCGAGGGTTTTTTCTTTCTTTCTTTCTTTCTTTCTTTTTTTTTTTTTTTTTGAGACATGTAGCGGGCACCTGTAATCCCAGCTACTCAGGAGCCTGAGGCAGGAGACCAGACAGAGCAAGACTCTGTCTCAAAAAAAAGAAAAGAAAAGAAAAAAAAACACAGAAAAGACTTGAGCTTGTTTCCTGAGGGCTCTGTGCAGAGGAGGGCATGTTCTGCTGCCGTTTCTAGCGGGATCCCTCTGGCTGTGCATAGGAACAGACCACAAGGACAACTACAGTCCTCCAGGTGGGAAGTGGCAGTGGATTAGACTAGGGCAGGGACTGGGGAGGCATCAGAGGTGGTCTAAATAGATAAATTTCAAAAAAAGGAGGTGTCGGGGATTCCTGATAGATTGCTTGTGATCTATCACAAGTCCGTTTTGTGTGAGACAGAAAGAGGTGAAAATGCCTTAAAAATAGACTGTAGGCAGGACGCGGTGGCTCACGCCTGTAATCCAACTTTGGGAGGCCAAGGCAAGAGGAATTGCTTGAGTCCAGGAGTTTGAGAACAGCCTGGGCAAGAAACAGTGAAACCCCCATTCTACAAAATAGATTTTTGTTTAATTAGTCAAGTATGGTGGTGCCCACCTGTAGTCCCAACTACTCAGAAGGCTGAGCTGGGAGGATTGCTTGAGCCCAGGAGGTTGAGGCTGCAGCAAGCTGGGATCACACCACTGCACTCCACCCTGAGCAACGAGTGAGATCCTATCTTAAAAAAAAAAAAAAAAAAAAGGACTGTTAACCCCACAGGGCCTGAACTATCCTGTTCATTCATTTGGAATTAGAAGCTCAGAATGGGGAACTTACAGCAATAGGAATTTTTTTTTTTTTTTTTTTTTTGAGACGGAATCTTGCTCTGTCGCCCAGGCAGTGGCGCGATCTCAGCTCACTGCAAGCTCTGCCTCCCGGGTTCACACCATTCTCCTACCTCAGCCTCCCAAGTAGCTGGGACTATAGGTGCCCGCCACCACACCCGGCTAATTTTTGTATTTTTAATAGAGACGGGGTTGCACCTTGTTAGCCGGGATGGTCTCCATCTCCTGACCTTGTGATCCGCCCGCCTCAACCTCCCAAAGTGCTGGGATTACAGGCATGAGTCACTGCACCCAGCCCTTTTTTTTTTTTTTTTTTTTTTTTTTGAGACGAAGTCTCCCTCTGTCCCCCAGGCTGGAGTGCAGTGCCGTAATCTCAGCTCAATACAGCCTCCGCCTGCTAGGTTCAAGTAATTCTCCTGCCTCAGCCTCCTGAATAACTGGGATTACGGGGGCCCGCCACCACACCCGGCTAATTTTTGTATTTTTAGTAGATTTTTTGTATTTTAGTTTCACCATGTTGGTCAGATTGTTCTCAAACTCTTGACCTCAGGTGATCTGCCCGCCTTGGCCTCCCAAAGTGCTGGGATTACAGGCGTGAGCCATTGCACCTGGCAGCAATGGGATTTTAGAGCCTCATTCATTCATTCATTCATTCAGCAAATATTGAACATCTACTAGGTACCAATCTCTCTTGCAGATGCTGAGGGTACAGGTGTGAGCAAAACAGACAGAAGATCCCTGCCCTTGTGGCACTGGCAGTCGGTTTCCAGGAGGATGTGACATATCTAGTGTGTGAGATGGTGAGAAGCACTATGCAGACAGAGAACGTAACAGGGCGAAAGGGCGGAAGAGCAGCCAGCCAGGGAGGGAGAGGAGGTGGCAGCTGAGGTGGAGTATCTGGGGGTAAAAGAACCCTCCAAGGAGTGTGCCCCACAAGAAGTTAAAAGTGGTGGGTTTGTTTGAGACAGGGTCCTCACTCCGTCACCCAGGCTGGAGTGCAGTGGCCCATTCTCGGCTCACTGCAACCTCCACCTCCTGAGTTCAAGCGACTCTCCCTAAAGTAGCTGGAATTATAGGCATGCAGCTAATTTTTGTATATTTAGTAGAGACAGGGTTTCACCATGTCGGCCAGGCTGGTCTCGAAATCCTGGCCTCAAGTGATCCACCCACCTTGATTTCCCAAAGTTCTGGGATTACAGGCATGAGCCACCGCCCCCAGCCTAAAGTGGTTTTTTTGTTTTAATCCTCCAAAGCCAGTAGTGCTCAGATGCCATTCATTCACTTTGCAGTGTTTATTGAGCACCTACTATGTGCTAGGCCCTGTTGTAGGTGCTGGGGATACAGTAGGGGAATAGCACAGACAAACCTCGGGGCTGGAGAGGGCAGACCCTCTAGCACCCAGGACCTGTTTGTTGAGTAACTGTTTGTTTTTTGGATTTGACCTATAAGATGTGAAAGAATGGCCAGTTTCTTCCAGGTTCTGCCTTTTCCTGATCCCTGCCTCTTTCCCTACTACCAAATCCCTTCCATTTAAAAATTTTAAATCCTGGTGAGGCACAGTGGCTCATGCCTGTAATCCCAGCACTTTGGGAGGCTAAGGTGGGCGGATCACCTGAGGTCAGGAGTTCAAGGCCAGCCTGGCCAAGATGGTGAAACCCCATCTCTACTCAAAATACAAAAATTAACCGAGTGTGGTGACACACGCCTGTAATCCCAGCTACTCGGGAGGTTGAGGCAGAATTGCTTCAACCCGGGAGGCAGAGGTTGCAGTGAGCCAAGATGGCGCCACTGCACTCTGGCCTGGGTGATACAGCGAGATAGACTCTGTCTCAAAAAAATAAAATCCTAAGACCTGTTATCTTCCTCCCCAACACTCAGTCTCAGTCTTAACCTCTTGTTCTTTTCACTGCCACCTTTTTTGTGTCATTTTGCTGTCTGGTCATCTATCCCTCAGGCCTCTTTGGAAGAAGTGAAGTCATTCTCCATTTGAAGAACCCTCAACGGTTCCCACTTACCACAAAGAGGAAGCTAACCTCCTTGACCCCAGCCTACTTTGCTGTCTCTGCAGTTCACACAGGCCCAAATGGCTTTCCTTGACCCTCATTGAGTGGCCTTCCCTGCTTGCCCAGCTAGGAAGGGGCCAGAGCCCTTAACCACCCTGATCCCAACCTCAGTGTCTTTGGGGGCCAGGCGGGTGATAAGTCGCAGCACCTGGGTGATAACTCTGCCTCAACCTCCCGAGTAGCTGGGATTACAGGTGTGTGTCACCACACCCGGTTACTTTTTGTATTTTGAGTAGAGCCGGAAGGGAGTGCCCTGTAGGAGGAGGGGTGTCCTTCCTCAGCCCCAGCCAGCTGTTGCTCCCAGGAGCCACGTATCCGGACTTCTGTCTGGAGCTTTAGACAGCAATCTCCAGGCCTTCTGTGTGGGCCACTACTTCCCATCTGAAATAACACTCTGTGGGCCAAAACAAACATGTGCCACAGCCAGATCTGGTCTGCAACAGGAGGCTGACCGCCACTGCTCTGCTCACCTGGGCCAAGCCCCGTGAAGATCCCCCTTGGACAAGTCCTTCCATGGAACTGTCACAGGGACCCTGGAGGGAGGCTGAAACATCCCCCCATTTTATAGATGGAGGAAGTTAGGCTTGGAAACAAGGTTGCCAGCTGGAAAGGGTGTCAGCCTTAAATAATGAGATTCAGAAAATATGATTAAGTACAGAGTTTATTGAAGCCTAAAGCTTGAGGATGGCCACCCGGGAGTGTGGATGCAAGTTGCTCCAAATAAACCCTTTGACTAGCTGTAATTACAAGTGGACTTTTTTCTTTGTGAGACAGGGTCTCACTCTGTCACTCAGTCTGGAGTGCAGTGTGTGATCATGGCTCACTGCAGCATCAGTTTCTCAGGCTCCCGGCCTTGAGTGATCCTCCTGCCACAGCCTCCCTAGTAGCTGGGACTACAGGCCCTAGCCACCTTGCCCAGCTATTTTTTTTTGAGATGGAGTCTCTTTCTGTTGCCCAGGCTGGAGTGCAGTGGCACAATCTCTGCTCACTGCAACCTCCGCCTCCCAGGTTCAAGCGATCCTTCTGCCTCAGCCCCCCAATAGCTGGTGTTATAGGCACGTGCCACCATGCTGGGCTAATGTTTATATTTTTAGTAGAGAGGGGATTTCACCATGTTGGCCAGGCTGGTCTCAAACCCCTGACCTCAGGCAATCTGCCTGCCTCGGCCTCCCAAAGTGCTGGGATTACAGGCATGAGCCACCACACCCAGCCTGCAAGTGGATTTTTAAGGACCAAAGAAGAGAGAGTTCCTAAATTGTTAACCAAGAATTTACATTAAAATAGTATAAGGTAGCTGCAGGTCTGGATCTGAAAAAAAGATAACAGGAGGTATTGATTGGCTATTGTATCACAAATTCCAGGAACAGGAAGCTAATGGGGAAGGCAGCTGGACAGGAACCACTGCCCCGGGCATGGGTGGAGGAGGTGTGTGACCAAAGTCCCCTGTTCACTGTACAGTCTCCCTGGGCCTGATACATTTCGCATAGTTCAGACTGATCTGAGCTATTTTTCTTTTCTCAAGGTGGGTGGGGGTGGGCCCCTCTGGACTGGAAAAGCCTCATTTTTCCCCCAAGTGACACACCTGAGTTTGTTTGAGTTGTGGGACTTGTGTGGAGATGATGTATTTATGTCACACTTCGGTCTTTGCTGATGGCTTTTTCTTTTTTAATTATCTTTTTTTTAATTTAAATTTTTTCTTTTAAGGTAGGCAGGGTCTCATTCTATTGCCGACGCTGGAGTGCAGTGGTGAGGTCTCTGGGTTCAAGCGATTCCCCTTCCTCAGCCTCCCGAGTAGCTGGGCATACAGGGGCCCGCCACCACGTCCCGCTAATTTTTGTATTTTTGGTATAGACGGGGCTTCACCATGTTGGCCAGGCTGGTCTCGAACTCTTGCCCTCAGGTGATCCGCCTACCTCGGCCTCCCAAAGTGCTGGGATTACAGGCATGAGCCACAGTGCCTGGCCTTTTTTTCTTTCTTTCTTTTTTTTTTCTTTTTCGAGAACGAGTCTCGCTCTGTTGCCCAGGCTGGAGTGCAGTGGCATGATCTCAGCTCACTGCAACCTCCACCTCCCGGGTTCAAGCGATTCTCCCACCTTAGCCTCCTGAGTAGCTGGGATTACAGGTGCCTGCCACCACGCCCAGCTGATTTTTGTATTTTTAGTAGAAATGGGGTTTTGCCGTGTTGGCCAGTCTGGTCTCGAACTCCTGGCCCCAAGTGAGCCTCCTGCCTCGGCCTCCCAAAGTGCTGGGATTAAAGGTGTGAGCCACCGCACCCGGCCTTATTTTATTTTTAATTTCCTTTCTTGTATTGCTATAATTCACTGATGACTTCTTACCCAAAGATCCTCGGCCTATCCCCACCCAAGGGGACTGCCTTCCACCAGCGACTGCTCATTAGGTTTACTCATTAGGGTGGTCTTCCCTGGGGTTCCTGTGTGTGTGATGCCAGGGCCTTTGCACCGCTTCCATGGCCCATCTCCCTCAGACAGAGCTGGGCAGTGGCGCTGGCCCTCGAAATGAGTCTTGTGCCCTGGGCCTTTCCTGGCCTGGAGGCTGAGTGCCAAGGCCACCTGTAATTAAACTGAGCTCCCTATGTTTACTCAGCAAGCACTGATCTCTCATCTCCTGGGGCCCTATGCTGAGTGTTCCACAGCTATTCTTTAATCTTTATAACAGCCTTTGGGACACAGGCACTATTATTAACCTCATTTTACAGCTGTGGAAACTGAGGCACAGAGACGTTAAGTGACCTGCACAAGATCGCAGAGCCAGGATTCAAACCTAAGAACTGTGGGCCACTCAGTCGCCATGCTGTACCGCCGTGCAGAGCAGAGGAAGATTTGTTCTTGTTCTTGTTTATATTAAAAGTGAGAAAACATGGGCCATATGCAGTGGCTCACGCCTGTAATCCCAGCACTTTGCGAGGCCTAGGCGGGCGCATCACAAGGTCAGGAGATAGAGACCATCCTGGCTAACACGGTGAAACCCCGTCTCTACTAAAAATACAAAAACTTAGCCGGGCGTGGTGGCCAGCACCTGTAGTCCCATCTACTCAGGAGGCTGAGGCAGGAGAATGGCGCGAACTCGGGAGGCGGAGCTTGCAGTGAGCCTAGATGGCGCCACAGCACTCCAGCCTGGGCGACAGAGCGAGACTCTGTCTCAAAAAAAAAAAAAAAAATTGGCCGGGCGCGGTGGCTCAAGCCTGTAATCCCAGCACTTTGGGAGGCCTAGACGGGCGGATCTCAAGGTCAGGAGATCGAGACCATCCTGGCTAACACGGTGAAACCCCCTCTCTACTAAAAAATACAAAAAACTAGCCGGGCGAGGTGGCGGGTGCCTGTAGTCCCAGCTACTCGGGAGGCTGAGGCAGGAGAATGGCGTGAACCCAGGAGGCGGAGCTTGCAGTGAGCTGAGATCCGGCCACTGCACTCCAGCCTGGGCGACAGAGAGAAACTCCGTCTCAAAAAAAAAGAAAACTTGAACTCGCATGATCCCAACAGCTTTATTCATCGGAGCCAAAAAGTCGAAACAACCTAAATGCCCATCAGCGGCTGAATGGATAAACAAAATGTGGTCCGTCCGTGCAGTGGAATATTACTGAGCCTTAAAGAAGAGTGAAGCACCAACACGTGTTATAGATGGATGAACCTGGAAAACAGGATGCCAAGTGAAAGAAGCCAGACACAAAGGCTACATAGTCTATTACATGAAATGTCCAGAAAGGGTACATCTACAGAGACAGAAAGTCAATTCGTGGCTGGGGGAATGGGAAGTGACTGCTTAATGGGTAAAGGGGTTACTTATGGGAATTAGAAAAATGCAAAAAAAAAAAGGCTGGGCCTGGTGGCTCAAGCCTGTAATCCCAGCACTTTGGGAGGCCGAGACGGGCGGATCACAAGGTCAGGAGATCGAGACCATCCTGGCTAATACGGTGAAACCCCGTCTCTACTAAAGAATACAAAAAACTAGCCGGGCGACGAGGCGGGCGCCTGTAGTCCCAGCTACTCAGGAGGCGGAGGCAGGAGAATGGCGTAAACCTGGGAGGCGGAGCTTGCAGTGAGCTGAGATCCAGCCACTGCACTCCAGCCTGGGCGACAGAGCCAGACTCTGTCTCAAAAAAAAAAAAAGAAAAGAAAAATGCCCAGGCCAGGTGCAGTGGCTCATGCTCATAATCCTAACAATTTGGGAGGCCGAGGCAGGTGGATTGCTTGAGCTCAGGAGTTTAAGACCAGCCTAAGCAACATGGTGAATCCCCATCTCTACAAAAAATACAAAATTAGCTGGGTTTGGTGGCTCGCACCTGTAGTCTCAGCTACTTGGGAGGCTGAGGTGGGGGGATCACTTCAGCTCCAGAGACAGAGTTTGCAGTGAGCAGAAATCATACCATTGCCCACCAGCCTGGACAGAGTGAGATCCTGTCTCAAAAAATCATACCCTAAAACTGATTATAGTAACAGATGTAAAACTCCAAATATACTTAAAGCCACTGAATTGTACTCTATTTTTTTTTATTTAAAAAATGGTATCTTTTTTTCTTTTTTTGTGACAGAGTCTCGCTTTGTCATCCAAGCTGGAGTGCAGTGGCGTGATCTCGGCTCACTGCAACCTCCGCCTCCTGGTTCAAGTGAACACGTCTGGCTAATTTTTATATTTTTAGTAGGGACAGGGTTTCACCATGTTGGCCAGGCTGGTCTTGAACTCCTGACCTCAAGTAGCCCACCCGCTTCGGTCTCCCAAAGTGCTGGAATTACAGATGTGAACCACTGCACCCAGCCTTAATTGTATACTTTAAATGGGTGAATTGTGTAGTGTAAGAAAAAAAAAAAACCTACGTAAAAAATGAGCAAAGGACCCGAAGAGACATTTTTCTAAAGAAGACATACAGGCAGCCAACAAACATATGAAAAAATGCTCAACATCACTAATCATCAGAGAAATGTAAATTTAAACCACAATGAGGTGCCATCTCACCCCAGTCAGAATGTCTGTTACTAAAAAGTCTAAAAACAACAGATGCTGGCGAGGTTTCAGAGTAAAGGGACCACTTACCCACTGTTGATGGGAATGTAAATTAGTACAGCCTGTATGGAAAACAGCATGGAGATTTCTCAAAGAACTAAAAATAGAACTACCATTCGGTCCAGGATTCCACTGAATATCCTCCCAAAGGAAAAGACATCATTGTATCCAAAAGACACCTGCACTTGTATGTTTATTGCAGCACTGTTCACAATAGCAAAGATATGGGATCAACCTAAGTGTCCATCGATGAATGGAGGATAAAGAAAATGTGGTCTATATCTACAAAGATTTCATGATGAAATTGCCAAAAGCAATGCAGCAAAAGCAAACATTGACAAATGGGATCTAATTAAACCAAAGAGCTTCTGCACAGCCAAAGAAACTATCCTCAGAGTGAACAGACAACCTACAGAGTGGGAGAACATTTTTGCAATCTATCAATCTGACAAAAGTCTAACATCCAGAAGCTACAAGGAACTTAAACAAATTTACAGGGAAAAAAAACCTTAAAAAGTGGACAAAGGACATGAACAGACACTTCTCAAAAGAAGACATTCATGTAACCAACGAACATATGAAAAAAAGCTCAACATCACTGATCATTGAGAAATGCAAATCAAAACAACAATGAGATACCATCTCACACCAGTCAGAATGGCCATTATTAGAAAGTCAAGAAACAGCCAAGCGCAGTGGCTCACTCTTTTAATCCCAGCACTTTGGAAGGCTGAGGCAGGTGGATCACGAGGTCAGGAGTTCGAGACCAGCCTGGCCAACACAGTGAAACCCCGTCTTTACAATAAATACAAAAATTAGCTGGGTGTGGTGGCAGGCACATGTAATCCCAGCTACTCTGGAGGCTGAGGCAGGAGAATCACTTGAACCCAGGAGGTAGAGGTTGCAGTGAGCTTAGATCGTGCCACTGCACTCCAGCCCAGGCAACAGAGTTAGACTCTGTCTCAAAGAAAGTCAAGAGGCCGGGCGCGGTGGCTCACACCTGTAATATCAGCACTTTGGGAGGCTGAGGCGGGCGGATCACAAGGTCAGGAGATCGAGACGATCCTGGCTAACAAGGTGAAACCCCGTCTCTACTAAAAATACAAAAAATTAGCCAGGCATGGTGGCGAGCACCTGTAGTCCCAGCTACTCAGAAGGCTGAGGCAGGAGAATGGTGTGAACTCAGGAGGCAGAGCTTGCAGTGAGCCGAGATTGTGCCACTGCGCTCCATCCAGCCTGGACGACAGAGTGAGACTCTGCCTTAAAAAAAAAAAAAAAGTCAAGAAACAACAGATGCAGGCAAGGCTGTGGAGAAATAGGAATGCTTTTACACTGTTATTGGGAATGTAAATTAGTTGAACCATTATGAAGACGGTATCACGATTCCTCAAAGATCTAAAACCAGAAATACCATTTGACCTAGCAATCCCTTACTGGGTATATACCCAAAAGAATGTAAGTCGTTATATTACAAAGATACATGCATGTGTATGTTCACTGCAGGACTATTCATAATAGCAAAGACATGGACTCAATCCAAATGCCCATCATGGATAGACTGGATAAAGAAAATGTACATATACACCGTGGAATACTACACAGCCATAAAAAGGAACAGGATCATGTCCTTTGCAGGGACATGGATGGCGCTGGAAGCCATTATCCTTAGCAAACTAACATAGGAACAGAAAACCAACCACCACATGTTCTCACTTATAAGTGGGAGCTGCACAATGAGAACACATGGACACGGGGAGGGGAACAGCACACACTGGGCCTGTTGTGGCGGGGTTGCGGGGGTGGGTAGGGAAAGGGAGACCATTAGGAAAAATAGCAAATGCATGTTCGGCTTACTACCTAGGTGATGGGTTGATAGGTGCAGCAAACCACCATGGCACATGTTTACCTATGTAAGAAACCTGCACATCCTGCACATGTACCCTGGAACTTACAGTAAAAAAAAAAGAAAGAAAATGTGGTACATATCTACCATGGAATAGTACACAGCCATAAAAAAGGATGGAATCATGTCTTTTGCACCAACACGGATGGAACTGGAGGCCATTATCCTAAGTGAAACAGAAAGTCAAATACCATATATTCTCACTTATAAGTGGAAGCTAAACAGCAGATATACATGGACACAAAGATTGGAATAATGGACAGTGGAGACTACAGAAGGTGGGAGGGAGGGAAAGGAGTGAGGGTTGAAAAATTAACTATTGGAGGCCGGGCACTGTGGCGCACGCCTGTAATCCCAGCACTTTGGGAGGCTGAGACAGGTGGATCACGAGGTCAGGCGTTCGAGGCCAGCCTGGCCAACATAATGAAACCCCATCTCTATTAAAAATATAAAAAAATTAGCCGGACGTGGTAGCGTGTGCCTGTAATCCCAGCTACTTGGGAGGCTGAGGCAGGAGAATCGCTTGAAGTTGGAAGGTGGAGGTTGCAGTGAGCCAAGATCACACCACTGCACTCCAGCCCAGGCAACAGTGTAAGACTCCGTCTCAAAAAAAAGAAAAATTAACTGTTGGAGGTCGGGTGCATTGGTGCATGCCTATAATCCCAGCACTGTGGGAGGATCAGGCAGGCTGCTCGCTTTGAGTTCAGGAGTTTGAGACCAGACTGGGCAACATGGCAAAACTCTGTCTCTACAAAATCAAAAATTAGCTGGGCATTGGTGGGGCACGCCTGCAGTCCCAGCCACTCAGGTTGCAGTGAGCCAAGATCGTGCCACTGTACTTCAGCCTGGGAGACAGAGTGAGACCCTGTAAAAAGAAAAAGAAAAATTAACTGTTGGGTACAATGTTTGCTATTCAGGTGATGGATACGCTAAAAGCCCAGACGTCACCTCAACGCAATATATGTATGTAAGAAACCGGCACTCACACCTGCTAAAAATATAATACTTTTTAATTTTTTATTTTAATAAAAAATAGAAACTTAAGGCCAAGGGGGTACGGATCACCTGAGGTCAGGAGTTCAAGACCAGTCTGGCCAACACGGTGAAACCCTATCTCTACTAAAAATACAAAAATTAGCTGGACATGGTGGCGGGCGCCTGTAATCCCAGCTACTCGGGAGGCTGAGGCACAAGAATCCCTTGAACCGGGGGTGGAGGTTACAGTGACCAAGATTGCACGACTGGCAACACAGCCAGACTCAGTCTCAAAAAAAAAGGAACTTGGGAAAAAATACTATATAGGGAGGGCTGTAGGTTTCATAGGAAGGTG
The DNA here is from genome assembly GCF_009764315.1 of Trachypithecus francoisi. NCBI lineage: Eukaryota > Metazoa > Chordata > Mammalia > Primates > Cercopithecidae > Trachypithecus > Trachypithecus francoisi. The sequence goes on from NW_022681457.1 coordinate 216,814, forward strand.
AGAGAAAGTATATTACTGAGCGGGGTGATGAAGATTATACTCAGCCTTTTTTTTTTTTTTTTTTGAGGCGGAGTCTCGCTCTGTCGCCCAGGGGAGTGCAGTGCCGGATCTCAGCTCACTGCAAGCTCCGCCTCCCGGGTTTACGCCATTCTCCTGCCTCAGCCTCCCGAGTAGCTGGGACTACAGGCGCCCGCCACGTCGCCCGGCTAGTTTTTGTATTTTTAGTAGAGACGGGGTTTCACAGTGTTCGCCAGGATGGTCTCGATCTCCTGACCTCGTGATCCGCCCGTCTCGGCCTCCCAAAGTGCTGGGATTACAGGCTTGAGCCACCGCGCCCGGCCATACTCAGCCTTTAAATGTTTTAAAATGTATTGTATGAAAAAATTTTTTAATTGATTTATTTTCAGATGATTCCCCCCCACTCAAAAAAAAAAACATTTTATGAAAATTTTGGGGTGGGCCGGGTGCAGTGGCTCACACCTATAATCCCAGCACTTTGGGAGGCTGAGGTGGGAGGATCACTTGAATCCAGGAGTTCAAGACCAGCCTGGGCAACATAGCGAGACATTGTCTCTACCAAAAAAAAAAAAATTACAAATTAGCCAGGTGTGGTGGTGCACGCCTATAGTCCCAGCCTGAACCTGGGAGGTCGAGGCTGCAGTGAGCTGAGTTGCCCACTGCATTCCAGCCTGGGTGAAAGTGAGACCCTGTCTGAGGAAAACAAAATTTAGTTTAAAGAAAATAAAACTTTTATTTATTTATTTATTTTTTTAATTTTAAAGGCAGGGTCTCACTCTATTGCCCAGGCTGGTCTTGAACTCTTAGGCTCAAGTATTCTTCCCACCTTGGCCTCCAAAAGTGCTGAGATTAAAGTCTTGAGCCACCACCCTGGCCATCATGTCAACTTTTTTTTTTTTTTTTTTCTTTTGAGACAGAATCTCGCTCTGTCACCCAGGCTGGAGTGCAGTGGTGCGATCTCGGCTCACTGCAAGCTCCGCCTCCCGGGTTCACGCCATTCTCCTGCCTCAGCCTCCCGAGTAGCTGGGACTGCAGGCGCCTGCCACCACGCCCGGCTAATTTCTTGTATTTTTTTTAGTAGAGACGGGGTTTCACTGTGTTAGCCAGGATGGCCTCGATCTCCCGACCTCGTGATCCGCCCGCCTCGGCCTCCCAAAGCGCTGGGATTACAGGCGTGAGCCACCGTGCCCGGCCCATGTCAACTTTTAAACATACAAGTGTAGGTAAGAAGAATGGCCTCGTGGCTGGGCACGGTGGCTCACGCCTGTAATCCCAGCACTTTGGGAGGCTGAGGCAAGCAGATCACGAGGTCGGGAGATTGAGACCGTCCTGGCTAACACGGCGAAACCCCGTCTCTACTAAAAATACAAAAAAGAAAAAAACTAGCCAGGCATGGTGGCAGGTACCTGTAGTCCCAGCTACTTGGGAGGCTGAAACAGGAGAATGGCGTGAACTCGGGAGGCAGAGTTTGCAGTGAGCTGAGATCACACCACTGCACTCCAGCCTGGGCGACAGAGCAAGACTCTATCTCAAAAAGAAAAAAAGAATGGCCTGGAGCCTCCCTCACCCTCCCCACCTAGACCCCCTTGACAATGGGTGACATATTTTGTTTTTTGCTGAACCATTTAGGAGTAACTTGAAATCATGACATTGCGACTTCATATCTTCTGGGAAAAATAGTGTGCATAGCCACAGTTTAATTGTCAACACCTAGGAATATGAACAGCAATTCCAAAATCATATGTAATATGACTTCATAGTACGTGTTATAGTAATATAATAGAATAGTCATTTTAGTCTTCTCTAAAATGTCTTTTCCAGGTGACTTTTTCAGAATCAGGATGCTGCAAAGCTGCCTACATTACATATGGAGCCTGCATTTCCCGTGGGGCCCCCTTTGTGGTGGCCCTGCCTGGAGGTGTCTGGGTCCCTCCCCCACCCAACTTCTTCACTCTCTGTCCTCTCTGCCCAGGAGCCCAGGATGTGCGAGTTCAAGTACTACCCGAGGTGCGAGGCCAGCTCGGGGGCACCGTGGAGCTGCCGTGCCACCTGCTGCCACCTGTTCCTGGACTGTACATCTCCCTGGTGACCTGGCAGCGCCCAGATGCACCTACAAACCACCAGAATGTGGCCGCCTTCCACCCTAAGATGGGTCCCAGCTTCCCCAGCCCGAAGCCCGGCAGTGAGCGGCTGTCCTTCGTCTCTGCCAAGCAGAGCACTGGGCAAGACACAGAGGCGGAGCTCCAGGACGCCACCCTGGCCCTCCGCGGGCTCACGGTGGAGGACGAAGGCAACTACACCTGCGAGTTTGCCACCTTCCCCAAGGGGTCCGTCCGAGGGATGACCTGGCTCAGAGTCATAGGTGAGCAGGGTAAGGGCGGGAGGCAAGGAGGTGGGTGGGAGGCAAGGAGGTGGGAGGGCCACGGTGTGGAAGCATCCCCTTGCGGGTCAGTTCCTCTCTTGGCTTCAGCTGTGAGGTTCACCTTCTCTGTGAGTTTCCATCCATCAGCAAATGTTCATTAAGCACCTACCATGTGCCAGATGCTTTTCTGTGTGCTGAGGATGCAGCAGGCAACCAGGCATTCTTGGAAAAAAACAAAAAAATAAGTATTGGCTGGATGCTGTGGCCCACCCCTGTAATCCCAGCACTTTGGAAGGCCGAGATGGGCAGATCGCCTGAGGTCAGGAGTTCAAGACCAGCCTGGCCAACATGGTGAAACCCTGTCTCTATGAAAAATACAAAAATTAGTGGGGTGTGGTGGCCCACGCCTATAATCCCAGCTACTCAGGAGGCTGAGTCAGGAGAATCGCTTGAACCCAGGAGGCAGAAGTTGCAGTGAGCCGAGAGTGTGCCACTGCACTCCAATCTGGGTGACAGAGCAAGACTCAATCTAAAAAAAAAAAAAAAGTATTGAGGTTGGGCGTGGTGGCTCACGCCTATAATCCAAGCACTTTGGGAGGCCGAGGCAGGTAGATTGAGCCCATGATGGTGCACAGATGTGGCCCCAGCTACTTGGGAAGCTGAGGTGGGAGGATCGCTTGAGACCAAGAATTTGAGGCTGCGGTGAGCTGTCATCATGCCACTACACTCCAGCCTGGGTGACAGAGTACGACCCTATCTCTAATAAATAAATAAAAGAGTAAGGCAGTTAAAGGGGCTGTGGAAGTTGGAGGGGGCCAAGTTGGAATTCTAGCTAAGGAGGTCTGGGGATATTTAGGCAGAAACTAGGAGAGGAGGAGCCCTGTGGGTATCTAAGGGAAGAGCGTTCCAGGCAGAGGGAACGGCAAGTACAAAGGCCCTGAGACAGGAATACCTGGAGTATTTGAGGGCCAGGAAGGAAGTCAGTGTGGCTGGAGGCATATGAGTGGGGGAAAGTAGGAAGCAACAAAGTCAAGGAGAGGATGGGGATAGGTTGCCAAAAGCCTTGTGAACTGTGAGAAGGCTTTGGCTTTTGCCCAGGGAGGACAAGAGCTGTAGTAAGCTGTAGATAAGCTCTGTTCTTAGCAACAGAGAGGTTTGATCTGGCTTGGGTTCTCAGCAGCTCCTCCTGGCTGTGTTGGGAGGGGAAAGGATGGGAGGTGCAAAACCACAGGGTAAGGCAACTGCAAAAGTCCAGGCCGGGCTGGATGCTGTGGCTCACGCCCATAACCCCAGCACTCAGAGAGGCTGAGGTGGGAGGATCCCTTGAGCCTAGTAATTTGAGACCATCCTAGGCAACATAGTAAGACTCTTGTCTCAACGACAAAAAAATTTTTTTTTTTTTTGAGACCGAGGTTCGCTCTTGTTGCCCAGGCTGGAGTGGAGTGGCGCAATCTCGGCTCACGGCAACCTTCGCCTCCCAGGTTCAAGCAATTCTCCTGCCTCAGCCTCCTGAGTAGCTGGGATTACAGGCTCCCACCACCACGCCTGGCTAATTTTTTTTGTATTTTTAGTAGAGATGGGGTTTCGCCTTGTTGGCCAGGCTGGTCTTGAACTCCTGACCTCAGGTGATCCGTCCACCTGGGCCTCTCAAAGTGCTGGGATTACAGGCGTGAGCCACTGCTTCCGCCCAGGAAAAAAAAAAATTGTTTTAATTAACCAGGCTCAGTGATTCACGCCTGTAATTTCAGTTACTCAAGAGGCTAAGGTGGGAGGATCACCTGACTCATACCTGTAATTTCAGCTACTCGAGAGGCTGAGGTGGGAGGATCACCTGAGCCCAGGAGGTTGAGGCTGCAGGGAACTGATTGTGCTACTACACTTAATCCTGGACAACAGAACAAGACCCTGTGTTAAAACTAGTCCAGTCCAGGCGGGAAGTAATGGTTTAGAAGTAGGGGACACCTTGGCCTCATTGAGATAGGATGTGCAGGGAAGGCGTCTTAATCAAGTCTGGAGTCTGAGAGGGAGCCCACCTTTGGGCACAGCAGAGGGGCACAGGCACAAAAAGCTGGGAAGTAGGCGTGAGCTGGGAGCTGGGCATCTTCCAGGAATGGAAAGGGGGCTGGTGAGGATAGGCAAGGGCTTGAGTGACCTTCAGCAGGGCCACATTACACGGGCTTCACAGGTGGAGGCAAGGAGGCTGGACTACGCTACGCCCTCAGTATGGTTAAGAGCCATGGGAGGTGTCAAGCCACAGGAGAGATCTGGTCAGACGTTTGAGGTTGGAAAAAATGAGTGGCATCTATGTGAGGAGCGATTGGAGGAGTGGACAGAGTTAGAAGGGAGCTGGGAAGAGAGGCAAGAGGAGGCATTGCTGAGAAGATGGATGAGGCAGTGGGGGCAGAGGGAAGCGGGCGGCCTAGAGAGGTGTTTTTAGGAGATAGTAGGTGCTGGGCTCGCCCGTGGATTGAGGGGGAAGCAGGATCAGAGAGGAGTCCCAGGCCTGGCGCGGCGGCTCACGCCTATAATCCTAGCACTTTGGGAGGCCAACGCGGGCAGATAGCTTTGAGGTCAGGAGTTTGAGACCACTCTGGGCAACATGGTGAGGCCCCATCTCTACAAAAAAAAATAATTAGCCAGGCATGGTGGCCCACACCTGTAGTCCCAGCTACTCAAGAGGCTGAGGTGGGAGGATCACTTGAGCCTGGGAAGCAGAGATTGCAAGTGAGCCAAGATTGCACCACTGCACTCCAGCGCAAGACCCCGTCTCAAAAAAAAAAAATAGGACTCCCAGTAGGAGAGTGACTGACACTTGGCAAAAATAGATAAGGCAGGGAAGATTTTTTTTGAAGGATGCTTTTCTTCCTTTTGTTTTTCTTTTTCTTTTTTTTTTTTTTTTGAGACAAAGTCTCACTACATTGCCCAGGCTAGACTCAAACTCCTGGGCTCAAGGGATCCTCCTACCTCCGCCTCCTGCGTAGTTGGGACTACAGGCATGAGTCACCACATCCAGCTACAAATGCTGTTTCTTTAAATCTTGGAAGTCCCCTGGGAGCCCACCTTCCCTAGGCAACTTCCCAGAAGCCACATCATTCTGGATGTCCTTTTTTCCCCCTTCTCAGCCCAGAGCGTCTGAAAGGTTGCCCTGTGCTGTCCTTGAGTAAACACTTCCCTGTCCAGTGACACATGAAACCACAGTTGTTTTCCATAACACAAAGGACAGCTCTCTCCTCCCCACCCTCCCAAATGCCCCTCTTCTGATGCAATCATTTGTTCTCTTCCAGAGATAACTTTAGGGCTGGGCACGGTGGCTCACACCTGCACTTTGGGAGGCTAAGAGGCAACAAGAGCAAAACTCCGAATCAAAATAAATAAATAAATAAACAGATTCAGAAGATATGATGAAGTGTAGGGTTTAATCAAGGGCAAGGCTTGAGGATGACCACCTGGGAGCATAGATTGACATTGTCCTGAAAATACACTTCAAGCAGGGGCCAAGGCAAGGAGCTTTTGCAAGTGAGCTTTTGTTTGTTTGTTTGTTTCTTGGAGAGAGGGTCTCCAAAAATAAAAGTAAAAATTAGCCAGGGATGGTGGCGCACACCTGTAATCCCAGCTACTCGGGAGGCTAAGGCGGGCAAATCACTGAAACCAGGAAGAGGAGGTTGCATTAAGCTGAGATTGAACCACTGCACTCCAGCCTGGGTGACAGAGCAAGACTCCATCTCAAATTAAAAAAAAAGAGAGGCCGGGCACGGTGGCTCAAGCCTATAATCCCAGCACTTTGGGAGGCCGAGACGGGCGGATCACGAGGTCAGGAGATCGAGACCATCCTGGCTAACACGGTGAAACCCCGTCTCTACTAAAAAAATACAAAAAACTAGCCGGGCGAGGTGGCGGTGCCTGTAGTCCCAGCTACTCAGGAGGCTGAGGCAGGAGAATGGCGTAAACCCAGGAGGCAGAGCTTGCAGTGAGCTGAGATCCGGCCACTGCACTCCAGCCTGGGCGACAGAGCCAGACTCCGTCTCAAAAAAAAAAAAAAAAGAAAAGAGAGAGATAACTTCAAAAGCTTCTATATACACACTGGGGCAGAAGTAAGGAACAAAGCAGCCAAAGCCTCTGTCTTCATAATGTGTGAGCCACTGAGAGATGGATGGTTGGTCAGAGTCGGCGGTCAGCAAAGTGCCCTTGAGGAAGAGGGGCTTGGAGTGGGGTCTGGAGAAGGAAGCCAAAGCAATCCAGGCACAAAATCACCAACCAAAACCCCAAAGTGGGTGGGAGCAGAGACTGAGGAGGGCGTGGGTGGGGAGCACATGGAGTGGCCAGGGGAGGTGGCCATGGGGAAATGCTGGGTTTGGACCCTGAGTCACTATTCTAACAGCTTGGAGGGCGGCCAGGAGGACGTGGGGAGGCTTGTTGGATGCTCCACGATGGTCGAGGGAAGGCGGTGGGAAGGGAGAGCTGGGAAGAAGGGGAGAGTCAGACTGTGTTGAGAAGTTCAGAGGTGGATACCCAGGTCCAGAAAGCAACGGAACATGTGAGTCTGGGTGGGGGACACACAGTATAAGCATGAGCTGCTATTCTTCCTGGAGGTTTGTTTTTGTGATTTTTTTTTCCCATGTTTTCCAAGAGGATAAGGTGAAAAGGGTATTAAAAAAAAGGACCGACTTTGAAAATTTTCTGCCTTTATCACACTTCCGGTCATACAATCATCTAATGATGACTACAGGAAAAGGAACCGGGGGCCTTTTCAGCTGGAACTTTGAACCACATTACTCAGTTACTCAGCCTTGGCTTATTTTTTTTTTTTTTTTCTGAGACAGAGTCTCGCTCTGTCACCCAGGCTGGAGTGCAGTGGCATGATCTCGGGCCACTGCAACCTCCGCCTCCTGGGTTCAAGCAATTCTCATGCCTCAGCCTCCTGAGTAGCTGGGATTACAGATGCATGCCACCAGGCCTGGCTAATTTTTGCATTTTTAGTAGAGACGAGGTTTCACCATGTTGGCCAGGCTGGTGTTAAACTCCTGGCCTCAAGTGATCCACCCTCCTCAGCCTCCTAAAGTGCTGGGATTGCAGGTATGAACCACCATGCCTGACCAGCTTTTTTTTAAATCTCAGCCTCCTCCAGGCTTTTGGACCCTGTCTCTGCATCTCTGGCAAGGTGAAGAGACAGTATACCGAAATGGCCAGGCCAGGCACCTGTAACCTCAGAGCTTTGGGGGGCCGAGGTGGGAAGATGGCTTGTGCTCAGGAGCTTGAGATCTGCCTGGGCAACATAGCAAGAACTCATCTCTACAAAAAAAAAAAAATTAAAATTAGCTGGGCATGGTGGTGCATGCCTGTGGTCCTGGCTACTCTGGAGGCCAAGGAGGGAGGATCACTTGAGCCTAGGGGGTGAAGGCTGCAGCAAGCTATGATCACGCCACTGCACGCAAGCCCAGGTGACAGAGCAGGCCCCTGTCTCTAAAAAATAAAGTAAAATAAAATGGGCAACGCTTGGATAGGGCAGTGCGGGCCAGACAGTACCCTAAGCCATTTACCTATTAGTGTAGTATTTAATTCACACAACAATCCTCGGGGTGGGTACTTTCATTATCCCCATTTTACAAAAGAAGAGACAGCTACGGAGTTGCAAAAACACTTACCCCAAGCCAGGCCACTAATAAGCAGCAGAGCTTGGATTGGAACCCCAGCGGTTAGGGCCTAGCCACCCTGCTCCTCTGCTGAGTGTTGGTTGAATGACTGCAGGTGAGGAGTGATGCACCCCCTCTCATCCTCTCCCCAGCCAAGCCCCAGAACCACGCTGAGGCCCAGGAGGTCACATTCAGCCAGGACCCTGTGCCAGTCGCCCGCTGCATCTCCAAAGAGGGCCGCCCACCTGCCCGGATCTCCTGGCTCTCGTCCCTCGACTGGGAAGCCAAAGAGACCCAGGTGTCAGGGACCCTGGCCGGCACTGTCACCGTCACCAGCCGCTTCACCTTGGTGCCCTCAGGCCGAGCAGATGGTGTCACGGTCACCTGCAAAGTGGAGCATGAGAGCTTCGAGGAGCCAGCCCTGATACCTGTGATCCTGTCTGTACTCTGTGAGTGCATCGGGGGTGACCCCTCCCCCATCAAAACTGCCTGCACTGGCTTCTCCAAAGCACTGTCTACATGTCTCTGAATGTTGTCTGCATGGGTTCCCTGAAGCCAAATTCTGCACAACCTTCCTGCTATTGTCTACACTGGCTCCCATGGGCAAATCTACATACTTTCCCCTCATTGTCTACACTGGCTTTACTGGGTTCATGCCATGCCATGCCTAGTCTGTGGTAAACTGGGATGGGCTTGCAAGAGCCAGTTTGACACATTTCTTTCCAATTCTACATCCAATGAAGCCTTCTCAGTAGCTAGAAATCTACCTTGGGGAATATTTACACCAAGGAAATTGGCAAACCCTAAAAATGGGGGCTTCCTTTATTCCCCAGAGAGTTGGTTTACCAGCAAAGAGCTGCCCCCAACAGTGTCTTTTCTGGCTCCCATGGGCCCCGGTTGACACTGCCCCTGGACCGTCCGGGTCAATCATGCTGGGCCATGTCTACATGTCTACACTGCCCAACCTAACATCATCTCCACACCTTCCCATACTTCTGCCTTGACTTCCCTAGGCACTGTCTATACCGTGTCTCCCAGAGTCTCTACACCGACCCCTGATCCCTGATATTATTTACATTGCCCCCACCCCCCGGGCCCTGTTGATCCTGACATCTCCCACTGGGATTTTTGCTAGCTCTTCCAGAAACTGCCTATACTTACACCTTGTAATATTACCCAGAGAGGCCACCCTGGCACTCTTCACACAGAATCCCTCAAATACTGGCTTAACCACCTCTTCCACCACTGTCCAAAATGACCACATACTCCAACTCAGCGTTGTCTACACTAGCTCCCCAGGCAATGCCTCCACTTACACAGATTCCCTAAGCCAAGTCTATACCGGTTCTCCCAGACAACATGCATCACATGCGTCCATAAGTGCACCAGCTCCCCTGAGCCTCGTCTGTGCCAGTTTCTTCCCGGGACCTACACTGGTTGCCCAAACCCTGTCTTGACATCCTCCTTCCATGTCAGAAACACGGACACAGGCTGGATGTGTTGGCTCACACCTGTAATCCCAGCATTTTGGGAGGCCAAGGCAGGCGGATCACTTGAGGTCAGGAGTTTGGCACCAGCCTGGGCAACATAGTGAAACCCTGTCTCTGCTAAAAATACCAAAATTAGCTGGAATTGTTGGTACATGCCTGTAATCCCAACCACTTGGGAGGCTGAGGCGGGAGGATGGCTTGAGCCCAGGATGCAGAAGTTGCAGCAAGCCAAGATCACCCCACTGCTCTCCATCCTGGGCAACAGAGCAACATCCTGTCTCAAACACACACACACACCACACACACACACACAATTTGTAGTGGCTCCCTCAGGCACTGCCAGCACTGAACAATAACTCCCACAAAATTATCCACAGTGGTTTCCCTGAACAGCGTCTACACCGACATCAGCATACACAACCTGGACTGATTTGCCCCAGATGGTTTTGACTGCTGTACCTCCTGCCAACCCGCCCCGTTTCTTTAGCATTCCTGTCCATCTGCTAACCTTTCCACCCACTCTGGGATTCTCTTCCTTGCTGATCCAGTCCCCACATTTCCCGCAGACCCTCCTGAAGTGTCCATCTCCGGCTATGATGACAACTGGTACCTCGGCCGTACTGATGCCACCCTGAGCTGTAACGTCCGCAGCAACCCAGAGCCCACAGGCTATGACTGGAGCACGTGAGTCATGTGTCCTCGGAACCCTGGGTCTGAGGGAGGCAGGGCTGGGGCCTGGACTCCTGGGTCTGAGGGAGGAGGGATGGGGGCCTAGACTCCTGGTTCTGAGGGAGGAGAGGCTGGGGCCTGGACTCCTGGGTCTGAGGGAGGAGAAGCTGGGGGCCTGGACTCCTGGGTCTGAGGGAGGAGAGGCTGGGGCCTGGACTCCTGGGTCTGAGGGAGGAGAGGCTGGGGCCTGGACTCCTGGGTCTGAGGGAGGAGGGGCTGGGGCCTGGACTCCTGGGTCTGAGGGAGGAGGGATGAGGGCCTGGACTCCTGTGTCTGAGGGAGGAGAGGCTGGGGCCTGGACTCCTGGATCTGAGGGAGGAGGGATGGGGGCCTGGACTCCTGGGTCTAAGGGAGGAGGGATGGGGGCCTGGACTCCTGGGTCTGAGGGAGGAGAGGCTGGGGCCTGGACTCCTGGGTCTAAGGGAGGAGGGATGGGGGCCTGGACTCCTGGGTCTGAGGAGGAGAAGCTGGGGGCCTGGACTCCTGGGTCTGAGGGAGGAGAGGCTGGGGCCTGGACTCCTGGTCTGAGGGAGGAGAGGCTGGGGCCTGGACTCCTGGGTCTGAGGGAGGAGAGGCTGGGGCCTGGACTCCTGGGTCTGAGGGAGGAGAGGCTGGGGCCTGGACTCCTGGGTCTAAGGAGGAGGGATGAGGGCCTGGACTCCTGTGTCTGAGGGAGGAGAGGCTGGGGCCTGGACTCCTGGATCTGAGGGAGGAGGGATGGGGGCCTGGACTCCTGGGTCTAAGGGAGGAGGATGGGGCCTGGACTCCTGGGTCTGAGGGAGGAGAGCTGGGGCCTGGACTCCTGGGTCTGAGGGAGGACGGGCTGGGACCTGGACTCCTGGGTCTGAGGGAGCAGGGGCTGGGAGCTTGGACTCCAGTGTCTGAGAGAGGAAGGGCTGGGGTCCTGGACTCCTGGGTCTGAGGAAGGAGGGGCTGGGCCTAAACTCCTAAGTCCTCCAGGATGAAGGGAGCTTGCATTTCGGCAATTTGGGGTCTCCAGGAGTACTTAGGTCCCTGCAGCTTGGCTCCTGGTGGGTGTATCTTCAGGGATGAGACCTGTGCTCCCCTCTCGACCTTGGTATCCCTCTCACCTGACCCCACACCCCTCCAGGACCTCAGGCATCTTCCCGACCTCTGCAGTAGCCCAGGGCTCCCAGCTGGTCATCCACGCGGTGGACAGTCTGTTCAATACCACCTTCGTCTGCACAGTCACCAATGCCGTGGGCATGGGCCGCGCTGAGCAGGTCATCTTTGTCCGAGGTGAGTGGGTCTTGGGGGCCGTGTGTGGAGACCTGGGTCTGCTCCCCCAGAGTTCCGCCCTTCAGGATTTGGGGACTGCACTGGGGGAGGCTGCGCCGCCGGCCTGGGAGGGATGCAGACCCGCCTGGCTGAGGGGAGATGAGGGTTGGCCTTCCCCTCATGGCCTCAGACTGAGGTCTGAATTTGGGGTGTCAGGGTAAGTGAAGCCAGTAGAGTTGGGGATTGAGGACTTTGCTCGGGGTTCCTAGAAAGTAGAGGCCTGGCTAGGATCCTCACGAAGAGACCCAAGGAAGCTGCCCTGGGCTCCAGCTCCTGAGAAAGACGCAAACCTAGAATCAGGCACGCAAACCTCAAAGAGACAGAAACCAAGAGCTCCCACCCTTAGAAACACGAACCAGCCCCAAGGCACGGAGCCAAAGAGGAAAAGCGCGAAGCCAGACCATCACCCAGTGATGGAAACTGGGTCAAACTCACAGCTGCAGAGCCACACACCTAGAGGGAGGCCGGGACTGTTAACAGAGCCATGCTCCCTGGGACAGAGAGACCCATGGGCCCCGGAGCTGGGGCCAGAGACCCCTCCTGTCAAAGCCACAGCTGGCAGGACCCACAGCCACAGACACTCCCTGTGCTGGGAAATTCTGTTGCAGAGATGCATCAGATTCCAGACACTCACCTGGATAGTAACCCTGCACACTCAAACCCATTGTCACCAAGACACACACCCAGGAGGAAAGCGGCACTGGCCAAGACAGACTGAACGAAGCCAGATGACAACTGTGACAACTGGAAAGGGCCTTTTTCTTTTTTTGTTTTTTTTGCGATAGAGTCTTGCTCTGTCGCCCAGGCTGAAGTGCAGTGACGTAATCTCAGCTCACTGCAACCTCCGCCTCCCGGGTTCAAGCAGTTATCCTGCTTCAGCCTCCTGAGTAGCTGGGACTACATGCACTCACCATCAAGCCCAGCTAAGTTTTGTATTTTTGGTAGAGACAGGGTTTCACCATATTGGTCAGGCTGGTCTCGAACTGCTGACTTCCGGTGATCTACCCGCCTTGGCCTCCGGAAGTGCTGGGATTACAGGCATGAGCCACTGCACCTGGCCAGAAAGAGACACGCTTACAAACACCTGAGGGCAACGGTCCATGCAGCACACCTGTGCAAACACGCAATGTGCAGGTCCCCTAGAAACATGACCGAAGGTGTAAGGACAAACTCCCACACAGGGGCTGTCCTGTCATGCAGACAGAGTAGCCACGGAGGGACGGAAGCAGACTCCTTTACTGGGTCATAATCTTAGAATGCACACACAACCTTGCAGGGACACCCAAGAGAAAACAGACCCCTCTTCAGGAATCCAGATACAGCCAGGGAGATCGGACACCCCTATGGGAAACACTACAGACAGCAAACCCAGAGAGACCGCTGCCCCGCTCTGGGCTCGCCTGACGCGCGAGGATGCGCACGAGTCCCCGGAGGGAGACATCACACAGACACGCTGGGGCAAAACTAATCCGGGACAGCAATGGCTGCCCACGGAGGAATGTCATCCCTCACTCAGACGGAAAATCAAAAGACATCCTGGGAGAAGCTTGTGCCCGGGAACTCTCCCGAAACTCCCCGAAACTCCTCCGAAACTCTCCAGAAAGTCCGTTAGGGAGATTCTCATTCAACAAATATGTGTTTCCTGTTTGCTAGGCACTCTCGCTGAGGTTAGGAATACAATGGTGAATGAGCCACAGTCCCTGCCCTCAGCAGCACACCCAGGGGAGGGTCAGCTCCACCCACCCAGACAGACACCCAACTGGAAATACACCCCTAACCTCTACCCCAGATCATCTGAGAAGCTGATCCCCTGCCCACACACCCAGCAGGTGGCTCCAAGGTCGGAGCCTGCAGAACACAGACGCAGTAGAGAAAGACTCAGCGCTGTGGAAAGACACCCCCACCTCCCCACGACGGTGGCCACGGAGCCACCCCCAGCGGACAACACCATTACAAAGACACGTGCCTACAGATAATGCCTGCAGAAACGTGCGTGCTCCAAGCACACTAGAAATCCCGTCGCAAGCAGTGAGTGCCCCGACAGCCACAGCCAGAGGAGACACACTCAAAGCTCCTGGGGTCACTCTCAGAGGGTCTCTGAGCCACGAACCCACATCCAGGCACACACAGAGTCGTCACAGAAACACAGTATGGAGTCCACAGCAGCACGAACATAGGTACATATGCCGCACCGCAGGACAGATCTGTCTTTAGGGAGACTCAGATAACTTTTTATTTTTAATAGAGACAGGGTCTCATTATGTTGACCAGACTGGCCTTGAACTCCTGGCCTCAAAGCATTCCTTCTGCCTCGGCCTCCCAAAGTGCTGGGATTACAGACATGAGCCACCACATGAGCCTGATTCAGAACTTTCAACCCTAGACATGAACAGACTTAGCTTAGAGCTCCAAAACACCAACGCCACCTCCAGAAACAGAGACAAGCCTCCCGAGATAGGCTCAACCTGGTCCAGTTAGTGACCAGCACTTCCATTACAGAGAAAAATCTGTTTCACTCCTCAACCCAGTGTATAGCTAGAGACGTATATACCACCCTACCCCCCGCCAAAAAGACTGTATCCTCCTTTTTTTTAATGCTATTTGTGAGTCACTAAGCTGATTTGACAGCCCACTGGGTCATGACCCCCTGTTTGAAAACAACAGAAACAGATGTCCTTCCTGGGTCTCAGCCCCTCCCGTGAGTAGAGGTGTAGAGGTGGGGTCAGGTGTGGGTGAACCCCCACCCCCGCTGTCCCAGTTAGGCCCTGCATGCAGATATGGGGGAAGTGGAGGTGGGTAGGTTCTGGTTACATTGATTTCTGTCCCTGGCTTGGGGCCCAGGAGCCCCATCCCCCTGCTCACACTTCCCTCCTCAGCACTTCATGGCTTCCTCTCTCTCTCCGCCTCCCCCCTCCCTCCCATCCTCCCTGGCTCAACCCCTGCAGGGAGCACTAAGGAAGTCCTACTGTCCGGGTCTGTGAGAACCCCATTTTACACGCTGGGGATGAGTGGCCCAGAGAGGAGGCAGCCACGGCACTTGGAATAAATGCTCCCAGCCCCTCGAGAGGGCAGAATTATCAGGAATCTGTGGCCCTCTGCAGAGAGCTTTGGGATCAGACAGCCTCCCACTGAAATCCAACTGTCCTCCCCCAGGGGGTGTGCCCCCAAGCTTGTAGCTGTGTGAGGATCCCACAGCACATTCAGGGAGGGCTGCGAAGTCACGTGGCGCCAGGGTCCCGGCCAGTGACCGGGCGGCCAGATCGACTGCATCCGAATAGCCAGCTTCCACTCAGCTACAGCGATTGCCAGACATGGGAGTTTAGTGTTGCCAGATCTGATTTTTCCCCCCTAAGAGAAACCTGGATTTTTAAGTGAAATCGCCTGATTTTTGAAAGGTTGGCTAGCAATTTAAATTTTGCAAAACGCCAACACCTGGGGACCACTGGTTGGCATCCCCTCCTTGTACAAGTGGTGCTCAGGCTGTAGTGAAGGGCGGAGGGGCTTCCCCTTCCCCCCCACTCCTCTTCCTCCACCATTCTTCTGCTTAGAGTCACCCCCTAATTATGGTCACTCCCACTCCCTCCCTCCCCGCCTATCCTGCGTCTCCCCACCCCCTCACTCCGCAGAGCTATCCTCATGACCTTGTGTCTCCCTTTCTCTCTCTCTCTCACCGCTCCTTCTCTCTCTCCTCAGAAACCCCCAGGGCCTCGCCCCGAGACATGGGCCCGCTGGTGTGGGGGGCCGTGGGAGGGACACTGCTGGTGCTGCTACTTCTGGCTGGGGGGTCCTTGGCCTTCATCCTGCTGAGGGTGAGGAGGAGGAGGAAGAGCCCTGGAGGAGCAGGAGGAGGAGCCAGCGGCGACGGGGGATTCTACGATCCGAAAACTCAGGTGTTGGGAAATGGGGACCCTGTCTTCTGGACACCAGTAGTCCCTGGTCCCATGGAACCAGATGGCAAGGAGGAGGAGGAGGAGGAGGAGGAGGAAGAGAAGGCAGAGAAAGGCCTCATGTTGCCTCCACCCCCAGCACTCGAGGATGACATGGAGTCCCAGCTGGATGGCTCCCTCATCTCACGGCGGGCAGTTTATGTGTGACCTGGACACAGACAGAGACAGAGCTGGGCCCAGCCCTCCCGCCCCCAACTGGGCCACGCCGGCCTAGGGTTCCAGACTGGTTGGACTTGTTCGTCTGGACAACACTGGAGTGGAACACTGCCTCCCACTTTCCTGGGACTTGGAGGGAGGTGGAACGGCACACTGGACTTCTCCTGTCTCTAGGGCTGCATGGGGAGCCCAGAGAGCTGAGTAGTGGGGATCCAGAGAGGACCCCCGCCCCCAGAGACTTGGTTTTGGCTCCAGCCTGCCCCTGGCCCCGTGACACTCAGGAGTTAATAAATGCCTTGGAGGAAAACATTGGGGGTGTCTTGTAATACATCAGACCCCCTCTTTGGGTGGTGGGGAAAGAGGGGGTGGGACAGGGACTCCCAGGTCCCAGGGCTGGGAAGAGCCGATCCACGTCCCCGGGGAATGAGAGCCTGGAAGGGGTTAGACTGGCGAAGGCTGTGGGGCTCGGACCACTTGGATCCTTGAAAGACGCATAGGACGGCCGAGAACCACGAGGCTCGTGGAACTAGGACTCAGGTCACTGAACTGTGGGCTCAGAGACCTGGACATTTGGACTTCTGAGTCCCAGGACAGAGGCTACCTTTCTGGATGGTGTGGCCAGACCGGTCGGAGGCCGGAGTTCTCTGGACTCCTGGACCCTCGGGTGCAGGTGGGGGTGGGGACAGCAGGGGCTCAGTCAGGTTCCTGCGTCCTGAGAGAATAGGAGGCCAGAGGGCTGTGATCCAATGGAGACTCAGACCTCAACTCCCCCAGGTTGCTGGGGGTCTCGGGAGGGGAGGGCTGCTCCCCACTCCCATTCTTAGGGACCCTAAGGGCATGGGGCAGGCAGGGGGTGCTGGGGAAGTCCCACCTCTGGCCACCCCCACTGTGGCTTCCCCCACCTGCTTCTCCATCCTTGCCCC
The DNA here is from genome assembly GCF_009764315.1 of Trachypithecus francoisi. Lineage (NCBI taxonomy): Eukaryota > Metazoa > Chordata > Mammalia > Primates > Cercopithecidae > Trachypithecus > Trachypithecus francoisi. Next base: position 233,368 of record NW_022681457.1, read on the forward strand.
CAGGGATCACCCCAAGGGACTTTTCAGTGACTCTCTGGGAGTGGCGGCAGCTCCCTCCAGCTCAACTGGAAAAGCAAAGACAGACGGGGTCCTTGAACTCCCAGGCTCAGTAAGGGGCAGGTTTTTACCCGTGTCACCTCTGCTCTCCCAAGCCTCCGTGCCTCCTCTGTAACACGGGGCAGGTGTTCATATCGGCCCCACAAGGCTGTCACAGGACCCAGTAAGGACATGCCCGTGATGCCCTCATGCAGCCTCGTCGACCTCCACAGACCCCACCAAGCCCTGTGCCAGGCGGTGCTGGGGCTGCAGCTATGACCTGCACAGACCCAGTCCCGTCCTCCAGTGCGCATTGCCATGATGACCACAAGAATAGCAGCAGTATGTTTAGGATGAAGGTGTGTGTGTGGACCGAGGGGCAGTCTCTCTCTCACTCCCCCACCCGCTGAAGCCCTCCAGAGGATGTCAGGCTGTGGAAGGGGAGCAGTGAAGATCCAATAGTCCAGCGTCCTCTGGAAGCTTCCTCCTCATCTGCAGAGTGAGGCTGATGCGTGCGTGACCCCCATGGGCTCTTCCATACGTGTTATTGTCTGTACTTGCCCGGTTGTTTAGTCTGTACTCGCCCACCCACCCCACCCGGGCAACAGGAGGGCAGGGGCGGGGAATTGTGTCCGCCTGGCACACAGTGGATCCTTCAGTGCCATGCTGGGTCGTCCTTACACACCCACCAAACACCTACTGTGTGCCAGACCTCGGGTGCATGGTCTAGTGTGAAAATTGGCAAGTAAACAGGTAGTTGCTCCAAAAACTTCCACTAGGGAAGACTTGAGATATGGAAATAGGAAGTGCTAGGAAGGAAGGAGAGGGCCAGGAGCACACGGGCTTCTCGATCCCTTTTCCTGTCTTGTGTTTTTTTGTTTTGTTTTGTTGTTTTGTTTTGTTTCTGAGACAGTATCTTGCTCTATTACCCAGGCTGGAGTGCAGTGGTGCGATCTCGGCTCACCACACCCTCCACCTCCCAAGTTCAAGCAATTCTCCTGTTTCAGCCTTCTGAGTAACGCACCCAGCCATTCTTTTTTTTTTTTTTTTTTAAGAAGTGGGGTGGTCTCCCTATATTACCCAGACTGGGCTCAAACTCCTGGGCTTAAGCGATCAATCCTGCCACTTCAGCCTCCAAAAGTGCTGGGATGACAGGTGTGAGCCGCTGTGCCTGGCCCCCAGCTAATTTTTTTTTTGAGACGGAGTTTCGCTCTTGTTGTCCAGGCTGGAGTGCAATGGCGCAATCTTGTCTCACGGCAACCTCCACTTCCTGGATTCAAGCGATTCTCCTGCCTCAGCCTCCTGAGTAGCTGGATTTACAGGCATGCACCAGCACGCCCGGCTAATATTTTGTATTTTTAGTAGAGACAGGGTTTCTCCATGTTGATCAGGCTGGTCTCAAACTCCCGACCTCAGGTGATCCACCCACCTCGGCCTCCCAAAAGGCTGGGATTACAGGTGTGAGCCACCACGCCCAGCCGGCCCCCCGCTAATTTTTTAAATTTTTTCTAGAGATGAGGTCTTGTGCTCGTCACCCTGGCTGATCTTGAACAATCCACGCGCCTTGGCCTCCCAAAGCACTGGGATTACAGGCGTCAGTCACTGCCCCCGGCTCTAACCCCTTTCCTGATAAGTGGAAGGAGATTCTAGTACCCAGAGGTGATTCTGGATCCCAGAATTCTGCCCCCGCATTCTCTGCCTTCTAGCCGCCCCCGTCCTGTCTCCTCTCATCTCCCCACTCCCCCGCCTCATTCTGCCCCAGCTACATGGTCTACATGCTGTTCTTTAAAAACAACACAAGCCAGGCCGAGCATGGCATAATCCCAGCACATTGGGAGGCCAAAGCGGGAGGATCACTTGAGCCCAGGAGTTCAACACCAGCCTGGGCAACACGGCAAAACCCCATCTCTACAAAAAATTAACAAACAAACAAAAAAAAACTAGGCCTGGCGGCACATGCCTGTAGTTCCAGCCACTCCGGAGGGTGAGGTGGGAGGATCACTTGAGCCCGGGAAATTGAGGCTACAGTTGGCAGTGATCATGCCACTGCACTCTAGCCTGGATGACAAAGCAAGACCGTCTCAAAAAAAGCCATAAAGCCCTACAAGCCTCCTGCAGGGCCTCTGGCTGTTTGCGCTGCCTGTTTGCGCTGCCTGTGATGCCCCCAGACACTCATGACTCATCCCCGGCATCTCTTTCAGGTCCTTGCTCATTTGTCACCTTACAGGAAGGTAGAGGCCCTCCCCCTACCTTTGGGGACCCCACCTTGCACCTCCTATCACTTCCGCACTCTGTATTTTTGTATCCCCCGTGACTTAGTCCCGTCTGGCATGTGAACTATTGTATTGGTTTGCTTACTGTTGGCCTCCCTGCCCAACCAGAATCAAAGTTCCATGAAGGTAGACACTTTGTATGTATGTTTTGTTCGCCAGTCATCTCCCATGCGGGGCACACATCCTCGCTCCTTCCTCATGCTCAGCAGGTTGAGTTGAATGAAATAATGTCCCCCGCCCGTGGGAGAGGACATAGACAGGCAGGTGATGACTTGGGGTGGGGATGGTAGCTTGGAATAAGGAGCTGTGGCTTCCTCCTGGAGACCCCCTCACGCTGTCCCTCTCCTTGCAGAGACCCCCAACACAGCAGGCGCAGGGGCCACGGGCGGCATCATCGGGGGCATCATCGCCGCCATCATTGCGACTGCTGTGGCCGCCACGGGCATCCTTATCTGCCGGCAGCAGCGGAAGGAGCAGACGCTGCAGGGGTCAGAGGAGGACGAAGAGTAAGTGATGGGCCCTGAGACGGGGAAAGGGAGAGGGGTGGAAAAACTGAGGAGTATGGGGTAGGGGTCAGGGTGGCAGAAAATTCTCCATAATGACTGTGTGAAACAGACAGACCTAGGCCGGGCGCGGTGGCTCAAGCCTGTAATCCCAGCACTTTGGGAGGCCGAGACGGGCGGATCACGAGGTCAGGAGATCGAGACCATCCTGACTAACACGGTGAAACCCCGTCTCTACTAAAAATACAAAAAACTAGCCGGGCGAGGTGGCGGGCGCCTGTAGTCCCAGCTACTCGGGAGGCTGAGGCAGGAGAATGGCGTAAACCCGGGAGGCGGAGCTTGCAGTGAGCTGAGATCTGGCCACTGCACTCCAGCCCGGGCGACAGAGCAAGACTCCGTCTCAAAAAAAAAAAAAAAGAAAAGAAAAGAAACAGACAGACCTAAAGGAACTGGGATCTAAATGGAGTAGGGAGGTAGGGTTTCTCTCTGCCACAAAGTATGGCATTTATTTTAAAAATTAGCCGGGGACCAGGCACAGTGGCTTACACCTGTCATCCCGGCACTTTTGGAGGCTGGAGTAGGGGGATCCATCGCTTGAGCCCAGGAATTGGAGCCCAGTCTGGGTAACATAGGAAGACCACCCCCCTCTACCAAAAAAAAATAGCCACGCATGGTGGCTCTGACCGCTGTGTTCTGTGAAGACTTATCAGAGCCCAGGCTCCTACTACATTTTTTGGGCTTGTTTGTTCGGTTTTTGGGTTTGGGGTTTTTTTTGAGACGGAGTCTTGCTCTGTCACCGAGGCTGGAGTGCAGTGAGGCAATCTCGGCTCACCGCAAGCTCCGCCTCCTGGGTTCAAGCCATTCTCCTGCCTCAGCCTCCGGAGTAGCTGGGATTACAGGTGCTGGCCACCACGCCTAGCTAATTTTTTGGATTTTTAGCAGAGACAGGATTTCACTGTGTTAGCCAGGATGGTCTTGATCTGTTGACCTCAGGATCCTCCCTCCTCAGCCTCCCAAAGTCCTGGGATTACAAGCGTGAGCCACTGTGCCTGGCCGAGTTTTTAATAAAAGAAGAAAGTGCAGTTCCTAAATTGTTATGGAGAATTTATATTAACATAACATAAGCTATTGATTGGCTAGCCATTGCTCTTTGTATCACAAATTCCAGAAACCTGAAGATAAAGAGTAACACTGGTCAGGCAGGGTGGGTCAGGCAGGGTGGCTCACACCTGTAATCCCAGAACTTCGCTTTGTTTTTGTTTTTGTCTGAGATGGAGTCTCACTCTGTCACCCAGGCTGGAGTGCTGTGGCTCCATCTCAGCTCACTGCAAGCTCCACCTCCCAGGTTCCAGTGATTCTTCTACCTCAGCCTCCTGAGTGGCTAGAACTACAGGCTCCCGCCACCACGCCCCGCTAATTTTTGTATTTTTAGTAGAGACAAGGTTTTACCACGTTGGCCAGGCTGATCTCGAATTCCTAACCTCAGGTGATCCGCGCACCTCAGCCTCCCAAAGTGCTGGGATTACAGGTGTGAGCACCATGTCTGGCCCACAATTATTTTAATAGAAAAGACAAGAGGCCGATCCTAAATTGTTATCGAAAATTTACATTAAAGTAACATAAGCTATTGATTGGCTATACATTGCTCTTTTTATCACGAATTCCAGAAACCTGAAGATAACCCAGCAGTTTGTTTTGTTTTTGTTTTTGTTTAAGATGGAGTCTCGGCCAGGTGCAGTGGCTCAAGCCTGTAATCCCAGCACTTTGGGAGGCCGAGACGGGCGGATCACAAGGTCAGGAGATTGAGACCATCCTGGCTAATACGGTGAAACCCCCGTCTCTACTAAAGAATACAAAAAACTAGCCGGGCGACGAGGCGGGCGCCTGTAGTCCCAGCTACTCGGGAGGCGGAGGCAGGAGAATGGCGTAAACCTGGGAGGCGGAGCTTGCAGTGAGCTGAGATCCGGCCACCGCACTCCAGCCTGGGCGACAGAGCCAGATTCCGTCTCAAAAAAAAAAAAAAAAAAAAAAAAAAGATGGAGTCTCACTCTGTCGCCCAGGCTGGAGTGCTAAGGCGCGATCTCGGCTCACTGCAACCTCTGCCTCCCAGGTTCAAGGGATTCTCCAGCCTCAGCCTCTCCAGTAGCTGGGATTACAGGTGCGCACCACCACTCCAGGCTAATTTTTGTATTTTTAGTAGAGACGGAGTTTCACCATGTTGACCAGGCTGCTCTCGAACTCCTCACCTCAAGTGATCTGCCTGCCTCGGCCTCCCAAAGTGCTAAGATCACAAGCATGAGCCACCGAGCCTGGCCAATCCCAGCACTTTGGAAGGCCAAGGCTCTTGTTTCTGGCGGTTCAAGACCAGACTACGCATCAAAGTGAGACAACATCTGTAAAAAAATAAAACAAAATTGGCCAAGCATAGTGGTGCATGCCTGTGGTCCCGGGTCCTCAGGAGGCTGGGGTGGGAGGTCACTTGACTCAGGAGCTGAAGCCTGCAATGAGTTATGATCATGTCACTGCACTCTAGCCTCGGTGATAGAGCAAGACCCTGTATCTTAAAAAATAAAAGACTGAAAGGCCGGGCGCAGTGGCTCACGCCTGTAATCCCAGCACTTTGGGAAGCTGAGGCGGGCGGATCACGAGGTCAGGAGATCAAGACCATCCTGGCTAACATGGTGAAACCCCGTCGCTACTAAAAACACACACAAAAATTAGCCGGGCGTGGTGGCAGGCACCTGTAGTCCCAGCTACTCGGGAGGCTGAGGCCGGAGAATGGCATGAACCAGGAAGCGGAGTTTGCAGTGAGCCGAGATCACGCCACTGCAATCCAGCCTGGGCAACAGAGCGAGACTCCGTCCCAAAAAAAAAAAAAAAAAACAAAGACTCACACCTGTAATCCCAGCACTTTGGGAAGCCAACGCAGGTAGATGACTTGAGCTCAGGAATTCGAGACCAGCCTGGGCAACATGGCGAAACCTGTCTCTACAGAAAAAATACAAAAATTGCCCAGACATGGTGGCCCGTGCCTGAAGGCCCAGCTACTTGGGTGGGCTGAGGTGGGGGTGGGGGCATGTGGAGGCTGCAGTGAGCTATGATCACACTATTGTACTCCAGTCTAGCCAACAGACTGAGATCTTGCAAAAAAGACAAAGAAAAATAGCTCAGAGCAGTCTGAGGTATGTGAGGTATGCAAAATTTGTGTTTTTGAGATGGGGTCTCACTCTGTCCCTCAGGCTGAAGTTCACTGGTACAATCTGAGCTCACTGCAACCTTCGCCTCCTGGACTCAACCAGTCTTCCTATCGCAGCCTCCCAAGTAAATGGGACCACAGACACGTACCACCACACCTAGCTAGTTTTTGTATTTTTGTAGAGACAGGGTTTTGCCATGTTGCCCAGGCTGGTCTTGAACTCCTGACCTCAGGTGATCCACCCGCCTCGGCCTCCCAAAGTGCTGGGATTACAGGCATGAGCCACCACGCCCGGCCCAACACAGATCTTTTCTCCCTCCCAGAGCTCAGAGTGGGGCATGGTAATTATAAACAACATCTCTAGTACAAATTCAGTAAGTGCCCCGAGGGGGAAGTACACCTAGGTATGTCCATGTAACAGGAATTCCTGATCCGCTGGGGAAACCTGAAGGCTTCCAGGAAAAAAAGGAATTCATGGAACGAATAAAAACTCTTACTCCAGGCAAGAAAAGGGGGCAGGGGAAAGGGAGACCCAGGCAAAAGGAACAGCATGTGCCGTAACGCTGGAGTCTGAGGGGTTCTCAGGTCTTAGTCTCCACTTGACCTACTTCCTACCCCACAGCCTAGAGGGACCTCCCTCCTACAAGCCGCCGACCCCAAAAGCGAAGCTGGAGGAGCAGGAGATGGTGAGCACTTTTCCCTGGAGCCCAAGCTATCCCCACCTCCACACCCACCCCAGGGCTGGGAGGGGCCTTGCAGGGAGAGGCTGGCTGGGTGGTGGGGGCAGTTCCTGACCTCCCCGCCCCTCTCTGCTGCAGCCCTCCCAGCTCTTCACTCTGGGGGCCTCGGAGCACAGCCCACTCAAGACCCCCTACTTTGACGCTGGCGCCTCATGCACTGAGCAGGTAGGAGCTCATGGGAAGACAAAGGTGGGCTGGGGGTCTGGGTTGAAGGGCCAGGGGTCAGGCCTGGCAGAAGAGGTCAAAGACTAAAGGTCATAACTCAAGGTCAAGGGTGTGTCCCTGGCTGGTGCTTAATGCATCGAGATGTGTTCAGGATTCCGTGGGGGAGGTCAGGGGTGAGAAAGCCCAAGGTCACAAGGTTAGAATTTAAAGTCACTTGGGCGCGGTGGCCTATAATCCCAGCACTTTGGGAGGCTGAGGCAGGAGGATCACTTGGGGTCAGGAGTTCCAGACCAGCCTAGACAACATGGTGAAACCCCGTCTCTACTCAAAATACACAAAATTAGTCAGGTATGCTGGTACGAGCCTGTAATCTTAGCTACTCAGGAGGCTGAGGCGGAAGAATCACATGAACCCAGGAGGCCGAGGTTACAGTGAGCTAAGATCACACCACTGCACTCCAGCGTGGGCAACAGAGCAAGAGTCCATCTCAAAAAAATAAATAAAAACAAAAAAATAAAATCACCTGGGCCGGGCGTGGTGGCTGTGGTCTATAATTCCAGCACTTCGGGAGGCCAAGGGAGCTGGACCCCTTGAGCCTAGGCGCTCGAGACCAGCGTGGGCAACATGGGCTGCCCAGCAACATTTTGTATCTACAAAAATACAGAACTTACCTGGGTGTGGTGGCAAATGCCTGTAGGCCGAGGTGGGTGGATTGCTTAAGCCCAGGTGGTTGGGGCTGTGCCACCACACTCCAGCCTGGGCATCAGAGTGAGACCCTGTCTCAAAAACAAAAAAAAAGGAAAAGTCACTAGGTCAACAAAAACTGATTATCTGGCCGGGCATGGTGGCTCACACCTGTAATCCTAGCTACTCAGGAGGCTGAAGCAGGAGAATCGCTTGAACCCAGGAGGCAGAAGTTGCAATGAGCTGAGACCATGCCACTGCGCTCTAGCCTGGGCAACAGAGCGAGACTCCGTCTCAAAAAAAAAAATAAAAAAGAAAAAGGCCAGGCGCAATCGCTCACGTCTGTAATCCCAGCACTTTGGGAAGCCAAGGCAGGTGAATCACCTGAGGTCAGGAGTTCAAGACTATCCTGGCCAACATGGTGAAACCCCGTCTCTACTAAAATTACAAAAATTAGCTGGGCGTGGTGGCAGGCGCCTGTAATCCCAGCTGCTGGGGAGGCTGAGGCAGGAGAATCGCTTGGTCCTGGGAGGTGGAGGTTGCAGTGAGCCGAGATTGCGCCATTGCACTCCAGCCTGGGAGACAGGAGCGAAACTCCGTCTCAAAAAAAATAATAAAAAAATAGAATGAAAACAAATTGATTATCTACATTTGCTGGATACCATCCCTGAAGCTGGGACAAGACAAATCAAGTCACTCCCCTCAGTGGTCTACTGGAGGTCAGGGGTCACTGAGGTTGTGCTCAAGGTTCAAAGGGCCGTTTAGAGCCCAAGGTTAAGTACTTGAGGCCAAGACTGAGGTGAAAGTTCATGGGGAAAGATTTGCAGAGATCGAGGGACAAAGGTGAGCCCCAGGATTAATAGGGTGAGTTGCGTGCGCTGGGCTTTGGGTTAGGGAAGGGCCGAATGAATGTCCCAGTGCAATATGGCCTCATGGACAAGGAGTGAGGTGGCATCTTGTTGGCATGGGGAGAGAGTGGTCAGGATTGTGGGGTCAAGAGCAGATTGGTAATCTGTGTCATGCGTAGGAAGTGATCTTGAGTTCCTGTCCCCTCTCTACCTCCAGGAAATGCCTCGATACCATGAATTGCCCACTTTGGAAGAGCGGTCAGGACCCTTGCACCCTGGAGCCACAAGCCTGGGGTCCCCCATCCCGGTGCCTCCAGGGCCACCTGTTGTGGAAGACGTTTCCCTGGATCTAGAGGATGAGGAGGGGGAAGAGGAGGAAGAGTATCTGGATAAGATCAATCCCATCTACGATGCTCTGTCCTACAGCAGCCCCTCTGATTCCTACCAGGGCAAAGGCTTTGTCATGTCCCGGGCCATGTACGTGTGAGCTGCCACGCGCCTGGCGTCTCCCATCTCACCTGTTGATCCCTTAGCTTTCTTGCCAAGGATCTAGTGCCCCCTGACCTCTGGCCAGGCCACTGTCAGTTAACACACGTGCATCCCATTTGTGATTTCTACCTTGGTGGCTCCACTATGACCCCTAATCCATGAGCCCAGAGAAACTCACCGTGATAATGGAATCCTGGCAACCTTATCTCATGAGGCGGGAGGTGGGGAAGGTGCTTCTGTACAACCTCTGATCCCAAGGACTCCTCTCCCAGACTATGACCTTAGACCATACCTCTCACCCCCCACCAATGCCTCAACTCCCCCCAAATCACAAAGAAGACCCTAGACCTATAATTTGTCTTCAGGTAGTAAATTCCCAATAGGTCTGCTGGAGTGGGCGCTGAGGGCTCCCTGCTGCTCAGACCTGAGCCCTCCAGGCAGCAGGGTCCCACTTACCCCCTCTCCACCCTGTTCCCCAAAGATGGGAGAGAGGGGATTCCCCAGCCCAATGCAGAGTTTTCCCGGCACCCTCCTGTAAGCAGAAGTCTCAGGGTCCAGATCCTTCCCTGAGCCCCCATCCCCACCCCAATTCCTGCCTACCGAGCAAGCAGCCCCAGCCTAGGGCCAGACAGGGTGAGCCTCATACAGACTGTGCCTTGACGCCCCCAGCCTTGGGAGAAGAATTTACTGTTAACCTGGAAGACTACTGAATCATTTTACCCTTGCCCAGTGAAATAGGACCTAAACGTCTCCCTTTGGGGGAAAGTGGGTCACCTGGATTGGGGATAGCGATTGATACTGTTTTGTAAACTACATTTCCTACAAAATATGAATTTATACTTTGACCAGAACTTGCGTTTTCTGTGGGATGTGAAGGGGATGGGGTGAGACATGAAGGGGAATGAAGAAGGAGGCTAAGGGCTTAAGAGAATCAGTGAACTAGGGGTCAAGAGAGTTAAAGACAAAAAGTGACCAAAGATACAAAATAAGAATTGAGAGAGTAATGAGCAAAAACCTATCAATCAAAAAATGTTGAGTAATGGAATGGGGAGGGGTCCAGGGCATGCTGCTTAATGAACATGAATAATTGCAACAGCAGTATGATGAATGGAACAAAGATAAAAACAGCAATTGGCCAGGTGCAGTGGCTCATGCCTGTAATTCCAGCACTTTGGGAGACTGAGGCGGGAAGACCGATTGAGTCCAGGAGTTAAGAGACCAGTCTGGGAAACACAGTGAGACCCTGCCTCTACAAAAGTTAGCCAGGCTTGATGGCACGCACCTGTGGTCTCAGCTACTCTGGAGGCTAAGGTGGGAGGATCGATTGAGGCCAGAAGTTCAAGGCTGCAGTGAGCTATGATGGCACCACTGCACTCCAGACTGGACGACAGAGTCCAGCCCTGTGTCTAAAAAAATAAAAATTAAAAAAGCAGTATCGAAACTATGAGAGGCTCAAGTTTAATGGATAAATAGCAAGCAAAAATAGATCAAAGGCAAAATCATGAATAATGTTGTAATAGGAGCCCAAGGCATGACGGGTAATAAACCTGAATGAAGGAGCCAGAGGCAGAGTGATGAATAATGAAAAAATAGGGACCGGGGGCAGGGGAGGTAACGGACAGGAGTTCATGGATCCAAAACATGATGGCTAATTAGAGAAGGGCCGGAAGAACGATGAAAGTGAGCAGGCTGCTGGAGCTAAAAGTAGTCCGGGCAATGAAGCTCAAATGAATGGGGCAGAGGCACGATGGGTAATGGGAGAGGAATGAATGGGCCAAAGATAGAAGCCGCAGTGACGCGAGGAACAAGAGGCATGATGGGTAACGAAAGGGGTGGGCCTAAGAGGTGATGAGGGCATTGTGGGTAACGAGGAACAGCGCAGGGTTCTCAGAACAGATTACAATTCTCCCGAGGCACTCTGGGAAGGGCCAGCACTTCCGGTTTTAGGTCAGCTACTCCGGACCAGAGGTGGGGTGGGTGCCCCGCTGCCGCGGTGCCTGGTGGGACGCGAGGCCTGACCTTGCTGCCTAGCCGTCTCTGCCGCGCAACCCACCTTTACCTGTCCTTCGACCCTGGAACGTTAGCCAATGAGAGTACCAAGCTGGTACGCCACCAAGGTCGGCCCCCGTACACATTGGAGCCAATCAAAATGCTGCAAGGGTCAAAGCCGACCAATTATCACAGCAACTTCGCCGCGGGGCGGAATCAAAAGAGGGCCTCCTCCAGGAGAGAGGCGGGGCGATGCCTCAGCGGGCGTGGCAAAATCCGCAGCACACACCAATGGCGGGGTAGCACCGGAACCCGCGGCGACGCGAGCCAATAGGCGTAAGCGCGGTAAGCCAATGAGAAGGGCGAGAGGTGCGCCGTGGACCTGCCTGCGAGTGAGAACGAATAAAAAAGGACAGTTAGGAAAAGTGGGCGGGACTTTATTCACAAGTCCAATGGGAAGACCGAGTCTTGACGCTGGTGGGCGGGCCTTAGGGCACACTAAACCAATGGGCTAGGCGGGGCGGGGAGACGGTGGTGGCGGCGGCGGCGGCGGCGGCAGCGGGTTCGGTTGCGCGTGGCGCACGGGGTAGGAGCGGAGCCCAGGCCGGGAGCAGGCGCCGCCGCCAGTGAGAACCGGGGCCCGGAGCCGGGTGGGGATTTGCTGGTGCTGAGTCTGGGGCGCACGGGCCTTGACCTCCGCCCTCTGACCTCTCCCCTCGCAGGCGACCATGGGGAACGTGTTGGCCGCCAGCTCGCCGCCCGCAGGGCCGCCACCGCCGCCTGCGCCGGCCCTCGTGGGGCTGCCGCCACCTCCGCCCTCGCCGCCGGGCTTCACGCTGCCACCGCTGGGAGGCGGCCTGGGCGCCGGCACCAGTACGAGTCGAGGTTCGGAACGGACCCCCGGGGCTGCAACCGCCAGCGCCGCAGGGGGCGCGGAGGATGGGGCCTGCGGCTGTCTGCCCAACCCGGGCACATTCGAGGAGTGCCACCGGAAGTGCAAGGGTGAGGGGCGACCGGCCCCCGCGGGGCTGCGATGGCCCGGATCTCGGGGGAAAGGGGAGGACACTGGGGACTTGGGGATTTGGCGCGCACCATTGGAATTATTCAACAGCACTAGGAGGTGACGTTGGGATCGAATGGTGGAACGTTGGACTTGGGGCTTAGAATGATGGAATCAAATGGTGGAAACGGGGTGGAATGTCATAGCAGTAGAGAAAAGCCTTAGGGACCTCAGGAGCCCCGGGCTCAGCCAAGCCAGACTTCTCTTGTTATCGGGAACGCAACTGAGGCCCAAGGTCACGGTGTCAGCAAGGTTCCGTGGGGGTGGAACCCAAAGCCTCCGGATCCCAGCCTGGAGCAATCAGAGTGGTAATAGTGGTAGAGGTTTATGGAGTTCTGTTTTGGTGTTCATTATATGTTAACTCATTAGATCCTTGGGCCAATTCCATGTGGTGAGGGTCCCATCTTAGAGATGGTGAGTTTGACCTAAAGTTGCTCGACTTGGTGGCAGTGAGATTTGAGCAGGCAAAGGCCCTGGCCCTGTCTAACTAGGCTGTACTGCCTCTTTACAGGTGGAAGCCTTTGTGAGATGTTCTGCTATGGGTCTCTGGAGAGAGCTGGGGACAGTAGGGAAGGAAGAGATGAGAGTTGGTGTGGGGTTGGGGTGGAGTGTGACAGCGTTTCTTTTCTCCAGAGCTGTTTCCCATTCAGATGGAGGGTGTCAAGCTCACAGTCAACAAAGGGTTGAGTAACCATTTCCAGGTGAGCCTTTCTGGCGTCCTTACCCACCAGAGATCGTCCCCACCATCCCCTCCCTGCATCCGCACACTCGCCCCCTTACTCCTCCCTCAAGAACTGGGCTCCCTGATACTTGAAAAGACTCAGAGATACAGTGCCAGACTATTCAGTTTGGGGACCTAGAATCCAGAGACACTGTCTCCCCATAGCAGCTAGGCTGGAGTCAAGGAACAGGTATGTGGGCTTATTGGCAGCACTTCCTTTCTCTGAGTCTCTTAGTCAGGCCGTGCCTCCCAGTCTTCCTCCCTGCCCAGCCCAGAGACCTCGTTGCCCTCTTCAGTGGGCAAGCCCATCTGTCCAGCATCCTCACAGCCCTCGCTCTCCTCCCAGGTGAACCACACAGTAGCCCTCAGCACAATCGGGGAGTCCAACTACCACTTCGGGGTCACGTATGTGGGGACAAAGCAGCTGAGTCCCACAGAGGTGAGCTTCCTTTCTCAGCCATTCATTGTATCTTTCTAATAACAAATGTGTAGCCAGATGCCACGCTAAGACTGGCGTCATCAGGAAAAGGTCCCAGCTGCCGAGAGCTTGGAGATGGGGACTGCAGCTCTCCGAGGTGTAGTGGAACACGAGTAATTCCTTCATCCAGCAAACATCCGCCGAACCCCTGCTCTCTGCCTGGCCCCATGCTGAGCAATGCTGGGGGTGTGACCACAGCCGCACTCTCACTAGACAGCGATGACCCAGGGTGGAAAGAGCTGAGCTGTAGATCATGCAGAACTTTGAATGCCAAACGAGGCTTTGGACTTTCTCTAGGGGGTTGTGGAGAGTCATGGCATGGTTTGGTCAAGGGAAAGACGTGGTCCACAGGTTGCCGCTGTAGAAATCTCTCTCTCTTTTTTTTTTTTTTTGAGGCAGAGTCTCACTCTGTCACCCGGGCTGGAGTGCAGTGGCCGGATCTCAGCTCACTGCAAGCTCCGCCTCCCAGGTTTACGCCATTCTCCTGCCTCAGCCTCCCGAGTAGCTGGGACTACAGGCGCCCGCCACCTCGCCCGGCTAGTTTTTTATATTTTTAGTAGAGACGGGGTTTCACCGTGTTAGCCAGGGTGGTCTCGATCTCCTGACCTCGTGATCCACCCGTATCGACCTCCCAAAGTGCTGGGATTACAGGCTTGAGCCACCGCACCCGGCCGAAATCTCTCTTTAGCAGCATCTCTGGGGCAGCCGTGTAGGGGCTAGTTATTAGGAAGGGCAACACTGGAGGCCTGGACAGGGTGTGGGGGAGTGAATGAGGTCTCTGCTTCTATCTTTTCCCTTCAGTAAATGAGTTTATTCTGCAAACCTTCATTGCACAACATATTCTGTGCCCAGCCCTGTGTTGGCACACATGACTGAAAGCCATGGGACTCACCAGTGGGGCAGAGGACAGACCTGTTCCCAGAGAGTAACAAGCCAGGGGCCGGGCACGGTGGCTCAAGCCTGTAATCCCAGCACTTTGGGAGGCCGAGACGGGCGGATCACGAGGTCAGGAGATCGAGACCATCCTGGCTAACACGGTGAAACCCCGTCTCTACTAAAAAATACAAAAAACTAGCCGGGCGAGGTGGCGGGCGCCTGTAGTCCCAGCTACTCGGGAGGCTGAGGCAGGAGAATGGCGTAAAGCCGGGAGGCGGAGCTTGCAGTGAGCTGAGATCCGGCCACTGTACTCCAGCCTGGGTGGCAGAGCGAGACTCCGTCTCAAAAAAAACAAGCCAGGATGGGCAGGGCTGACATGGGGGAACTCAAAGGTAGGGGAGCCTAACTCAACCTAGGTGGTCAGAGAGGACTTCATGGAGGAGGGGACCCCCATCCGAGGCTTTCTGACCCTAGGCTTCTCACCCTGGCCCACCTCACCTACTTCCACAGTGTGCGACCTCTGACCCCTGCCTTTCTCTCTGCCTCACAGGCGTTCCCTGTACTGGTGGGTGACATGGACAACAGCGGCAGCCTCAACGCTCAGGTCATTCACCAGCTGGGCCCCGGCCTCAGATCCAAGATGGCCATCCAGGTGAGTAGGGCACGGAGGCTGCTGCTCCCCTCGGCCACCGTGAGCAAGGAGCCGCCCTCACACCCCCTCCTCCCCACAGACCCAGCAGTCGAAGTTTGTGAACTGGCAGGTGGACGGGGAGTATCGGGGCTCTGACTTCACAGCAGCCGTCACCCTGGGGAACCCAGACGTCCTCGTGGGTTCAGGTAAGAGGCGGAGGGCTTGGAGAGTGGTCACAAAACTGCAGTTCTGGCTTTCCCAGCAAATCCACCCTTTCTGTGAACCTCCTTTTCTGCCATTGGAGAAGTGGTTGAGCAGGAGTGATTTTGAAACATCAGGCAATATACTATAGTGGGTGAGACAGTTCAGAGCCAGCGCAGTCTTCTTTTTTTTTTTTTTTTTTTGAAATGGAGTCTTGCTTTGTCACCCAGGTTGGATTGCAGTGGCACGATCTTGGCTCACTGCAACCTCTTATCTCCTGGGTTCATGCAATTCTCCTGCCTCAGCCTCCCAAGTAGCTAGGATTATAGGCATGCGCCACCACACCTAGCTAATTTTTATATTTTTAGTAGAGACAGGATTTCACCATATTGGTCAGGCTGGTCTTGAACTCCTGACCTCAAGTCAGGATCCACCCACCTCAGCCTCCCAAAGTGCTGGGATTACAGGCATGAGCCACCACGCCCGGCCAATCAGTATAGTCTTAACTGAGATTTTCTTTTTTATTAAAAAATTTTTTTGGCCGGGCGCGGTGGCTCAAGCCTGTAATCCCAGCACTTTGGGAGGCCGAGACAGGCGGATCACGAGGTCAGGAGATCGAGACCATCCTGGCTAACACTGTGAAACCCCCATCTCTACTAAAAAATACAAAAAACTAGCTGGGCGAGGTGGCGGGCGCCTGTAGTCCCAGCTACTCGGGAGGCTGAGGCAGGAGAATGGCGTAAACCCGGGAGGCGGAGCTTGCAGTGAGCTGAGATCCGGCCACTGTACTCCAGCCTGGGCGACAGAGCGAGACTCTGTCTCAAAAAAAAAAAAAAAAAAAAATTATTTTTAAGATGGGGTCTTGTTGTATTGGCCAGGCTGGTCTTGGAACTCCTGGCTTCAAGCAGTCCTCCCACTTTGACCTCCCAAAGTGCTGGGATTGCAGGTGTGAGCCACCTCGCCTGGCCAGGGAAAGAGCTTTTCAGCCTGCAGCAAGTGCAGTCAGGACTCGTGAAAGGAACCTCAGGGAGGATGGTCACCTGATTCCATAAGGCTTTGCAGCTCCTTGGCCTTCGCTCTGAGTGAGTCTGAGGCTTTCGGAAACCAAGGCATAGCTTCTCACAGGACCCTGAAGCTGGCGTAGAGAGCAGACTCCAAAGGGTACCACTGGGAGGGAGTGGACGGGGAGAGGAGGTTGGATTCTGGATGTTGTTTGAAGGCAGAGCTGCCAGGATTTGCTGAGAGACTGGATGGGGGTGATGACTCCGTAGTTTTTGGCTGGAACTGAAAGGATGGAGTTTCTGATTGCCAGCTTTGTGTCTTTGCACACCCATCTGCTGTGTCGTGGAGAGCAGGCTCTTGGGCGCTGAGTCCTGAGTGTATGACTCGTGCAGGCAGGGAGAGGAGCTAGGGTTGGCCTCGGACCCCTGGGAGTGCCTCGGGAGAGTCACCACTTCTCCCTGCAGGAGCCCAGGGAGACTCAGAGAAGTGAGTTTGAGCTGCCAGAGGAGAAGGGGCTACTCCAGCTGGGGGACAGGAGCAAGAAGATTCCAGGCAGGGAGCAGTAGGAACAGGGATGAGGGAAGGGAAGGGCCATGGCGGAAAACCCAGGAGACAGGGAAGCTGGAGATGCAGCAGGTACAGAGAGGCCTCCGAGGTGAGGCTGATCTGTGGCCCATGAGGAAGAACCTTTCCTGTCCCAGCTCACCTGGTGACATCACCCCATCTTCTCATACACTACAGCTGAGCCACATGAGCCTTTTTTTTTTCTTTGAGACGGAGTCTTGCTCTGTTGCCCAGGCTAGAGTGGAGTGTTGCAATCTCACGTCACTGCAACCTCTGCCTACCTGGTTCAAGCGATTCTCCTGCCTCAGGCTCCCTAGTAACTTGGACTACAGGCATGTGCCACCACGCCTGGCTGATTTTTGTATTTTTAATAGAGACAGGTTGTTGTCATGTTGGCCAGGCTGGTCTCAAACTCTTGACCTCAAGAGATCCACCCGCCTGGGCCTCCCGAAGTGCTGGGATTACAGGCGTGAGCCACCTCGCCTGGCCAACCATGCACGCTTTTCTGACGGTTCAAAGCACCGAGTTGGTTCTACCCCAAGACCGATGCATGCTCTGGTCCTGCTGCGTAGAATTCTTCCCTCTGGTCTTGACACGGCTGGGAAGGTTTGCGGGTGCACATCGCCCTCTGAGCAGGCCTGCAGTGGTGAACGCGGTAGCCGTCTTTGCACTGCATCACCTCTTCCTGGCCCCTAGTCCTGGTCGCACTTCCTTCTGAAACGGTCTTGCTCACTGTCTCCAGTCGCCCACACAACAGTGTCAGCTGTTGGGGTTCCTGGACTTGCCTGTCTCCTCCACTGTCTGCTCAGTGCAAGGAACCATGCTAGGAACAGTGTGAGGGCTCAGGAAATACTGAAGGAAGGAGCATGCAGGGGTCATGGACATCCCACTTCTGCCTCTCCCTAAGACTGTTGTGTGCGTCCTCTCCCTCGCTCAGGCTGGGCACTGGGGTAGAGCTAGCTGGGAGGAAAGCCCTCTCTGCTAGGTAGAGGCCACCACTGTCCCCATCTTGCAAGGCCAAGAGGAGGTTCTCCACTAAAGGCACATGGCCAGTGGGACTCCAGTGTCCCGGCTCTTCACGGTGCCTGTAACCCCATTCCCTGTACCTCCTTGCCAGCCTGGGCCTTTCATGCTTCCCAGCACTGGCCTCCTGGAGCCCAGGGCCACCAGTGACGCTTTGGTCTCTAGTTCTTTCGAGTTTTGGTCTCCAGTTCTTTCGAGTGCCTCTTCCCCCAGACACCAATGAGAACAGTGCCTGCCGTGTGCCCTGTCAGGGCTGGGCTCTTGAGTCTCTTGCCACCAACAGCTCCGACTTGACCCAGGGCGTCTCTACCTCCAGGCGGCTCTGTGACCTCCGGCAAGTGGTTCCAGCCCCTCTGGGTCTCAGTCTCCTCATCTGTCACTTGGACACAATAGGAGCAACTACCTCCCAGTGAAGGAGTCCATGAGAGGGCCCGACTTCTCGTCCTCAGCACTGGGCCATATGCACAGTCACCACTTGCTCCACGCTGGCATTTCCCTGGCGCCAGAGCCCACAGGCACCCCCATTTCACAGATTAGGAAAGCGAGGCCCGGGGTGAAATCAGTTGCCCAGGGTGACACGGCCAGGAAGCAGGGGAGCTGGGATTTGAATGGAAGCCTATTCAGGAGCCTGTAAGCCTCCCCAGCCCCTCCCCATGGCGACAGCTCCTGTTCTGCTTCACTCTGAGCACCTCATGTGTGCCCAGCCCTGGGCTGGGACACAGCAGTGACCAAGACAACCCATTCCTGCCCTCATGGGGGTCCCAGGTCAGGCACAGTGGCTCACCTATAGTCCCAGCACTTTGGGAGGCTGAGGTAGGTGGATCGCTGGAGGTCAGGAGTTCAAGATCAGTCTGGGCAACATAGCAATACCCCATCTCTACAAAAAATTCAAAATTAGGCATAGTGGTACATGCCTGTAGTCTCAGCCACTAGGGAGGCTAAGCTGGGAGGGCACACGCCTGTAGTCCCAGCTACTTGGGAGCCTGGGAAGGGGAAGTGGTTCTATTCTGAAGCTGGGGCCAAGCCATCCAAGGCCTTGCAGCTGTGCTGAGGAACCTCAGGGCACAAGGGAGCCATGGCAGGTTCTGGGCAGGGGGTCAAAGGGTCAAGTTTGTGCTTTAACATGATCCCTCTGTCTGCTGTTTGTGAGGTCACTTGAAGTTGGGGCAGGAGACTAGAGAGGAGGCTGTGGGTAGAGAAACTGGGCGGGTGGTCCAGGAGATGGGAAAGGATGGTTAGAAAGATACTTGAGGGCCTCATGGCCTCAGTTCCAACAGTTCCTGGAGCTCAGAGGCCAAGAGATTCTAAGTCACTCGCTCTAGATGGCTGCTTTTCCCTCTGTGGGCCCCAGTCTCCCCCTTGATTGAATGAGGGGATGACACTGACCAGAGTGGTAATGGTAGTAATTGGTTTTTCTTCCCCTGCCCTCACTCACATACCCCTGCCCCGAGACGCAGTCTCTGTTGCCTAGGCTAGAGTGCAGTGGCACAATCTCAGCTCACCTCAACCTCCACTTTCTGGGTTCAGGCGATTCTCCTGCCTCGGTCTCCCAAGTAACTGGGATTACAGGCACGCACCGCCACGCCCGGCTAATTTTTGTATATTTGCGTTGTGGCACATACCTGTAATCCCAGCTACTCGGGAGGCTGAGGCAGGAGAATTGCTTGAACCCGGGAGGCGGAAGTTGCAGTGAGCTGAAATGGCACCATTGCACTCCAGCCTGGGCGACAAGAGCAAAACGCCATCTCAAAAAAAAAAAAAGAGAGAGAGGGGGAGAGATGGGGGTCTCACCATGTTGCCTCAGCTGGTCTCAGACTCCTGGGCTCAAACGACCCTCCTGCCTCAGCCTCCCAAAGTGCTAAGATTGCAGCCTCCCAAAGTGCTAAGTGTGAGCTACTGTGCCCCGCCCGTGTGATGGTGATTTAACAACCAGTAGTGGGTTCAGGGGTTCATTTGCTTCATCTCATCTGGGAAGGAGAGTCACATAGTCACTTGCGCAAGCCCATAGGGACCGGCTCCAGCCCACTTCTGATCTCTGCCTCCCCAGAAGATGCCACCAGGGCACTGGCCATGAACTCATGGCCTCCGTCACACTCACCAGGCTCATCTTGGGGGGTGCCACCTAACACTCAGCCCCTCTGAGAGCTCCACCCAGCTATGCCTGCAGGTATGAAAGGCCCCTATTCCTGCAGCTCCAGAGCGCTGGCTCGAGGCCGGCTCCAGGCTAGCAGGCCAGCCTGCTCCCCCTGGGGGACCCCAAGTCTGCCCCTCTGGTCATCTTGGTCTGGGAAGCATCTTTTTTTTTTTTTTTTTTTGAGACAGAGTCTCGCTGTGTCGCCCAGGTTGGAGTGCAGTGGCAAGATCTTGGCTCACTACAAGCTCTGCCTCCCGGGTTCACGCCATTCTCCTGCCTCAGCCTCCTGAGTAGCTGGGACTACAGGCGCCCGCCACCACACCCGGCTAATTTTTTGTATTTTTAGTGGGGACGGGGTTTCACCGTGTTAGCCAGGATTCTCGATCTGACCTCGTGATCCACCTGCCTCGGCCTCCCAAAGTGCTGGGATTACAGGCTTGAGCCACCGCGCCCGGCCTCTGGGAAGCATCTTCACACCTGACTTGCTCTGTGCTGTCTCAGCTTCTCTGTGTGCCCTCAGTCTCGTGGCCCCCAACCTCCCTTCCCTTCTCCACGTGTCTTCCTCTCCAGGGCTGCAACCTAGGAGATTGCTCGATTGTGGTGGGTTTCTCAACTGTGAGTCTTCAGTCCCTCTTCTCCCTTCATTTCCGGCTCTGCAGACGTGTCGTTTCCTTTTTTTTTTCTTTCTTTTTCCTGTCTTTTTGAGATGGAGTCTTGCAGTGTCTCCCAGGCTGGAGTGCAGTAGCAAAATCTCAGCTCACTGCAACTTCTACCTCCTAGGTTCAAGCAATTCTCCTGCCTCAGCCTCCTGAGTAGCTGGGAGTACAGGTGTGCACCACCACACCCAGCTAATTTTTTGTATTTTTAGTAGAGACAGGGTTTCACCCTGTTGGCCAGGCTGGTCTCGAATCTCCGACCTCAGACGATCCGCCCACCTCAGCCTCCCAAAGTGCTGCGATGACAGGTGTGAGCCACTGTGTCCAGCCTCTTTTTTCTTTAAAAATTTTTTAAATGTCTTATTTTTTGAGACACGATCTCTGTTGCCCAGTTTGGAGTGCAGTGGCGTGATCATAGTTCAGTGTAACCTTGACCTTCCGAGGTCAAGTGATCCTCCCGCCTCAGTCTCCCAAGTAGCTGGGACTACAAGCATGTGCCACCATGCCTGGCTACATTTTTTAATTTATTCTTTGTTTATTGGGACAGATTCTCACTCTGTCACTCAGGCTGGAGTGCAGTGGCACTATCATGGCTCACCGCAGCCTCCACCTCCTAGGCTCAAGCGATCCTCCCACCTCCGCCTCCTTGGTACCTGGGACTACAGGTGTGCACCACCACACCCAGCTAATTTTTGTATTCGCCATGTTTCCCAAGCTGGTTTTGAATTCCTGGGCTCAAATGAACCTCCCACTTTGGCCTCCCAAACTGCTGGGATTACAAGAAGCATGAGCCACTGTGCCTGGCTGTGATTTTTTTTTTTTTTCCTATGATAATC
Organism: Trachypithecus francoisi; assembly: GCF_009764315.1. Lineage (NCBI taxonomy): Eukaryota > Metazoa > Chordata > Mammalia > Primates > Cercopithecidae > Trachypithecus > Trachypithecus francoisi. The sequence goes on from NW_022681457.1 coordinate 254,473, forward strand.
TGTAGTTTGAAGTGTTTAAATTTTTTGTAGAGATGGGGTCTCACTATGTTACCTAGGCTTGTCTCCCAACTCCTGACCTCAAGCTATCCTCTCCCCCCAGCCCCCCAAAGCATTGGAATTATTGGCATGAGCCACTGCGTCTGGCTTTTTTTTTTTTTTTTTTTTTTTTTTTTTTTTTTGAGATGGGGTCTCACCATGTTGCCCAGGCTGGCTTTCAATGCCTAGGCTCAAGCGATGCTCCCTCCTTGGCCTCCCAAATAGCTGGGATTACAGGCCCGTGCCACCACGCCAGGCTTGTTTTCTTTCCCTGTCCCTCCCTTTCTGTTTCCCACTCTCTTCGTCCCCAATTCTTTTGCCCCTATAAAACCACATTTGTGGTGTGTACCCTGCTAGGCTCGAAAGAAACCAGAGTGAATCTATGTCCATCCTGAGGCTTGAGAAGGCAGCCCAGAGGTAGCAGTTCTCTTGTTCAGCAAGCACTCCCTACAGTGGAGGGGCAGAGGAACGAAGACTTGGACCTCAGCATAGCGAGTCCGAGCCACAGCTGAGCGTTCGATTCCTCACGACCCCAAGAGGCAGTTAGGTTCACAGAGAGATGATGCCAGCGTCCACAGTCACCAGCCAGCCTGTGGCAGGGCTGGGATTCGAACCCAGGCTGTGCGTTCTTACCCACTCTACTCAACGGCCTCTCAGCAGCAGAGTGACTCAGAGCCTGGGTTTGGGAGGTGTGGAGGCTTGGATTCTGCCCCTGACAAATTTTGTGAGCATGAGTGAGTGACTTACCCTGTAAACTTCTGTAAGGGGTGGTGACCACCTCTGTAACTGGGGGTGGATAAACGCTGACCACATGGGCTTGTGTCGACCAGATGAGGTCCTTCAGGTAATGCAGTCATAGCAGGGCCTGGGACGCTGAGCTCAGCGGTGGAAACCCCTGGGTGATGGGTTAGGAGAAAGGAACCCGTGAGGGAGTCCTGAGAGCAAGCCCAAGCCTCCAGCAGGGGTGAACCTAGAGGGCTTCCTGGAGGTGGAGTCTGGCCTGGCACCCAGGGTGGGTGGAAACTGCTCGTCATTTTGCCCACAGGAATCCTCGTAGCCCACTACCTCCAGAGCATCACACCTTGCCTGGCCCTGGGCGGAGAGCTGGTCTACCACCGGCGGCCTGGGGAGGAGGGCACCGTCATGTCTCTAGCTGGGAAATACACATGTGAGCTTGGGGCCTGGACTCCTGGGTCTGAGGGTGGAGGGGCTGGGCCCCTGGACTTCTCCTGGGTCTGAGGGAGCTCGGGCTGGGGCCCTGGACACTTAAGTCTGAGGGAGGAGGCCTGGGTTCCCAGATGCCCAAATCCCCTTGGGAATGAGCCCCTGCCTCCACCCCGCTCTCTTGACAGTGAACAACTGGTTGGCAACGGTAACGTTGGGCCAGGCGGGCATGCACGCAACATACTACCATAAAGCCAGTGACCAGGTGAGTGGGTGCAGGGACTAGCTGGTGCTGCCAGGGGCTGCTGGGCCTGGAAGTTCAGGTGGGGCCACTCACTAACTCTCGTGTGTTGCTCCGGCCCCTCCAGCTGCAGGTAGGTGTGGAGTTTGAGGCCAGCACAAGGATGCAGGACACCAGTGTCTCCTTCGGGTACCAGCTGGACCTGCCCAAGGCCAACCTCCTCTTCAAAGGTAAAGGTCTCGGTTTCCCTATGCGGGAAACAGGCGAGAGGTGACTCAACTCTGAGTGGGTGTGTGGGACACCACAGGTGCTGGAGGATGGTGTGCTGCGACCCTGTGGGCCTCCACATTACCAGGGAACACTTGTTAAAAAGTAGGTGGGGCCGGGTGCGGAGGCTCACACCTGTAATCCCAGCACTTTGGGAGGCCGAGGCGGGCGGATCACAAGCTCAGGAGATTGAGACCATCCTGGCTAACACAGTGAAACCCTGTCTCTACTAAAAATACAAAAAAAAATTAGCCAGGCGTGGTGGCGGGCATCTGTGGTCCAAGCTACTCGAGGCTGAGGCCAGGAGAATAGCAAGAACCCAGGAGGTGGAGGTTGCAGTGAGCTGAGATCACGCCATTGCACTCCAGCCTGGGCGACAGAGCCAGACTCTGTCTCAAAAAAAAAAATTAGCCGGGCATGGTGGCGGGTGCTTGTAGTCCCAACTACTCAGGAGGCTGAGGCGGGAGAATGGCATGAACCCAGGAGGCAGAGTTTGCAGTGAGCCGAGATGGCGCTACCGCACTCGGCAACAGAGCAAGACTCCGTCTCAAAAAAAAAAAAAAAAAGTAGGTGGACGATCCTCTATTATGTTTTATGCTTGGAAAAAAAAAAGTGGGCCGGGCGCAGTGGCTCAAGCCTGTAATCCCAGCACTTTGGGAGGCCGAGACAGGTGGATCACAAGGTCAGGAGATCGAGACCATCCTGGCTAACATGGTGAAACCCCATCTCTACTAAAAAATACAAAAAACTAGCCAGGCGAGGTGGCGGGCGCCTGTAGTCCCAGCTACTCGGGAGGCGGAGCTTGTAGTGAGCTGAGATCCGGCCACTGCACTCCAGCCTGGGCAATGGAGCGAGACTCCGTCTCAAAAAAATTAATAAATAAAAATTAAAAAAAGATAATAATAATAATAAAATGAAATAAATAAATAAATGTTTTAAAAAATGTTGGTGGAGCATCTGATGAGTATTTGGGCCGAGCTGGAGCTTTGCCCGTCCCCTCTTATTTTTCTGAGACTGGTCTCCCTCTGTCGCCCAAGCCAGAGTGTAGCAGTGCAATTGCAGCTCACTGCAGCCTCCACCTCCCGGGCTCAAGCAGTCTTCCCACCTGTCTCCTGAGTAGCTAGGAACACAGGTGCATGCCACCAGGCCCGGCTAATTTTTTTGAATTTTTTGGGAGAGACGGGGTTTCACCATGTTGCCCAGGCTGGTCTCGAACTCCTGGACTCAAGCCTTGGCCTCCCAAAGTGCTGGGATTATAGGTGTGAGTCACCACTCCCAGCCAGGGTAGAAGGCACTTTGGAAGCATCCAGCCTCCCCCATTCGTCTTACATTAGTGGAAATGGAGGCTTCCAGAGGTTTCAAGGTCACAGCCAAATCCAGAACCTCATCTCAGGCTCACTGGCCATAGTCCCAATGTCCAGTCTTAAGTCTTCTTGGGTATCTGTGGCTCACAGACTTTTGGGTGTTTGAGCCTCCTGCTGAGCACTGCTGGGTACACAGCGGTGACCAGCCCTGTCTTCACGGAACTCAGTGGGAGGAACAGATCCATCCCCAGAGTGGGCAGGACTAGGTTGGGGGAACCCAGGGGTCTGGAGGGCTTTTCAGAGGGCAGGGGTCACTGAGTGGAGAGCAGAGGAGGAGTGAGCCATTTGCTCCAGCGTGAAGTTGTTGGGGGTGTGATGGGGTTTCTGGGTGGCAGGAGCAGTCTGGTTGGAGGTCTGGAAGCTGTCAGCATGTGACTGGTATCTAGGGTGGCCAGGAAGTCTGCATGGATATGGTGGGAAGCTGGCACTCCTCTCACCTCAGCTCTTCCCTGCAGGCTCTGTGGACAGCAACTGGATCGTGGGTGCCACGCTGGAGAAGAAGCTCCCGCCCCTGCCCCTGACACTGGCCCTCGGGGCCTTCCTGAATCACCGCAAGAACAAGTTCCAGTGTGGCTTTGGCCTCACCATCGGCTGAGCCCTCCTGGCCCCCGCCTTCCACGCCCTTCCAATTCCACCTCCACCTCCACCTCCCCCTGCCACAGAGGGGAGACCTGAGCCCCCCTCCCTTCCCTCCCCCCTTGGGGGTCGGGGGGGGACATCGGAAAGGAGGGACCCCGCCACCCCAGCAGCTGAGGAGGGGATTCTGGAACCGAATGGCGCTTCGGGATTCTGAGTACTAGGGGCGGTGTGCCCAGTGGGCCTGGGGTCCCGGGAACGATTCCGGAATTGAGGGGCACGCAGGATTCTGAGCACCAGGGGCAGAGGCGGCCAGACAACCTCAGGGAGGAGTGTCCTGGCGTCCCCATCCTCCAAAGGGCCTGGGCCCGCCCCGAGGGGGGCAGCGAGAGGAGCTTCCCCATCCCGTCAGTCCACCCTGCCCTGTCCACCTTCCCATCTACTCCTCGGTATAAATCATGTTTATAAGTTATGGAAGAACCGGGACATTTTACAGAAAAAAAACAAAAAACAACAAAAAATATACGTGGGGAAAAAAAAAAGATAGGAGGCCTCCGTTTTTTCAAGTGTGCCTGGCTTGTTTGGAGCATTTCATCGGGAGTCCGGCCGCCCTGACCTTCCCCCAGCCGCCTGCAGGGGTCGCCAGAGGGCCGGAGCACGGAAAGCAGCGGAGCCGCACCACTGCCTGGCTTGACGCTGCATTGAGTCCGGCCCAGAGGGGCGCAGCGTGGCCCGGGATCGCAGTCTCCCCATCCGGAACATCTGCCCTGCTGGCGGACACCTTGGGCTTTCTCTCGCCCGAGGGTAGGGTCTCAAGGTCACTTGCCTCAGCTTGACCTGGCCAGAGTGACTATAGAAGACTTTGTCCCTGCAAACTGCAGCAGCAGAGATGACTGTCTCTGAGTGCAGACGTGGGGGCAGGGAGCTGGGAGAAGGTTCAAGCTACTGGAACAGCTTCAGAACAGCTAGGGTACTAGGAACTGCTGTGTCGGGAAGAAGGGGCTCAAGGACTTGCAGGCATGAGAGGAGGGGCCTAGGCCAGACTAGGCTCCTTATGCAGCCATGGGGGTTGGGTCACCTATGTCTGAGGACGTGGTGCTGTCTGGATTTTGCCAACCTAGGGCTGGTGTCAGCTGACACCCAACACCACCAGCACCACTCCCATGCCTCCGGGAACTGAAACCCTGTCTGCCCCCAGGGTCTAGGGAGGGAGGCTGCTGAGTAGAGCTGACCCCAAGTTACCCACAGAAGCCACCTCAGCCACCCCCTGCCAGCCAAAGCAAACAGGCCCGGCCCGGCGCTGGGGGTTCCTTCCCGGGACCAGGAGATCAGCCTCCCCTGACTCGCAGAATCCTCTGATCCCACCCCCTCCAGTTCTCGCTGTGTGACTTTGCCATTCATCTCGCTGCTGAACCGCGGGTTTCTCTGAAACATCTGGGATTTATATCAGGGCTGTTAGGAAAGTGACAGCGTCTGAGCGCTCACTGTGGCCTGTCCATTGCTAGCCCTAACAGGATCACTGTGCCAAGGCTGTCCTCCGTGCTCGATACACACGTTAGCTTGTCACCAAACATCCGTGCGGCTGCTTTCCCAGTCTGATGAGCAAAGGAACCCGATGCTCAGAGAGGACAATTCATTTGCCCAAGGTCACACAGCTGGCAACTGGCAGAGTCAGGATTCAAGCCCTGGCAGTTTGACTCCAGAATCCTAACCTTAACCCAGAAGCACAACCTCAAGACCCTGGAAACCATAATGCCTGTGGCAGCCAGGGGGAGGTGCTGGAATCTCATTTCACCCGTGGGGAGGGGGGGGTCCCCTGTGCTCAAGGTCACAACTAAAGAGGAAGCTATGATTAAAACCCAGGTCCCACTCGCAAAGCCTAGACTTTTAGCAGATGCACCACACTGTTCCCATCCCACTTCTGTCCAGTCACCTAGCCCCACTTTCTTTTCTTTTTTCCTTTTTTTTTTTTTTTTCTTTTTTGGGAGCCTCACTCTTGCTCAGGCTGGAGTGCAGTGGGGAGACCTCGGCTCACTATAACTTCCACCTCCCGGGTTCAAGTGATTCTCCTGCCTCAGCCTCCCAAGTAGCTAGGATTACAGGCGCCCGCCACCATGCCTGGCTAATTTTTGTATTTTTAGTAGTGATGGGGTTTCACCATGTTGGCCAGGCCGGTCTCAAACTCCTGACCTTAAGTGTTCCGCCCACCGTGGCCTCCCAAAGTGCTGGGATTACAGGCGTGAGCTACCGCGCCCAGCCCCTCCCATCCCACTTCTGTCCAGGCCCCTAGCCCTACTTTCTTTCTGGGATCCAGGAGTCCAGATCCCCAGCCCCCTCTCCAGATTGCATTCATCCAGGCACAGGAAAGGATAGGGTCAGGGAAGGAGGGCTCTGGGCAGCAGCCTGCACATTCCCCTTCCACGATTGGCCCCCAGAATGGAGGAGGGTGTCTGGATTACTGGGCGAGGTGTCCTCCCTTCCTGGGGACTGGGGGGCGTGGTCAAAAGGCCTCTATGCCCCGCCTCCTCCCTCTGCCCTGCTGTGCCTGGGGCAGGGGGAGAACAGCCCACCTCGTGACTGGGGGCTGGCCTAGCCCGCCCTATCCCTGGAGGAGGGGGCGGGACAGGGGGAGCCCTATAATTGGACAAGTCTGGGATCCTTGAGTCCTACTCAGCCCCAGCGGAGGTGAAGGACGTCCTTCCCCAGGAGCCGGTGAGAAGCGCAGTCGGGGGCACGGGGATGAGCTCAGGGGCCTCTAGAAAGATGTAGCTGGGACCTCGGGAAGCCCTGGCCTCCAGGTAGTCTCAGGAGAGCTACTCGAGGTCGGGCTTGGGGAGAGGAGGAGCGGGGCTGAGGCCAGCAGCAGGGGACTGGACCTGGGAAGGGCTGGGCAGCAGAGACGACCCGACCCGCTAGAAGGTGGGGTGGGGAGAGCAGCTGGACTAGGAGCTAAGCCACAGCAGGACCCCCACGAGTTGTCACTGTCATTTATGGAGCACCTACTGGGTGTCCCCAGTGTCCTCAGATCTCCATAACTGGGGAGCCAGGGGCAGCGACACGGTAGCTAGCCGTCGATTGGAGAACTTTAAAATGAGGACTGAATTAGCTCATAAATGGAAAACGGCGCTTAAATGTGAGGTTAGAGCTTAGAATGTGAAGGGAGAATGAGGAATGCGAGATGGGACTGAGATGGAACCGGCGGTGGGGAGAGGGAGGGGTGTGGAATTTGAACCCCGGGAGAGAAAGATGGAATTTTGACTATGGAGGCCGACCTGGGGATGGGAAGATAAGAGAAGACCAGGAGGGAGTTAAATAGGGAATGGGTTGGGGGCGGCTTGGTAACTGTTTGTGCTGGGATTAGGCTGTTGCAGATAATGGAGCAAGGCTTGGAAGGCTAACCTGGGGTGGGGCCGGGTTGGGGTCGGGCTGGGGGTGGGAGGAGTCCTCACTGGCGGTTGATTGACAGTTTCTCCCTCCCCAGACTGGCCAATCACAGGCAAGAAGATGAAGGTTCTGTGGGCTGCGTTGCTGGTCACATTCCTGGCAGGTATGGGGGCGGGGCTTGCTCGGTTTCCCCGCTCCTCCTCCTGTCATCCTCACCTCAACCTCCTGGCCCCATTCAGGCAGACCCTGGGCCCCCTCTTCTTCTGCTGATCTGTCTTCCTCTTGAGGGGAAAGCCTAGGTCTGAGGCTTCTATGCTGCTTTCTGGCTCAGAACAGCGATTTGACGTTCTGTGAGCCTCGGTTCCCCCCCTGCTTTTTTTTTGAGCCGGAGTCTCGCTCTGTCGCCCAGGCTGGAGTGCAGTGGCGCAATCTCAGCTCACTGCAAGCTCCGCCTCCCGGGTTCACGCTATTCTCCCACCTCAGCCTCCCCAGTAGCTGGGACTACAGGCGCCCGCCACCATGCCCGGCTAAGTTCTCTATCTCCTGACCTCGTGATCTGCCCGCCTTGGCCTCCCAAAGTGCTGGAATTACAGGCATGAGCCACCGCGCCTGGCCTCCCCCATCCTTAATATAGGAGTTAGAAGGGTTTTTTTGTTTGTTTGTTTTTGTTTTGTTTTGAGATGAAGTCCTGAGATGAAGTCCCTCTGTCGCCCAGGCTGGAGTGCGGTGGCTCCCAGGCTTGAGTTCAGTGGCTGGATCTCGGCTCACTGCAAGCTCCACCTCCCAGGTTCACGCCATTCTCCTGCCTCAGCCTCCGGAGTAGCTGGGACTACAGGAACATACCACCACACCCGACTAACTTTTTTTGTATTTTTAGTAGAGATGGGGTTTCACCATGTTGGCCAGGCTGGTCTGGAACTCCTGACCTCAGGTGATCTGCCTGCTTCAACCTCCCAAAGTGCTGGGATTACAGGCGTGGGCCACCACGCCCGGCTGGGAGTTAAGAGGCTTCTAATGCATTGCATTAGAATACCAGACACAGCTGTGATCTTTATTCTCCATCACCCCACACAGCCCTGCCTGGGGCACACAAGGACACTCAATACATGCTTTTCCGCTGGGCACGGTGGCTCACCCCTGTAATCCCAGCATTTTGGGAGGCCAAGGTGGGAGGATCACTTGAGCCCAGGAGTTCAACACCAGACTCGGCAACATAGTGAGACTCCGTCTCTACTAAAAATACAAAAATAGGCCAGGCGTGGTGCCACACACCTATGGTCCCAGCTACTCAGGAGGCTGAGGCAGGAGGATCGCTTGAGCCCAGAAGGTCAAGGTTGCAGTGAACCATGTTCAGGCCACTGCAATCCAGCCTGGGTGACAGAGCAAGACCCTGTCTGTAAATAAATAACACTTTTCAAGTGATTAAACAGACTCCCCCCTCACCCTGCCCACCATGGCTCCAAAGCAGCATTTGTGGAGCACCTTCTGTGTGCCCCTAGGTACTAGGTGCCTGGACGGGGTCAGAAGGAACCTGAACCACCTTCAACTTGTTCCACACAGGATGCCAGGCCAAGGTGGAGCAACCTGTGGAGTCAGAGCCGGAACCCGAACTGCGCCAGCAGACTGAGTGGCAGAGCGGCCAGCCCTGGGAGCTGGCACTGGGTCGCTTTTGGGATTACCTGCGCTGGGTGCAGACACTGTCTGAGCAGGTGCAGGAGGAGCTGCTCAGCTCCCAGGTCACCCAGGAACTGACGTGAGTGTCCCCATCCCCGCCCTTGACCCTCCTGGTGGGTGGCTATACCTCCCCAGGTCCAGGTTTCATTCTGCCCCTGCCACTAAGTCTTGGGGGTCCTGGGTTTCTGCTGGTTCTAGCTTCCTCTTCCCATTTCTGACTCCTGGCTTTAGCTCTCTGGAATTCTCAGTTCTGTCTCTCCCTCTTCCCTTCTGACTCAGCCTCTCACACTCGTCCTGACTCTGTCTCTGTCCTTCACTAGCTCTTTTATACAGACACAGAGAGATGGGGTCTCACTGTGTTGCCCAGGCTGGTCTTGAACTTCTGGGCTCAAGCGATCCTCCCACCTTGCCTCCCAAAGTGCTGGGAATAGAGACATGAGGCACCTTGCGCAGCTTCCTGGCTCTTTCTTCGTCTCTGCCTCTGCTGTCTGCGTCTGTCTCTGTCTCCTCTCTGCCTCTGTCCCGTTCCTTCTCTCTTGATTCACTGCCCCTCTGTCTCTCCCTGTTCTCCTTAGGAGACTCTCCTTCTCTCTTCCTTCTCGGGTCTCTCTGGCTGATCCCCATCTCGCCCACCCCTATCCCAGCCCTTCTCTCCTCCCCCTGTGCGCACACCCTCCCGCTCTTTCGGCTGCAGGACGCTGATGGACGAGACCATGAAGGAGTTGAAGGCCTACAAATCGGAACTGGAGGAACAGCTGAGCCCGGTGGCGGAGGAGACGCGGGCACGGCTGTCCAAGGAGCTGCAGGCTGCGCAGGCCCGGCTGGGCGCCGACATGGAGGACGTGCGCAGCCGCCTGGTGCAGTACCGCGGCGAGGTGCAGGCCATGCTGGGCCAGAGCACCGAGGAGCTGCGGGCGCGCCTCGCCTCCCACCTGCGCAAGCTGCGCAAGCGGCTCCTCCGCGATGCTGATGACCTGCAGAAGCGCCTGGCAGTGTACCAGGCCGGAGCCCGCGAGGGCGCCGAGCGCGGGGTCAGCGCCATCCGCGAGCGCCTGGGACCCCTGGTGGAGCAGGGCCGCGTGCGGGCCGCCACTGTGGGCTCCCTGGCCGGCCAGCCGCTGCAGGAGCGGGCCCAGGCCTGGGGTGAGCGGCTGCGCGCGCGGATGGAGGAGGTGGGCAGCCGGACCCGCGACCGCCTGGACGAGGTGAAGGAGCAGGTGGCAGAGGTGCGTGCCAAGCTGGAGGAGCAGGCCCAGCAGATAAGCCTGCAGGCCGAGGCCTTCCAGGCCCGCCTCAAGAGCTGGTTCGAGCCCCTGGTGGAAGACATGCAGCGCCAGTGGGCCGGGCTGGTGGAGAAGGTGCAGGCTGCCGTGGGCGCCAGCACCGCCCCTGTGCCCAGCGACAATCACTGAACGCCCAGGCCTACAGCCATGCGACCCGACTCCACCCCGTGCCTCCTGCCTCCGCTCAGCCTGCAGCGGGAGACCCTGTCCCCGCCCCAGCCGTCCTCCTGGGGTGGGCCCTAGTTTAATAAAGATTCGCCAAGTTTCACCGCATGTGCTGGCCTCCCTGTGTGATTTCCTCTAAGCCCCAGCCTCAGTTTCTCTTTCTGCCCGCACACTGGCCACATAGTTCTCAGCTCCCTCCTCTCTGTCTGTGTCTGCATGTCTGTATCTTTCTCTCTGCCTTTTTTTTTTTTTAAGATGGAGTCTGGCTCTGTCACCCAGGCTGGAGTGCAGTGGCGTAATCTTGGCTCACTGCAACCTCTGCCTCTTGGGTTCAAGCGATTCTCCTGCCTCAATAGCTAGGATTACAGGCTCATGCCACCACACCCAGCTAATTTTTGTATTTTTAGTAGAGACAAGCTTTCACCATGTTGGCCAGGCTGGTCTCAAACTCTTGACCAAGTGACCCACTCACCAGCCTCCCAAAGGGCTGAGATTACAGGCCTGAGCCACCATGCCTAGCCTCTGCCCCTCTTTCTTTTTTGCAGGGGGGACAAAGTCTCACCCTGTCACCCGCCATCGCAGCTCACTGCGGCCTCCACCTCCTGGACTCAAGTGATAAGTGATCCTCCCACCTCAGCCTCTCCAGTAGCTGAGAGTATAGGTGCACACCACCAGGATTAATTTGTGGGGGGTGTGTGTGTGTGTGTGTTTGTGGAGATGGGGTCTGGCTTCGTTGCCCAGGCTGATGTGGAACTCCTGGGCTCAAGCGATACTCCCACCATGGCCTCCTGAGACTACTGGCTAGCACCACTACACCCCGCTTTTTATTATTATTATTATTAGAGACAAGGTCTTACTGTGTTGCCCAGGCTGGTCTCAAACTCCTGGACTCAATCGATCCTCCCCCACTGGCCTCCCAAAGTTCTAGGATTCCAGGTGTGAGGCACCGTGCCCGGCCTGCCCAACCTAATACCTGTTCCTCAGAGTTGCAACTCCAAATGACCTGAGATTGGTGCCTTTATTATGAAGCCATTTTTATTTTTTTCTGCTGTCATTGTTCTCCCTCCTCTCCTCCAGTCTTATCTGATATCTGCCTCCTTCCCACCCCTCACCCCGCCCCGCCCCTCTGTCTCCCTATTCTCCTTAGGAGACTCTGGCTTCCTGTTTTCCTCCACCTCTATCTTTTATCTCTTCCTCCTACGGTTTCTCTCTCCCTGGCCTGCTTGTTTCTACCCCCAACTCCCTTCATCTGGGTTTCTCGCTCCAGCGCTCGGTTTGGTTTGAGCCCTCTGCTTCTCCAGTTCCCTCTGAGCTAGCTGTCCCTTCACCCGCTGTGAACTGGGCTTCCCTGCCCAACCCTCATTCTCTCTTTTTTTTTTTTTTTTTTTTGAGACAGTCTCGCTCTGTTGCCCATCCTGCAGTGCAGTGGTGTGATCTTGGTTCACTGCAACCTCCACTTCCCGGATTCAAGAGATCCTCCTGCCTCAGCCTCCAGAGTAGCTGGGATTACAGGGGTGTCCCACCACGCCCAGCTAATTTTCGTATTTTTGGTAGGCCAGGCAGGTCTCGAACTCCTGACGTCAAGTCATCTGCCTGCCTCACCCTCCCAAAGTGCTGGGGCTACAGGCATGAACCACCTCACCCAGACCATCCCTCATTCTCTATCCTTTCCTCCAGTTGTGATGTCCACCCCTCATGTTTCCCAACAAGCCTACTGGGTACTGAGTCCAGGCTGGGAAGAGAAGGGAGCGGCTCCTTTGTCAAAGTCTGCACCAGGCCCATGCTGAGATGAGAGCTGGCGCTCAGAGAGGGGAAGCTTGGACGGAAGCCTAGGAGCCGCCGGCACTCTCCTCCCCTCCCACCCCCTCAGTTCTCAGAGACGGGGAGGAGGGTTCCCACCAACGGGGGACAGGCCAGGACTTGAGCTTGTATCTCCTGGGCCAGCTGCAATGTCTGCATGTCCCTCTGCCCGCCTTGGCTCCTGCACATCCTGAACTCGGTGGTTTCCCTGGCGCTGCTCTGATCACCCACGAGGAGGCAGCTCCCCTACTCTGGAGATGACTCACCAGGGCTGAGTGAGGAGGGGAAGGGTCAGTGTGCTCACAGGCAGGGGTCCTGGTCCTCTGGGCCTGCTGCTGATTCACCGTGTGTCCAGGGGCTGGAGCAGCACCCTCTCAGAGCCTCGGTTTCCCCAGATGTCAATGAGGGGATCAGCATCAGTCACATCTGCCACCGAAAGAGTCGAACCTTGAGTTCTCACCTATAAGAATTTTTTTTTTTTTTTGAGACAGTGCCTTGCTCAGTCGACCATGCTGCAGTGCAGTAGCACGATCATAGATCACTGCAGCCTCCAACTCAAGTGACCCTCCTGCCTCAACCTACTGAGTAGCTGGGATCACAGGCACCCACCACCATACCTGGCTAATTCTTTCTTTTTTGAGACAGAGTCTCACTCTGTCGCCCAGGCTGGAGTGCAGTGGCACCATCTCGACTCACCACAACCTCCAACTCCCAGGTTCAAGAAATTCTCCTGCCTCAGCCTCCCAAGGAGCTGGAATTATAGGCGCACATCACCACACGAGGCTAATTTTTGTATTTGTAGTAGAGACGGGCTTTCACCATGTTGGTCGGGTTGGTCTCCAACTCCTGACCTCAGGTGATCCACCCGCCTCGGCCTCCCAAAGCGCTGGGATTACAGGTGTGAGCCACCACGCCCGGCCATGTTTTAAAATTTTTTTTAGAGATGGGGTCTTACTATGTTGCCCAGGCTGGTCTCAAACTCCTGGGCTCAAGCAGATACTCCTGCCTCAGCTTCCCAAAATGGTCGGATTACAGGTGTGAGCCACCACGCCCAGCCGACCTATGAAGACGTCTAAGCAGACAGGGCACCCTATCTCACTACATCCCCAGTCAGATCCAGAGGTGATACAAGGATGGGAAGGAGGTTCCAGAACAAAGGCTGGCAGGGAGTCGTATGGGACAGGAGCTGATCCAGCAACAATCCAGAGAGACATCCTGGAGCCTGGGAAGGAGAAGGACAAAGAGCCCCTTCTTTTTATTTTTTATGTTTTTGAGACAGAGTCTCACTCTGTCACCCAAGCTAGAGTGCAGTGGCACAATCTCGGCTCACTGGGACCTCCACCTCATAGGTTCAAGCGACTCTCCTGCGTCAGCCTCCTGAGTAGCTGGGACCACAGGTGCGCACCACCATGCCTGAATAACATTTGAATTTTTGGTAGCAACGGAGTTTCACCACGTTGGCCAGGCGGGTCTCCAACTCCTGACCTCAAGTGTTCCGCCCACCTCGGCCTCCCAAAGTTCTGGGATTATAGGCATGAACCACTGCAACCAGCCAGTAGCCTCCATCTTTGCCCCTCGCTGAGCCCTACTGAATGTTCTTGGTTGGGCGACAGTTTCCCCATCTAGAAAACAGAAACCCCATAGCAGAGGAGAGGATGAGGCTGGAAACGCAGGAGCACTGTTATTTCATTCTTGTGGGGTCAGGGAAGCAGACATCTGGGTGGATGTTTAGGGAATGCTGGGCTCATTTGGGGAAGTAGGGGGCCCCCTGGGGCTGACAGGGATTGGAAGCTCTGAACTGGCCAGAGGGATGTTGCAATCCTGCCAGGGTCTTGTCTATGCCGTCCCTTTCACAACCATCCCCCTACCGCCAGGCTGACACGTGGTTGTGGGGGCACAAGGCCAGCCAACCTAGAGTCTGAGGCTGGGCCGAGGACACCCTCCCCACCAGCTGCCAAGGTCACTGGCGGTCAAAGGCAGCTGGTGGGGAAGGAATTGGACTCCAGCCTTGGGGGACGGATGTGGTGATGGGGGGAAGCAGGCTTGGTGCCAGGAGGGGCCTCAGAGGGTGAATAAGAGCAGATAAAGTGTTGGGGGGAGGTAGTCAGGCAAAGGGGCTGAGGCCCAGTGGAAGGGAGGAAGGGGCGTACACTCAGAACTTTTCAGCTGAGGGTTTTAATTTTTTGAGATGGGGTCTCACTCTGTCCCACCAGGCTGGAATGCAGTGGAGCAATCATATCTCACTGCAGCCTTGAACTCCTGGGCTCAAGCAATCTTCCTACCTCAGCCTCTTGCGTAGCTGGGACTACAGTCATGTGCCACCACACCTGGCTAGTTTTTGAATTTTTTTGTAGAAATGAGGTTTCCCTATATTGCTCAGGCTGGTCTCGAACTCCTGGTCTCAAGCGATCCTCCCTCAGCTTCCCAAAGCGCTGGGATTACAGGCATGAGCCACCACACCTGGCTAATGCAGGTGAGGTATTTACAGTGTCGTCCAGCTAAGGAGACCCCTTCACAAAAAAGGGAGACAGAACCATCAACTTAATAGCCCAGAGAATATCAGGGTGGTCTGAGGTGCTTCAAGGGCTGGTCTGAAAGAAATTGGAGGTGGCACGCAGGGTAGGAGTGCAGGGCCAACTGAGACCCCAGCAACATAAAGGAAAAGCTGTTGGGGCTGAGGAGGCTTGCTAAGAGAGGGAAAGTGGGGGAAAGAGGTCATCTAGGGACATGGTGTGAATGAGGGGCGGTGGAGATCACAGGGTTATTACTGGAAGGCCCCGAGGGCAGATGTCCACAGGGACAGGACGAGGCTGTCCTCTGAGTGGGGAAAGGGACTATGGTAGTCTGAGGACCCCCCAGAGTCAGGAAGATTGGGAGGTGAGAGTGCTGAACCGTAAGGGGCTTTGGGGCTAAAGGAAGTGCCCAGGACCCCACCTGACCCAACGCCCACGGGCCAGGGACAGAGGAGAAAAACGTGGGTGGACAGAGGGAGGCAGGCTCAGGAGGAGGGAGATCGACATTAACCTGCCCCGCCCCCTCCCCAGCCTGATAAAAGTCCTGCGGGCCGGGACCTCCCACACCAGCCCTCCAGGAAGGATTCAGGTTGGTGCTGAGTGCTTGGGAGGGACATCAGCCTCCACTCTGCAAGCACTCAAAAAAAGGAGATGAGGGGATCGTGGGAAGGAGGGAGGGAGGACGGTGCCACTGATCCCCTGCACCCCTCCCTCTGCCTCCAGAGTGCCCCTCCGGCCCGGCCATGAGGCTCTTCCTGTCGCTCCCGGTCCTGGTGGTGGTTCTGTCGATGGTCTTGGAAGGTAAAAGTGGGATGGGAGAATTGCGGAGTTGGACTTTTGGAAGAGTGAAGGTGGCTACAGGCCTGGGTCCCGGCTTAGAGGACCTCTGAGAGCTCTGGGGCCCCTTCTGGGTCGTGGTTGCCCCATCGTGGTCGGGTGGGTCTCCAGGTTCGCCCAGGCTCAGTTCGGCAGTCGCCAAATCTGCCCAGGAGAGCCCTAGCAACCGATGACGTATTTACGCCCACACCTCTGGGATTGGCTGTCCTGCTTCTACAGCCTTGAAAGTGGGTAAGCGGGATGGGGGGCTCTGGGAGGGGTCAGTGCTGAGTAAGGCAATTCCCAGCGGCTTGAGCCCCACGCGGTCACTCCAGTATCCTCCCCATTCTAACCACATGATCCCCAAAGATCTCCTTATCCATCCCAGGATCCCATCCTAAGGTGGTTCCAATAACAAATTTTTGGCCGGGCAGGGTGGCTCACGCCTGTAACCCCAGCACTTTGGAAGGCCGAGGTGGGCAGATCACTTGAGGTCAGGAGTTCGAAACCAGCCTGGCTCACATGGTGAACTTCCGTCTCTAGTAAAAATACAAAAAATTATCCGGGTATGGATGCACGCACCTGTAGTCCCAGTTACTCGGTAGGCTGAGGCAGGAGAATCACTTGAACCCGGGAGGAAGAGGTTGCAGTGAGCCGAGATTATACCACTGCACTCCAGCCTGGCAGATACAGCAAGACTCTGTCTCAAAAAAAAAAAAAATTAGCCAGACGTGGTGGTGCACACCTGTAATCCCAGCTACTTGGAAGGCTGAAGCAGGAGAACTACTTGAACCCGGAAGGTGGTGGTTGTAGTGAGCCAAGATCACACCACTACACTCCAGCTTGGACTACAGAGCAAGACTCCATCTCAAGAAAAAAAAAAATTTTTTTTGAACCCCTGCCCATATTCCTGGCAGGCCCAGCCCCAGCCCAGGGGGCCCCAGATGTCTCCAGCGCCTTGGATAAGCTGAAGGAGTTTGGAAACACCCTGGAGGACAAGGCTTGGGAAGTCATCAACCGCATCAAACAGAGTGAATTTCCTGCCAAGACACGGTTAGAACCCTTCCCAGGGCACAGGAGGGCTGGAGGGTGGTTTTGGGTGGAGCCCTGGAGGATGGTCCAAGATGAACAGATTGGAAAAAAAAAAACAAGTCCCAGAGAGGCTGACAACGTCCCTCTGGTCACACAGCTAGATCTCAGGGTGCTCAGACTTCAGGGACAGTTTCTCTGACTCTCATCCAGGCCACATTTTAAAAGATGGTCTTGGGCTGGGCATGGTGGCTCATGCTTGTAATCCCAGCACTTTGGGAGGCCGAGGTGGGCGGATTGCCTGAGGTCAGGAGTTCGAGACCAGTCTGGCCAACATGGTGAAACCCTGTCTCTACTAAAAATACAAAAACATTAGCCAGGTGTGGTGGCGTGCGACTGTAATCCCAGCTAGTCAGGAGGCTGAGTCAGGGGAATTGCTCGAACCAGGAAGGTGGGGGTTACAGTGAGCTGACATTGCGCCACTGAACTCTGGCCTGGGCGACAGAATGAGACTCTGTCTCAAAAAAAAAAAAAAAAAGATAGTCTTGCCCAGGTACAGTGGCTCACACCTGTAATCCTAGCAGTATGGGAGGCTGAGATGGGAGGACTGCTTGAGCCCAGAGGTTCAAGACCAGCCTGACCAACGTGGTAAGATCCTGTTTCTATTAGAAAAAAAAAAAGATGGTGTTGTGAGATAATGAAAATGAGGATCCAAGCTTGGCCAGACCTGGGTCCCCAGGCTGGCGTAGCACTCCATACTTCCTGTGTGATCTTGACAGGGTCATTACTGTCAGCCTCAGTTTCCTCTCCTATAAACTGGTGGTTCTGTGGGGAAGTAAAGGAGAGGGCCTACAGGGTGTCTGGTACATGTAGATGCTCAATACATCATCAAACCCACCCTTGCTCCCTTTGGCAAGTTAGAGAGTCATTCATTCCTTAAAAAATATTTATTGAGGCCGGGCGCGGTGGCTCAAGCCTGTAATCCCAGCACTTTGGGAGGCCGAGACGGGCGGATCACGAGGTCAGGAGATCGAGACCATCCTGGCGAACACTGTGAAACCCCGTCTCTACTAAAAATACAAAAAACTAGCCGGGCGAGGTGGTGGGCGCCTGTAGTCCCAGCTACTCGGGAGACTGAGGCAGGAGAATGGCGTGAACCGGGAGGCGGAGCTTGCAGTGAGCTGAGATCCGGCCACTGCACTCCAGCCCCGGCGACAGAGCAAGACTCCGTCTCAAAAAAAAAAAAAAAAAAAAAAAAAAAAAAAAAAAAAATTTATTGAGCATCTGCTAAGTGTTGGAAACTGTTTCAACGTGGGGAATAAAACAGTGAAGAATGTGCAGAGCACAGTGACTCACACCTGTAATCCCAGCACCTTGGAAGGCCGAGACGGTCAGGAGTGCGAGAACCCCGTGTCTACTAGAAATACAAAAAAAATTAGCCGGGCATGGTGGCCCACGCCTGCAGTCCCAGCTCCTTGGGAGGCTGAGGCAAGAGGAACCTTTGAGCCCAGGAGATTGAGGCTGCAGTGCGCCATGTTTGTGCCACTGCATTCTAGCCTGGGTAACAGAATGTGACCCTGTCTCAACAACAACAACAACAAAAAAAAAAAAAAGAAAGAAAGAAAAGAAAGAAGGAAGGGAGGGAGGGAGGGAGGGAGGAAGGAAGGAAGGAGGAAGGAAGGAAGGAAGGAAGGAAGGAAGGAAGGAAGGGAAAAGAAAAGAAAAAGGAAGGAATCAAAAAATCCAGCCAGGCCTAAACTTAGATTGTTTGGAGGCCAGGCACAGTGCCTCACACCTGTAATCCCAGCACTTTGGGAGGCCAAGGCAAGCGGATCACCTGAGGTCGGGAGTTCAAGACCAGCCTGACTATCACAGAGAAACCCCATCTCTACTAAAAATACAAAATTAGCCAGGTGTAGTGGTGCATGCCTGTAGTCCTAGCTACTCGGGAGTCTAAGGAGGAGAATCACTTGAACCCGGGAGGCGGAGGTTACAGTGAGCTGAGATCGTGCCACTGCACTCCAGCCTGGGTGACAAGGCGAAAAAAAAAAAAAAAAAAAACTCCTGGCACGGTGGCTCACGCCAGTGACCCCAGCACTATGGGAGGCCGAGCAGGCGGATCATGAGGTCAGGAGTTCAAGACTAGCCTGCTCAACATAATGAAACCCTCTGTATACTAAAAATACAAAAATTAGCTGGGTGTGGTGCCAGGCACCTATAGTCCTAGCTACTCAGGAGTCTGAGGCAGGAGAATCACTTGAACCTGGGAGGCAGAGGTTGCAGTGAGCCGAGACAGCACCATTGCACTCTAGTCTGGGTGACAGAGCGAAACTATATCTCAAAAAAAAATAAGGGGTTGGTAGCAAGAGATGACCGGCCTTGAAAGCCAGGCCAGGATGAAGCATTTCTTATTTTTTATTTTATTTTATTTTATTTTACTTTTAAATTTTTTTTTTTTTTTTTTTTTTTTTTTGAGATAGAGTCTTGCTCTGTCGCCCACGCTGGAGTGCAGTGGTGCGACCTTGGCTCACTGTAAGCTCTGCCTCCCGGGTTCATGCCATTCTCCTGCCTCAGCCTCCCAAGTAGCTGGGACTACAGGTGTCCACCACCACGCTGGCTAATTTTTTGTATTTTTAGTAGAGATGGGGTTTCACCATGTTAGCCAGGATGGTCTCAATCTCCTGACCTCTTGATCCACCCACCTCAGCCTCCCAAAGTGCTGGGATTACAGGTGTGAGCCACGCACCTGGTCTTATTTTTTATTTTTTATTTTTCGAGACGGAGTCTTGCTCTGTTGCCCAGGCTGGAGTACAGTGGTGCGATCTGGTCTCACTGCAAACTCCACCTCCTGGGTTCAGGCAATTCTCCTACCTCAGCCTCATAAGTACCTGGAACTACAGGTGTGCAATACCACGCATGGTATTTTTTGTATTTTTAGTAGAGATGGGGTTTCACCATGTTAGCCAGGATGGTCTCAATCTCCTGACCTCTTGATCCACCCACCTCAGCCTCCCAAAGTGCTGGGATTACAGGTGTGAGCCACGCACCTGGTCTTATTTTTTATTTTTTTATTTTTCGAGACGGAGTCTTGCTCTGTTGCCCAGGCTGGAGTACAGTGGTGCGATCTGGTCTCACTGCAAACTCCACCTCCTGGGTTCAGGCAATTCTCCTACCTCAGCCTCATAAGTACCTGGAACTACAGGTGTGCAATACCACGCATGGTATTTTTTGTATTTTTAGTAAAGACGAGATTTCACCATGTTGCCCAGGCTGGTCTCAAACTCCTGACCTCAAGTGATCTGCCTGCCTTGGCCTCCCAAAGTGCTGGGATTACAGGCGTGAGCCACCACGCCCAACTAAGGGTAAAGTGTTTAGACTTCAATGTGTTCTGGTCCATCTGGGAAACCAAAGCACAGAAGTTGGCCCACCCAGCCCAGCAGACCTCCTAATCCCACATGCAGTGGGGATGGAGATTCAGGAAGGGGAAGAGGTGGGAGTCAGGTAGCAGGTAGAATTTGGACAGCCTGGGAGGGAGCTGCACACAGTGACCCCCTTCCTTATCCCTCCCCACAGGGACTGGTTTTCAGAGACATTTCGGAAAGTGAAGGAGAAACTCAAGATTAACTCATGAGCACCTGAAGGGTGACATCCCAGGAGGGGGCTCTGAAATTTCCCACACCCCAACGCCTGTGCTGAGGACGCCCTCCATGTGGCGCCAGGTGCCACCAATAAAAATCCTATAGAAAATTCTCTCCTGAGTGCTTCTTTACTCTGAGGAAGGGGCTACGGGAGAGGGTAGGGGCTTCCAGAGAGGGTAGGGGGTGCGGGAGAGGGCAGGAGCTGAACCTTAGGGACTCCTGACAAGTCCTCCAATGCCCCATCTCCTTGCCCTGTGCTGAGGATGTTTGAACTCCATGGTGTCAAAAGAATCTTCCTAAGAACCTTGCAAACTGGGCCTTATTAATCCCGTAAGGGCATTTAGGCCCAGAGAGGTGAGGCTACTTGTATAAGCTCACACAGCCAGGAAGTGGAGAACTGGAACTTGATTGAACCCTCAGCCTGGTAATGTCACTATGCTACACTTTCCTGGTGTGGTCTACCCAAGATGAGGGGCTGAGGGTTTTTTTGTTTTTGTTTTTGTTTTGAGGCAGACTCTCACTCTGTCCCCCAGGATGGAGTACGGTGCCTCCGCCTCCCAGGTTCAAGGGATTCTCCTGCCTCAGCCTCCCAAGTAGCTGGGATTACAGGCATGTGCCACCACACCCAGCTAATTTTTGTATTTTTAGTAGAGACAGGGTTTCATCATGTTGGCCAGGCTGGTCTCCAACCCCGTCTCTGCTAAAAATACAAAAATTAGCAAGGGTTGGTGGCCGGCGCCTGTAATCCCAGCTACTCGGTAGGCTAAGGCATGAGAATCACTTGAACCCAGGAGGTGGAGGCTGCAATAAGCTGAGATCATGCCACTGCACTTCAGCCTGGACATCAAAGCAAGACTCCATCTCAAAACATAAAAGGAAATCCTGAAGCTGGGCATGGTGGCTTATGCCTGTAATCCCAGCGCTTTGGAAGGCTAAGGTGGGAGGATCACTTGAGGCCAGGAGTTCGAGACCAGCCTGGGTAACATGGTGAGACACTGTCTCTACCAAAAAGAGAAGAAAGAAAGATAATAAATAAATGTATAAATATTACTCTCTGGGGTTAATGCATCCCCTTCTCCCCCAAAATCAACTCTCCAAACTCCTATATTCTCCTCTCTTCTCTCTCAGCAGCCTGTTAGAACTCAAGTCAGATTTTTTTTGTTTTTTGAGACAGAGTCTCACTCTGTTGCCCAGGCTGGAGTGCGGTGGCATCATCTCAGCCCACTGCAACCTCTGCCTCCCAGGTTCAAGCCTGCCTGGCTCTCTCCTCACTTCCTCCAGTTCTCCTCCAAAATCATCCCCTGCTACACGTGGTGGCACATGCCTGTCATCCTAACACTTTGAGAGGCCAAGGTGGGAGGATTGCTTCAGCTCAGGAGTTCAAGATCAGCCTGGGCAATAGCAAGACCCCATCCCTCCTAAAAAAAAAAAAATGTGCTGGGCATGGTGGTGGACACCTTGGGGTTCCAGCCATGTGGGAGGCTGAGGTAGGAGGATGGCTTTGAATCAGGGAAGATGAGGCTGCAGTGAGCCATGTTCTGAATTAGATACTGGTGATGATTGTGCAACCTTTCTGATATAGGAAAAACCATTGAACTATACATTTTCAAACGGTAAATGTAGCCGGACACGGTGGCTCATGTCTGTAACCCCAGCACTTTTGGAGGCCGAGGTGGGGAGATCACCTGAGGCTGGGAGTTTGAGACCAGCCTAACCAACGTGGAGGAACCCCATCTCTATTAATAAAAAAAATTAGACGGGCATGGTGGCACACACCTGTAATCCCAGCTACTCCAGAGGCTGAGGCAGGAGAATCGCTTGAACCCAGGAGGCAGAGGTTGCGATGAGCCCAGATCACACCATTGTACTGCAGCCTGGGCAACAAGAGCGAAACTCCATCTCAAAAAAAAAATTAATAATTAATTAAGAAATTAGCCAGGCGTGGTGGCGGGTGCCTGGAGTCTCAGCTACTTGGGAGGCTGAGGCACGAGAATTTCTTGAACCTGCAGGGTGGAGGCTACAGTGAGCCTAGATTCTCCCACTGCACTCCAGCCTGGGCAACAGAGTGAGACTCCATCTCAAAAAAATAAATAAATAAAAGGGTAAATTTTATGGAATGTGAATTATAATTCAATTTTTCAACATGCATTAGGAGGGACATTTCAAACTCTTTTTTACCCCAGCCTTCCCTACCATCACCCAGAGTATCCAGCCAGGAGGGGAGTGGCTAGAGACACCAGAAGATTAGCAGGGAGGAGGGTGCAGGTATTTGGGGGATGAAGGAATGGGATTCAGACCAGGGCCAGGACCCAGGGATAGAGAGAAAGACATGAGAGTGGTTTGGGGGCTTGGTGACTTAGAGAACAGAGCTGTAGGCTCAGAGGCACACAGGAGTTTCTGGGCTCACCCCGCCCCCTTCCAACCCCTCAGTTCCCATCCTCCAGCAGCTGTTTGTGTGCTGCCTCTGAAGTCCAGCCTGAACAACCTTCAGCCTGCTCCTATCCCTAAAATGGGCAAACATTGCAAGCAGCAAACAGCAAACACACAGCCCTCCCTGCGTGCTGACCTTGGAGCTGGGGCAGAGGTCAGAGACCTCCCTGGGCCCACGCCACCTCCAACATCCACTTGACCTCTTGGATTTTGGTGGAGAAGGGCAGAGGTTGTCCTGGCGTGGTTTAGGTAGTGTGAGAGGGTCTGGGTTCAAAATCACTTGCTGGTAGGGAAGTAAGTGGCTACGCCCCCACCCCGAAGCCTGTTTCCCCATCTGTACAATGGAAATGATAAAGATGCTCACCTGATAGCATTTTTGTGGCAAATAAGTAAGTTTTTTTGTTTTGTTTTGTTTTGAGACGGAGTGTCGCTCTGTCACCCAGGCTGGAGTGCGGTGACATGATCTCGGCTCACCGTAAGCTCCACCTCCCGGGTTCACGCCATTCTCCTGCCTCAGCCTCTCAAGTAGCTGGGACTACAAGCGCCCGCCACCATGCCCGGCTAATTTTTTGTACTTTTAGTAGAGACGGGGTTTCACCGTGTTAGCCAGGATGGTCTTGATCTCCTGAAACTGGTGATCTACCCGCCTCGGCCTCCCAAAGTGTTGGGATTACAGGTATAAGCCACTGCTCCCAGCTTGTTTTGTTTTTTGAGATGGAGTTTCGCTCTTGTTGCCCAGGCTGGAGTGCAATGGCATGATCTCATCTCACCACAACCTCTACCTGCCTCAGCCTCCCAAGTAGCTGGGATTACAAACATGTGCCACCACACCTGGCGCATTTTGTATTTTTAGTAGAGACCAGGTTTTTCCATGTTGGTCAGCCTCAGCCTCCCAAAGTGCTAAGATTACAGGCGTGAGCCACTGCAGCCGGCTGAATTTTTTTTTTTTTTTTTGAGATGGAGTCTGGCTCTGTCATCCAGGCTGGAGTGCAGTGGCACCATCTCAGCTCACTGCGACCTCTGCCTCCCCATTTCAAGCGATTCTTGCGCCTCAGCCTCCCAAGTACCTGGGATTACAGGCCTGTGCCACCACACCCGGCTAATTTTTTCTATTTTTAACAGGGACAGGGTTTCACCAGCTGGTCAGGCTAGTCTCGAACTCCTGACCTCAAATGATCCACCCGCCTAGGCCTCCCAAAGTGCTCGGATTACAGGCGTGGGCCACCACGCCTGGCCAAATTTTTATTTTTTTTCTAGAGATAAGGTCTTATTATGTTGCCCAGGCTGGTCTCAAACTCCTGGGCTCAAGCAGATCCTCCCGCCTCAGCTTCCCAAAATGGTGGGATTACAGGTGTGAGCCACTGCGCCCAGTCAGTAGCCCCCTCTTTGCCCCTCGCTGAGCCCTACTGGATGTTCTTGGTTGGGCGACAGTTTCCCCATCTAGAAAACAGAAACCCCTACAGCAGAGGAGAGGATGAGGCTGGAAAAGCAGGAGCACTGTTATTCCATTCTTGTGGGGTCAGGGAAGCAGACATCTGGGTGGATGTTTGGGGAATGCTGGGCTCAGCTGCGGAAGTAGGGGGGCCCCATGGGGCTGGGGCTGACAGGGACTGGAAGCTCTGAACTGGCCAGAGGGATGTTGCAATCCTGCCAGGGTCTTGTCTATGCCGTCCCTTTCACAACCATCCCCCTACCACCAGGCTGACACGTGGTTGTGGGGGCACAAGGCCAGCCAACCTAGAGTCTGAGGCTGGGCCGAGGACACCCTCCCCACCAGCTGCCAGGGTCACTGGCGGTCAAAGGCAGCTGGTGGGGAAGGAATTGGACTCCAGCCTTGAGGGACGGATCTGGTGATGGGGGAAGTAGGCTTGGTGCCAGGAGGGACCTTGGAGGGTGAATAAGAGCAGATAAGAGTGTTGGGGTGAGGCAAAGGGGGTGAGTCCCGGTGGAAGGGAGGAAGGGGCGTACACTCAGAACTTTTCAGCTGAGGGTTTTACTTTTTTGAGATGGGGTATGACTCTGTCCCACCAGGCTGGAGTGCAGTGGAGCAATCACAGCTCACTGCAGCCTCGAACTCCTGGGCTCAAGTAATCTTCCTACCTCAGCCTCTTGAGTAACTGGGACTACAGGTGTGCGCCACCACACCCAGCTAATTTTTGAATTTTTTTGTAGAGATGAGGTCTCCCTATGTTGCCCAGGCTGGTCTCGAACTCCTGGTCTCAAGCGATCCTCCCTCCTCAGCTTCCCAGAGCGCTGGGATTACAGGCATGAGCCACCACGCCTGGCTAATGCAGGTGAGGTTTTTACAGTGTTGTCCAGCTAAGGTGACCCCCTCGCAAAAAAGGGACACTGAGAACCATCAAGTTAAGAGCCCAGAGAATATCAGGGTAGTCTGGGGTGCTTCACGGGCTGATCTGAAAGAAATTGGAGGTGGCACGCAGGGTAGGAGTGCGGGGCCAACTGAGAGACCCCAGCAACATAAAGGAAATGCTGTTGGGGCTGAGGAGGCTTGCTAAGAGAGAAGTAGGGGAAAGAGGTGGTCTAGGGATACAGTGTGAATGAGGGGTGGATGAGATCACAGGGTTATTACTGGAAGGCCCCTGAGGGAAGATGTCCACAGGGACAGGACGAGGCTGTCCTCTGAGTTGAGGAAAGGGACTATGGTAGTCTGAGGACCCCCTAGAGTCAGGGAGATTGAGAGGTGAGGGTGCTGAATGGTAAAGGGCTTTGGGGCTAAGGGAAGTGCCCAGGACCCCACCTGACCCCAGCGCTCACGGGCCAGGGGCAGAGGAGAAAAACCTGGGTGGGCAGAAGGAGGCAGGCTCAGCAGGAGAGAGATCGACATCAACCTGCCCCGCCCCCTCCCCAGCCTGCTAAAGGTCCTGCTGGTGGTACAGGACCTCCCAACCGAGCCCTCCAGCAAGGAGTCAGGTTGGTGCTGAGTGCTTGGGAGGGACACCAGCCTCCACTCTGCAAGAACTCAAAAAAAGGAGATGAAGGGATCGTGGGAGGGAGAAAGGGAGGCACGGAGGAGGGTGCTACTGATCCCTCTGCCTCCAGAGTGCCCCTCCGGCCCCGCCATGAGGCTCTTCCTGTGGCTCCCGGTCCTGGTGGTGGTTCTGTCGATGGTCTTGGAAGGTAAAAGTGGAATGAGAGAATTGCGGAGTTGGACTTTTGGAAGAGTGAAGGTGGCTACAGGCCTGGGTCCCGGCTTAGAGGACCTCTGAGAGCTCTGGGGCCCCCTCCGGGTCGTGGTTGCCCCATCGTGGTCGGGTGGGTCTCCAGATTCTCCCAGGTTCAGTCCGGCAGGCGCCAAATCTGCCCAGGAGAGCCCTAGCATCTGATGACGTATTGACGCCCACACCTCTGGGATTGGCTGTCCTCCTTCTACAGCCTTGAAAGTGGGTGATCAGGGCGAGGGGCTGTGGGAGGGGTCAGTGCTGAGTAAGGCAATTCCCAGCGGCTTGAGCCCCACGCGGTCACTCCAGTATCCTCCCCATTCTAACCACATGATCCCCAAAGATCTCCTTATCCATCCCGGGATCGCATCCTAAGGGGGTTCCAATAACAAATTCTTGGCCGGGTGCGGTGGCTCACGCCTGTAATCTCAGCACTTTGGGAGGCCGAGGCGGGCAGATCACTTGAGGTCAGGAGTTCGAAACCAGCCTGGCCCACATGGTGAAACCCCATCTCTACTAAAAATACAAAACAATTAGCCAGTTGTGGTGGCGCGCATTTGTAATCCCAGCTACCTGGGAGACTGAGGCAGGAGAATTGCTTGAACCCAGGAAGTGGAGGTTGCAGTGAGCCGAGATCATAGCACTTGACACGGCAAGTCTCCGTCTCAAAAAGAAAAAAGAAAATTTTTGCACCGCTGCCCATCTTCCTGGCAGGCCCAACCCCAGCCCAGGGGGTTCCGGACGTCTCCAACCCCTTTGATGTCCTGGAGGAGTTTGGAAAGACCCTGGAGGACAATGTTCGGGAAGTCATCAAACTCATCACACAGAGTGAACTTCCTGCCAAGACGCGGTTAGAACCCTTCCCAGGGCACAGGAGGGCTGGGGTGTGTTTGCGTGGAGCCCTGGAGGATGGTCCAAGATGGAAAAATTGAAAAAAAAGTCCCAGAGAGGCTGACAACGTCCTTCTGGTCACACAGCTAGATCTCAAGGATCTCAGACTTCAGGGACAGTTTCCCGGACTCCCATCCAGGCCACATTTTAAAAGATGGTCTTGGGCTGGGCGCCGTGGCTCACGCCTGTAATCCCAACACTTTGGGAGGCCTAGGTGGGCAGATTGCCTGAGATCAGGAGTTCGAGACCAGCCTGGCCAACATGGTGAAACCCTGACTCTACTAAAAATACAAAAAAATTCGCCTGACATGGTGGCGTGAACCCGTAATCCCAACTACTCGGGAGGCTGAGTCAGGAGAATTGCTTGCACCAGGAAGGTGAGGGTTGCAATAAGCCAAGATGGTGCCACTGCACTCCAGCCTGGGCGACAAAGCAACATTCCGTCTAAAAATAAAAAAAGAAAAGATGGTCTTGCTCAAGTACAGTGGCTCAACATCTGTAATCCCAGGACTGTGGGAGGATTGCTGGAGCCTAGGAGTTTGAGACCTGCCTGGCTAACATGGCAAGATCCTGTCTCTATTTTTATTTTATTTATTTATTTATTTTTTTGAGACAGGGTCTCGCTCTGTCGCCCAGGCTGGAGTGCAGTGGTACCATCTCGGCTCACTGCAACCTCTACCTCCCCAGTTCAAGCAATTCTCTGCCTCAGTCTCCTGACTAGCTGGGATTACAGGCACCTGCCACCATGTCTGGCTAAATTTTTTTGTATTTTTATTAGAGACAGGGTTTCACATCTTGGCCAGGCTGGTCTTGAACTCCTGACCTTGTGATCCGCCTGCCTCGGCCTCCCAAAGTGCTGGGATTACAGATGTGAGCCACCACACCCAGAGATCCTGTCTCTAAAAACGGCCGGGCGCGGTGGCTCAAGCCTGTAATCCCAGCACTTTGGGAGGCCGAGACGGGCGGACACGAGGTCAGGAGATCGAGACCATCCTGCTAACACTGTGAAACCCCGTCTCTACTAAAAAATAGAAAAAAATAGCGGGCGAGGTGGCGGGCGCCTGTAGTCCCAGCTACTCGGGAGGCTGAGGCAGGAGAATGGCGGTAAACCCGGGAGGTGGAGCTTGCAGTGAGCTGAGATCCGGCCACTGCACTCCAGGCCGGGCGACAGAGCGAGACTCGTCTCAAAAAAAAAAAAAATAAAAAAAAAAATAAAAAAAAAAAAAAATAAAAACAAAAAAAGCCCGGGCGCAATAGCTCACGCCTGTAAACCAGCACTTTGGGAGGCCGAGTCAGGGCGATCACCTGAGGTTGGGAGTTCGAGACCAGCCTGACCAACATGGAAAAACCCCATCTCTATTAAAAATACAAAATTAGTCGGGCATGGAGGTGCATGCCTCTATTCCTAGCTACTTGGGAGGCTGAGGCAGGAGAAGCGCTTGAACCTGGGAGGCAGAGGTTGCAGTGAGCCGAGATCATGCCTCTGCACTCCAGCCTGGGCAACAATAGCGAATCCCTGTCTCAAAAAAAAAAAAAAAAGATGGCCTTGTGGGGTAATGGAGGACCCAAACTTGGCCAGACCTATGTCCCCAGGCTGGCATAGAGCCCCTTACTCCCTGTGTGATCTTAAGAGAGAGGCATTACTGTCAGCCTCAGTTTCCTTCCTGTAAAATGGTGGTTCTGAGGGGAAGTAAAGGAGAAGGTCTATAGGGTGTCTGGCACATTGTAGATGCTCAGTACATCTTTAAATCCACCCTTGCTCCCTGTGGCAAGTTAGAGAATCATTCCTTAACACATATTTATTGAGCATCTGCTAAGTGCTGGAAACTGTTTCATTGTGGGCAATAAAACAGTGAAGACCATGCCGAGCACGGTGGCTCACACCTGTAATCCCAGCACTTCGGAAGGTGTGGAAGGCTGAGGTGAGTGGATTACTTGAGGTCAGGAGTTTGAGAACCCTGTCTCTACCAGAAATACAAAAAATTACCCGGGCATGATGGCATGTACCTATAGTCCCAGCTACTTGGGAGGCTGAGGGAAGAGGATCCCTTGAGCCCAGGAGGTTAAGGCTGCAGTGAGCTATGTTTGTGCCACTTCGGCCTGGGCAACAGAATGAGACCCTGTCTCAACAATAAAGAAAAGAAGGAAGGAAGGAAGGAAGGAAGGAAGGAAGGAAGGAAGGAAGGAGGGAGGGAGGGAGGGAGGGAGGGAGGGAAGGAAGGAAGGAAGGGGAGAAAGAAAGGGGGGGAGGAAGAGGGGGGAGGGGGAGGAAGGAAGGAAGGAAGGAAAGAAGGAAAGAAGGGAGGCCGGGCGCGGTGGCTCAAGCCTGTAATCCCAGCACTTTGGGAGGCCGAGACGGGCGGATCACGAGGTCAGGAGATCGAGACCATCCTGGCTAACATGGTGAAACCCCGTCTCTACTAAAAAATACAAAAAACTAGCCGGGCGACATGGCGGGCGCCTGTAGTCCCAGCTGCTTGGGAGGCTGAGGCAGGAGAATGGCGTAAACCAGGAGGCGGAGCTTGCAGTGAGCTGAGACCCGGCCACTGCACTCCAGCCTGGGCGGCAGAGCGAGACTCCGTCTCAAAAAAAAAAAAAAAAAAAAAAAAAAAAAGAAGGAAAGAAGGGAGGGAGGAAGGGAGGGAAAGGGAGGGAGGCAGGAAGAGAGGGAGGGAGGGAAAATCTAACCAGGACTAAATTTAGAGAGATTGGAAGCCAGGTGTAGTGGCCCATGCCTGTAATTCCAGCACCTTGGGAGGCCAAGGCAGGCAGATCACCTGAGGTCAGGAGTTCAAGACCAGCATGACCAACACGGGGAAACTGTCGTCTCCACTAAAAATACAAAATTAGGCCAGGCACAGTGGCTCATGCCTGTTGGCTCATGCCTGTAATCCCAGCACTTTGGGAGGCCGAGGTGGGTGGGTCGCCTGAGGTCGGGAGTTTGAGACCAGCCTGACCAACAAGAAGAAAACCTGTCTCTTCTAAAAAAATACAAAAAATTAGCCGGGCATGGTGGCGCATGCCTGTAATCCCAGCTACTCGGGATGATGGGGCAGGAGAATCGCTTGAACCTGGGAGCTGGAGGTTGCGGTGAGCCGAGATCGCGCCATTGCACTCCAGCCTGGGCAACAAAGGCGAAACTCTGTCAAAAAAAAAAAAAGGAAGGAGGTAAGGGAGGGGAGGGGAGGAGGGAGGGAGGGGAGGAGGGAGGGGAGGGGAGGGGAGGAGGGAGGGAGGGGAGGGGGAGGAGGGAGGAGGGAGGGGAGGAGGGAGGGAGGAGGGAGGGAGGGGAGGAGGGAGGAGGGGAGGGGGGGAGGAGGGAGGGAGGGGAGGGGAGGAGGAAGGGGAGGGGAGGAGGGAGGGAGGGAGGGGAGGGGAGGAGGAGGGAGGGGAGGGGAGGGGAGGAGGAAGGGGAGGGGAGGAGGGAGGGAGGAGGGAGGAGGGAGGAAGGAAGGAAGGAAGGAAGGAAGGGAGGGAGGGAGGAAGGAAGGAAGACTGGAGGGAGAGGCAAAGGTCCTAAGCCAAGAAGGTTGATCGATAATCATAATCAAGAGCGGGTGGCATTCCAGGCATGTGAACAGCCTGGGCATAGGCAGGGAGACTGGAAAGTACCTTTGAATGAGAAGAGCTAAGGCAAGGGCAGATTGAAAGAAAGAGTTGGTAGCAAGAGATGGCAGGCCTTGAAAGCCAGGCCAGGGTGAAGTTTTTCTTTTTTTTTTTTTTTTTCTGAGACGGAGTCACGCTCTGTTGCCTAGGCTAGAATGCGGTGGCGTGATCTTGACTCATTGCGATCTCCACCTCCCAGGTTCAAGCAATTCTGCCTCAGCCTCCTGAGTAGCTGGCGTGCACCACCATGTGTGGCTAATTTTTGTAATTTAGTAGAGACAGGGATTCGCCATGTTGGCCAGGCTGGTTCTGAACTCCTGACCTCAAGTGATCTGCCCGTCTTGGCCTTCCAAAGTGCTGGGATTACAGGCGTGAGCCACCATGCCCAGTCAAGGGTAAAGTGTTTAGACTTCATCATACTCTGGTCCATCTGGGAAACTAAAGCACAGAAGTTGGCCCACCCAGCCCAGCAGTCCTCTTAATCCCACAGACAGTGGGGATGGAGATTCAGGAAGGGGAAGAGGTGGGAGTCAGGTAGCAGGTAGAATTTGGACAGCCTGGGAGGGAGCTGCACACAGTGACCCCCTTCCTTATCCCTCCCCACAGGGATTGGTTTTCAGAGATATTTGGAAAGTGAAGGAAAAACTCAAGATTAACTCATGAGCACCTTTCCCACACCCCAGCACCTGTGCTGAGGACTGCCTCCATGTGGCGCCAGGTGCCACCAATAAAAAGCCTATAGAGAATTCTCTCCTGAGTGCTTCTTCACTGTGGTCCAGGGGTGCCGGAGAGGGTAGGGGCTGTGGGAGAGGGCAGAGGCTGTACCTTAGGGACTCCTCACAAGCCCTCCAATGCCCCATCTACTTGCCCTGTGCTAAGGATGTTTTAACTCCGTGGTCTCAAAAGGATCTTCCTAAGAACCTTGCAAACTGGGCCTTATTAATCCCATAAGGGCATTGAGGCCCAGAGAGGTAAGGCTACTTGTATAAAGTCACACAGCCAGGAAGTGGAGAACTGGGACTAGATTGAACCCTCAACCTGGCAATGTCACTATGTTACTCTTTTCCTGGTGTGGTCTACCCAAGATGAGGAGTTGAGGTTTTTTTTATGTTTTGTTGTTTTGAAACGGAGTTTCGCTCCTCTTGCCCAGGCTGGAGTACAATGGCGTAACCTCAGTTCACTGCAACCTCTGCTTCCCAGGTTCAAGTGATTCTCCTGCCTCAACCTCCCAAGTAGCTGGGATTACAGGCGTGCGCCACCACACCTGGCTAATTGTTGTATTTTTAGTAGAGATGAGGTTTCTCCATGTTGATCAGGCTGGTCTCGAACTCCTGACTTCACATGATCCGCCTGCCTCGGCCTCCCAAAGTGCTGGGATTACAGGCATGAGCCACCGTGCCTGGCCTTTTTTTTTTCCTGACACAGAGTCTCACTCTGTCCCCCAGGCTGGAGTGTAATGGCGTGATCTCAGCTCACTGCAACCTCTGCCTCCTGGTTTCAATGGATTCTCCTGCCTTAGCCTCCCTAGTAGCTGGGATTACAGGCATGTGCCACCACCCCCAGATAATTTTTTTGTATTTTTAGTAGAGATGGAGTTTTGTTATGTTGGCCAGGCTGGTCTCAAACTCCTGACGTCAAGTGATCCACCCGCCTTGGCATCCCAAAGTGCTGGGACTACAGGTGTGAGCCACCTTGCCCAGCTTAAGATTTCATAAGAACAATATTTGTAAGCCATATAACTAATAAGGGGTTAATATTCAAAATATATAAGGGACTCCTACAATGCTAGTGGGAACATCAAACACTGCAGCCACTGTGGAAAACAGTATAGGGGTTCCTCAAAACGTTAAAAACAGAACTACCAAATGATGCTGTAATCTCCTTTCTGGGTATTTATTCAAAAGAATTGAAATCAGGACCTTGAAGAGATACCCGCCCTCCTATGTTCACTGCAGCTCTGCTCAATACCCAAGATATGGAAACAACCTAAATGTTTATCAACAGATGAATGGGTCAAGGAAATGCGGTCTATACATGCAATGGAATGTAACGCAGCCTTAAAATGGAAATCCTAGCTGGGCTCAGTGGCTCACCCTTGTAATCCCAGCACTTTGGGAGGCCAAGGCGGGCAGATCACTTGAGGCCAGGAACTCAGGACCAACTGGGCCAACATGGTGAAACCCCATCTCTACTAAAAGTACAAAAAAATTAGCTGGGCATGGTGACGGGTGCCTGTAAACCCAGCTACTCAAGAGACTGAGGCAGGAGAATCACTTGAACTCGGGAGGCGGAGGTTGCAGTGAGCAGAGATCGCGCCATTGCACTCTAGCCCGGGCAACAAGAGCAAAACTCAGTCTCAAAAAAAAAAAAAAAAGAAAAGGAAATCCTGAAGCTGGGTGTGATGGCTCACGCCTGTAATCCCAGCACTTTGGGATGCCAAGGCAGGAGGATCACTTGAGGCCAGGAGTTGGAGACCATCCTGGCCAACATGGTGAAACCCCATCTCTACTAAAAATACTAACATTAGCCAGGCGTGGTGGCGTGCACCTGTAATCCCAGCTACTTGGGAGGCTGAGGCAGGAGAATCGCTTGAACCCAGGAGGTGGAGACTGCATTGAGCCAAGATCATGCCACTGCACTTCAGCCTGGGTGTCAGAGCAAGGCTCCATCTCAAAACATGAAAGGAAATCCTGGGCTGGGCACGGTGGCTCACGCCTGTAATCCCAGCACTTTGGGAGTCCAAGGCAGGCGGATCACAAGGTCAGGAGTTTGAGACCAGCCTGGCCAATATGGTGAAACCCCATCTCTACTACAAATACAAAAATTAGCCAGGCGTGGTGGCGGGCGCCTGTAGTCCCAGCTACTCGGGAGGCTGAGGCAGGAGAATTGCCTGAACCCGGGAGGCAGAGGTTGCAGTGAGCCAAAATCGTGCCACTGCACTCCAGCCTGGGCAACAGAGCGAGACTGTGTCTCAAAAAAAAAAAAAAGAAAAAAGAAGAAAGGAAATCCTGGGCTGGGTGCAGTGGCTCACGCCTGTAATCCCAGCACTTTGGGAGGCCAAGGCAGGTGGATTACAAGGTCAGAGATCGAGACCATCCTGGCTAACATGGTGAAACCCCGTCTCTACTAAAAATACAAAAAAATTAGCCAGGCGTGGGGGCATGGGGGTAGGCACTGTAGTCCCAGCTACTTGGGAGGCTGAGGCAGGAGAATGGTGTGAACCCAGGAGGTGGAGCTTGCAGTGAACCAAGACTGGGCCACTGCACTCCAGCCTGGAGGACAGAGCAAGACTCTGTCTCAAAAAAAAAAAAAAAAGGAAATCCTGAAGGTGGGCACAGTGTCTTATGCCTGTAATCCCAGCGCTTTGGAAGGCTGAGGTGGGTGGATCACTTGAGGCCAGGAGTTCAAGACTAGCCGGGGTAACATGGTGAGACACTGTTTCTACCAAAAAAAAAAAATAGAAGAAGAAGATGTAAAGAGAATAAATAGGCCGGGCGTGGTGGCTCAAGCCTATAATCCCAGCACTTTGGGAGGCCGAGACGGGCGGATCACGAGGTCAGGAGATCGAGACCATCCTGGCTAACACGGTGAAACCCCGTCTCTACTAAAAAATACGAAAAACTAGCCGGGCGATTTGGCGGGCGCCTGTAGTCCCAGCTACTCAGGAGGCTGAGGCAGGAGAATGGCCTAAACCCAGGAGGCAGAGCTTGCAGTGAGCTGAGATCCGGCCACTGTACTCCAGCCTGGGCGCGAGACTCCGTCTCAAAAAAAAAAAAAAAAAGAATAAAGGTATTATTAAATAATAATTAATAATAATAATAATAATATATAAATAATAATAAAAATATAAATAAAATAATATATAAATAATAAATAATAAATAATAATATAAATAATAAATAATAATAAATAAATATTACTATATTATATATAGTAATAAATAATAATATATAAATAATAAATAATATATAAAAATAAATAATAAAAATATAAATAAAATAATATATAAATAAATAATAATAAATAAATATTACTCTCTGGGGTTAATGCATTCCTTTCTCCCCCAAAATCAATTCTCCAAACTCCTATACTCTCCTCTCTTCTCACTCAGCAGTCTGTTAGAACTCAAGTCAGATTTTTTGTTTGTTTTTTGAGGCAGAGTCTCACTCTGTTGCCCAGGCTGGAGTGCAGCGGCACCATCTCAGCCCACTGCAACCTCTGCCTCCCAGGTTCGAGCAATTCTCCTGCTCAGCCTCCCGAGTAGCTGGGACTATAGGTGTGTGTGTGCCACCACACCCAGGTAATTTTTGTATTTGTAAGTAGAGACGGGGTTTCGCCATGTTGCTCAGGCTGGTCTCGAACCTCTGAGCTCTAGCGATCAACTCTCCTCGGCCTCCCAAAGTGCTGGGGTTACAGGCATGAACCACCGTGCCCGGCCTCAAGTCAGACTAGGCTCTTCCTCTGCTCAGAACTCTCCTGACTCTCTCAGAGTCAACCCAGAAGAACTTACCAAAGGCCTATAAACGGAACACTACCCTGTCCATGATCACCTCATCTCTGTCTCTCTGTCCATCACTCACAAGCAACTCCTCGCTATTCCTCCAATGTACTGGGCACGCTGCCACCACAGGGCCCTTGCAGTTCCTGTTCCTCTTCCTGGAATGCTCTTCCCAGGGGTCCAGATATCTGCCTGGCTCCCTCCTCACTTCCTCCAGTTCTCTTCCAAAATCATCCCCTGCCAGATGTGGTGGCACACGTCTATAATCCTAACACTTTGAGAGGCCAAGGTGGGAGGATTGCTTCAGCTCAGGAGTTCAAGACCAGCCTGGGCAACATAGCAATACCCCATCCCTCCTAAAAAAAAAAAAAGAAAAGAAAAATTAGCTGGGCATGGTGGTGCACACCTGTGGGCCCAGCCACTCGGGAGGCTGAGGTAGGAGGATGGCTTTGAATCAGGGAGGTTGAGGCTGCAGTGAGCCATGTTCTGAATTAGATACTGGTGATGATTGTGCAACGTTGCCAGTATAGGAGAAACCATTGAACTGTACACTTTAAAAGGGTAAATTTAGCCGGATGCAGTGGCTCACGCCTGTAATCCCAGCACTTTGGGATTCCGAGGCGGGCAGATCACTTGAGCTTAACAGTTCGAAACCAGCCTGACCAACATGGTGAAACCCCATCTCTACTAAAAATTTAAAAATTAGCCAGGCGTGGTGGCAGGTGCCTGTAGTCTCAGCTACTTGGGAGGCTGAGGCATGAGAATTTCTTGAACCTGGGGGTGCAGAGGCTACAGTGAGCTGAGATTGCCCCACTGCTCTCCAGCCTGGGCAACAGAGTGAGACTCCATCTCAAAAAAAAGGTAAATTTTATGGAATGTGAATTATAACTCAATTTTTCAACATGCATTAGGAGGGACACTTCAAACTCTTTTTTACCCCAGCCTTCCCTACCATCACCCAGAGTATCTGGCTAGGAGGGGAGTGGCTAGCGACACCAGAAGATTAGCAGGGAGGAGGGTGCAGGGATTTGGGGGATGAGGGGGTGGGATTCAGACCAGGGACAGGATCCAGGGATAGTGAGAAAAGAGATGAGAGTGGTTTGGGGGCTTGGTGACTTAGAGAACAGAGTTGCAGGCTCTGTTTTTGGGTTTTGGGGCCCACCCTGCCCCCTTCCGACCTCTTAGCTCCTATCCTCCAGCAGCTGTTTGTGTGCTGCCTCTGAAGTCCAGCCTGAATGACCTTTAGCCTGTTCCCGTCCCTGAGATGGGCAAACATTGCAAGCAGCAAACAGCAAACACACAGCCCTCTCTGCATGCTGACCTTGGAACTGGGGCAGAGGTCAGAGACCTCCCTGGGCCCATGCCACCTCCAACATCCACTTGACCTCTTGGATTTTGGTGGAGAGGGGCAGAGGTTGTCCTGGCCTTGTTAGGTAGTGTGAGAGGGTCTCAGTTCAAAACCACCACCTGCTGGTTGGGGAGTTGTCAATAAGTGGCTACGCCCCCACCCCGAAGCCTGTTTCCCCATCTGTACAATGGAAGTGATAAAGATGTCCACCTGATAGGGTTTTTGTGGCAAATAAGTAAGTGTTTTTTTTTTTTTTTTTGAGTCGGAGTCTTGCTCTGTCACCCAGGCTGGAATGCAATGGCGCAATCTCAGCTCACTGCAACCTCCGCCTCCCAGGTTCAAGCGATTCTCTTGCCTCAGCCTCCTGAGTAGCTGGGATTACAGGCATGCACCACCACGCCCAGCTAATTTTTTGTATTTAGTAGAGACAGGTTTCATTATGTTGGTCAGGCTGGTCTTGAACTCCTGACCTCAGGTGATCCACCTGCCTCAGCCTCCCGAAGTGCTGGGATTACAGGTGTGAGCCACTGTGCTCGGCCTTTTTTTTTTTTTTTTTTTAAAAACGGAGTCTTGCTCTGTCACCCAGGCTGGAGCACAGCGGTGCAATCTCGGCTCACTGCCAACTCCATCTCCTGGGTTCAAGTGATTCTCCTGCCTCAGCCTCCCGAGTAGCTGGGACTACAAGTATGTGCCACCACACCCAACTAATTTTTGTATTTTTAGTCGAGACGGGGTTTCACCATGTTGGTGGTCTCAATCACTTGACCTTGTGATCCACCTGTCTCGGCCTCCCAAAGTTCTGGTATTACAGGCGTGAGCCACCACACCCGGCCCCCCAACTTTTTTTTTTTTTTTTTGAGATGGAATCTGGCTCTGTCACCCAGGCTAGAGTGCATTGCGCCATCTTGGCTCACTGCAACTTCTGCCTCCTAGGTTCAAGCGATTCTCCTGCCTCAAGCTCCCAAGTAGCTGGGATTATAGGCACCCACCACCACGCCCGGCTAATTTTTGTATTTTTAGTGGAGACAGGGTTTCACTATATTGGCCAGGCTGATCTCGAACTCCTGACCTCAAGTGATCTGCCTGTGTCAGCCTCCAAAAGTACTGGGATTACAGGCATGAGCCACTAGGCCCCACTGCTATTAAGTACATTAATCATCTAAAAGCCCTGCCGTGGTTCCTGCCACACAGTGTGTGCTGGGGAAGCATGCACTAATTAAACAGCAGCTGGCATTGATGGAGCACCTATGCGGCATTTTCTGTGCACGATCTTTACTCTCCCGGCAACCCTATGGGGGTAGGTAGTCCATGACCCCCATTCATGGATGAAGAAACAGGCCCAGACAGGTAAAGCAACTTGCACCAGGTCATACCACTAGAAAGAGGTAGAATCGGCCAGGCCCAGTGGCTCATGCCTATAATCCCAGCACTTTGGGAGGCTGAGGCAGGCGGATCGCTTGAGGTCAGGAGTTCGAAACCAGCCTGGCCAACGTGGTGAAACGCTGTCTATATTAAAAATGCAAAAATTGGCCGGGCGCGGTGGCTCAAGCCTGTAATCCCAGCACTTTGGGAGGCCGAGACGGGCGGATCACGAGGTCAGGAGATCGAGACCATCCTGGCTAACACGGTGAAACCCGGTCTCTACTAAAAAAAAAAATACAAAAAAATTAGCCGGGCGAGATGGCGGGCGCCTGTAGTCCCAGCTACTTGGGAGGCTGAGGCGAGAGAATGGTGTAAACCCGGGAGGCGGAGCTTGCAGTGAGCTGAGATCCGGCCACTGCACTCCAGCCTGGGCAACAGAGCGAGACTCCGTCTCAAAAAAAAAAAAAAAAAAAAAAATGCAAAAATTAGTTGGGCGTGGTGGCAAGCACCTGTAGTTCCAGCTACTCAAGAAGCTGAGGTAGGAGAATTGCTTGAACCCAGGCGATGGAAGTTGCAGTGAGCTGAGATCGCGCCACTGCACTACAGCATGGGCGATAGAGCAAGACTCCGTCTCAAAAAAGAAAGAAAGGAAGAAAAGAAAGAAAGAAAGAGAGAGGGAGAGAAGGAGGGAGGGAGGGAGGGAGGAAGAAAAGAAAGAAAATAAAAAAAGAAAAGAAAAAAAAAGAAAAGAAAAGAAAAGGAAGAAAAAGGTAGAGTCAGGCTCTGAACCCCACACTAAGCTGGTTTTCATAACAACACATAGTGGGTTTGTTTTTGTTTTTTATTTTGGGTTTTTGTTTGCTTGTTGTGGAGACAGGGTCACCCAGGCTGTAGTGCAATGATACAATCATAGCTCACTGTAGCCTTGAACTCCTAGACAAGCAATCCTCCCACCTCGGCCTCCTAAGTGGCTGGGACTACAGGTGCATGCCACCACGCCTGGCTAATTTTTTTATTGTTAGTAGAGACGAGGTCTCCCTATGTTGCCCAGACTAGTGTCTAACTCCTGGGCTCAGGTGATCCTCCCACCAGGGATTACAAGGGATTACAGGCATAAGCCACCATGCTGGCCCCCCCTTTTTGTGTTTTTTTTTGAGATAGAGTCTCTCACTGTCACCCAGGCTGGTGTGCTGTGGCGCAATCTCGGCTCACTGCAACCTCTGCCTCCCGGGTTCAAGCAATTCTCCTGCCTCAGCCTCCTGAGTAGCTGAGATTACAGGTGCCCACCACCACATCCAGCTAATTTTTTTTTTTTTTTTTGGTGGTGGTATTTTTAGTAGAGACGGGGTTTTGCCATGTTGGTCATGCTGGTCTCGAACTCCTGACCTTGTGATCCACCTGTCTCGGCCTCCCAAAGTGATGGAATTAGAGGCGTGAATCACCGCACCCGGCTTTTTTTTTTTTTTTTTTTGAGAGATGGGGATCTTACTATGTTGCCCAGGCTGGGCTCTCAAACTCCTGGGCTCAAGGAATCCTCCTACCACAGCTTCCTGAGTAGCTGGGGCTACAAGCCCCTGCCACAGTACCTGGCTGTTTTTGGTTTTTATAATTGTGATAAAATATAAACAACATGGCTGGGCGCAGTGGCTCAGGCCTGTAATCCCAATGCTTTGAGAGGTCGAGGTGGGAGGATTATGTGAGCTTAGGAGTTCAAGACCAGCCTGGGCAACTTGGCAAAACCCTGTCTCTACAAAAATAAAAAAATTAGCTGGGCGGCCGGGCGTGGTGGCTCATGCCTGCAATCCCAGCACTTTGGGAAGCTGAGGTGGGTGGATCACTTGAGAGGTCAGCGGTTCGAGACCATCCTGGCCAACATGGTGAAAACCCATCTCTTTAAAAATACAAAAAATTGGCCGGGCGCGGTGGCTCAAGCCTGCAATCCCAGCACTTTGGGAGGCCGAGACGGGCGGATCACGAGGTCAGGAGATCGAGACCAGCCTGGCTAACACGGTGAAACCCCGTCTCTACTAAAAAAAAACACAAAAAACTAGCCGGGCAAGGTGGCGGGCGCCTGTAGTCCCAGCTACTCAGGAGGCTGAGGCAGGAGAATGGCGTAAACCCGGGAGGCGGAGCTTGCAGTGAGCTGAGATCCCGCCACTGCACTCCAGTCCGGGCGACAGAGCGAGACTCCGCCTCAAAAAAAAAAAAAAAAAAATACAAAAAATTGGCCGGGCGCAGTGGCTCAAGCCTGTAATCCCAGCACTTTGGGAGGCCGAGACAGGCGGATCACGAGGTCAGGAGATCGAGACCATCCTGGCTAACACGGTGAAACCCCGTCTCTACTAAAAAAATACAAAAAATTAGCTGGGCGAGATGGCGGGCGCCTGTAGTCCCAGCTACTCGGGAGGCTGAGGCGAGAGAATGGCATAAACCTGGGAGGCGGAGCTTGCAGTGAGCTGAGATCCGGCCACTGCACTCCAGCCTGGGCGACAAGGCGAGACTCCGTCTCAAAAAAAAAAAAAAAAAAAAAAATACAAAAAATTGAGCCGGGCATGGTGGCTCACGCCCGTAATCCCAGCACTTTGGGAGACCGAGGCAGGTGGATCACCTGAGGTCAGGAGTTCGAGCCCAACCTGGCCAACATTGTGAAACCCCATCTCTATTAAAAATACAAAAAATTAGCTGGGCGTGGTGGCAAGTGCCTATAATTCCAGCTACTGAGGAGGCTGAGGCCGGAGAATTGCTTGAACCTGGGAGGCAGAGGTTGCAGTGAGTTGAGATCGCACCATTACACTCCCGCCAGGGCAACAAGAGCGAAACTCTGTCTCAAATAAATAAATGCATACATACATACATACACACATACATACATACAAAAAATTTGCCGGGAGGTGTTGCCCCGCGCCTGTAATCCCAGCTACTCAGGAGGCTGAAGCAGGAGAATCGCTTGAACCAGGGAGGCAGAGGTTGCAGTGAGCCAAGATCGTGCCATTGCACTCTAGCCTGGGTGACAGAGTGAGACTCTGCCTCAAAAACAAAAACAAAAAAAACAAAACTTACCATTGCAGCCATTTTTAGGTGTACAGTTCAGTGGCATTAAGTACATTCACCTTGTTGTGCAACGATCACCACTATTTCCAGGATATCTTCGTCATCCCAAACAAACTCTGGGTGTTTTCAATCTGCTGATGATTGTTAGCGAGGAACTCCAGGGGACATCTGCTGTGCTCATGCTGGGGCCTCTGGGATGGACAGGATTCTGCCAAGGCAGACATCTGGGTCAAGACAGTCCTGCACTGTTGTTCAGGTTGTGGCCAAGGTTAGGTTTACAGATTTGCCATGTAAAAATGCAGGATGCTCAGTTACATTTGAATTTCAGATAAATAGCAAAAAAACTTTTTGGTACAATTCCCAAATATTGCATGGGACATATTTATACTAAAACATCATGCACTGTTGATTTGAAATTCAAATATAATTGGGCCTCCTCTACTTCATCTGGCAAGCATAGACAAAAGAATCCAGTCCACAGTCCCCTGACTGAGCCATGTGCCCTGGGGTGCAGCTGGGTCCGTCAAGAGAAAAATGTTCTATTTCTGGCACTATTCCTGGCCTGATGTGGGTTTCTTTTTTTTTAGACAGACTCTCACTCTATTGCCCAGGCTAGAGTGCAGTGGCACGATCTCGGCTCACTGCAATCTTCGCCTCCTAGGTTGAAGCGATTCTCCTGCCTCAGCCTCCTGAGTAGCTGGAACTACAGGCACACGCCACCATACCCAGCTAATTTTTGTATTTTTAGTAGAGACGGGGTTTCACTATGTTGGCCATGATGGTCTCTATCTCCTAACCTCATGATCTACCCGCCTTGGCCTCCCAAAGTGCTGGGATTACAGGTGTGAGCCACCGTACCTGGCCTTTGTTGGTTTTTGTTGTTGTTATTGTTGTTTTGTTTTTGAGACAAGGTCTTGCTCCATTGTCCCCCACCCCCAAGTAGCTGGGATTACAGGCATGCACCACCACACCCGGCTAATTTTTGTATTTTTAGTAGAGACCAGGTTTCACTATGTTTCCCAGGCTGGTCTTGAACTCCTGGCCTCAAGTGATCCGCCTGCCTCAGCCTCCCAAAGTGCTGGGATTACAGGTGGGAGCCACCGCCCTGGCCCTGGACCTGATGTTGATGACCTCCTACTATGTGCACCTGCAGTTCTCCTGCATAGGCCTCAGCCCTCCTGCATGAGGACGCTGGGAGGCAGGTGCTCCCTATCAACCCCATGTTACATTTGAACAAATTGAGCCCTGGAAAAGAAAACGTATTTGCCCAGGTCATGCAGTGAAGGAGTGGGGAATTCGAAGCCCAGGTCTGTCTGAAGCCAGAGTCACCCGGAGGAGAAAGAGCTGGAATTGAGAACTCAAGGAATGCGTGGAGGTGATCGGGTTCCAGCCCACCCGGAAAGAAACAGAGGCTGGAGACATGAGACTGTGTTGCTATTTCCTGCCATCATCCCTTGGGCCCTGTTGAGGCCCTGCCACAAGCCTGGCCCTGCAGCCCAGTGGCTAGGATAAATTAGACACAAAATAATAATAACAGCGATGATCTTTGAGCACCTATAATGCCAGGCTCCACGGTAAGAGCTTTCTTTGTTTTTGTTTTGTTTTGTTTTGAGACAGAGTCTCTCTGTCACCCAGGCTGAAGTGCAGTAGCGTGATCGTGGCTCACTGTAGCCTTCACCTCCCGGGTTCAAGCAATTCTCCTGCCTCAGCCTCCCGAGTAGCTGGGATTACAGGCGTGTGTCACTACGTCTGGCTAATTTTTGTATTTTTAGTAGAGACAGGGTTTCACCATGTTGGCCAGGTTGGTCTCAAACTTCTGGCCTCATATGATCCGCCCACCTCAGCCTCCCAAAGTGCTGGGATTACAGGCATGAGCCACTGTGCCTTTCTTTGTTTTTTTTTTTTTTTGAGACGGAGTCTCGCTCTGTCACCCAGGCTGGAGTACAGTGGCCGGATCTCAGCTCACTGCCAGCTCCGCCTCCCAGGTTTACGCCATTCTCCTGCCTCAGCCTCCCGTGTAGCTGGGACTACAGGCGCCCGCTACCTCGCCCGGCTAGTTTTTCTTCGTTTTAGTAGAGACGGGGTTTCACCCAGGATGGTCTCGATCTCCTGACCTCGTGATCCGCCCGTCTCGGCCTCCCAAAGTGCTGGGACTACAGGCTTGAGCCACTGCGCCTGGCCACCTTTCTTTGTATTTGTTCAAGTAATATCCCGAAATATGTACTATGTCTCGCACTTTATAGAGGAGGAAACTGAGGCCAGCAAATGAGGCTGTCATGGGAGGTGGAGACAGGATTTGAACCTGCTTCAGTGCAGGAGGCTCAAGAGCCTCTGTCTTCTCTCAGGGCACGGTGTGGGAGGGTGGGAAGGAGGGAGGCCCACAGAGGCATGACCTCTGATTGCCACTGTCACCTGGGCCCGGCTCTCTAAAGTCTCTGCCAAGTGGGGAGGTGGCCGGAGGAGGGCCCTGCTCTGTGCAGCCTCCCCTCCCCCGGCCCGCAGAGTTGAGCACAGAGGGACAGAGACACGGAAACCCCAGAAATGTCCCTCCTCAGAAACAGGCTCCAGGACCTTCCTGCCCTGTGCCTCTGTGTGCTGGTCCTGGCCTGCATTGGGGGTGAGAAGAAGAGGGTGGAGGGATGTGGGGCCCACACCTGGTGGGTGTGAGTGTGGCTGTGTATCCTGTGGCTCTGTAGCCACGTGAGACGTGAGTACGAGCGTGTGCGTGTCGGGGAGTGTGTGTGTCAGTGGTTGAGAGTAAAGTGTGAATATAACATTGGTACAAACTGGGATCATCTGTGCATGTGTGTGTGTGCGTGCACGGAACTGGGAGTATGCAGTCGTGGTAAAAGTGCATGTCTGTGTGCGTGTGTGTATTTGTGTGCACCTGTCTGTGGGGTACATGTGTGCAAAATATTTGAGTGTGTGGACACATGTGAGGGGGTCTGTGAGTGTGTGCTGGTGTGTACGTCTGTGTTTTGCATATGCATTTAATTTTTTTTTTTTGAGACGGAGTCTCTGTCACCCAGTGCGTGACAGTGCAGTGGCATGATCTCGGCTCACTGCATCATCCGCCTCCCCGGTTCAAGCGATTCTCCTGCCTCAGCCTTCAGAGTATTTGAGACTACAGACTCACGCACCACACCTGGCTAATTTTTTATATTTTTGGTAGAGACAGGGTTTTGCCATATTGCCCAGGCTGGTCTTGAACTCCTGACTTCAGGTGATCCGCCCGCCTTGGCCTCCCAAAGTGCTAGGGTTACAGGCATGAGCCACCATGCCCGGCGATGTACTTTATTTTAAAATGGGATCATATTCTAGATCAGTGTCATCCAGTAGAAATTTAAATTTTTAACACAGGGCCGGGCACGTTGGCTCATGCCTGTAATCCCAGCACTTTGGGAGGCCGAGGCGGGCAGATCACAAGGTCAGGAGATTGAGACCATCCTG
Source organism: Trachypithecus francoisi (assembly GCF_009764315.1). Taxonomy (NCBI): domain Eukaryota; kingdom Metazoa; phylum Chordata; class Mammalia; order Primates; family Cercopithecidae; genus Trachypithecus; species Trachypithecus francoisi. The sequence continues at coordinate 298,238 of NW_022681457.1, forward strand.
GCTAACAGACGGGTAAAAACTTGTCTCTACTGAAAATACAAAAAATTAGCCACACATAGTGGCACACACCTGTAGTCCCAGCTACTCGGGAGGCTGAGGCCAGAGAATCACTTGAACTCGGGAGGCAGAGCTTGCAGTGAGCCGAGATCACATCACTGCACTCCAGCCTGGGCGACAGAGCAAGACTCAGTCTCAAAAAAAAAAAAAAAAAAAAAAATTAACACGTATATAGCACCTACAATGTGCAAGGCACCATTCTATGTGCATCGTATGTATTAACTCTTAATTCTCACAATACCCTGCGGTAGGTACTATTATCCCATAACTGAGTCATGGGAAGAGAGGATAAGTCACCAGCCAAGGCACACAGCCGGCCACATGTGGCCCCCGCGTGACAGTTGGTCTCTGTAGGCGAGGCTTTGTCCAGACGCGTGGGTAGAAGGTCTAGCCTGGAAAGAGGAACTGACAGCAAGGCTAAGCCAATGTCTGCCCCTGGGGGCAGAAAGTCACCTTCTGCTTTCCCTCCACTGTCCATAGAGGTAGCTTAGACAGGGTGGCGGTCACAGGAGAACTAAGGGGGAAAAGGGTAGTTCCTGGGCAGCAAAATCAGGTGGTGAAGGGAGGCATCAGAGGATGGCGATTAGAGAGGCCATTAGAGGGAAACCATAGGCAGACAGGGTGACAGGAGGGACTACTGACACAAGGTGAAGAGATGGCCCGGCCGGACGGGGTGGCTCACATCTGTAATCCCAGCATTTGGGGAGGCCGAGGTGGGTGGATCACTTGAGGTCAGGAGTTCAAAGCCCCAACATGGCGAAACCCCATCTCTACTTAAAATACAAAAATTAGCCGGGCATGGTGGCACATGCCTATAATCCCAGCTACTCAGGAGGCTGAGGCAGGAGAATTGCTTGAATCCAGGAGGTGGAGGTCGCAATGAGATAAGATCACGCCACTGCACTCCACCCTGGGCAACAGAGCAAGAGACTGACTCTGTCTCAAAAAAAAAAAAAAAAAAAAAAGGGAGAGAGAGAGATGATTGATGGTTGAAGAGGGGTAAACAGTCAGGGGACATATACGGGTAAAGGCAGGAGGCAAGAGGACTGGCAGGGGGCTGCCCCAGGGCTACCAGGAGTGACACAGGATGAGCATGGTGGGAAGGAAGAAGGGGAGATTGTAGGGTCCCAGCCCGCCCAAGTTGCCCTCTGGTTCCACCTAGCATGCCAGTCAGAAACCCATGAAGGAACCCCCAGCCCCCCACCAAAGCTAAAGATGAGTCACTGGAGCCTGGTGACGGGCAGGATGAAGGAGCTGCTGGAGCCATTGGTGAACAGGACCAGAGACAGGTGGCAGTGGTTCTGGTGAGTGTGTGCTGGGCTGGGTGGCAGGAGGGGACTCCTGGGTCTGAGGGAGGAGGGGCTGGAGGGCTGGGGGCCTGGGCTCCTGGGTCTGAGGGAGGAGGGGCTGGGGGCCTGGATCCTGGGTCTGAGGGAGGAAGGCTGGGGGCCTGGGCTCCTGGGTCTGAGGGAGAAGGGGCTGGGGGCCTGGGCTCCTGGGTCTGAGGGAGGAGGGGCTGGGGGCCTGGATCCTGGGTCTGAGGGAGGAGGGATGGGGGCCTGGGCTCCTGGGTCTGAGGGAGAAGAAGGGGCTGGGGGCCTGGGCTCCTGGTCTGAGGGAGGAGGGGCTGGGGGCCTGGATCCTGGGTCTGAGGGAGGAAGGCTGGGGCCTGGACTCCTGGGTCTGAGGGAGGAGGGACTGGGGCCTGGGCTCCTGGGTCTGAGGGAGGAGGGACTGGGGCCTGGGCTCCTGGGTCTGAGGGAGGAGGGGCTGGGGGCCTAGACTCCTGGGTCTGAGGGAGGAGGGGCTGGGGCCGGAACCCCTGGGTTTCAGGGAGGAGGAAAGGGTGGGAGTGGGGCTGTGACCCCTAGGTCTGGGAGGGGCAGAGCGTTAGAGCTGAGAACAGGAACTGGGTCAGAGAAAGGAGCAGATAAATGGGGCAGAGAACACCCAGAGAGAGCTGGGGCCTCCACTGTGATGTCCTCTCTCCCGCAGGAGCCCCAGCACCTTCCGGGGCTTCATGCAGACGTACTATGACGACCACCTCAGGGACCTGGGTCCGCGCACCAAGGCCTGGCTCCTCAAATCCAAAGACAGCCTCTTGAACAAGACCCACAGCCTGTGCCCCAGGATTGTCTGTGGGGACAAGGACCAGGGTTAAAATATTCATAAAAGCCAGGTGTGGTTGTGGCGGGTGCCTGTAGTCCCAGCGACTCAGGAGGCTGAGGTGGAAGGATGGCTTGAGCCCAGGAGTCCGAGACCAGCCTGGGCAACACAGCGAGATCCCTTGGGGGGGAAACAAAAAGAAACAAAAAAAGTTCATACTTCTCCAATAAATAAAGTCTCACCTGTGTCCCTGTCTGGATCCTTCCCCAGTGTGGCCAGAAGAAAACCCACCCCACCCCCTCCCAGGAATTAATGAGTAGAAGAGGTGACACCTGATGGGGAAGGGAGAGTTGGGGGATAGGGAAGGGTATCAAGGGATAACACCCTATTGTGGGTTTGCGGAGAATGGGGGACTTTGAGGCGCACCAGTTTCAGGAGGGTGAGGGCAGGAGTGCAGGTGGAGTCAGCAGGTCCCCATGATGGCCCTCATGAGAACTTCGCCCTTGTCTCCCACAAGCTCTGACTCCATTCCCAGTGGGCACCCAGCACCTCCAACCCCTCCACAGCCCCCAAGCCACCTCTGTCAGAGGCAATTCTCAGAGTGAGGGTTCCCTGTCACTTGAGTGAAGGTTCCCTGTGGCGTGACCTTGGGGGATGTCATTGACCTTTCTGTCCCCATCCACCCCCTCGGTGGTTCTGTTGGCCAGGACTTTGGCCTAGACAAAGGATGGGGGTGGTGGCTGTGGAGCGGAAGTGGGTCTCAAACGCTATAAAGCCTCTCTATGCCTGTCTGGAGCTGGAGAGGACAGCCTGCCAGAGTCTGGTAAGAGAGGGACCCAGGGTGTGGGAGCAGGGGGGCGTCAGCAGGGAGAGGGCAAAGATCGATAAAGTAGGAATTGTAAGAGGTACAATGTTAGAAGCCTGTGTTGGAACCGTGACTGTGTGTGTGTGTGTGTGTGTGAGTGTGATGAAGTCTTGCTATATTGCCCAGGCTAGACTCAAACTCCTAGGCTCAAGCAATCCTCCTGCCTCAGCGTCCGTAGTAACTGGGACTATAGGTGCACCACCACACTGTAAATCACAGAATTTAGAAATGTAGACTATTTGAGCCTCTGCTTAGAGTTGGGGTGGCTGAGGAGGGGAGGATCCCTTGAGCCCAGGAGTTTGAGGCTGCAATGAGCTATGATCTTGCCACTGTGTTCCAGCCTGGGTGACAGAGAAACCCCATTTCTAAAAAAGAAAAAGAAAAAGGGCTAGGCACATTGTCTCAGGCCTGTAATCCCAGCACTTTGGGAGGCCGAGGTGGGTGGATCACCTGAGGTCAGGAGTTCAAGACCAGCCTTACGAGCATGGTGAAACCCCATCTCTACTAAAAATACAAAAATTAGCCGGGTGTGGTGGCGCATGCCTGTAATCCCAGCTACTCCGGAGGCTGAGGCAGGAGAATTGCTTGAACCCGGGAGGCGGAGGTTGCAATGAGCCCAGATCATGCCACTGCACTCTAGCCTGGGTGACAGAGCCAGACTCAGTCTTGGGGGAAAAAAAAGAATGAAAGAATTTAAAAATCTAAAAAAGAATTGTAGGCTGGGCGCAGTGGCTTACATCTGTAATCCACACGCTTTGGGAGGCCGAGGTGGATGGATCACTTGATATCAGGAGTTGGAGACCAGCCTGGCCAACATGGTGAAACCCCGTCTCTACTAAAAATACAAAAGTTAGACAGGCGTGGTGGTGCATGCTTGTATTCCCAGCTAGGAGGCTGAGGCAGGAGAATCACTTGAACCCGGGAGACAGAGGTTGCAGTGAGCCAAAATTGTGCCATTGAACTCCAGCCTGGGCAACAGAGAAAGACCCTGTCTCAAAAAAAAATAATAATAATTGTAGACCATTTGCTTGAGCTGTTCTTTCTCCAGGGAGCAGATCTCAACCTCTTTCTGATGTAGCTTCCTCATCTCCTACACGTGGATGATGATATTGTGCCCTGTACATGTTCTTCGTAATCAAAAGTGCCTCCCTCATAGGGCGGGTGAGAACTCAATGAGCAGATGGGACATGAGGTCTGAGTTAGGGCCTTTGATCTAGTGTGGGTCCTTTTTTTTTTTTTTTTTTTTTTTTTTTTTTGAGACGGAGTCTCGCTCTGTCGCCCAGGCTGGAGTGCAGTGGCCGGATCTCAGCTCACTGCAAGCTCCGCCTCCCGGTTTACGCCATTCTCTCGCCTCAGCCTCCCGAGTAGCTGGGACTACAGGCGCCCGCCATCTCGCCGGCTAATTTTTTGTATATTTTAGTAGAGACGGGGTTTCACCGTGTTAGCCAGGATGGTCTCGATCTCCTGACCTCGTGATCCGCCCGTCTCGGCCTCCCAAAGTGCTGGGATTACAGGCTTGAGCCACCGCGCCCGGCCTAGTGTGGGTCCTTAATGGTGTCTGCAGAGCACCTCCCTGCACTGACTCGGGCTTAGCAAAGGGCAGGGGCTTTGCTGTGTTCCTGCTGGGCCCAGAACTGTTTAGGTGCTCAAGAAAGTCTTCTAGGCTGGGCTCAGTGGCTCACGCCTGTACTCCCAGCACCTTGGGGAGGCCGAGATGGGAGGATCGCTTGAGCTCAGGAGTTCCAGACCAGCCTGGGTAACAAAGCAAGTCCCCCATCTCTACAAAAGAATAAAAATTAGCAGCCAGGCATGGTGGCTCACGCCTGTAATCCCAGCACTTGGGGAGGCCAAGGCAGGCAAATCACTTGAGGTTAGGAGTTCAAGACCCGCCTGGACAACATCCTGAAACCCTATCTCTCCTAAAAATACAAAACTTAGGTGGGGCGCCATGGCTCACGCCTGTAATCCCAGCACTTTGGGAGGCCGAGGCAGGCAAATCACTTGAGGTTAGGAGTTCAAGACCTGCCTGGACAACATAGTGAAACCCCATCTCTCCTAAAAATACAAAACTTAGGTGGGGCACCATGGCTCACGCCTGTAATCCCAGCACTTTGGGAGGCTGAGGCAGGTGGATCATGAGGTCAGGAGTTCTAGACCAGCCTGGCCAGCATGGTGGAACCCCATCTCTACTAAAAATACAAAAAATTAGCCAGGCATGGTGGCAGGCACCTGTAATCCCAGCTCCTTGGGAGGCTGAGGCAGGAGAATTGCTTGAACCCCAGAGGCGGAGGTTGCAGTGAGCTGAGAACACACCACTGCACTCCAGCCTGGGTGACAGAACAAGACTCCATCTCAAAAAAACAAAAACAAAAACACAAACAAAAAGCAGCCGGGCATGGTGGCGGATGCCTGTAATTCCAGCTACTGGGGAGGCTGAGGCAGGAGAATTTCTTGAACCTGGGAGGTATGGATTGTGGTGAGCCAAGATCGCGCCACTATACTCCAACCTGGGTGATAGAGTGAGATTCCGTTTCAAAAAAGGAAAAAAAAAAAAAAAAAGAAAATGTCAAAATCAGGAGTAGAATCACAGGATGTTGGAAAGTGAGGCCTAAGAAAGGGGCTGTGTCCAAGTCCATGCATGGGAAACTTGACTTGGACACCGAGTACATACAGAGCAGGATCTCAGTCCCCCCATTAGAGTGGGGCGTGACCACAGGAACAGCCGCCTCCAGTCGGCCCGCCATATGACCCCCGCTCAATGTTCCAGGTCTCCCGATACCATGGGCACACGATTCCTCCTGGCTCTGTGTCTTGTCCTCCTGGTACTGGGATTTGGTGAGTGTGAGCTTCCGGGGAGGGAGGCCGTGGGGAGGGGAATGAGCTCCAAGCATCTTCCTAGCCCAGGACCTTCTTATCCCTGCCTCTGCCCTCTCCTCTCATTCCTGCCACCTTTCCCCCTGCTGCAGCCCCATGGGCTCCCCTGACACACTCTCCCCCTGCAGAGGTCCAGGGGGCCCAACTGCCCCAGCAAGATGAGCCACCCAGCCCGGCCTTGCTCACCCAGGTGCAGGAATCTCTCTCCAGTTACTGGGAGTCAGCAAAGGCAGCCGCCCAGAAGCTGTACCAGAAGACATACCTGCCTGCTGTAGACGAGAAACTCAGGTAGCACCTGCCCCTGGAGAAATGGGGTATAACCCATACGGTCCATACCACCGACTCCATCCAGGACCCATAATTTCAGTCCCCAGCCCCTCCTCCCTCAGACCTAGGGGTCCACACCTCAGCCCCTCCTCCCTCAGACCCAGGAGTCCAGGCCCCCAGCCCCTCCTCCCTCAGACACAGGAGTCCGGGCCCCCAGGCCCTCCACCCTCAGACCCAGGAGTCCGGGCCCCAGCCTCTCCACCCTCAGACCCAGGCCCCCACCCCCTCTTTCTCCTTCAGACACAGGAGTCCAGGCCTCAGCCCCTCCTCCCTCAGATCCAGGAGTCCAGGCTCCCAGCCCTTCCTCCCTCAGACTCAGGAGTCCAGGCCCCCAGCCCCTCTTCCCTCTAACCCTCTGTGCTTTCTCCCCAGGGACTTGTACAGCAAAAGCACAGCAGCCATGAGCACTTACACAGGCATTTTTACTGACCAAGTTCTTTCTGTGCTGAAGGGAGAGGAATAACAGCCAGACCCTCCATCTGTGGACAAGGGGAGACTCCCCCGCTCCCCTGATCCCCCAGGTTCGGACTGAGCTCCCCCTTCCCAGTAGCTCTTGCATCCTGCTCCCAACTCTAGCCTGAATTCTTTTCAATAAAAAATACAATTCAAGTTGCTTCTCATGGATGGCACTGCTTTTCTGAGGACTCAGGGGCCAAGATGGAGGGGCTGACTCAGTCCAGCCAACATTTAGTCAGCACCTACTGTTGTGTATGGAGCCCTAACCCATGGGTCTGTTGGAATAAAACAGTGAATAGTAACAATAAATAATCGAAACAGCAATTAGAACTACTCTTTATTGAAGTCCAGCTTTCTCTCTCTCTCTCTCTCTCTTTTTTTTTTTTGAGGCTGGGTTTCACTCTGTCACCCAGGCTGGACTGCAGTGGTGCAATCTCGCCTCACTGCACCCTCCACCTCCAAGGCTGCAGCGATTCTCTGTGCCTCAGCCTCTGGAGTAGCTGGGATTACAGGCATGTGCCACTGTGCACGGTTCATGTTTGTATTTTTAGTAGACACAGGGTTTCGCCATGATGGCTAGGCTGGTCTCAAACTTCTGACCTCAAGTGATCCACCTGCCTCGGCCTCCCAAAGTGCTGGGGTGACAGGCATGAGCCACCGCGCCAGGCCAAAATCCGGCTTTCTCGTTTGTAAAATTACAAGTCATAGACACAGCTAGTCCACAGTGGCCTCTGACAGTCTCCAGTTGTTAACGGTGGATGGTGTCCAGGTTCTTGGCATCTTGAACAAAGAACTGAACAAAACAGACAAAGCAAGGAAGAAATGAAGGGATTTATTGAAAATGAACGTACACTCCACAGTGTGGGAGTGGGCCCAAGCATATGGGTTCAAAAGTCCTGTTACAGAATTTTTGGGAGTTTAAACTCCCCCTAGAGGATTCCCCTTCCACTGGTTACTCCTGTACACCCTATGTAAATGAAGAGGATGAAGAAAAGTTACAAAGTCATTCATCGCCTGTCTGAGAGGATGTTTCCTGTTATAGCTGAAGTGAATTGGCCTTATGTTCCCTGCCTCCAGACCCTATTTTCCTGCCTCACAGTTGCCGGACTGACACATTTTTTATTTTATTTATTTTGTTTTGAGATAAGGTCTTGCTCTGTCGCCCAGGCTGAAGTGCAGGGGTGAGATCTTGGCTTCCTGTAGGCTTGACCTCCTGGGCTCAAGAGATCCTCCCATCCCAGCCTCCCAAGTAGTTGGGACAAGAGATGCCCACTGCCACACCTGGCTAATTTTTTGTATTTTTAGTAGAGACAGGGTTTTGCCATGTTGCCTAGGCTAGTCTCCCATTCCCAGGCTCAAGCGATCTGCCCACCTCGCCCTCCCAAAGTGCTGGGATTACTGGTGTGAACCACTGCACCAGGCCTGGGCTGACACTAAATGTGCCACTGCAATCAGGTATGAAGGTACCGTGGCAGAGGGAAGAATGGTGCCCAAGTCAGTGCTGCATTGGCCGGGACCCAAGACGACAGACCTCTAAGGCTGGCGCGGTGGCTCATGCCTGTAATCCCAGAGCTTTGCTTGGCCAAGGTGGGCAGATCATCTGAGGTCAGGAGTTCAAGAGCAGCCTGGCCAACATGGTGAAAACACAAAAATAAAACACAAACATTTCTCTAATAAAAACACAAAAATTAGCCCACGCTAATTACAGGGTGGCCCACGCCTGTAATCCCAGTTACCTGGAGGCTGAGGCAGGAGAACTGCTTGTACCCAGGAGGCAGAGATCGGGCCACTGCACTCCAGCCTGGGCAGCAGAGCGAGACTCTGTCTCAAAAAAGAAAAAAGAAAAACTTATTAAAAAAAAAATGCAAGTAAAAAGCACAGAAGGCAGAAGGTGCAAATAAGCAGAGGCTCCATGGTCAGAAGGAGGCCACTGCTGGGACCATGAATGCAGGGGGCTGGGGGCCGAGATTCCTGTATCCTGAGGGAGTCCAGGGTGGTCCTGCTCCCCAAGTCCCATGGGTGGGGCTATTGGTCTCTGGAGATCCACGGCTTTTGTTTCTCCTAATCTGCTTGGCATTAACCTCCAGCCAGGCTTTCAACACCCTTGGGGCAGTTTTCCCAGGTCCTGGGGCTGGGCAGCTGAGTCCAGTAAAAAACAGGGGCCCTGGAGAGGGACTGTGGGCAATGCCCCCGAGTCCCCGGGGCCTGGGAAGAATGGAGGCTGCCAAGCGCAGGAGGTGGTGGGGAGGGGGAGACCCTGGAGTAACAATCCCTGCTCTGTCCACTTGGTTCCCACGGACTCGAGCCAAACCAAAGCACTGCCCGGACCAGTTCGGCTTCCAACCAATACTGATGCTGGCGTCAGACTCCTCCTTCCTTTCTCAGAACCCCATTCCCCTCAGGGCCCCCAGAGTCCAGGCCCCTAGATTCTTCTTCCCCTAAGACTCAGGAGTCTGGGACCCCCCAATCCCTTCTCCTCAAGACCTAGAAGGTTGGATCCCCAGTCCCCTTCTCCCTTAGAACCTGAAATCACAGCCCTTGATCAGTATTTTGCGCCCCCTAGTGGAGAGAACAGTGGGTCTATCCTGTGACTTACAGTAGGAATGGCAGAATTTTTTACTTACTATGATTCTTAATTTTTTTAGAGACAGGGTCTCACTCTGTCGCCCAGGATAGAGTGCAGTAGTGTGATCACAGCTAACTGCAACCTCAAACGAACTCCTGGGCTCCGGCATCCCTCCCACCTCAGCCTCGGAGTAGCTGGACCACAGATGGATGCCACCACACCGCCTAATTTTTTAAATTTTTAGTAGAGCTAGGATCTTGCTATGTAGCCAAGGCTGGTCTTAAACTCCTAGGCTCAAGCGATCCTTCTGCCTCAGCCTCCCAGAGTGCTAGGATTACAGGCATGAGCCACCAAGCCTGGACGGAATGGCAAAATTTATTTGGTCACTCAACAGAGCATAGGAAGGCTCTGCAGGGAACCTGGCTCCACAGGAGCCCTGTCCAAGATCACACTTTTCATGAGAAGCTGAGACCTCATCATGCTCCAGCACATTGGCCCTTGCAGTGTATGAGACTTGGAGGGCACATTGGGGCAGTTTGTATTTACAGCCTAGAGCACAGTTGGGGTTGCAGTGAGGCCGGTGAAAGTTTCAAAGACCCTCACTTGGCTGGGCCCAGTGGCTCACGCCTGTCATCCCAGCACTTTGGGAGGCCGAGGAGGGCAGATCATGAGGTCAGGAGATCGAGACCATCCCGGCTAACACAGTGAAACCCCGTCTCTACTAAAAAAAAAAAAAAAAAAAAAATTAGCCGGGTGTGGTGGCCGGCGCTTGTAGTCCCAGCTACTTGGGAGGCTGAGGCTGGAGAATGGTGTGAAACTGGGAGGCGGAGCTTGCAGTGAGCCGAGAGGGCGCTACCGCACTGCAACCTGGGGCGACAGCGCAAGACTGTCAAAAAAAAAAAAAAGGCCCCTCACTTGCCTGGGCTTTCCATGGTCCTCTACCTAAATTTGTACAAGTAATTTTGTACTTTTTTTTTTTTTTGAGACACAGTGTCCCTCTTGTTGCCCAGGCTGGGAGTGCAATGGCATGATCTCGGCTCACCACAACCTCCACTTCCCGGGATCAAGCGATTCTTCTGCCTCGGCCTCCCGAGTAGCTGGGATTACAGGCATGTGCCACCACGCCCAGCTAATTTTGTACTTTTAGTAGAGACGAGGTTTCTCCTTATTGGTCAGGCTGCTCTTAAACTCCCGACCTCAGGTGATCCGCCAGCCTCAGCCTCCCAAAGTGCTGAGATTACAGGTGTGAGCCACCATGCCTGGCCAATTTTGTACTTTTTAAAAGAGGGCAGGCCGGGCACGGTGGCTCACGCCTGTAATCCCAAAACTTTGGGAGGCCAAGGCAGGCGCATCACAACGTCAGGAGATCAAGACCATCCTGGCTAACACAGTGAAACCCCGTTTCTACTAAAAATACAAAAAATTAGCTGGGCCTGGTGGCGGGCCCCTGTAGTCCCAGCTACTCAGGAGGCTGAGGCAGGAGAATGGCATGAACCCGGCAGGCAGAGCTTGCATTAAGCTGAGATCACACCACTGCACTCCAGCCTGGGTGACAGAGTAAGACACTGTCTCAAAAAAAAAAAAAAAAAGCCCACAAAACACATAAGCTTCAGATCCCACAAAGTCTCCTCAATCCCTGTCTTATTCTATTCACTTCATCCCTGGACTTAAAGACTGGGCCGACACGTTCAAAAAATCGTTATTAACACCATTATTATCTGTAACAGAGGGGATGAGCCACGAAGTTTTCTTTCTTTTTTTTTTGGAGGCAGAGTCTTGCTCTGTTGCCTAGGCCGGAGTGCAGTGGCATGATCTTGGCTCACTGCAACCTCTGCCTCCCGGGTTCAAGCAATTCTCCTGTCTCAACCTCCCAAGTAGCTGGGATTACAGGCGCCTGCCTCCATGCCCGGGTAATGTTTGTATTTTTAGTAGAGATAGGGTTTCACCATGTTGGCCGGGCTGGTCTCAAACTCCCGACCTCAGGTGATCTGCCTGCCTCAGCCTCCCAAAGTGTTGGGATTACAGGCGTGAGCCACCGTGCCCGGCTGAGGCATGAAGTTTTCTAAGGTTCCTTCTTGCCCTGTGTTAGCCCTCAGAGAGGTAAGTCACTCACCTTCTGCACTTAGAGAGCCTCATACTTACTTTTTTTTTTTTTTTTTGAGACGGAGTCTCACTCTGTCGCCCAGGCTGGAGTGCAGTGGCCGGATCTCAGCTCACTGCAAGCTCTGCCTCCCGGGTTTACGCCATTCTCCTGCCTCAGCCTCCCAAGTAGCTGGGACTACAGGCGCCTGCCACCTCCCCCGGCTAGTTTTTTGTATTTTTTAGTAGAAACGGGGTTTCACCGTGTTAGACAGGACGGTCTCGATCTCCTGACCTCGTGATCCGCCCGTCTCGGCCTCCCAAAGTGCTGAGATTACAGGCTTGAGCCACCGCGCCCGGCCGAGAGCCTCATATTTTCTTTCAGCAATAATCCCCAGGGCAGTGACCACAACAGTCCAGGATCAGCCTGCCCAGTTGGGGAGACACACCCATCCCTGACAGTGATGACACAAAGTGAGCAGAGGTGGGGTGGAGGAGCTGAGGAGGCAAGGGAGGATGGGAAAGCAACTCAGAGAGAGCTTCCTAGAGCGAGAGCTAGTATTACAGAGCTGAGACCTAGAGAAAAGTGGAGGAAACTGATAATAAAATGATAATTAAATATTTAGAATATCCCAATGCAAAGCTTACTCTCTTTCCAGGTAATATATAAAGTTCATAATCACAGAGCCCCGAATATTGACCACTTAAGCATGAGGCCCAGGGCCTGATGTTTTACATTCGCGATCTAACTACGTCTTCCCAATAACACAGGGGGGCAAAACGGGAAGATGAATAACGAGTACGATTAGAATCCCTAGTTTATAAAAGGGGAGAAACTGAGGCTCAGAGATGTCACTTGTCACCAGCCTGGCCAACACGGTGAAACTCCGTCTCTACTTACAAAAAAAAAAAAATTAAAAAATTAGCCAGGCGTGGTGGCGAGCTCCTGTAATCCCAGCTACTCGGGAGGCTGAGGCAGGAGAATCACTTGAACCCGGGAGGCCGAGGTTGCAGTGAGCCGAGATCGCGCCATTGCACTCCAGCCTGGTGGGCAGAGTGAGACTTCATCTAAAAAAAAAAAGAGAGAGAGAAAGAGATGTCACTTGTCCAGGATCTCTTATCCGGTCAGTAGCACCACAAGGATTTGAACTCTGGCCAGACGTCTACCCAATTTCACGTGTGAAGAGTTAACAGCCTCCTAGAGTCTTGTCCTCTCTGGGCCTCCGTAACACCCTCCCCAAGCCAGGGGTCTCCCAGCACATGGCTGGGTTTAGAGCTGTACGAAGACACACAGCTAATGAAAAACTGTGGAATTCTCAGAGCCTGTGAAGCCTAGTCCAGGGATGCGAGGTTTGGACCACTAAGGGAAAGCGCATGCGTGCTAGGCAGGGCTGACCGAAGGCTTCGGGGTGTATCATAGGGTCTCATCGGAGATGTGTTGGCCGTTAAGACCTCTGGAATTGGAACTCTAAATACACAGAAAGGCTATGAGCTCAGGAGACTCGGACGAAAGAGTTGTGTTAGGAAGAGGGGTCAGAAGACAAGGGTGCTGGGCAAAACGCTTGCTCTTCGACTCCGAATACGGTGGCTAGAAAGGTTTCTCTGACGAAAGAGGGGCGTGGTTCGAAGCCGTACTGTGGCCGGTAAAGCTCAAGGAACATGGAACGAAAAGGACGAAAAGAATCGGCAGGGAGAAGCGGACAGGATGGCCAGAAAGGCTCATATAACCGAAAACGTGGGTTAATGTGAAGGGGCGGAAGAAACAGAACTTATGGGAGGTGCATGCTGGCCGAGAAAGTCTTGGAGTTCGGAACATACAGTGTTTCCATCAGGTGGTAACAGCCTGCGGGAAAGAGAAATACGGTGGCCAGGTTGGTCCTTTCACAGCCGAAAGTGGCCTTTCTGAGAGGCGTGGCTGCGGCACTCTTGCTGGATACGGTGGCCCGGCGGGGCTAGAAAGCATGAAATCTCGCGCGATTACTCTGCGCCGTCTGGGACGGGGCGGGGCTGGCGGCGGGGGCGGGAACCCGGAGCGGGAAGATGGCGGCGGCGCAGGAGGCGGACGGGGCCTGCAGCGCCGTGGTGGCGGCCGGGGGAGGCGGCTCCGGTCAGGTACGGAGGCCGAGAGGGGACTGAGGGGGTTCTTCCCCAGTTGGGGGGCCTCCCACGGGGCGTGTCGTGCTCCTTGTCGTGGAATCCAGTGCACTGGGGGCCCCTTGCCCAGAGGGACCTTGAATACCCGGCCCAGGGAGGGCCGGACCGCCCGGGAGGCCGGACGGTGCCGGGAACGGGGCCCTGTTGCGTGTCGGGTCCCCTGCGCGCTCGCGCCGGGCTGCCACCAGCCTTATCGCTGGAGCCGGGAAGACAGTGGCTCAGAGGGGCGCAGGCTTGTGCCTTGGCGCGCTGGGTTCTCGACTCCGCGATTCCAGGCTCTGAGGCCGTTCCTAGAGTGATCTGGCGTTCAGGTTTCGTTGTAGTGCTGGAGGTGTGCGCAGTGATTAATTGAGAGTTTTCTAGCTCTGGGGAAGTCAGGATTAGCAGGGCATGGCCGACAGACCCATTTTACAGACGGGAATCCAAGGAACAGTGAGACTAAGGTGCTTCCAGAAGGTCATCTCGGTTAGGTTTGTAACTTTATGTAGAAGTTACAAGACATTGCTGACACAGGAACTGGTATAGATGTGCTTTTAACATGAACTAGTCCTATGGGTTAATTAGTCCATGTACGGATGACTTCTGACCCACTGCTGCCTTAACACACTGCAGAGCATACCATTTCAGGCAGCTACCGTTTAGGCATTTGGGGAATAGATGGAGACATCAAGGTGCTGTCGACCCACCCACTGGGATGTCACTGACATGTAGGAGGCAGCTCAGGGGAAAGGAGTGCGGGTTGAGAGGGGAGAATGAAGCTGACTCTCTGTATGACCTTGGGCAAGTTCCTTTCCCTCTTCAAGCTTTTATTTCTCCCCTGTTAACTGCAGAGGTTGGACAGGAGGGCCAGCCATATCCCTGCTGTCATGGGACGGGGAGAGGAGACTGACATGTAAACAAACAGTTATAATCCTGAATGATTAGGTTGGTGACAGAAGTCTGTGTCCAGGGACTGGGGGAGCCCAGAGAAGGAGCAAGTGGTATCACCTGGGGAGGACACCTGGATGAAGTTAGTGTGATAGAGTCCACTATATCTGCTCTGAATCTGTTCAGCATTCTCAGCCAGGGCCTGGCCTCGGGGACAGCTCAGGAAATGTGTGTTGAGTTAGTGCTGGAATGAAAGCTCAGTTCCTGTCTTCAAGGGTTTTCCAGTCTTGCTGAAAGGAGGTCGTTTCCCCTCTGGGTTTCTGTTGATTATTGGGTTGGTGGTGGATTGAGAGACCAGGGCCCAGGTTGTTCTGATTGCCCTGAGCTTCCAGATGGCTCTGATCTTCTCTTGTACCAACTCTGCTTAAAAACAATCAAGACTTACCCCTTTGCCTTTAGGACAAAGTACAAATTCTTTTATAAATCACAGCCTTGCATGATCCGACTCTTTTTTTTTTTGAGACGGAGTCTCGCTCTGTCGCCCAGGCTGGAGTGCAGTGGCCGGATCTCAGCTCACTGCAAGCTCTGCCTCCCGGGTTTACGCCATTCTCCTGCCTCAGCCTCCCGAGTAGCTGGAACTACAGGCGCCCGCCACCTCACCCGGCTAGTTTTTTGTATTTTTTAGTAGAGACGGGGTTTCACGGTGTTAGCCAGGATGGTCTCGATCTCCTGACCTCGTGATCCACCCGTCTCGGCCTCCCAAAGTGCTGGGATTACAGGCTTGAGCCACCGCGCCCGGTGATCCAACTCTTTTCTTCAGACTAGACTAGGATTTCTCGAGCTCGGCACTGTCAACATTTTGAATTGGATAAGGCTTTATTTGGGGGACTGCCCTGCGCATTTTAGGATGTTTAGCAGCATCCCTGGCCTCTATGCACTAGATGTCAGTAGCTCAGTAGCATCCACGCCCCTCTCCAGTTGTGACAGCCATAAATGTCTCCAGACATTGCTAAATGTTCCAGGAGCAGGGGGCAATATCATCCCTGCATGAGAACCACTGCGCTAAAGGGGATCCACTGCTCTGAAACCTATTTTATTTCTAAACCTCTTTTATTGCCTCTCAGTCTCTTTCCTCGCAGTCTATGCACAGATCTCTCCCCTCTGTAGCTAGTTAATGTGTGTTAGTCCTACAGATTTCAGATGTTCCCTCCTGCAGAAAGCCCTCTTTGACTGTCTGGGATCCCCTGTCCCAGGCCTGCACCCGCTGGGTTTCACTCTCTGGGGACTGGTCTCCTCCACTGGACTGGGAGCCCCAGGAGGGCAGAGCCGGGACTGCCTTGATCACCACTAGTTCCTTAGCACCACTCAGCTCAGGGTTGGGCACAGAGGAGGTGCTCAGTGTTTGTAGAATGAGTGGATCTTGAAACAGAGGCTGGGCTGAGGTGGAATTCCCTGATGCGCAGTGGTGGATCCAGGTAATCAGTGAAAACATGCCGTAAAATGTAGCTTCCTCCCGCTCTTGCCTAGCCCTGGTGGTCTCAGCTGCTTCTTGGGCCCCTTAGCAGATGTTGCTGGGCATTGTGTGTGTACGTCGATGTGCAGATCCAAGAGCAGGAACTAACTGTGTCTTAGTCACTGATGTGTCCACAGCCACTGCCACCCTTCTCCCATGCCCAGGGCCTAGTGCACAGCAGGCAGACCCTCAGCCCTGTCTCCTGCTTTAGCCAGCCTGCTCCTATAGCCAGGAACTCAGCTTTGCCATTGATTCCTTCAGCGAATACAAATTGAGTCTACTACATGCTAGGCCTTGTGCTGATGCTGGGGATACAGCTGTGAACAAAATAAGTGCTGCCCTCTTGAAGGCCCTTACCCTTGTGTTCTAGTTGGAGCTGAATTTATAGGGGAAGCACAGACAGGGACACACAGTGAACAAGATAAGTAAGAAAAACAGCAGTTCAGATGACTCTGCGTGCCATGGACAGAAAGAAAGCTGGGATGGGAATAGGAAGTGAGGGGTGGGTAGAAGAGTTGCAATTAAATAGGGTAGTCTAGGAAGGCCTCTCTGAGGAGGTGATGCTTGAACAAAGACCTGAAGGAAGTGAGAGAGGGAGTCCCAGAGATACGAGGGAAAAGCCTTTCAGGCAAAAGAACAGCCAGTGTGAAGGCCCTGAGGTGGGAGGTGCCTAGTGTGATGAAGGAATGTCAAGGAGGTTGGAGCCAGTGAGGGGAGAGGAGTGGGTGGGGACAGATGCGGATGATGCCAAACTTTGGAGGCCTTGGGGAGGACTTGGCCTTTACTCAGAGAAATAGGAGCTGAAAACTCTGTCACCACAATCTCAGCTCACTGCAACCTCTGTCTCCTGGGTTCAGGCAGTTCTCCTACCTCAGCCTCCAAAGTAGCTGGGAGTATAAGCATCTGCCACCACACCCAGCTAATTTTTGTATTTTTAGTAGAGACAGGGTTTCACCAGGTTGGCCAGGCTGGTCTTAAACTCCTGACCTCAGGCAATCTGCCTGCCTCGGCCTCCCAAAGTGCTGGGATTTCAGGCGTGAGCCACCACGCCCAGCCTTGTAGTATAATTTAGATGGTCTAACGTTAGTTAACCTGTTTTCGGGATAGAGTTCATTGACTCCTGGTCCATTTATGCAGTTGTGTGGTGCAGCCATCACCACAGTCTGGTCTGAGAAAGCTTCTGTCCCCTCAAAATGTTCCCTTTTGCAGTCTCTGCTGCTCCCAGCCCTAGGCAGCCACAGAGGTGTTATCTCTGTAATTTTCTACAAGTTTCTTAAACAAGGACCTAAACAACATCCAGTCTTTTGTGTCCAGCTTCTTTCATTGGGCATAATGGGTTTGAGGTTCATGTTACACAGATCTGCAGTTGTTCCTTTTTATTTCATTTTTTAACAACCTAGGATCAGGGAAATTTGGCCTTTGGGGAAATCCTAAAGTACATGCTCTCATTTGTTCCTTTTCACTACTGAGTAGCAGTCCACAGACGTGACATGGTTTATTCTTTCACTCCTCAAAGGATATTTGGGTTGTTTATAGTTTTTGGCTGTTGCCAATAATGCTGCTATGAACATTCATGTAACAAGCTTTTCTGTGGCAGTATTTCTTTTCTTTTTTTTCTGAGTAAAGAGAGACAGGGTCTCCCTGTGTTGCCCAGGCTGGTCTCGAACTCCTGGGCTCAAGGGATCCTCCTGCCTTGGCCTCCCAAAGAGCTAGGATTATAGGCATGAGCCACCACACCTGGCCATTGTTTGTTTTTAAGGCAGTCATGCTCTGTCGCCTAGGCTGTAGTGCAGTGGTGCGATCCTGGCTCACTAGCCTCATCCTCCAAGGCTCAACTGATCTTCCCCCCTCAGCCTTCTGAGTAGCTGGGACCACAGGCATGCACCACCACACCTGGCTAATATTTGTATTTTTTATAGAGATGAGGTCTTGCTGTGTTGCCCAGGTTGGTCTTGAACTCCAGGGCTCAAGCAGTCTTCCTGCCTTGGCCTTCCGAAGTGCTGGGATTATAGGCATGAGCCACTGTGCCCGGCCTGGCTGCACGTTTTCTGCCTCCTGGGTAGCCATTCAGGATGGGTTTGCTGGATTATGTAGTAGGTGCACATATGACTCGTTAAATAACTGCCATATTTTCCAAAGTGGCTGCACTTTTCCTTTCCCCGTAGCAGTGTATGAGGGTTCCTGTTTTTCCACATCCCAGCACTTGTGATTGTCTGTCTTTCTGCTGATAGCCATCCTAATAGGTGTGAAGTGACGTCTCATTGTGGTTTTAACTTGCCGTTCAGTGGGAAGGTTCCCAGCCAGATTGCCCATCACTAACAGGTAAGAGAAGAGACCTGGGAGTCAGCCAGACGTAGCTTCAAATCCTGGCCTGGCATCACATGTCCATTCCTGACCCCAAATCAGCTCAGACCCGTTGAAACCCATACGTGGGCCCCTAAATTTCCCAGGAGCTGGGCTGGCCGTGAGGAGGGGCCTTGTGCCTGTCTGATTTAGCTTCCCCAGCTGACCCCCGCTCCATAGATCTCATCGGAATGTGGCTTCCTCTGTCTCAGCCCAAGGGTCTCACCCAAGACGCCAAAGGGAGCGCCTCAGGGAGGCCTCTCTGACCACCCACTCCAAAGTGGATCCCTGTCCCCAACTCAGTTGCTGTCACTTCCCCCTGCTTGTTTTCCATGTACCATTTTTAATTATCCTGTTTACCGTTCTAGTGTGTTTCCCTCTAGATCCTCAGCTCTGGGCAAGTAGGGCCCACATTTCTGTCTAAAATGTGCCAGTATTTTCACAATCTGATCCACAGGTCAGAGAGGTGAAGTGATGTTCCCAAGGTGTCACAGCAAGAACGGTGGGACCAGGACGATAGCTGAGGCCCCTTTGACCCTGGAGCCCCTACAGTGCTGTCCTGTACTTTGGGAGATTACAGGACGGAGCTCTTGCTGGTGAAGGGGACAGGAGTTGACAAGTGACACATTTTACAAATGTGGCCCCTCTGACCATGCTCCTGGGGCATTTGCTATCTGGTGGGTGAGGTGAACGGAGAAAACCTTGCAGAGGAGTGGACTGGGGGCTGTGGAGGGGAAGGCCAGACACTGGAGCCTCAGAGGGAAGTGGGTTTGGGTGACCTGAGTGTCCAGGGTGAGCCCTTCAGGCAGCAGTGGCCACACCAGTGTGTATCACACTCCTGCTCTGTGCCGCTGCTGTTCCCGAGCTAACTGTGACCATGACAACCCTGGTCCTGCCTCTTGAAGGCTGATGGCTGAGGGGACAGCTGGGAGGAGGGGTGAATGAGAACAGGACTGGGGAGCTAGCAGGGTGCACGAAGGGTGAGCAGAACATCCCCTTCCAAACCTGGCATTCTGAGAGTCTCTGGTTGTGACCTTCCGTGTCTGAGTGAAGAGCCCTCCTCTGGGAAGCCGTGCCTGGCTCCCCCTTCCCTTCTGTCATTCTGCTTCTGCAGTTGTCCTTCCTGAGTGACCAGACAAGTGGCTTCACCTCTCTGAGCCTCCTTTTGCTCAGCAGCCAGATGGAGCTGGTCAGTTTTGGCCTCAGGGTTAGTATGCTGTGTGCTGTCACAGACACGTCCTGTGGCCGTGGCTTATGGTAGCGGCTGATAGTCTGGTTGTGTTTTTCTGTGTCTGTCTCACCTGCTGGACCAGGGGCCCTTGGAGGGCAGGACTGGGCACAGAGGGGGTGTCAGGAATGGTTTGCCCAGGTAAGGCCCTTTCAGCTAAGCCCCAGCCTTGAAGAATCTGGCACCGGCCATGAGACTCCTTCTGTTGTTGTCCCCAGTAGCCAGCTCCTTGCATCCTGGCTCCAGCCCCAGGGAGCAGTGGACAGTCATCAGAATCAGACTGTGTCTCTAATCTTCTATTTCTACACCTGCTGCTTCTCTCACTTCCTCCTTTGCGCCACCAGCTTGCTATGTTTTAAGTCACAGCTCCAATGCCCTCTCCTCCAGGAAATTACCCCGACTTCTAGGCTGGACCAGGTGCCTCTCGGGGCTCCTGCATTCCCGCCCCATTCTGGACAGTCACTGTCTAGAGATGAGTCTGTCTCCCCACTGGGCTGTTGAACCCCAGGAGGACAGCAAAGGACTCTCTAGGTGACCCCTGGGTCCCCAGCGCAGAGGAGGTGCTCTGGGAGTGTCTTCCTCCTAAAACAAGAGGGCCCCTCTTCCCAGGTGCTGTCACTGATTCATTCTCCAGTTATTGATAAGCAGCCACTCCCTGCCCAGCCTGTGTCTGGCCTTCATGTGTGATGGTGTCTAAGATAGCCCCGTGTCCATTCTCCCTCCTTACGCTGGCCTCTGTCCCCCACAGGTGACCAGCAATGGCAGCATCGGGAGGGACCCGCCAGCAGAGACCCAGCCTCAGAACCCACCGGCCCAGCCGGCACCCAATGCCTGGCAGGTCATCAAAGGTGTGCTGTTCAGGTGAGCAGATGGGACTTGGGTTTGTTCACCGAAAACAAATAAAAGTAAGGAAGAAAGGAAAAATCAGCTGATCAGCTGAGGATAGTGATCATTACTGTATTGGTAGAGATACTTTTTTTTTTGTATAATGGAAAATTTTCTAAACCTTTGTTTTACTCTGGTAAAACATATTGAAGTAGGGAGTCTCCCTGAACCTGTTCTGGTTTGGTGGGGGCTACCTGATTTGTAAAAAAATAAAAACACAAAAAATACTGAAGTGGTTTGCTAGGGCCCTTGTAACAAGTAATACAGACTGAGTAGTTTAAACAACTGAAATGTAGAAATTGACTGTCTTACAGTTCTGAAGGCTGGAAGTCCAGGATCCAGCTGTGGGCAGGGGCAGTTTCTTCTGTGGCTTCTCTCCTTGGCTTGTAGAAGGCCATCTTCTCCCTGTGTCTTCAAGTGGTCTTTCCTCTGTGTGTGTCTGTGTTTTAAGCTCCTCTTATGGGGACACTAGTCATGCTGGCTTAGTGCGCACCATAATGACCTCACTGAACCTTACTTTTTTAAAGACCCTGTCTGGGCTGGGCACAATGACTCACCCCCATAATTCCAGCACTTTGGGAGGCCAGGATGGGAGGATCACTTGAGCCCAGGAATTTGAGACTAGCCTGGGCAACATGGTGAGACCCTGTCTCTACTAAAAATAAAAAAATCTGGCCGGGCGCATTGGCTCACGCCTATAATCCCAGCACTTTGGGAGGCCGAGGCGGGCAGATCATGACGTGAAGAGAGCAAGACCATCCTGGCCAACATGGTAATACCCATCTCTACTAAAAATACAAAAATTGGCCGGGCGTGGTGGCTCAAGCCTGTAATCCCAGCACTTTGGGAGGCCGAGACAGGCGGATCACGAGGTCAGGAGATCAAGACCATCCTGGCTAACATGGTGAAACCCCGTCTCTACTAAAAAAAAAAATACAAAAACTAGCCGGGCGATTTGGCGGGCGCCTGTAGTCCCAGCTACTCGGGAGGCTGAGGCAAGAGAATGGCGTAAACCCAGGAGGCGGAGCTTGCAGTGAGCTGAGATCCGGCCACTGCACTCCAGTCCGGGCGACAGAGCGAGACTCCGCCTCAAAAAAAAAAAAAAAATTAGCTGGACGTGGTGGCACGTGCCTATAGTCCCAGCTACTCGGGAGGCTAAGGCAGGAGAATCGTTTGAACCCGGGAGGCAGAGGTTGCGTGTGCCACTGCACTCCAGCTTGGGTACAGAGCAAGACTCCATCTCAAAAAAAAAAAAAACCAGGTATGGTGACACGTACCTGTAGTCTCAGCTACTCGAGAGGCTAAGGTAGGAGGATCACTTGAGCCTTGGAAGATTTTTTATTTTTATTTTTGTAATGGAGTCTTGCTCTGTTGCCCAGGCTGGAGTGCAGTGACGCGATCTCAGTTCACTGCAACCTCCGCCTCCTGGGTTCAAGCGATTCTCCTGCCTCAGCCTCCCAAGCAGCTGGGATTACAGGCATGTGCCACCATGCCTAGCTAATTTTGTATTTTTAGTAGAGATGGGATTTCTCCATGTTGGTCAGGCTGGCCTCGAACTCCCAACCTCAGGCAATCCACCTGCCTTGGCCTCCCAAAGTGTCGGGATTACAGGCGTGAGCCACTGCACCCAGCGCCTGGCTAATTTTTTTTTTTTTTTAGTAGAAACGGGGTTTCACTATATTGACCAGGCTGGTCTCGAACTCCTGACCTCATGATCTACCCGCCTTGGCCTCCCAAAGTGCTGGGATTACAGGCATGAGCCACTGCGCCCGGCCTGACCCTCAGAAGTTGAAGCTGTAGTGAGCCGAGATCACACCACTGTACTCCAGTCTGGGCAACAGAGTGAGACCTTACCACAAAAAAAAGTTGGGGGACCCCGTCTCTAAATCCAGTCACAGTGGTGCTGAAGGTTAAGACTTCAACATACGAATTTCAGGAGATGTGGTTCAGCCCACATCTGCACATAACATCAAATTTACAATTTTAACCTATGTTTTCATTTTAACCTTTTACTTTTTTTTTGAGACAGTCTCATTCTGCCACCTAGGCTGGAGTGCAGTAGTGTAATCTCGGCTCACTGCAGTCTCTGCCTCCTGGTTTCAAGTGATTCTCCTGCCTCAGCCACCTGAGTAGCTGGGACTACAGGCACCCGCCACCTTGCCTGGCTAATTTTTGTATTTTTAGTAGAGATGGGGTTTTGCCATGTTGGCCAGGCTGATCTTGAACTCCTGACCTCAGGTGATCCACCCGCCTCAGACTCCTAAAGTCCTGGGATTACAGGCGTGAGCCACCGCGCTTGGCCCATTTTAACCATTTTTAAGTATATAGTCCTGTGGCATTAAGTACATCTCCACTGTTGTGCCCACATCACCATTATCCATTCTGAGAATTTCCTCTTCCTAAACTGAAATTCCACACCCATCAGACACCAGCCCCCCATTTCTTCCTCCTTGCAACACCTGGCAGCCACCTTTCTATTTCCTGTCTCTCTTTCACTACTCTAGTTAGCTCCTGTATGTGGAATCAGCATTTGTCCTTCTGTGACTGCCTGGTGGTGACCCTTTTACCTGTGGGTTCACATGCTATTCCTGGGCAGTGGAACCCCAGGGCCTGCTTTTTCAAAGCCCAGCTTCTCTCCGAGGCCCTGGGGAGATGCTGGGTGGTAGCGGGGAAATACACTTGGCACTGGGTTCTATCCTTCCTGCCTAGACCTGGTGACAGCCACCTTCTTTGCTCTGAGCCTTTGTTTACTCCTCTGCAAAATAGATATTCCTTTTATTTTTTTTCTTTTTGGAGATGTATTTTAGCAAAATAAGAGACCACACCGTGCAATTAGGCAATCAGCTCCCCTACTTATCAGATAGAAGAAGTTGCACAGCAGAGATGTTTAAAACAATCATCCCGCCGGGTGCAGTGACTCACGCCTGTAATCCCAGCACTTTGGGAGGCCGAGCAGGCGGATCACGAGGTCAAGAGATCGAGACCATCCTGACCAACGTGGTGAAACCCCGTCTCTACTAAAAATACAAAAATTAGCTGTGTGTGGTGGCGCATGCCTGTAGTCCCAGCTACTTGGGAGACTGAGGCAGGAGAATCGCTTGAACCTGGGAGATGGAGATTGCAGTGAGCTGAGATTGCGCCACTGCACTCAGGCCTGGCGACAGAGCTAGACTCTTGTCTCAAAAAAAAGAAAAAAAAAGAAAAAAGAAAACAGTCATTCCCTTGGCTAGAATGTCTTCACGTGGCCGTGGCCAGCTGCACGGGAGGCTGGGAAATGTGGTCTTTAATCTGGGAAACTGAGCACCCTGCTGGAAAGCAGGACTTCTATACTGAGGAAGAAGAGGAGAGTGGTTTTGGGGGGACAGCTACTTATCTCTTCCATAAAATCTCATTACTTGTTTCCCTTAACTTATAATTAATGTGTGTTTACTTTACAAAATTAAGTAGTTCAAACAATACAGAAGAGTGAAAAGAAAAAAGCAGTGAAAAAGTGTAATGTGGGCCGAGTGCTGTGGCTCACGCCTGTAATCCCAGCACTTTGGGAGGCCAAGGTGGGTGGATCACGAGGTTAGGAGATTGAGACCATCCTGGCTAACATAGTGAAACCCCATCTCTATGAAAAAAAAAAAAAATTAGCCAGGCATGGTGGCGGGCTGCTGTAGTCACAGCCACTCAGGAGGCTGAGGCAGGAGAAACACTTGAACCCGGGAGGCGGAGCTTGCAGTGAGCCAGGCACTTCAGCCTGGGTTACAGAGTGAGACTCCATCTCAAAACAAAAAAAGAAAGAAGAAAAAGTGTAATGTATCGGTGGCCATCCCATAAGCACACACTTTTGTAATTGACCCTAAATGGGATTATATATAGACGCTCACAGATAAGAGTTGTTTAAAATAGAGAAAAATTAGGAGGCAGGGGGCAGGTAGTGTCAGACAGCGTGTAAGAGCACAGCCCTGCTGACATCAGCCCTGCCACCTCTGAACTCTGTGGCCTGGTCAGGTGATCACCCTTCTTGAGCCTCACTTTCCACTTCACAGACAGGAATCTTGACAATTAGGGTGCATCAAAAGGATTCCAAGAGAATTCATGTCAACTGAGAGGTGCGGGACCTGGCGCACACTCAGACAATGTCGGCCATGATTCCTTTTGTTGTTCAACGTGAAAAAAAAAAAAAAAAACTTAGGATCAGCCTGAGCAACACAGCAAGACCCCATCTCTTTAAAAAACTAAAAAATTAGCTGGGTGTGATGGTGCACACCTGTAGTCCCAGATATTAGGGAGGCCGAAGAGGGAGGATCGCTTGAGCCCAGGAGGTCAAGGCTGTAATGAGCCATAATCCAGTCTGGGCAACAGAGTGAGACTGTGTCTCAAACAAACAAAAACCTTAGGAAATATATAGTGAAACAGTTAAAAGAAATAGCTCATGAGGCCAGGTGCAGTGGCTCATGCCTGTAATCCCAGAACTTTGGGAGGCCAAGGCGCGTGGATCACCTGAGGTCGGGAGTTCCAGACCAGCCTGAGCAACATGGAGAAACCAGTCTCTGCTAAAAATACAAAATTAACCAGGCATGGTGCCTCGTGCTTGTAATCCCAGCTACTCAGGAGGCTGAGGCAGGAGAATCACTTGAACCCGGGAGGCGGAGGTTGCAGTGAGCCGAGATCGTGCCATTGTACTCTAGCCTGGGCAACAAGAGCGAAACTCTGTCTCAAAAAAAAAAAACAAAAAAGGCCGGGCGCGGTGGCTCAAGCCTGTAATCCCAGCACTTTGGGAGGCTGAGACGGGCGGATCACGAGGTCAGGAGATCGAGACCATCCTGGCTAACATGGTGAAACCCCGTCTCTACTAAAAAAAATACAAAAAGCTAGCCAGGCGAGGTGGCGGGCGTCTGTAGTCCCAGCTACTCGGGAGGCTGAGGCAGGAGAATGGCGTAAACCCAGAAGGCGGAGCGTGCAGTGAGCTGAGATCCGGCCACTGCACTCCAGCCCGGGCGACAGAGCGAGACTCCGTCTCAAAAAAAAAAAAAAAAAAAACAAAAACAAAAACAAAAAAAACCACAACTCATGATCCCTGATGTAGTCACTGATCACATTCTAGACTAGCGCAGAACCGCCTGCCTGGTGTCCTCCAAGAGTGTCACACAGGACACTGAGAAACTGTGCGGGAAAGAAACGTCCCCACCCTGATAAGTTGCAAAACTGACATGTGTGCCTCAAAAATTCCTGCCATGTGCCCTAAGCTTCTGTCATGGGCCCCTGTCCCTTATGGTTTCCACTTCATCTCCCCTCCCCATGGCCACGTAAAAACTTCAGATTTTCTTATATATCACCTTCTTTTTTTTGCATGCTGCAAGCTGCTCTGCATGAAAATTATTTTTATCTTTCCCTTCGTTTTTACATAAGCGATAGCCTGTTTTACACACTGCTCTGCTCCTTGATTTTTTTTCATTAACAATATATCTTCGAAATCTTTCCACGTCAGTGCATAGGGAGCTTCCTTCACAGAGACATTTTTAATACAAGTCACACTGTAGATTAATTTCCTTTCTTAGAACTAGGCAGCATCAAACGTCAGTTCGGGTGGGTGCTCAGAGACCGTCTTGGCTGCAGTTCTTAACATGGGATTCAGAATTTGTTTTCAGGGGACCATGAACTCCTTGTAGCTTGAAGCTGATTATGCAGGAATAGCCTTTCTGGATAGCGGGTGGTGTCTGTGGTGTTTGTGGTTTTGAGCACATGTGGTTAACCTGGAGTGGGAGGTGGAGCAGGAACTAGGTATGTAAAGGAACCGGGTGGGAGGGAGAGTTTTGATTATACGTCTTTTCATGTATTTAAAAATGTTCTGAGGCCGGGCGCGGTGGCTCAAGCCTGTAATCCCAGCACTTTGGGAGGCCGAGACGGGCGGATCACGAGGTCAGGAGATCGAGACCATCCTGGCTAATACGGTGAAACCCCGTCTCTACTAAAAATACAAAAACTATCCGGGGGAGGTGGCGGACGCCTGTAGTCCCAGCTACTCGGGAGGCTGAGGCAGGAGAATGGCGGAAACCCAGGAGGCGGAGCTTGCAGTGAGCTGAGATCCGGCCACTGCACTCCAGTCCGGGCGACACAGCGAGACTCCGCCTCAAAAAAAAAAAAAAAAAAAATGTTCTGAACCTGTGAATGTAGAATACCTATTTGGGTGTGAGAGAGGATTTAATGTCTGTTTTCTATGCTTACTCAAGTATATCAGGAAGCATTAGAAAGGTCCAGTCTCCTGCAGGCCTGGATGCATGGATGAGGGGCTGTGGCCATGAGCCCTCTGAGAGGGTCCACAGAACTGTGGGCGTGTGGATACACACAGATGTTCTTCAGGTGACTAGGGGTTTGGAATCCAAAAAGGCCTGGCCTTGTTTTGTACATGGGAACCTAGAGGCCCAGAGGGGTTCGGACCCCCACAGGCCACACACTAAGCCGGGGCAGAGCTGCCTGGAGGCATCACTGCTTCTACACTCTCCCCAGGTGTGTTTACTAAAGTGAGAGCCTCTGCTGGAGGCATTGGTACCCCAGAGATTGCCAGGTCCAGACCTTCCCCAGCCATGCGTATCAGGGACTTCATAGGGAGGTAGCAGATGGCTCATCTGGGCCATGGCCCCTGAGACCCTGGACCCCAGGGCCTCGTGGCTTCTACAGGCAGAGACAAGTCCCTGTGTCTGATCCTGCCCCGATCAGGGCTCAGCAGGGAGGCACCCCACCCACAGTAGAATTCACTCATAGTGTTTTTCCACTCCAAAGTTGTTTGTATGCCTTTTTCCTATGATTAAAATAACAGTAATAGCTAATACTTCCTTTTTTTTTTTTTTTTTTTTTTTTTTGAGACGGAGTCTTGCTCTGTCGCCGGGGCTGGAGTGCAGTGGCCGGATCTCAGCTCACTGCAAGCTCCGCCTCCCGGGTTCATGCCATTCTCCTGCCTCAGCCTCCCGAGTAGCTGGGACTACAGACGCCCGCCACCTCGCCCGGCTAGTTTTTTGTATTTTTTAGTAGAGACGGGGTTTCACAGTGTTCGCCAGGATGGTCTCGATCTCCTGACCTCGTGATCCGCCCGTCTCGGCCTCCCAAAGTGCTGGGATTACAGGCTTGAGCCACCGCGCCCGGCCAATAGCTAATACTTCTAAATCACGAATTGGGTATGTCCAGGCTCCATTCTGAGGTACGTGTGTGTGTGTATTTCAGATACATATACACACTATATAAACATATATATATATACAATTTAATGCATATAATGCTTATAAACTACTCTATGAGAGTAGGCGCTGTTATTATCTCCATTTCAACCATTAAAGTTGACCACTGAGGTCACAGTAAGCTGGGCTCGTAACCTCTTCTGCTATATGGTTATCATACCGGTAATTGATAAGTACTTGAATCATTTAATAATCACCTGGCTACATGCAGCTGAGAAACCTCCATTAACACAGTAGAGGTTAATTTCTCTCTGATATACCAGTCTGGATGGAGGCAGACTAGGATTCAGCAGTCTTCAGTGACCCAGACTCCTTCTTGCTGTTTTTTCCACCATTCTAGATTTTTCCCTTTATCCTCATAGCCCAAGACAGCTGCTGAAGATCCAGCCATCACATCCACACTCCAGGCAACAGGAGGAAAGAATAAATCAATAAGGAATATTCCTTCTCTTTAAGGACTTTTTTTTTTTTTTTGAGATGGAGTCTTACTCTGTCACCCAGACTGGCATCCAGTGGCATGATCTTGGCTCACTGTGACCTCCGCCTCCCAGGTTCAAGCGATTTCCCCGCCTCCGCCTCCTGAGTAGCTGGGATTACAGATGTCT
Source organism: Trachypithecus francoisi (assembly GCF_009764315.1). Classification (NCBI taxonomy): domain Eukaryota; kingdom Metazoa; phylum Chordata; class Mammalia; order Primates; family Cercopithecidae; genus Trachypithecus; species Trachypithecus francoisi. Next base: position 326,383 of record NW_022681457.1, read on the forward strand.
GCCACCACACCCGGCTAATTTTTGTATTTTTAGTAGAGATGAGGTTTCACCATGTTGGCCAGGCTGGTCTCAAACTCCTGACCTCAAGTGTCGGCTTCCCAAAGTGCTGGGATTATAGGTGTGAGCCAACACGCCCAGCCTCATTTTGTTTTTGGTATCTGTTGTTGCTGCTGATTCTCACTCGTAATGTCTTGTTTGCTTTTGTGCCTGGCTTATCTCTGTCTGTGTCCTGATCATTATACTTGAAAAGTTATTTATAGGAATTTCAGGGCTAGGATGAACATATTTTTCTACAGAGAGGATTGCCTTTGCTTCTGCCTGGGGACATTACCAAGTCCCAGGTTTCCTTGCACCAGGTTCAGGGCTTGAGCTGCCCTGCGTGACTCCTTGTCCCACGAGTGGCCTTGCACACTTGGCCCAGCATACCTGGTGTGTAACTCCTGGAAATGAGTAGGCCGCCTGGTTCCCTCCTTCCTAGGGGTGGAGTCTTGCGCCTTGCAGGGTCTTAGTTTCCTGTAGGGTAGGTCTCTGGTTACCTCATATGTCATATGTGCCCTGGGCTAGCATTTCTTTTTTTTGAGACAGGGTCTCGCTCTGTCGCCCAGACCAGAGTGCAGTGACACGATCATGGTTCACTGCAGCCTCGACCTCCTGGGCTCAGGTGATTCTCCCACCTCAGCCTCCTGAGTAGCTGGGACTATAGGCATGGTGCATGCTGCCATGCCTGGCTAATTTTTGTATTTTTTGTAGAAACTGTGTTGCCCAGGCTGGTCTTAAATTCCTGGGCTCAAGCGATCCACCTACCTCTGCCTCCCAGCATGCTGGGATTACAGGTGCGAGCCACCGCACCCAGCCTAGACCAGCATTTTTGTCACCTATCAAAACACCTAGCAGATGTCCTCAGACACATGAAGAAGCTTATAGGGTTCCTTTACTTATTTTTTTTTTTTCCTAGACCTGCAAATCCAGGATCCTTTACTTCTTTTTTTTTTTTGAGACGGACTTTTTGCTCTTGTCACTCAGGCTGGAGTGCAATGGTACAATCTCAGTTCACTGCAGCCTCCTTCTCCCGGGTTCAAGCGATTCTCCTGCCCCAACCTCCTGAGTAGCTGGGATTACAGGCGCCTGCCACCACTTCTGGCTAATTTTTGTATTCTTAGTAGAGATGGGGTTTCACCATGTTGGCCAGGCTGGTCTCGAACTCCTGATCTTAGGTGATCCACCTGCCTCTGCCTCCCAAAATGCTGGGATTACAGGCATGAACCACCGCGCACGGCCCATCCTTTACTACTTTAGGATTCCTACTTTCCCTTCACTCTTTGCCTGAAGGTTTGGTAGCCTACAGTCTTGTCTATTCTTCAGAGCTGTCTATTTGTATATATTCATATGTAAACTTGATAAAAATTATATGCACGAGAACAAATATGAGAATACGTAAGCAGCATATATTCTCATCCTATCAGTATGTGTAATTATAAGTATAAAATATATTGATATCTTCGTAGTGTATTAATTTTTTCAAGCTTTTTCAATTCTTTCAATGAGAGGGTTGGTCTGAATAATTTAGCCCACTATTACTAAAATTGGAACTAACCTATCGCTTACTATCTGCTTCTCCAAAAATTCCGTTAAAGTTCAGAAATATTGCTCTTTCTAAGCTTCTGTGCCTTCGGGCTCATTGCAACCTCTGCCTCCCAGGTTCAAGTGATTCTCCTGCCTCAGCCTCCCAAGTAGCTGGGACTATAGGCGCATGCCACCAGGACCAGCTAATTTTTGTATTTTTAGTAGAGACGGGTTTTCACCATGTTGGCCATGATGATCTCGATCTCCTGACCTCACAATTTGCCCACTTTGGCCTCCCAAAATGCTGGGATTACAGGCTTGAGCCACCGCGCCCGGCCTCGTTTTTGTTTTAATTCACCCATCTGCACACTGAAGGGGCTCCAGATTCTTAGTATCCTCTCTGGGGGGTCCCAAGGGGCTGGATGGCAGGTTTCCAGACTGAGGTTTCAAGAGGCAGCCCCTGCAGCCCTGTGGTCACCAGGAGCTCCTGGGGACTTAGAGTCAAGGGTCTGCATGCAGACCAGGGCAGTGCCAGCCCCCCCTGCACTGGCAAACGGTGGCATCTAGGCTCCCTCCCCAAATGTGGTCTCTGGGGACATCTTGTCTTCTTGCCAGCCCTGTGACTACCTTCTCAGGGCCTCCCTGACTTGGTCACTAGCCCCAGGTCAGGCGCCAGCGTGTGCCAAGTCAGAAGGAAGTCAGGTGGGTCTGTTGCGGAGAGCCAAGGCTTGGGGACTCACCACCTTGCTGCTTCTCTCCTCAGGATCTTCATCATCTGGGCCATCAGCAGCTGGTTCCGCCGAGGGCCGGCCCCTCAGGACCAGACGGGCCCCGGAGGAGCCCCACGCGTTGCCAGCCGCAACCTGTTCCCCAAAGACACTTTAATGGTAACTGCCAGCAGTAGGGCAGACTTGGAGATGATGGGGCAAGGAGGGGTGGAATGTGGAGGAGTGATGTCAGCAGTCGGGACAGACCAGGTCCCTGCCCACTGGCAGGTCTAGGAAAACAGGTCCAGGATTGAGGAACTCTAGGCCCATCCCCAGTACATGAGACCTGTGTCACGGGGGTCCATCCCCAGCACATGAAACCTGTGTCACCCAAAAGAAAAAGCAAATTCATTTGATTAAAATATCTAACCAGGGTCTTTGGATGTTACATTTCAAAATATATTCAGCCTTCCAAGGTTGCAGAGGGATATGTGCAAGGGAGGTAGTGTGAAAGGTGGGGAGGGCAGGGAGCCAGCAGAGGCTGGTGGCAGGTGGACATGGAAGGAGAGAAGACCTGCACTTCCACAGTGGGCTTGGGCATGGGCAGGGCAGGGCTTCGGGAGCGTGCAGAGCAAAAGCGTTTAGACCTGTCAGTCTAGACTTTTCTGAGCAAACATGGCCATGGGGGCTTGAGAAAGGAGGAAGTTCTTGTTGGGTCACAGTGGTTTTGTTTTTTTTTTTTTTTTAGATGGAGTCTCACTCTGTCGCCCAGGCTAGAGTGCAGTGGCATAATCTTAACTCACTGCAACCTCCTCCTCCTGGGCTCCAGTGATCCTCCTACCTCAGCCTCCCGAGTAGCTGGGATTACAGATGTGCCACCACGTCCCACTAATTTTTTGTATTTTTAGTACAGATGAGGTTTCACTTTTTTGGGCAGGCTGGTCTCGAACTCCTGACCTCAAGTGATCTACCCGCCTCGGCCTCCAAACGTGCTGGGATTACAGGCGTGGACCACCACGTCCAGCGGCTGACAGTGCTTTTGTAGCTCTGGACTGCTTTGTCCGTAAGCCTGCAGAGCTCTGACCAGGAAGGCCCAGCAGCCACTAGGGCAGGAGATTATTCAGGGAGCTTCTGCCCCTTCCTACCCCTAAATTATAATTGGCAGGCTGGCCAGTCTCCAAGTGTTCTTTGTTCGTTGACTTCACAGGCTCAGACCAGGACAGACATGGTGGTATGAGAAAAGAGAAAACATGTTCTCTGTGCTGCTCTTCCTCTCTCCTCTCCCCTGCCCTCTGTAATTACTGTTCCTCTACGTGTGCTGACCGCTGCCATAGCTCTTCATCTGCTCTTTAGCCAGCCTGCAAAGGCTCTCAAGAGCAGGCCTGAGCTCTGTTGCCTTCTGTCCCAACAGAACCTGCATGTGTACATCTCAGAGCACGAGCACTTTACAGACTTCAACGCCACGTCGGCACTCTTCTGGGAGCAGCACGATCTTGTGTATGGCGACTGGACTAGCGGCGAGAACTCAGACGGCTGCTATGAGCACTTTGCTGAGCTCGACATCCCACAGGTGGGGGCAGCTCCTGGTTTCTGGCCCCATGGCTGCTTGACTGGCACTGAAGGACCTTTCCTCCAGTCCGCTCCTTGCTGAGAGAGTGTGGAGTTTGGGCTCCAGGCTTGGTCCTTCCCTGGGCTCACACGCTCTGTGACCACAGGCTGGTCCCTGAGGTCTCTGGGCTTCACTTTCCCCTACGTGAAAAAGGTAGATAGGGGTGGAATTGTCCTGGGACCCTGCCAGCTACCTCTAAGGTTGTGCAGTCCTTGACTTGAAACCAGGGAAAGATTAGTAATTGTCCTTGGGGATGTTTGCCTATCACCAGTTTATCAGGCAGCCCCATTTCAAAATGACATTAGTTAATGCTGATTGAGCTAAGTGCAGGGTACTAAGCTAGGCTGACTCATGGAAACCTACCAGCAACCCCGTGAGGCAGGAACTGTTATTCTCATTTGACCTGTGAGGAAACTGAGACAGAGAGAGGGAAGGTGATTTACCCAAGGCCACATTGCATGAGAGATTCAGACTCAGGCTCTATGGCTGTGGACTCTCGCAGCCCTAGGCTCAAATCCTGCCTCCTCCTGGAAGCCCTCCCTGACCCACAGAGCACTCAGACTTGGTTAAGCACCCTCTCTGGGTTCTCACACCTGCTGGACTTCCCCATCCCAGCCCACTCTGGGGCCTCACTGGGACTCCTGCATGGGACTGTGAGCCTTGTGATAATAAGGCTGGGCTGCCTAGATCACTTCCATGTCCCCAGCACTGCCCAATGTGGGGCTGGGGACAGAATCAACAAGTACCGAACAAGTGAAAGGGACATCTCTTTGGGGCCTTCTTTGGCTGAGTCCAAGACAGCTGCCCTCATTCCTTTCTCCCCAACGGGCCTTCTCAGCTTTGGGGTGGAGGGCACATTTCTGTTTTATTTCTGTCTGGGTGGCTAGAAGCAGAATGTGGACACAGTCGTTCTTTTTTTTTTTTTGAGATAGCGTCTCGCTCTGTTACCCAGTCTGGAGTGCAGTGGCGCGACCTTGGCTCACTGCAGCTTCCACCTCCTAGGTTCAAGCGATTCTCGTGTCAGCCTCCTGAGTAGCTGGGATTACAGGCACACATGATCACACCCAGCTAATCTTTGTATTTTTTTAGTAGAGACAGGGTTTTGCTATGTTGGCCAGGCTGGTCTTGAACTCCTGACCTCAAGTGATCCGCCTGCCTCAGCCTCCCAAAGTGCTGGGATTACAGGCGTGAGATACTGCACCCAGCCATTATTCTTTTCTTTTTGAGATGGGGTCTTGCTCTGTTGCCTAGGCTGGAGTGCAGTGGCACAGTTACCGCTCACTGCAGTCTCAACCTCACAGGCTTAAGCCATCCTTTCACCTCTGCCTCCCAAGTAGCTGGGACAACAGGCATGCACCACCATGCCCAGCTAATTTTTTGTGTTTTTCGTAGAGATGGGGTCTTAACATGTTGCCCAGGCTGGTCTCAAATTCCTGAGCTCAAGTGATCCTCTCACCTCAGCCTCCCAAAGTGCTGGAATAACAGGCATGAACCACCCCACCCAGCTGGACTTTCTGACCTGCACTGAGAGGTGGCTCCCACAGAGACCTCAAGCCCAGCCCCCAGGCCTTGCCCCAAGATCCAAGGAAGGACCAGGGCCTGGCAGGCCCAGCAGGGGGATCTGCTTCCAAGGGCTTGGATCTAAGTCGAAGCTTCAAGGTGGGGTCTGAGTGGACTTAAAAGGCGGGAATGCTGGGCACAGTGGCACGTGCCTGTAAGCACAGCTACTCAGGAGGCTGAGGTGGGAGAACGGCTAGAGCCCAGGAGTGTAGGACTGTAGTGTGCCACGATCACAACTGCAAATAGCCAATGCACTCCAGCCTGGGCAACACAGCAAGACCCCATCTCTAAAAAAGACAGGAGAGTGAGGAGAACACAATGTGGCCAAGTGAATCCGAACTCTGCTCAAAGATCATAGAGGTTCAGTGCTCGCCTTTGTCTCCACTCAGTGCCCCTGGACAACTTGCCTCCCTTCTCGAAGCCTCAGTTTCCTCATCTGTATCAAGTGAGAATAGTCCCCCTTCCCTGGGAGGCAAGGAGACTTGATGAGATAATGAGGAAGACTTGGGGAGAGAGGGGCCAGCTGGAGGTAGCAGGGAGTAGCACCCAGGAGCCCACAGACTGGGTTTCCATCTGCATACTTGCCACACCCTGTATGACCCCTTGGCATGAGCCCCGTTTGCCTCATCTGCAAAATGGGGTGGTAACATGACCCATTGCATACGGTTGACATGTTACATGTGTGTTAACTCATTAGATTAGGGAGCTATTGTCTGAAGTGCCCAGGGCAGGGTCTGGCCTGTAGTAGGAGCTCCATGTCGGTCAGCTGCTTCTTCCTGTTGAGTGAGCTTAACGAGAGCTCGTTGACTGAGCTGTGTGCCAGTGCTCCAGGTAGTCCCTGTAGTAGTACCCTCAGGTCAGTGTTGTGGGGACCTCGCATCCTCTAGGTGGGGCCCTGAGGCTTAGAAGCTGAGCTCACACGGCCATGGCGGGTAGAGTGGGCGTCTGAGGCTAACTCCAGCATTTACCTCTCTGCCACCCAGCTACACGCCTCACCCTGAGTACTCAGTAAATGGCCAGAGATTTGACGGGGAGGAAACTGCTGGGGACGGGTGCCAGGCAGGGCTTTAATGTTTCCTTCACACCAGTTGCCCAGCCTGCCCACCTGACCTTCCCTCTTTTGCAGAGCGTCCAGCAGAATGGCTCCATCTACATCCACGTTTACTTCACCAAGAGTGGCTTCCACCCAGACCCCCGGCAGAAGGCACTGTACCGCCGCCTTGCCACAGTCCACATGTCCCGGAGTAAGTCACTCCCCTGCAGCCAGGACCTGCTGTCCAGGGGGCCGGCATCCTGGGAGCCCCCAGGCTGATGTGGCGGACAATGAATCCCAGGTCCAGGAGGGCAGGCAGGAAGCCTACGCTCAAAGAGGGTGGGATTGGCAGGGCAGGCTTAAGCCCCACCCAGCCTTAATGAGCCCTATAGACACTAAGGAGGGAGACCCACAGAGGAAGGGCTCAAAGACCAGAGGGGAATTGGCCAGAAAAAGCAGGTGGAGACGGGGACTCTTGGAGAGGAGGAGACATCCTTCACCAAGGGGTAAGGGCCAGGGTTGACTTGCGCACAGTAGGGGCCTGATAGAAGTAGACACTCAAAAATATTTTGTGGGCTGAGTGCAGTGGTTCATGCCTGTAATCCTAGCACTTTGGGAGATGAGGTGGGCAGGATTGCTTGAGCCCAGGAGTTTGAGACCAGCCTGGGAAACACGGCGAAACCCTGTCTCTACCAAAAGATACAAAAATTAGCTGGGTGTGTGCCTGTAGTCCCAGCTGCTCAGGAGGCTGAGGTGGGAGGATCGCTTGAGCCCAGGAGGTGGAGGCTGGATCACACCACTGCACTCCAGCCTAGGTGACAGACTGAGAACCTCTCAAAAAGATAGAGGCCGGGCACAGTGGCTCACTCCTGTAATCCCAGCACTTTGGGAGGCTGAGGCAGGCGGATCACCTGAGGTCAGGGATTCGAGACCAGCCTGACCAACATGGAGGAACCCTGTCTCTACTAAAAATACAAAATTAGCCAGGCGTGGTGGTGCATGCCTGTAATCCCAGCTACTCGGGAAACTGGGGCAGGAGAATCGCTTGAACCCGGGAGGTAGAGGTTGTGGTGAGCTGTGATTGCGCTATTGCATTCCAGCCTGGGCAATAAGAGTGAAACTCGGTCTCATAAGCAAAAAGAGAGCCGGGCGCGGTGGCTCACGCCTGTAATCCCAACACTTTGGGAGGCTGAGGCGGGTGGATCACGAGGTCGAGATAGAGACCATCCTGGCCAACATGGTGAAACCCCGTCTCTACTAAAAATACAAAAATTAGCTGGGCGTGGTAGCACGTGCCTGTAGTCCCAGCTACTTGGGAGGCTGAGGCAAGAGAATTGCTTGAATCCAGGAGGCAGAGATTGCAGTGAGCCGAGATCGCGCCATTGCACTCCAGCCTGATGACAGAGCAAGACTCCGTCTCAAAAAAAAAAAAAGATAGATAAATAGATAACATTCAAAGAACAGTGTGGGCAACATAGTGAGACTTCGTCGCTACAAAAAATAATAGCCAGGTATGGTGGTGAGCACCTGTGGTTCCAGCTACATGGGAGGCTGAGGGGGAGGATTGATTGAGTGTGGGAGGTCGAGGATGCAATGAGCCGTGATTGCACTATGGCATTCCAGCCTGGGTGACGGAGCAAGTCCACGTCTCTGAAAAAACAATAGCAATAAAAAATAAGACTACCACTTCTACTCCCATGATAACTCATTAGCCCATTAACCCACTAATCCATGAATGGGTTAATCAGTTCCTGAGGGGAGGGCCCTCATGACCCAGTCACCTCTTAAAAGCGCCGTCTCTCAGTACTGGCACACTGGGGGTTAAATTTCAGTGGGAGTGGGGAGTACTAGAGTACTTCAGTAGTCCCAGCTACTTGGGAGACTGAAGTGGGAGAATTAGCATGACTTTTGGCCAGGACAAATATTCAAACCATAGCATTGTCCATCCTCTTGTTTTGGGGAGGTTAATAATTATTGTCATCTTTCTGCTTGCCTGGCTCTTTTTTTTTTTTTTTTTTTTTTAAAGACAAGATCTCACTCTGTCACCCAGGCTGGAGTGCAGTGCAGTGGACTATCTCAGCTTACTACAATTTCCACCTCCCGAGTTCAAGTGATTCTCCCACCTTAGCCTCCCAAATAGCTGGGACTGCAGGCACACGCCACTATGCCCGGCTAGTTTTTGTATTTTTAGTAGAGACGGGGTCTCACCATGTTGGCCAGGCTGGTCTCAAGCTCCTGACATCAAGTGATCCGTCCACCACGGCCTCCAAAGTGCTGGGATTACAGGTGTGAGCCACCGCACCCAGCCTTGCCTGGTTCTGCATGACCTTTTTCCTTGAGTCCTCTGTCTCCTGATGGGCAGCCTTAGAAATCTCTCACTGTACCTGTTTGAGCGGATCTGGAGAATGGCTTCCTCAGCCCCCCATTCTCCTAACTGGAGTTCTGTGTACTCCACCTAGCTTTCATTTTATTGAGGACTATTCCAGACATTCCCTGTGGATTTGGTTAAGATCCATCTGGCTGGTTTTGGGTGGTGCAGCAACAGACGGAATTCTATTTGTATGAGTTAGATCTTATCTACTTCTTTTAGTATAAAAATATCCTAAAGGATGATAATTTTTTTATCACCTATACTAGATGGAATGAAAAGTTGATGACTCTATGTAGGTTCCCAGAGATGACTTGGAAAGGTCTTCTGGAGTTAGTTGAGCGCCATTCTGAGTGAGTGTGTCTGGAGAATGTGCTGCGTTGGTGTGTCCCACCCGGCTGAGATGTGGTGAGATCTTTGGAGAACTGGGCAGAAGTGGCTTGAGGGGTGTGACCTACAGGGTTGGTCTCACAGATGTTTCCCTGCAGAGAGGGATACATCAGGGGTCTGGGTTAAAATGCCCCATGCTTCAGAGGTCGCTCTGAAGGTGACCCAGATGGCTGACTCTTCACCATATTCTTGTACCCCCATTTGACGATCACCTAATCATTCCGTTAACCTAAATCGATACCAGTATTTTCTGTGGTTTTGTCTTTAGTGAATGTGTGATCCATGTCACTGTGTGGTGAGGTTTATTCAGTCAGTCTGGTCTGTAAAATAGAATCTGCAGACAGTGACCCTGAAAAGCATACTAGGATCATGCAGGCCTCCCTCCCCAGCCTTGGAGCTGGGATCCTCAGAGCAGGGACATAGAAGGACTTGGAGTGAGCCACCCACCAACTCTAGGGTGAAGGAGAGTGTGAGTTCAGAAAAGCCCCCTTTGGGCTGGCTGTGGTGGCTCACACCTGGAAACCCAGCACTTTGGGAGGCCAAGGTGGGCAGGTCTCTTAAGGTCATGAGTTCAAGAACAGCCTGACCAACATGGTGAAACTCTGTCTCTAATAAAAATACAAAACTTGCCGGGCGTGGTGGCTCACGCCTGTAATCCCAGCACTTTGGGAGCCCGAGACGGGTGGATCACGAGGTCAGGAGATCGAGACTATCCTGGCTAACACGGTGAAACCCCGTCTCTACTAAAAATACAAAAATTAGCCGGGCACGGTGGCAGGCGCCTGTAGTCCCAGCTATACAGGAGGCTGAGGCAGGAGAAGGGCGTGAACCCGGGAAGTGGAGCTTGCAGTGAGTGGAGATCACTGCGCTCCAGCCTGGGCGACAGAGCAAGACTCCGTCTCAAAAAAAAAAATACAAAACTTAGTTGGGCATGGTAGCACATGCCTGTAATCCCAGCTACTCGGGAGGCTGAGGTGGGAGAATTGCTTGGACCCCGGAGGCAGAGATTGCAGTGAGCCGAGATCGCGCCACTGCACTCCAGCCTGGGTGACAGAGCAAGACTCCATCTCAAAAAAAAAAAAAAAAAAAGAAAAGAAAAGCCCCTTTTCTTCCCAAAAGACCAGTAATCAGTATTCTAGAGCAGCTCCATCCCATGGAGATAGGATGTGAGCCAGAGAAGGCATTAAAATATTTCCAGTAGAAAAAGACTAAAGAGTAAAAAGGTAAAGACAGGCCAGGCACGGTGGCTCATGCCTGCAATCCCAGCACTTTGGGAGGCCAAAGTGAGAGGATCACTTGAGCCCAGGAGTTCAAGGCCAGCCCTGGCAACATAGGGAGACCTCATCTCTACAAAAAGAAATTTTATTTTTTATATTTTAATTTTATTAATTTTATTATTTATTTTTATTTTTTTGGAGATGGAGTCTCGCTCTGTTGCCCAGGCTGGAATGCAGTGGCGTGATCTTGGCTCATCGCAACCACCGCCTCCTGGGTTCACCCCATTCTCCTGCCTCAGCCTCCTGAGTAGCTGGGACTACAGGCGCCCGCCACCACGCCTGGCTAATTTTTTTGTTGGTTTGTTTGTTTGTTTGTTTGTTTTTTGAGACAGAGTCTCGCTCTGTCACCCAGGCTGGAGTGCAGTGGCCGGATCTCAGCTCACTGCAAGCTCTGCCTCCCGGGTTTACGCCATTCTCCTGCCTCAGCCTCCCGAGTAGCTGGGACTACAGGCGCCCGCCACCCCGCCTGGCTACTTTTTTGCATTTTTTAGTAGAGACGGGGTTTCACCGTGTTAGCCAGGATGGTCTCGATCTCCTGACCTCGTGATCCGCCCGTCTCGGCCTCCCAAAGTGCTGGGATTACAGGCTTGAGCCACCGCGCCCGGCCATTTTTTTGTATTTTTAGTAGAGACTGGGTTTCACCATGTTAGCCAGGATGGTCTTGATCTCCTGACCTCATGATCTGCCCGCCTTGGCCTCCCAAAGTACTGGGATTACAGGCATGAGCCACCGCGCCCAGCCTATTTGAATTTTTTTTTTTTTTTTTGAGACGGAGTCTCGCTCTGTCGCCTAGGCTGGAGTGCGCTGCAGATAAGGCTGGTCCAAACCAAGAAGTGCTGTGATATAAAACACACACTGGACCGCCTGTTTTATTTTGTATTTATTTTTTTATTTTTTGAGATGGAATCTCACTCTGTTGCCCAGGCTGGAGTGCAGTGGCGTGATCTCCACTCACTGCAAGCTCCGCCTCCTGGGTTCACAACATTCTCCTGCCTCAGCCTCCCATGTAGCTGGGACTACAGGCGCCTGCCACCGCGCCCAGCTAATTTTTGTATTTTTAGTAGAGACGTGGTTTTGCCGTGTTAGCCAGGATGGTCTCGATCTCCTGACCTCGTGATCCGCCCATCTCGGCCTCCCAAAGTGTTGGGATTACAGGCGTGAGCCACCGCGCTTGGCCTGATTTTTTTTTGAGACAGAGTTTCACTCTTGTTGCCCAGGCTGGAGTGCAATGGCACGATCTTGGCTCGCCGCAGCCTCCATCTCCCAGGTTCAAGCAATTCTGCCTCAGCCTCCCGAGTAGCTGGGGTTACAGGCATGTGCCACCATGCCCAGCTAATTTTGTATTTATAGTAGAGAGGGGGTTTCTCCATGTTGGTCAGGCTGGTCTTGAACTCCTGACCTGAGGTGACCCACCCGCTTTGGCCTCCCAAAGTGTTTGGATTACCCGCGTGAGCCAAAAAAATTTTTAAAAATTAGCCAGATATGGTGGTGTGTACCTGTAGTGTCCTCCAACTCAGGAGGCTTAGGTAGGAGGATCATTTGAGCCCAGGAGGTCAAGGCTGCAGGGAGCTGTGATCAGGCCACTGCACTTCAGCCTGAGCAACAAAGCGAGACCCTGTCTCAAAAAGAAATATAAATAAAATAATAAAAAGGTAAGGCCAGGGCCGTGTTGGCTCACACCTGTAATCCCAGCACTTTGGGAGGCCAAGGCTAGAGGATCGCTTGAGCCTAGGAGTTCGAGACCAGCCTGGGCAACATGGCAAAACCCCCCTAATAAAAATACAAAAATTAGCCAGACATGGTGGGGGGATGCCTGTAATCCCAGCTACTTGGGAGCCTGAGGTGGGAGGATCACCCAAGCCCAGGAGGTTGAGGCTGCAGTGATCACACCCCTACACTCTAGCCTAGGTAACAAAGGGAGACCCTGTCTCACAAATAAAAAGGTAAAGAAAAACCACGAGATTAATAATAATAGTTTAATTGAGCTCAGCGTATTCTCATTTCAACATATAAGCAGTATAAAAAGTGAGATATTTTACATTTTTTTCCCCCCTGCGCCATTTTTCAGAATCTAGTGTGTGTGGCTGGGCATGGTGGCTCACGTCTGTAGTCCCAGCACTTTAGGAGGTTGAGGCAGGTGGATCACTTGAGGCCAGGAGTTTGAGACCAGCCTAGCCAACATAATGAAACCCCAGATATACTAAAAATACAAAAATTAGGCGGGCATGGTGGCTAACACTTGTAGTTCCATCTACTTAGGAGGCTGAGGCAGGAGAATCACTTGAACCCAGAAGGCAGAGGTGGCAGTGAGCTGAAATCATGCCACTGCACTCCAGTCTGGGTGACAAAGCAAGACTATGTCTTTAAAAAAAAAAAAAAGAGAGAGAGAAGGTCTAGTGTGTGTTTTATATCACAGCACTTCTTGGTTTGGACCAGCCATATTTGCAGTGCCCAGTAGCTGCATGTGGCCAGCAACCCCCACACTGGATGATGCAGCTCTAGAAGATTTCCCTCCAAGGAAAGGGGGGCTTTTTCCTCCCCACGGGAGCCCGGTCCCTCTGGTCTGGATGCCTCCAAGCTGCAGAATGTGTTCTCTGCCTGAGCCAAAGCCTCTCTCCCCTGTGCCTCCCCCTCCACCAGCCAGCACTGCCCTCTGGGGCCCTCCCTTTCCTGGACCGTCTCTGTCAGGTGTGGACAGGATTGGGGCATGTCCCCCTGGAATCTTCTCCAAGTCAGCCCTTGAATGTTGGCTCTCCCCCTGGACACAGGAGGAAGATCCCCAATGATTTAATAATCATAGAAATGATGAGGATTGGCCAGGGTGGTGGTTCAAGCCTGTAGTCCCAGCAATTTGGGAGGCCGAGGCAGGTGGATCACTTGAGGTTAGAATTTGAGACCAGCCTGGCCAACATGGTGAAACCCCGTCTCTAATAAAAATACAAAAATTGCTGGTCGTGGTAGTGGATGCATGTAGTCCCAGCTACTCGGGAGGCTGAGGCAGGAGAATTGCTTGCACCTGGGAGGTGGAGGTTACAGTGAACTGAAATCACGCCACTGCTCTCCAGCCTGGGCAACAGAGTGAGACTCCATTTCAAAAAAAAAAAAAAAAAAAAAAGAGGATGACGTTTGTGCTAATAAGCAGCAGGCCCTGGGCCAAGAAGAAGCGAGGCTTTTCTTCCTTCATTAGGGAAGTGACGTCACTCACCAGTGTCCCTTAGATTGTAGGATTCAGAGGCAAGATTGCCTCCAAGCCCCCGCGCTTGGCCAGGTCTCTTTCCCCTTCCCCTGTCTTTCCCTGGCCCCAGGGGGCAGGATGGAGAGTTGAGGGAGGGCAGACTGAGTTTTCCTTCCCAGCATAAGGAAGAGCTGAAAAGTTCCCGGGCGCGGTGGCTCACGCCTGTCATCCCAGCACTTTGGGAGACTGAGGTGGGCAGATCACGAGGCCAGGAGATTGAGACCAGCCTGGGCAACATGGTGACACCCTGTCTCTACTAAAAATACAAAATTAGCCGGGCATGGTGGCACACGCCTATAGTCCCAGCTACCCAGGAGGCTGAGGTGGGAGAATAGCTGGAACCTGGGAGTCAGAGGTTGCAGTGAGCCGAGATCACACCACTGCACTACAGCTTGGATGACAGCAAGACTCTGCCTCAAAAAAAAAAAAAAGAACAAGAAATGCTTAGCTTCTTTTTGGGCTGGGCGCAGTGACTCACACCTGTAATCCCAGCACTTTGGGAGGCCAAGGTGGGCGGATCATGAGGTCAGGAGATTGAGCTCATCCTGGCTAACACGGTGAAACCCCGTCTCTACTAAAAATACAAAAAAATAGCAGAGTGTGGTGGCGGGCACCTGTAGTCCCAGCTTCTTGGGAGGCTGAGGCAGGAGAATCGCTTGAACCTGGAGGCGGAGATTGCAGTGAGCCAAGATTGTGCCACTGCACTCCAGCCTGGGTGACAGAGCGAGACTCTGTCTCCAGAAAAAAACAGAAACATCCCCAGGCTAGGGCAGAGGTTGGGGGATGCAGCGTAGGCACACACAAGCCCCTTCCTCCCCGGCAGCATTTGGGACAACGTGGCAGGGAGCCTGTGGCCAACCTGGCCTCTGCTAGAGGAAGTGAGGCCAACTCCTGGCTGGGGATTCACAGGCCTGAAGTGTTTCTCATCTTGGTTTCTCGTGTTGGTGGCTTCAGAGCTTCTCTGGAACTATGTGCCGCCTCTTTATAGTCATGTATTCACCTGGTCATCGCTGAGCCTGTGCAGGCGCTCCATGGGTGTTCAAACAGGCCCTGCCCCTACCCGCATTTCCGCAGGGGGTTTGCACACTGGTTGCAGGGATAGACAGCAGGCAGGTAAACCACCGGTAAAGTTTTGGATAGTGGTGAAATGTTGTGAAGGAAACAAGCTGGCAGGAGAATGACTGCGTAGCCTCATTCAGTGGGGTGGCCAGGAAGCCCTGTGGAAGAAGGATATTCTGCCAGGCATTTGAACGCCACAGAGGAGCCAGGCCATGAAGATTGTGTTGGGGCATGCGTTCCTGGGACACAGAGCAGCACACCCGGGGGCCCCGGGTTGGCATATTTGAGAAGTGGAAGGTGTTGAGGGTTGAGAGGTCACTGGGGCTATGGTGAGTGTCTGGGGTTCCAAAGCTGCAGGATGCCATGATTAGTCACTTGATTTTATTTATTTATTTGTTTTTTTCTTTTTTCTTTTTTTTTTTTTTTTTTGAGACGGAGTTTCGCTCTTGTTGCTCAGGCTAAAGTGCAACAGAGCGATCTCAGCTTACTGTAACCTCCACCTCCCTTGTTCAAGCGATTCTCCTGCCTCAGCCTCCCGAGTAGCTGGGATTACAGGCGCCTGCCACCACATCTGGCTGATTTTTGTATTTTTATAGAGACGGGGTTTCACCATGTTGGCCAGGCTGGTTGCAAACTCCTGACCTCAGGTGATCCGCCTTCCCTGGCCTCCCAAAGTGCCAGGATTACAGTGCCCTGATAAGCTGGGGTTTCTGCCTGGGGCATTTGGTGATGGTGGCGTCCCCATGATCATGAGGAACTGGGATTGGTTGAGATTTGCGGAGGCAGTTCTGGCGTTCCAGGGCACGTTGATCTCAGCAGATGAGTGCAAGGTGGACGCCAGGAGACCGTGAGCCGTTGCTGGTGGGCAGGGGTCCGGGCTCTGCAGGCTGCAGGTCTCACGTCCCCTCCTTTCCCCACCTCCCAACCACAGTGATCAACAAATACAAACGCAGGCGATTTCAGAAAACCAAGAACCTGCTGACAGGAGAGACAGAAGCGGACCCAGAAATGATCAAGGTAAACGGGCAGGGTTGTCAGGGCCTATAGGGACCAAGCCAGGCCATTCACAGCTCATACCAGACCACTGGGCCTGTCATCTGTCACCACCACTGAGCCACCATGCCGGCTCGGTCACGCCACCTCCCCTCCCTGAGCACTGGGCTCTTCCTCTGGGAAATGGGGTCAGGAGGCAGCTGCCTCTCAGGGAGTAGGGGGGATCCCAGGCAGGGTTACCCGGGCCTCTCGCCAGCCTGGGAGGGGGCTGCATCACAGTCCCGTTCTCACATGAGGACACTTGTTGAATCTTACAGCAAGGAAGTGGCAGGCCAGGGACTCTAACCCACACAGTCAGGCCCCAGAGCCCAAGCTCAGCCTGGCATCAAGCAGGCACACGAGAATATGACTTTAGTAGGAACTGCAGGATTAATAGTTGCTGTCACTCCTGGTGGGCTGGGGAACCAGGCAGTTAATCTGTGGTTAACCTGCAGTGGGCACTAAGAGACTTCCTCTCTCCGCGGGTGGTCCTGTGTGGGAGGGGTGGTCCCTGCTCATGGAGGTGAGGCCACTGTGCAAGAGTGTGTGGAGCCTGCTGTCATGAGGCTGGGCTTCGCAGCCTGGCCTAGGTAGGATGCCAGCCCTGCCCCTACCTCTGCAGGCCTTGGTTTTCTGCATGTGGGTTGGAAGGATCCTGTCGGTGGCCGGAAGGGTCCTGGGTAGCGTAATCTCTAAGCCGAGGGAGGAGAGCCCTCTGCCAGCACTTGATATGGTGGCTGATACTCTGCTGCCAAGGTTGTCAGGGGAGGTGGCTCATGCCTGTAATCCCAGTGCTTTGGGAGGCTGAAGCAGAAGGATCACGTGAGCCCGGGAGTTCAAGATCAGCCCAGGCAGCATAGTGAGACCCCATCTCTCCCAAAAAAGAGAGAAAAGAAAGAAAAAAGAAGCTGTCTGTGGTGGCTCACGCCTCTAATCCCAGCACTTTGGAAGGCTGAGATGGGAGGATCGTGCTTGAGCCCAGGAATTCAAGACCAGCTTGGGCAGCATGGCAAGACCCCATCTCAAAAACTAAAAAGCAAAGATTAAGATTTTCATGGGAACCCTTGGGAGGAAGTGTGCAGAGGCTGATGGTCCCTGGGCACCTCCACCTGCCTCTGAGGCCTTTCCCCACATGTTGCCTCAGAGGGCTGAGGACTATGGGCCCGTGGAGGTGATCTCCCATTGGCACCCCAACATCACCATCAACATCGTGGACGACCACACGCCGTGGGTGAAGGGCAGTGTGCCCCCTCCCCTGGATCAATGTAAGCTCCCCAGCCCTGCCAGCTGCTTGCAGAGGCCTCTGGGAGGGTGCTCGGGGCCCATCTCCTTGTCTTCTCCTGGCCCCATCCACCTGAGAGAGCTTTCTAGGGCTCCACCCTCTGAAGCTCCCCACCCTGTCCTATCCCCTTCCCATGTCCTCTCCCTCTCCCACACCCCCACCCCTGGGGTCACCAGGACTGACTCCCATATGCCAGCATCGGTCCACAGTCAAGTCCCATTGAGCCCACAAACTGTTTTCAAAAAATGTCTATCACTTGCCAACTTTTGAAATGGAGGCAGTATCGTTTAAAAGCCATATTTTCTGGCTTTTATAAAACTGGGTTACATGGTCACCCATGGGGCAGCTGTGAGCTGGAGCTGAGCCACAGCTGCCACCTTAAGCGGGGACCTGCCTGCTCTTTGCATCTGGTTCCCTCTGCTGAGGTCAAGGGGCCCTTTAGCTCCTCATGGCGTGGCCTAGAAATGTCCCCTGTCCTCCAGTCTCTGTAGAGGGGCCCTGTTGGGTCCCTGCAGACATCTGAGGCCTGTGGGTACCCTGGCCTCCTGCCTGGGCCAAACGGTGTCCCCTGCCCCATGTGCTGCAGATGTGAAGTTCGATGCCGTGAGTGGTGACTACTACCCCATTATCTACTTCAATGACTACTGGAACCTGCAGAAGGACTACTACCCCATCAACGAGAGCCTGGCCAGCCTGCCGCTCCGTGTCTCCTTCTGCCCGCTCTCGCTTTGGCGCTGGCAGCTCTATGCCGCCCAGAGCACCAAGTCGCCCTGGAACTTCCTGGGCGATGAGTTGTATGAGCAGTCAGATGAGGAGCAGGACTCAGTGAAGGTGAGTGCGGCCGGGGCGGGCGGGACTTCCCAGTGCCTTCCTGGGCGCAGGAGGCCAAGAGGAAGTGCGCCAGGCCTGGGCTGTGGGACCTCCCGCCTGGTGCTCCTCTGCCCACAGTTTCACAACCTCCCAGGTCCCTTCTCCGCAGTGAAAGGAAGTGGGCACCCAGCCCTCCAGGCCTAGACTCGGGGTCCTCTCCCCAGGCTGTTCTGTTGGCTTGGCCAGGCCCTTTTGGTCCAGACCTGTCCCTTAATCCTTCTGTCCCAGACCTTGTCTCCCTGGCCCTGGGCTCCGACTCCGTGTCTCTACCATCTCACTGGGTCCTGAAATGTCAGCCCGTTTCTGTGGCATGAGGCTCGGCTTTGCCTCCTGGGTTGTCGTCACTGTCGGGTCTCTGCTCTTGGCTCCCAGTGTCCCTTCACACACTCCCCACAGCACTCCCTCGGCCTCTGCCTCTTCCCCTAGTGCCATCTCCCTGTCTTTTCTGTCTCCGTGAGTCACCCTCCTCTCTGTCCTCATCTGCCCATCTCTGACCCAGTCTCCTCCCGGCTGGCACACCCTCACCCTGCCTCTACAGGCGGCTCCAGGGACAGGTCTTAGGGGACAAAAGCTGGTGAAGTTGCTCTTGGGCGGGGGCGGGCTGTGCTCACAAGTGTCCCCTGCAGGTGGCCCTGCTGGAGACCAACCCCTACCTGCTGGCGCTCACCATCATCGTGTCTATCGTCCACAGTGTCTTCGAGTTCCTGGCCTTCAAGAATGGTAGGAACGGGACCCCAGGGCTAATGAGAGGCTGTGCAGGGCTGGGGACAGGGCCTGCCCCCTTCGTCCTCCCCTCCCTCCCCACATATCCTCCCCCTGCCTGGGGTCTCTCAGCCCCACTCTCCAGAGGCCTAGTGAGCTGGGGAGGGGCAGTGGCCCCAAAACTCCCAACCCAGAAATTCCCACCCACCGGGTGTGGAGCTAAGGGAGGGGCTGGCCCGCTGCTGGGGCAGAGGCCAGGCCAGTACTGCCAGGAAGCAGGGCTGGGGAACTCCAGAGCCAAGAGCAGGGAAGCCCCGGAGCTGCTCCCGCCACCCTGCCCGGCAGGCTGCCTGCTGCGGGAGGCCGCTTAGGACTGAGTGGATGGGGCCTGCCCGAATGGGAAGGAGGAGCACTGTCCTCCGAAGGTCCCTAGGTTCTAAGGCTGACCATGCTGATGGCCAGCGTTTGAGGAGAAGCAGCCACATGCCAGGCACTGTCCTGGGTACCCTCCCCAGGTAACTCCTTGAGCCGTACAGGAACCAGAGGCTCAGGGATGTCACTTGCCCAGTCACACAGTTCCTAAGAGGTAGATAGTTCCAGCCCCAACTCTCATCTTCTAGGCCCTGCAGGCCACTTCTTCCTTGCCCAGAGTACCCCAGTCTAAAGGAGGCAGCCTGCTGCCCTATAGCTGTCGGAGGCGGCAGGAGGAATGACTGGTAGTATTCCTGGTATTAAGACGCTATTGCCAGCCTGGTGGTGACTCTCGCCTGTAATCCCAGCACTTTGGGAGGCCAAGGTGGGAGGATCGCTTGAGCCCAGGAGTTTGAGACCAGCCTGGGCAACAAAGTGAGATTCGTTTCTACACAATTTTTTTTTTTTGGAGATGGAGTCTTGCTCTGCCACCCAGGCTGGAGTGCGGCGGCATGATCTCGGCTCACTGCCAGCTCCACCTCCTGGGTTCACGTCATTCTCCTGCCTCAGCCTCCCGAGTAGCTGGGACTACAGGCGCCCACCACCACGCCCAGCTAATTTTTTGTGTTTTTAGTAGACAAGGTTTCACCGTGTTAGCCAAGATGGTCTCGATCTCCTGACCTCGTGATCCGCCAGCCTCGGCCTCCCAAAGTGCTGGGATTAAAGGCGTGAGCCACCGCGCCCGGCCTTTACACAAATGTTTTTTAGAATTAGCTGGGCATGGCAGTACGTGCCTGTG
The DNA here is from genome assembly GCF_009764315.1 of Trachypithecus francoisi. Lineage (NCBI taxonomy): Eukaryota > Metazoa > Chordata > Mammalia > Primates > Cercopithecidae > Trachypithecus > Trachypithecus francoisi. The sequence continues at coordinate 346,280 of NW_022681457.1, forward strand.
GTCTCAGCTACTCAGGAGGCTTGGGCCCGAAAGGTCAAGGCTGCCGTGAGCCATGATCACACCGCTGAACTCCAGCCTGGGCAACAGAGTGAGACCCTGTTCCAAAGAAAGGGACGCTCTTGCCATTATTGAGAGCTACCATCTGGAAGAATGCAGTGCTATATGGGCATAGTAGCTGGTACCAACCCCAGCCGGCCATCTGCCAGCTGTTGCTGGGAGACAGGACCCTTTTGCCCGGGAGCTGGCTTGGCTAGGGTCCAGTGAGAAACGAGGCACAAGAAGGCTGTTCCCTCACCCAGTGTCATGCAGCAGGGGGCACGGGCCTCACTTGACACCAGTGCTGTGTGGCCTCCCTGGTCTAAGGAGGGGCTTGGGCCCACCTGGGCCCACCCGCCCCCCGCCAGAACCTGTCTCCAGACCCATTCTTCTCAGTTGGGACGAGGGTCAGTCTGATGGGCAGGGGTGGGTGGGGGGAGCCTGTGGAGTATGGCAGAGCTCTGGGATGTGGGGGAGCTCTGAGATGGGGTGGGGTCCAGAGCTCCCACAGCCCTCACTCCCTGAGTGCAGAGCTGGCCCTGACCCTGCATGACTGCAGACCTGGCTCCACCACTCTGCTACAGATGTGGTGGCTCAGCCTCCTGTGGCTGCGGTTAGACGCTCAGTCGGGCAGGGTCAGAGAGGGGTGTGCATGGTGAGACCGGGGCTCAGAGTTAGGAGTACACTGACATGGATCCTTGGCAGCATCCAGGCGGAGCACTGGAAGGAGCTCCAGACTGGAGCCCAGGGCCCTTGTCTCATTTCCTGAGCATGTCTGTGAGCCAGTTCCTTCACAGTGTCAGGGCGGGGGCCTGGAGGAGGTGGTCTTGAAGTGCATGCCACAGATCTTCCTTCCCGGGGGAGGGTGGGCAGGCACCACGGTGCTGCACACACCCAGCGTCCCTCCAGATTCTGCCGCGCCAGGCTATTCGGCCTCAGGGAAGCAGCTTCCTGACCAGCCCTTAGTACCTGGCACATGGTGAGCCCCGTCCATGGCACCAGTCACTGTCACCATCAGTCAAGGGACTGCACCCTGCGGTGCTGGGTGCTGACATCCTATGGGAGGGCTCCAGGGCTGCTGCCTGTCTGGTGCTCTGGGGGCCACCTGATGAATGAGAGAGCCTTCCTGGGAGAGAGGGGTCTCATTCGGCACCCCTCCTGAGGACCCAGCGCCACCCTGGGGTGTGAGGAGGATGTAGGTCAAGGGGGCCTGAGGGAGCTGCAGGAGGGTCTTAGTACCTCCTCAGCCTCCTGGTTCCCCCTACCCCCTGCGCACAGATATCCAGTTCTGGAACAGCCGGCAGTCTCTGGAGGGCCTGTCTGTGCGCTCCGTCTTCTTCGGCGTTTTTCAGTCATTCGTGGTCCTTCTCTACATCCTGGACAACGAGACCAACTTCGTGGTCCAGGTCAGCGTCTTCATCGGGGTCCTCATCGACCTCTGGAAGATCACCAAGGTCATGGACGTCCGGGTAAGGCCGGGGCGACATGCTGTCTCGGGAGCTGCAGGGGCTGTGAGGGATAGTGTGGCCCAGCTGGACCCTGGAGCTGGCCCCTGGGGGATTCCCAGCAAGTGCCTCGCTCCCAGGACCAAGGGGATTTTCTCACCAGGGGATTTTTTGGGTCACACATGGGGCAGGGGAACTGGGAACGGTGGGGAAGGGCAGGGGCTGGTTCTGGCTTGTGGGGTGAGAGCCAGCATGGCAACTGACCATGGCGCCCACTTCATCCACAGCTGGACCGGGAGCACAGGGTGGCAGGAATCTTCCCCCGCCTATCCTTCAAGGACAAGTCCACGTATATCGAGTCCTCGACCAAAGTGTATGACGATGTGAGTGTCTCGCACACTGGGCCCCTGGGGGTGGTCTCCAAGCACCCACCTACCCTTGAGGGACCCAGGGCCGACCATCTGCTTGCTGGATCCACGCTTTATAGCCTGTGTCACATCCTCTGTGTCCCCCACCTGCCATAACTGCTTCCTGGTCGAGTCCAGAGTCCCCAGGGCTACCTGGAAATTCCCCCTGCCCATCCTGCCAGACCAGGTGTGGTGGCTGAGGGTGGGGAGTAGGGTTGCCAGGCAGGGCCGAGGAGCTGGCTCACAGCCCCACCCTGTTGGCCCCACAGATGGCGTTCCGGTACCTGTCCTGGATCCTCTTCCCACTCCTGGGCTGCTATGCTGTCTACAGTCTTCTATACCTGGAGCACAAGGGCTGGTACTCCTGGGTGCTCAGCATGCTTTACGGCTTCCTGCTGACCTTCGGTGAGCGGCCCAGCTGCCCCAGGAGAGAGCAGGCCCCATGCTAGGCAGGGCTCACAGCCCAGTGTGGGAGACAGACCCATCCCCAGGCAGGGACAACCCAGGGTGGGCAGAGCTGGGATGTAGGGAGGCCCGAGGGCACACATGGCCCCATCTGGGGTCAGAGAGGGCTTTGGGGAGGACATGAACAGTACACTTCAGTCCCCATTTTCAGGGGACCTTTATGTCTTGGGAACAAGTAAACAAGTAGGGCCAGGTGCGGTGGCTCACGCCTGTTATCCCAATGTTTTGGGAGGCTGAGGCAGGAGGATCACTTGAGCCCAGGAATTAGTGACTAGTCTGGGCAATGTGGCAAGATCCAATCTCTACAAAAAACACAACAATTATTGGGGAGTGGTGGTGCGTGCCTGTAGTCCCAGCTGCCTGGGAGGCTGAGGTGGGAGGATCCCTTGAGTCCAGGAGGTTGAAGCTGCAGTGAGCCGTGATTATGCCACTGCACTCCTGCCTGGGTGACAGAGTGAGACCCTGTCTCAAAAAAGAAAAGACCAGGTGAATCACAGCCAGTAATGAGTACTGTGAAGGGCAGAGTGGTGAGGGGATGCACATTAATAGGGGTCGGGGCCCCTCCGAGGACAGGACATTTAAACCCAGGCCTCAGATATCCAGGAAGGGAGCTGTGTGGATGTGACAGAAGGCCCCCCCAGTGCAGGGGCCGCTGGTAGAGTGTGCCCAGGCGTAGGAAGTGATGAGGGGGCTGGTATGGCCGGTGCAGAGCGTGCAGGGGAGAGGTGGGAGAGGCTGTTCCTCCGCTCATGGGTGCCCTCACTGCAGGCTTCATCACCATGACACCCCAGCTCTTCATCAACTACAAGCTCAAGTCCGTGGCCCATCTGCCCTGGCGCATGCTCACCTACAAGGCCCTCAACACATTCATCGACGACCTGTTCGCCTTTGTCATCAAGATGCCCGTTATGTACCGGATCGGCTGCCTGCGGGATGGTGAGGCCTGGTGGGCAGGTGGGGGCTCCCACCGGAACAGGGCCCCAAGGCAGTCTTCAGGGCCCAGGTCTGAGGGGGTGCCAAGGCCCCAGATGGGGTGTTCAGTCTGAGGGGGCTCGGCCCCACCCTTGCATCACACCCTCTCCACCCAGGCCCACCTAGCTGTGGACGGGCCAGCCCGACCTCACACTGCCTCCCACCCCTCTCCAGATGTGGTTTTCTTCATCTACCTCTACCAACGGTGGATCTACCGCGTCGACCCCACCCGAGTCAATGAGTTTGGCATGAGTGGAGAAGACCCCACAGCTGCCGCCCCCGTGGCCGAGGTTCCCACAGCAGCAGGGGCCCTCACGCCCACACCTGCACCCACCACGACCACCGCCACCAGGGAGGAGGCCTCCACGTCCCTGCCCACCAAGCCCACCCAGGGGGCCAGCTCTGCCACCGAGCCCCAGGAAGCCCCTCCAAAGCCAGCAGAGGACAAGAAAAAGGATTAGTTGCGACTGGTCCTCGCCTGCTCCGGCTCCTGGCGACTACTACCCCTGCGCCCCGGCCCCCTCCCCTCCCTGTCGCCCTTTCCCTGGACAGATCAGGCCGGGGCGGCGGGAGGCCCGCCTCAGGCCAGGGCCCAGCGTGTGACATAGGGGCCAGGGCAGGCCAGGGCTTGTGTGTGGAGGCGCCGTCTGTCCCTCTGTCCCTCTGTGTTTCCAGCCATCTCGCCCTACCAGCCCAGCACCACTGGGAATCATGGTGAAGCCGATGCGGCGTTGCTGAGGGGGTGGGTTGGGCGGGGGCGGGGCCGGGCCCCCCTACGGGATGCCCACGGCCATTCATCATCTTGTCCCTCGTCCCCCTACCATACTCCCCCTCCTAGACCGCCACCCTTTAACACAGTCTGGATTTAATAAATTCATATGGGTGTTTAACTTAAACTCAGCACTGCCCTCCTCCTCGTGCCTTCCTTCCTCTGGCGCCTTGGAGAGCAGCTTCAAGCGGGGATGAGGTGGCTCTCCTGGGTCCGGGAGGGTGATCTGCAGGGTACAGGACGTGTAAAGGTGGGGATTGTGACCTTATGTCAAGAGCCATACCTGGCCGGGCACAGTGGCTCACGCCTGTAATCTCAACACTTTGGGAGGCCAAGGTGGATGGATCACTTGAGGTCAGGAGTTTGGGACCAGCCTGGCCAACATAGTGAAACCTTGTCTCTACTAAAAATTAATTGAGCATGGTGGCAGGCACCTGTAATCACAGTTACTCGAGAGGCTAAGGCAGGACAAGCATTTCAACCTGGGAGGCAGAGGTTGTGGTGAGCCCAGATCACACACTGCACTCCAGCCTGGGTGACAGAGCAAGATTCCATCTCAAAAAAAAAAAAAAAAAAAAAAAAGCCATACCTGCCAGGCCAGGCCTCTTCCTCATTTGTTGCCCTCCCACCAGCCCACTGAGATTTCATTAACTGGCCCCATTTCAGATTCCTGGGGAAGCTGCTCGCAGGGAGCTCGCTGCCCCTGCCGGGCGCAGGCTAGAGCCTCCTGTATGTCTGCTGAATGTCTCCTAACCTGACACCACCAGGCACGGCCAAGTACAGCTTTCAGCTGGGTCGCCATGAGCAAAGGCACCTGCCACCCTGAGACCTCAGCACAGCAGTTGGGGCACACTAGATGTGTGCCCTTGGCTTTTTGTGTTGACACCTGCTCACCCCCAATTTTGGGGAGCATGGGGGTGAAGGCTCAGCCAGCCTGAGTGGCACCTGGCTGTAGCACTGGCGGGAGGGCATGGGGATGAAGGCTCAGCCAACCGGTGTGACACCTGGCTGTAGCACTCCATGAGTGTTAGGGTGTCACTTCACATCCCCCGGGCTGCCTGTGCCGACGACCAGCCAAGCCCTCCAGAGGTAGCACGAGTTGGACTTCCCAGCCCAGCCCCTGGTGCTGGGACCCTTTGCCCACTGGATAGGTGAACTGAGTGAGGCCTCTGTTCTGAGGGGTGGGGACCCTGCATTCCCAGGTTGACTGTTTTGTGGGGTGGTCTCAGCAACACTTCGGTATAGGGGGCCCAGCGCTGAGGACCACACCAGGTTCCTTCAGGCTCCAGCTGCCACCCCACGTTGCAGAGCCAGTCGGGGGATCCATGAGGTCCCAGGGAGATGGTGGTGCCCTTGGAGCCGCACACCACAGGTCCACAGACAGGCCACGGCAGTCTCGCATCCCTCAGGGCAGCCATGGGTCTCCATTAGCCACCCCCGCACTCTATACCATTCCATGGATCCCTGGTGCCCTTGGAGGAACCCCAGGCTCTGCACCATGGTAAACCCAGGAAAGCCTGACTGATGGGCTTCTAGGAGCCCTGGAGGTACAGGACTCGGCAGACCCTCGAGAGTGGTGGGCTCTCCAGCCACCTGGACTCCCTGGTCTCATCACCCCTGGCTCTTCCTCCTTCCACAGCTCCACGCCCAAGCCTTTGACAAGGCCCATCAGCTATCCCCACAACTCCCTGGGGGGTCTCACCTCTTCATTTGGGACCACCTGCTCCATGCCCCTCTTTACCCTGTGGTGTTCTTGCTCAGTGTTCTGTCTGGTCCCCTGTCCCAGTCCTGCCCTCACCACTTCCCATTCACACTCTAGCTAGCAGCTAGAGGAAACTTTTTTTTTCTTTGAGACAGCGTCTCGCTCTGTTGCCCAGGCTGTAGTGCAGTCATACGATCTCAGCTCACTGCAGCCTCTGCCTCCTGGGTTCAAGTGGTTCTCCTGTCTCAGCCTCCTGAATAGCTAGGATTACAGGCATGCACCACCACACTTGGCTAATTTTTTGTATTTTTAGTAGAGACGGGGTTTCACCATGTTGGCCAGGCTGGTCTCTACCTCAAGCAATCCACCCACCTCAGCCTTGCAAAGTGCTGAGATTATAGACATGAGCCACCACGCCCATCCCAGCTAGAGGAAACTTTCTAGTTTCTTCTACCAAAGCACAAACATGATCCTGCCCAGCCCTTGCTCAGAACCTACTGTGGCTGCCCAGTGACCTCAGGAGAAAGCCCAGGCTCCTTACTGGGGAGTGAGACCTTGGTGATGGGGACACTTATTAATCCCTGCATCCAGCCTGATCTTCCCCTTAGCTGGATCCTGTCCCCAGGCACACAACCCCTGTCCACTTTTTTTTTTATCCTTTGAGACAAAATCGCGTTGTCATCCAGGCTGGAGTGCAGTCGCACGATCACAGCTCTGCAGCCTTGACCTGCTGGCTCAAGCAATCCTCCTGCCTCAGCCTCCCAACTACCTAGGACCACAGGCAAGTGCCAGTACGCCTGCGTAATTTTTTATTTATTTATTATTTTTATTTATATATTTATTTTGAGATAGAGTCTCCTTCCTGTTGCCCAGGCTGGAGTGCAGTGGCACGATCTTGGCTCACTGCAACCTCCACCTCCTGGGTTCAAGCAATACTCCTGCCTCAGCCTCCTGAGTAGCTGGGATTACAGGGACATACCACTACGCCCAGCTAATTTTTGTATTTTTAGTAGAGACGGGATTTCACTATCTTGACTAGTCTGGTCTCGAACTCCTGACCCCGTGATCCACCCGCCTTGGCCTCCCAAAGTGCTGGGATTACAAGTGTGAGCCACTGTGCCCGGCCACCTGCATAATTTTTAAATTTTTTGTAGAAATGGGGTCTCTCGATGTTGCCGAAGCTGGTTTCAAACTCCTGACCTCAAGCAGTCCTCCCATCTGGGTCTCCCAAAGTGCTGGGATTACAGGCCTGAGCCATCACAGCTGGCTCATCCCTTCTTTACCTTACCCATGTGTCCTCCAAGTTGTGGCTCCAATGCTTCCTCCTCTAGGAAGCTCTCCCTGACTGCCAAGTTCTCTGGGGTCTCTCGTGGCAGCCCTGTGCACTGTGAGTTATCACTGGGGACAAGTTGGTCTCTTCCACTGGATGGAGCCCTGTGAGGACATAGCCAGACCTGTCTTGATCACTGCTGTGTCCCCAGCATAGGGCCAAACACAGGGAAGTCACTCCAGGAATATTTAATGAGTGCATGTTGAACAACCCCAACAATCATTTTTCCAGACACATGGACACATCCAGAAGTGTGGACCTCGGTGGGGCTCATATTCAGACACTGGAGACTGTGACAAGCAGTCAGTCAACAAAAGTAACAGCTGAACCCTGCCCCTGGGTAGGGCCATGTGCTGGGACGTATTGTGTATACAGCCAGGACCAAGACAGACCCAGACCTGCCCTCATGGGGCTCACAGTCCAGCAGAAATCCTGAATGCTGAGGATATCTGACATGTCCTTTTTATTTTTCATTTTTATTTACTTTTTTTTTTTTTGAGATGGGAGTCTCACTCTGTTGTCCAGGCTGGAGTGTAGTGGCATGATCTCAGCTTACTGCAACTTTCACCTCTCGAGTTCAAGCAATTCTCCTGCCTCAGCCTCCCGAGTAGCTGGGACTACAGGCACCCACTACCAAGCCCGGCTAACTTTTGTATTTTTAGTAGAGACAGGGTTTCATGTTTCACCATATTGGTCAGGCTGGTCTCAAACTCCTGACCTCAAGTGATCTGCCTGCCTCGGCCTCCCACAGTGCTGGGATTACAGGCGTGAGCCACGGCACCCAGCTATCCTATTTATTTATTTATCTATGTATTTATTGAGACAAAGTCTTACTCTGTCGCCCAGGCTGGAGTGCAGTGGTGTGATCTCGGCTCACTATAAGCTCTACCTCCCAGGTTCAAGCAATTCTTCTACCTCAGCCTCCTGAGTAGCTGGGATTGCAGGTGTGCACCACCACGTCTGGCTAATTTTTGTATTTTTAGTACAGATGGTGTTTCACGATGTTGGTCAGGCTGGTCTCAAACTCCTGACCTTGTGATCCGCCCGCCTCAGCCTCACAAAGTGCTAGAATTACAGACGTGAGCCACCGCACCTGGTCCCCTTTTTATTTATTTATTTATTTTTGAGATGGAGTCACTGTCACCCAGGCTGGAGTGAGCGCAGTGGCATGATCTCAGTTCACTGCAACCTCCGTCTCCTGGGTTCAAGTGATTCTCCTGCCTCAGCCTCCTGAGTAGCTGGGATTATAGATGCCTGCCACCACACCAGCTAATTTTTGCATTTTTAGTAGACATGGAGTTTCACCATGTTGGCCAGGCTGGTCTTGAACTCCTGACCTCAGGTGATCTGCCTGCCTCAGCCTCTCAAAGTGCTGGGATTATAGACGTGAGCCACCGTGCCTGGCCCTGACATGTCCTTTTAGTTAGTCACTCAGCACATTTTTGTTTGTTTGTTTTTTGAGACAGTCTCACTCTGTCACCCAGGCTGGAGTGAGCGCAGTGGCATGATCTCAGTTCACTGCAACCTCCGTCTCCTGGGTTCAAGTGATTCTCCTGCCTCAGCCTCCTGAGTAGCTGGGATTATAGATGCCTGCCACCACACCAGCTAATTTTTGCATTTTTAGTAGACATGGAGTTTCACCATGTTGGCCAGGCTGGTCTTGAACTCCTGACCTCAGGTGATCTGCCTGCCTCAGCCTCTCAAAGTGCTGGGATTATAGACGTGAGCCACCGTGCCTGGCCCTGACATGTCCTTTTAGTTAGTCACTCAGCACATTTTTGTTTGTTTGTTTTTTGAGACAGTCTCACTCTGTCACCCAGGCTGGAGTGCAGTGGCATGATCTCGACTCACTGCAGCCTCTTCTTCCTGGGTTCAAGCGATTGTCCTGCCTCAGCCTCCCTAGTAGCTGGGACTACAGGCGCATTACACCATGCCCGGCTAGTTTTGTGTTTTTAGTAGAGACGGGGTTTTACCACGTTGGCCAAGCTGGTCTTGAACTCTTGACCTCAGGTGATCTGCCTGCCTTGGCCTCCCAAAGTGCTGGGATTACAGGCATGAGCCACTGCACCCAGTCTCAACAAACATTTTTGAGGCCTGGCATTGGCAAGGGGCAGAGAGGAATCAGGAGAGCTTCTAGTCGTATAACAATGGGAGCTGCTATTTGTCATCCTTATCATAAGCCAAGCGCTAGTGTAAGTGCTGCCTGTGGTCGGCTTCATCCATTACATTTAATATTATTCAATGTCCTCGACACCTTACTGGTCCATCACTCTGCCCTCATCTCGACCCCTTTCCTGTCACTCATGCTGCACCAGCCTTCTTGCTATTCCTTAAGCATGTCATGCATATTCCTACCACAGGGCCTTTGCACGTGCTAGCCCCTGTGCTTTGAACACTCTCCCCTAGCTATCCACATGAATCCCTCACGTCCTTTGACTTCCTGTTCAAATGGCACCTCTCAGACCCTGATCTTCCTAACTCAAACTATCCTCCAAATTCATTCTGTTTATCCTGCTCTATCCTGTAATACTGCCATCACCATCAGACACATATTTGCTTATCTGTTTTCCATCTGTCTCCTCACTTGGATTTCCTTGATGGCAAGGGCTTTTTGTCTGCTGTGTGCCTTGCTATGTCCCTAGCTTTCAGAGCAGTGCCTGACACTGTTACACGGTGTGTAATAACTCTGTAAATCAAAGAACTGGGCACAGTGGCTCATGCCTGTAATCCCAGTGCTTTGGGAGGTTCAGGCAGAAGGATCACTTGAGGCTAGGAGGTCAAGATCAGCTGGGCAACAGCAAAATCCCACATCTTTTTTTTTTTTTTTTTTGGAGACGGAGTCTCGCTCTGCCGCCCAGGCTGGAGTGCAGTGGCCAGATCTCAGCTCACTGCAAGCTCTGCCTCCTGGGTTCACGCCATTCTCCTGCCTCAGCCTTCCGAGTAGCTGGGACTACAGGTGCCCGCCACGTCGCCCGGCTAGTTTTTTGTATTTTTAGTAGAGACGGGGTTTCACCATGTTAGCCAGGATCGTCTCGATCTCCTGACCTCGTGATCCGCCCATCTCGGCCTCCCAAAGTGCTGGGATTACAGGCTTGAGCCACTGCGCCCGGCCCCCACATCTTAAAGAAAGGAGGCCGGGCACGGTGCCTCACACCTGTAATCCCAGCACTTTGGGAGGCCAAGGTGGGCAGATCGCCTGAGGTCGGGAGTTCGAGACTAGCCTGGCCAGCATGGTGAAACCCCGTCTCTGCTAAAAATACAAAAATTAGCCGGGTGTGGTGGTGCGCACCTGTAATCCCAGCTACTTGGGAAGCTGAGCCAGGAGAATCGCTTGAACCTGGGAGGTGGGTGAATCAAAATGGCACCGCTGCACTCCAGCCTGGGCAACACAGCGAGACTCCGTCTCAAAAAAAACAAAAAAACAAAAGAGATAGGGCTGGGCACAGTGGCTCACGCCTGTAATCCCAGCACTTTGGGAGGCAGAGGCAGGCGGATCATGAGGTCAGGAGATCGAAACCATCCTGGCTAACACAGTGAAACCCCGTCTCTACTAAAAATACAAAAAATTAGTCAGGTGTGGTGGCGGGCGTCTGTAGTCCCAGCTACTCAGGAGGCTGAGGCAGCAGAATGGCGTGAGCCCAGGAGTAGGAGCTTGCAGTGAGCTGAGATCGCGTCACTGGACTCCAGCCTGGGCAACAGAGCAAGATTCCATATCAAGAAAAAAAAAAGAAAGAAAGAAAGAAAGAAAGAAATAGGGCTGGGCACAGTGGCTCATGACTGTAATCCCAGCACTTTGGGAGGCCGAGGCAGGCGGATCACCTGAGGTCAGAAGTTCAAGACCAGCCTGGCCAACATGGTGAAACCCCGTCTCTTCTGAAAAAAGAAAGAAAGAAAGAAATGTAATCCCAGCACTTTGGGAGGCTGAGGTGGGCAGATCGCTTGAGCCCAGGAATTTGAGACCAGCTTCAGCAACATGGTGAAACCTCATCTCTGCTAAAAACACAAAAATTAGGCTAGGCATGGTGGCACACACCTGTGGTCCCAGCTCACCAGCTGTGTGATCTCTGGCAACTGACTTCATCTCTCTGAGCTTCAGTTTCCCATCTGTAAAGTGGGTCTAGTAACAGGATGATCATGAGGATTAAATAAGATGATGTTAATAGTTAGTTGCCCTTTGGCCAGGTGCACTGGCTCAGCCTGAGCAACAGATCCTGTCTCTACAAAAATAGAAAACAGACTGGGCACAGTGGCTTATGCCTGTTGTCCCAGCTACTTGGGAAGCTGAGGCAGGAGAATCACTTGAACCCAGGAGGCAGAGATTGCAGTGAGCTGAGATCACGCCACTGCACTGCAGCCTGGGTGACACAGCGAGACTCCATCTTTCGAAAAAGAGGGGAGAGGGAGAGTGAGAGGGAGGAGAGGGAGGAGAGGGAGAGGGAGAGGGAGAGGGAGAGGACATTAGCTAGATGTGTTGGTGTGTGCCTGTAGTCCCAGCTACTCTGGAGACTGAGGTAAGAGGATCCCCTTAGTCCAGGAGGTTGAGGCTGTGGTGAGCCATGTTCCTGCCACTGCACTCCAGCCTGGGTGACAGAGTGACACCCTGCCTCAAAAAAAAAAAAAAGTTCACATTTGTATATAGCACTCACATGTGCCAGACCCTGTCCCAAGAATTTTATGTTTTAAATATTTGTGTCATATTAATTTGTGTGGCCTTCAAGAAATTAATTTCACTGGGTCTCAGTTTTCTCATCTGCTATGTGGGGATAAATAACAACATATATTTCACATAACTGTTGTGAACATTCAACTTACAGAGTTATTTCTTTTTCTTTTTGAGACAAGGTCTCGCTCTGTCACCCAGGCTGGAGTACAATAGCATGATCACAGCTCGCTGCAACCTCAACCTCCTAGGCTCAAGCAATCCTCCTACCTCGGCCTCCCAAAGTATTGGGGTTACAGGTGTGAGCCACCGTGCCCAGCCAGAACACCCAAATTTTATACAAGCAAAGGAAAGACAACAAACCCTGCATCTGTGGTCTGAGAGTGCCTGGTATCCAAGCTAGAAACTAATAGATCACCTAGTCGTTCTCAGGTATGTGGGAGTCTTAGAAATGTGGGAGTCTAGCCAAATGGCTGCCCCTCTTCCAGCCTGAGTCTCTTCTGCAATAATCCTATCATATGCTTCTGGTGCTGGTGCGAGGGATGAGCTCAGGGTTTGGGCACACAGCTCAGGATGTATACGGAGGCTACACTGCTGCCATTCACAGACTACATTCCTGAGCTTTTGAGCTCAAAGTGGTCTGGGCTATTTATGGGTAACTTTCAGGGGTTGGGGGGAGGAACAAACCAATAAATAAAACATCCTTGCATTCATCCAATAAACATTTTTTTTTTTTTTTTTTTGAGATGGGAGTCTCACTCTGTTGCCCAGGCTGGAGTGCAATGGCATGATCTCGGCTCACTGCAACCTCTGCCTCCCAGGTTCAAGCGATTCTCCTGCCTCAGCCTCCAGAGTAGCTGGCATTACAGGTGCACACCAACACGCCCAGCTAATTTTTGTATTTTTAGTAGAGACGGGATTTCACCATCTTGGTCAGGCTGTCTCAAACTCCCGACCTTGTGATATGCCCACCTCGGTCTCCCAAAGTGCTGAGATTATAGGCATGAACCACCGCGCCTGGCCTCCAATAAACATTTACTGGGCACCTACGGTGTTCCAGGCGCTGGTCTAGGCATTGGGGTTACAACAATGCACAAAACAGAACCTCTGAAGCTGACACGCTAGCTTCAAACGTTCCTTAAATATCTTTATCCCCAATTTACGGTTGAGGAACCAGAGGTGTAGAGAGACCTTGGAGGTTTCCGAAATATTATTATGATGGCAGGTGCAGAGCCCTGGCAATCTCTCCATCCTGAAGTTCCCCTTCCAGCCTTAGAAACGGCAAGTTCAAGTCCCACTGGGAGACCAAAGCGGGGAGCGGCTCAGTTTCCCGGCTTGCTCAATGGGTAAAGCGTGATGGCCCTAAGCAGGCCTCAGTTGTTTCGTCCAGAGCAATGGGCAGCGACTCCTGCCCAACCCCTCCTGAGCGCCCAGCCTCCCTTTCCCGGCCGGCCCCGCCCCCGCGATCACGTGACGCGTGGGGGGTTTTCCCGTTCCCCAGGCGTGACGTCACGGCGGGGTGCAGACCAATGGGCGTGCAGGCCGGCGGCGCCGGGGAATTCCGCCGCCCCGCCCCCGCCCGCCGCTCGCCCGGCCCGGCCCCGCGCCCCGCGCAGCCCCGGGCGCCGCGCGTCCTGCCCGGCCTGCGGCCCCAGCCCTTGCGCCGCTTGCCCGACCCGCGATCGTCCACCAGACCGTGCCTCCCGGCCGCCCGGCCTGCCCGCGTGCATGCTTCGGTCTGGGCCAGCCTCTGGGCCGTCCGTCCCCACTGGCCGGGCCATGCCGAGTCGCCGCGTCGCCAGACCGCCGGCTGCGCCGGAGCTGGGGGCCTTGGGTAAGCGGGGCTGGGGTTCAGGAGAGGGGTCTGGGGCGGGGCTGGAGATGCGGGGATTCTGGCGGCCCCGGAGTAGTCTGGGGGTTCCTATGGGAGTCTAAGGGTTTCGCGGGGGCAGAGTGAGGGTTCCTGAGACACTGTATTAGGGCGTAGGAAGGAGTCAGAGGGTGATGAGGGGGTACGGCCCGAGGTTCGAGCAAGGCGTCCCGCTGTAGAGTGAGAGGGGGCGGGGCCTGACCCTGAGGCAAAGAAGGGGGCGTGGCCTGACTCAGAGAAGGAGGAGCGAGAGCTGCTCTTGGGGGACATGGGGGCGGGGCCCGGCCCAGAGAGGGAGAAGAGGGGTGGGATCCGACCGGGACTATGAGAAGAGGGCCGGGCCTGACTCAAAAAAGGAAGCAGGGCCCTGCGCGGAGTGGTGAGGGGGCGGAGCCTGGCCGTGAGGGCAGGAAGGGGGCGGGGCCTGAGTTGGCCAAAAGAAGGGGAAGGGGCGGGGCCTGACTCTGGCCGAGTGGAGGGGAAGGGCCTGTTACCCAAAAAAGCAGGGCGAGGCCTGACACAGAGAATGGGGAGGGGGTGGTGCTTGCCTCCAGACGGAGAAGGGGGTCTTGACATTGAAAAAATCAAAAGTGATCTGACCCTGACAGGAGGCTGTTTTTGTTTTTTTGTTTTTTGTTTTTTTATTTTGAGATGGAGTCTCGCTCTGCCGCCCAGGCTGGAGTGCAGTGGCGTGATCTCGGCTCACTGCAACCTCTGCCTCCCAGATTCAAGCGATCCTCCTGCTTCAACCCCCCGAGTAGCTGGAATTACAAGTGCCCGCCACCACACCCGGCTAGTTTTTGTATTTTTAGTAGAGACGGGATTTCACCATGCTGGTCAGGCTGGCCTCGAACTTCTGACCTCAGGTGATCCGCACGCCTTAGCCTCCCAAAGTGCTGGGATTACAAGCGTGAGCCCTTGAGTCCAGCGGGATGGGGACTTTTAAAACTGAGATTGAGATGGGGTACCCTCCAGGCCCAACTTTAAGGGAGAAAAGGAGCGGGCCCTGAGTGTGATGAAGGGTAGGGCGAACTACAGATACTAAAGGCCAGGACCTGTCCATGATTTAGCCAGTAAGCCTGGCCAGACGCAGGGGCAATCAGGGCGAGGGGCCTGATCCAGAGAGGAAGGGCTAGGAGAGGAAGGGGCGGGGCTTGCTTGGGAGATTCTCTGGTCCCCTGCCTGCCCTCTATCACCTCCTGAGACGTTCCTCCTTCTCTGCAGGGTCCCCCGACCTCTCTTCGCTCTCGCTCACCGTTTCCAGGAGCACAGGTGAGCAGCCCTCCACAGTTCCTGCCCACTTGCTCGTGCAGGATGGGGTTGGGAGGACTCCCCCAGAGATGTCTCTGTCTGGGGCTTCACGAGGTTCACCTCAGCTTTCCCCTGACAGACTGCATCCCTCCCTGCCAGTTGAGATGGGCCCTTTAGGTTTTCTTACCTCTTGGACTGTTAAGAGCGTGACAGGTGGCCAGGCGCGGTGGCTCATGCCTGTAATCCCAGCACTTTGGGAGGCCAACGCGGGCGGATCACGAGGTCAGGAGATCGAGACCATCCTGGCTAACACGGTGAAACCCCGTCTCTACTAAAAAATACAAAAAAAAAAAAAAAAAAAAAATTAGCCGTGCGTGGTGGCGGGCGCCTGTAGTCCCAGCTACATGGGAGGCTGAGGCAGGAGAATGGCGTGAACCCGGGAGGCAGAGCTTGCAGTGAGCCGAGATTGCGCCACTGCACTCCAGCCTGGGCGACAGAGCAAGACTCCATCTCAAGAAAAAAAAAAAGAAAAAGAGCGTGACAGGTAAAACTAACCACCTATCCATGCGCGAAGCCTTCTTTAGAGATTCGCTGTGGCTTAGCAGAAGGTAATCACTGCCATCCTGGGCTTTGGTTTACATACTGCTGTCACTGCCCCTCCCTGTGTGAATGTCTGCAAGTCAATTCCCCAGTCCAGGCCTCAGTTTTCCTCACCTGTAAGATGGACGGAATAACAGTGCCTCTCTTTCAGGGAGATTGAGAGTATTCAGTGAATTGATATAGATACACTTTCCAAGCAGTATCTGGCACACAGTAAGGGCTCAATAAGTGTTAACTGTTAGTGGTATAATAATAATGATAATAATTATTATTACTAAACAGTCTATAACAGTGGTTCATTTTTGGTGTGTACTTTTTTTGTGTGTTTTGTTTTTGTTTTTTGAGACGGAGTCTTGCTCTGTCACCCAGGCTGGAGTGCAGTGATGTGATTTTGACTTGCTGCAATCTCCACCTCCCGGGTTTAGCAATTCCCCTGCCTCAGACTCCTGAGTAGCTGGGATTACAGGCACCCACCACCACACCCCACTAATTTTTTGTTTTTTAGTAGAGACAGGGTTTCACCATGTTGGCCAGGCTGGTCTTGAACTCCTGACCTCAGGTAATCCGCCCGCCTCAGCCTCCCAAAGTGCTGGGATTACAGGTGTGAGCCACCGCACCTGGCCAAGTGTTTTTTTTTTTTTTTTTGAGAACGAGTTTTGCTTTTGTTGCCCAGGCTGGAGTACAGTGGCGCAATCTTGGCTCACTGCAACCTCCACCTCCCAGGTTCAAGCGATTCTCCTGCCTCGTCCTCCCAAGTAGCTGGGATTACAGGAATAAGCCACCATGGCCAGCTAATTTTTTTTTGTATTTTTAGTAGAGATGGGGTTCCTCTATATTGGTCAGGCTGGTCTTGAACTCCTGACCTCAGGCGATCTGCCTGCCTTGGCCTCCCAAAGTGTTGGGATTACAGGCGTGAGCCACTGCCATCGGCCTCAGACAGTGGTTCTTAAACCATGTGCATCAGAATAATCCAGAGCACTGGTTAAAACATAATGTTGCCTGGTGTGGTGGCTCACACCTGTAATCCCAGCACTTTGGGAGGCAAGGTACGTGAATCACCTGAGGTCAGGAGTTTGAGACCAGGCTGACCAACATGGAGAAACCAATTTCTACTAAAAATACAAAATTAGCTGGGCGTGGTGGCACATGCCTGTAATCCCAACTATTCAGGAGGCTGAGGCAGGAGAATTGCTTGAACCTGGGAGGCAGAGGTTGCGGTGAGCCAAGATCACACCATTGCACTCCATCCTGGGCAACAAGAGTGAAACTCCATCTCAAACAAACAAACAAAAAAACAGCCGGGTGTGGTGGCTCATTCCTGTAAGCTCAGTGCTTTGGGAGGCTGAGATAGGCAGATCACAAAGTCAGGAGTTTGAGACCAGCCTGGCCAATATGTTGAAACCCCATCTCTACTAAAAATACAAAAAAAAAAAAAAAAAAAAATTAGCCGTGCGTGGTGGCGGGCGCCTGTAGTCCCAGCTACATGGGAGGCTGAGGCAGGAGAATGGCGTGAACCCGGGAGGCAGAGCTTGCAGTGAGCCGAGATTGCGCCACTGCACTCCAGCCTGGGCGACAGAGCAAGACTCCATCTCAAGAAAAAAAAAAGAAAAAGAGCGTGACAGGTAAAACTAACCACCTATCCATGCGCGAAGCCTTCTTTAGAGATTCGCTGTGGCTTAGCAGAAGGTAATCACTGCCATCCTGGGCTTTGGTTTACATACTGCTGTCACTGCCCCTCCCTGTGTGAATGTCTGCAAGTCAATTCCCCAGTCCAGGCCTCAGTTTTCCTCACCTGTAAGATGGACGGAATAACAGTGCCTCTCTTTCAGGGAGATTGAGAGTATTCAGTGAATTGATATAGATACACTTTCCAAGCAGTATCTGGCACACAGTAAGGGCTCAATAAGTGTTAACTGTTAGTGGTATAATAATAATGATAATAATTATTATTACTAAACAGTCTATAACAGTGGTTCATTTTTGGTGTGTACTTTTTTTGTGTGTTTTGTTTTTGTTTTTTGAGACGGAGTCTTGCTCTGTCACCCAGGCTGGAGTGCAGTGATGTGATTTTGACTTGCTGCAATCTCCACCTCCCGGTTTAGCAATTCCCCTGCCTCAGACTCCTGAGTACTGGGATTACAGGCACCCACCACCACACCCCACTAATTTTTTGTTTTTTAGTAGAGACAGGGTTTCACCATGTTGGCCAGGCTGGTCTTGAACTCCTGACCTCAGGTAATCCGCCCGCCTCAGCCTCCCAAAGTGCTGGGATACAGGTGTGAGCCACCGCACCTGGCCAAGTGTTTTTTTTTTTTTTTTTGAGAACGAGTTTTGCTTTTGTTGCCCAGGCTGGAGTACAGTGGCGCAATCTTGGCTCACTGCAACCTCCACCTCCCAGGTTCAAGCGATTCTCCTGCCTCGTCCTCCCAAGTAGCTGGGATTACAGGAATAAGCCACCATGGCCAGCTAATTTTTTTTTGTATTTTTAGTAGAGATGGGGTTCCTCTATATTGGTCAGGCTGGTCTTGAACTCCTGACCTCAGGCGATCTGCCTGCCTTGGCCTCCCAAAGTGTTGGGATTACAGGCGTGAGCCACTGCCATCGCCTCAGACAGTGGTTCTTAAACCATGTGCATCAGAATAATCCAGAGCACTGGTTAAAACATAATGTTGCCTGGTGTGGTGGCTCACACCTGTAATCCCAGCACTTTGGGAGGCCAAGGTACGTGAATCACCTGAGGTCAGGAGTTTGAGACCAGGCTGACCAACATGGAGAAACACAATTTCTACTAAAAATACAAAATTAGCTGGGCGTGGTGGCACATGCCTGTAATCCCAACTATTCAGGAGGCTGAGGCAGGAGAATTGCTTGAACCTGGGAGGCAGAGGTTGCGGTGAGCCAAGATCACACCATTGCACTCCATCCTGGGCAACAAGAGTGAAACTCCATCTCAAACAAACAAACAAAAAAACAGCCGGGTGTGGTGGCTCATTCCTGTAAGCTCAGTGCTTTGGGAGGCTGAGATAGGCAGATCACAAAGTCAGGAGTTTGAGACCAGCCTGGCCAATATGTTGAAACCCCATCTCTACTAAAAATAATTTTTTTTTTTTTTTTTTTTTTTGAGACAGAGTCTCGCTCTGTCACCCAGGCTGGAGTGCTGTGGCTGGATCTCAGCTCACTGCAAGCTCCACCTCCCGGGTTCACGCCATTCTCCTGTCTCAGCCTCCCGGGTAGCTGGGACTACAGGCGCTGCCACGTCGCCCAGCTAGTTTTTTGTAGTTTTTAGTAGAGACGGGGTTTCACCGTGTTAGCCAGGATGGTCTCGATCTCCTGACCTCGTGATCCTCCCGTCTCGGCCTCCCAAAGTGCTGGGATTACAGGCTTGAGCCACCGCGCCCGGCCTAAAAATAATTTTTTAAAAATTAGCTGGGTGTGGTGGTGGGCGCCTGTAATCCCACCTATTTGGGAAGGTGAGGCAGGAGAATTGCTTGAACCCAAGAGGTGGAGGTTGGAGTGAGCCGGGATCGCGCCACTGCATTCCAGCCTGGGTGACAGAGCAAGAGACTCCGTCTCAGAAAACACAACAAAAAAAAACATAATGTCAGGCCCCACCTCTCAAGTTTCTGATTCAGTAGGTTTGCGATGAGAAATTATTTGCATTTTTTTTTTTTTTTTTTTTTTGACGGAGTCTCGCTCTGTTGCCCTGGCTGGAGTGCAGTGGCGCAATCTCAGCTCACTGCAAGCTCCGCCTCCCGGGTTCACACCATTCTCCTGCATCAGCCTCCCAAGCAGCTGGGACTGCAGGCGCCCACCACCTCGCCTGGCTAAGTTTTTAGTAGAGACGGGGTTTCACCGTGTTAGCCAGGATAGTCTCGATTCCCTGACCTCATGATTTGCCCACCTCGGCCTCCCAAAGTGCTGGGATTACAGGCATGAGCCACCGCGCCCGGCTGATTATTTGCATTTTTAGCAAGCTCCCAAGAGATGCTGAGAAATACTGGTCTATAAAGTCCCCCAGCCAAAATTCATTGCTGCCCAAGGAAATGCAGAATCTCAACCAAATTACGACATTTTTTCTTATATACATTTGCTAGGATTTGGAGGGCAGGGATAGTCCTATTGTTGTGAATACTCAGTGGCTCCAGTTAGCTGGGTCTGGGCCTTTCTCTGGAGATACAATCTTGGGATGGACCCCAGTTCTGACTCGGCCATGGAAGAAATGTGGCCAGTTCCCCAACAGGTCTGCGAGTTCAGGGAGGATGGCATCAAAGACAGACACTGCCCAAGCAGTGGTCCTGGGCAGGAACAAGGCTGTCACCTTTTTTTTGAGATAGAATCTCACTCTGTCACCCAGCCTGGAGTGCAGTGTCACAATCTCTGCTCACTGCAACCTCCGCCTCCCAGGTTCAAGCGATTTTCCTGCCTCAGCCTCCCGAGTAGCTGAGATTATAGGCACATGCCACCATGTCCAACTAATTTTTGTATTTTTAGTAGAGACGGGGTTTTGCCATGTTGGCCAGGCTGGTCTGGAACTCCTGGCCTCAAGCAATCTGCCTGCCTTGGCCTCCCAAAGTGCTGGGATTACAGGTGTGAGCCACCACGCCTGGCCAAGGCCGAGACTTTTCTGGTCCAAGACCTAGATCTTTGGTTTCAAATGAGAGTTATTTCTGATGTCATCCAGTCAATATATATTTATTGTGTGCCTGTTCTGTACCTGGCCTTGTGCTGAGCAGTGCTGAGAACAGCCCTAGCCCTGGGGTTCCCTATCTAGATGGGGAGGCAAACACATAAACAGTAAGTTAAATACAGGATTATAAAATGTGATAAGGGCTATGAAGAAAGTTTGAGGTCAATGATATTTAACAGCAGGGTGGGGATACGAGAACTAGTGAGATAGAATGGGGAAGAAAATTCCCCCCCTTTTTTGGAGGCAGAGTCTCATTCTGTCGCCTACACTGGAGTGTAGTGGCGTGATCTAGGCTTACTGCAACCTCTGACTCCCAGGTTCAAGCAATCCTCCTGCCTCAGCCTCTCAAACAGCTGGGATTCCAGGTGTGTGCCACCACACCCAGCTGATTTTTGTACTTTCAGAGAGACAGGGTTTCACCATGTTGGCCAGGCTGGTCTCAAAATCCTGACCTCCACTGATCCAGCCACCTCGGCCTCCCAAAGTGCTGAGATTACAGGCTTGAGCCACTGTACCCGGCCAGAAAATCCCCTTCATTTTGAAGGGCCAGACATATGCTGGACCCTGGGGATACAACGAGGAGAGGCAGACATTATTCCCACTCTTCAATGCTCCCAGTCTGTAGGAGACAGGTATGAGTCAGTGTAATGTGAGGTCATGTGATATCCTCATCAGAGCCATGAAAATGATAAAACAGGCCGGGTATGATGGCTTATGTCTGTAATCCCAGCACTTCAGGAGGCCGAGGTGAGTGGGTCACCTGAGGTCAGGAGTTCAAGACCAGCCTGATCAACATGGCAAAACCTCATCTCTACTAAAAATACAAAAATCAGCTGGGTGTGGTGGCGCAAGCCTGTATTCCCAGCTACTCAGGAGGCTGAGGCAGGAGAATCACTTGAATCCGCGAGACAGAGGTTGTGGTGAGCCGGGATTGTGTCATTGCACTCCAGCCTGGGTGACAAGAGCAAAGTTCCATCTTTAAAAAAAAAAAAGGCCGGGCATGGTGGCTCAAGCCTGTAATCCCAGCACTTTGGGAGGCCGAGACGGGCGGATCACAAGGTCAGGAGATCGAGACCCTCCTGGTTGACGCGGTGAAACCCTGTCTCTACTAAAAAATACAAAAAAACTAGCCGGGCGAGGTGGCTGGTGCCTGTAGTCCCAACTACTCGGGAAGCTGAGGCAGGAGAATGGCGTGAACCCGGGAGGCGGAGCATGCAGTGAGCCGAGATCGTGCCACTGCACTCCAGCCTGGGCGACAGAGCGAGACTCTGTCTCAAAAAAAAAAAAAAAGAAAGAAAGAAAGAAATAAAATGATAAAAATAAAGGCACGTAACTTTGAGGGACTGGAATGGGGGATAAGGGGACTCTCTTGGATAAAATGGTCAGGGAAGAACTGTCTAGGATGTGACATTTGACCAAGGATCTAAAGATGGAGGAGATGGAGGAGGAGGAAGTCATGCCATGCAAGGAACTGGGGGAAGAGCATTCAGGCAGAGACCAGCCTGTGCAAAGGCTGAGGCAGCACATACATAGTCAATTTCCTGCTCTTACATCTGCTCTCACATGGCCCATCCTGGCTGCCCCTGAATAGTGGCAAGTCCATGTCAGGGGTAAGGGAGGAACTGCTATTTGAGCAGAAACTTGAATAATTTCCTGGCTAATAGAGGACTTGAGATAATATTAACTAAGCTTTCTGGAAGGTGTCGCATGGTCAGAACCTGTACTAAGCAGTTTACCTGTGATTCTGAATCCTCATGTTAGTTCCTGAGGTAGGAGCTCAGATCTCATTTTGTAGAGGAAGCTCAGAGATGGTAAGTGACTTGCCCAAGGCTGCACAGCCAGTGAGTAACAGCTGAGATTCAAATCAACTCTATGTGACTCTACACTCCATACTCTAAAATTATTCCCATGGCCGGGCGTGGTGGCTCACACCTGTAATCCCAGCACTCTGGGAGGCTGAGGTGGGTGGATCACTTGAGGCCAGGAGTTCGAAACCAGCCTGGCCAACATGGTGAATGTCCGTCTCTACTAAAAGTACAAAAATTAGCCAGGCATGGTGGTGCGAGACTCTATTCCCAGCTACTCAGGAGGCTGAGGCAGGAGAATCTCTTGAACCTGGGAGGCAGAGGTTGCAGTGAGCCGAGATCCCGTCACTGCACTCCAGCCTGGGTGACAGAGCAACAGTCCGTCTCAAAAAATAAATAAATAATGAGAAGAGAAGAGAAGAGAGGAAAAGAAAAGAAAACCATGCTATCCAACTTCTCCATTTTACAGGCAGATAAACTCGGACCTAGAAAGGAGAAGGATTCTCTAGGACTTAAGTCCATACAACAGCATCTTACAAACCCTCTCCAGTAACAGTCAGCATTTGCATAGTGCCTACTATATGGCAGTTCTAAATGCTTCCAATGTGCTCTTTAATTTTTTTTTTTTTTTTTTTTTTTGAGACGGAGTCTTGCTCTGCCACCCAGGCTGGAGTGCAGTGGCCGGATCTCAGCTCACTGCAAGCTCTGCCTCCTGGGTTTATGCCATTCTCCTGCCTCAGCCTCCCGAGTAGCTGGGACTACAGGCGCCCGCCACCTCGCCCGGCTAGTTTTTTGTTTTTTTTTTTTTTTTTTTTTTTGAGGCAGAGTCTCGCTCTGTCGCCCAGACTGGAGTGCAGTGGCGCAATCTCGGCTCACTGCAAGCTCCGCCTCCGGGTTCACGCCATTCTCCTGCCTCAGCCTCCCGAGTAGCTGGGACTACAGGCGCCTGCCACCTCGCCCGGCTAGTTTTTTGTATTTTTAGTAGAGACGGGGTTTCACCATGTTAGCCAGGATGGTCTCGATCTCCTGACCTCGTGATCCGCCCGTCTCGGCCTCCCAAAGTGCTGGGATTACAGGCTTGAGCCACCGCGCCCGGCCGTGCTCTTTAATTTTTAAAATTTTAAGGCTGGGCACAGTGGCTCATGCCTGTAATCCCAGCACTTTGGGAGGCCAAGGTGGGTGAATCACTTGAGGTCAGGAATTTGAGACCAGCCTGGCCAATATGGTGAAACCCTGTCTCTACTAAGAATACAAAAAAAAAAAAAAAAAAAAAAATTAGTCGGGCATGGTGGCATGCACCTGTAATCCCAGCTACTCAGGAGGCTGAGACACAAGAATCGCTTGAACCCGGGAGGCAGAGGTTGCAGTGAGCCAGGATTGCACCACTGTACTCCAGTCTGGGTGACAGAGCAAGACTCCATCTCAAAAAATAAAAAATAGGCCGGGCATGGTGGTTCATGCCTGTAATCCCAGGACTTTAGGAGGCCAAGGTGCGTGAATCACGAGGTCAGGAGATCGAGACCAGTCTGACTAACGTGGTAAGACACGTCTCTACTAAAAATACAAAAAAAAATTTTTTTTAAATAGCCGGGTGTGGTGGTTTGCGCCTATAATCCCAGCTACTTGGGAGGCTGAGGCAGGAGAATCACTTGAACCCGGGAGGCAGAAGTTGCAGTGAGCCGAGATCATGCCACTGCACTCCAGCCTGGGTGACGGAGCAAGAGTCCATCTCAAAAAAATAAAATAAAATAAAATAAAATATTAAATAAAAGTATCTTAGCCCAACAACGTAGGCATTATTATTGTGCCCATTTTACAGATGAAGAAACCAACGCACAAAAAGGTGAAGTAATAGGCTTATGGCCACACAACTAGAAAGTTGTAGAGCCAGGATTTGAACAGAGGCAGTGAACCCAGAGCTCCAGCCACAGCCGCCCAGGACTCAGTCTCCCCCTACAGCCCGGGAGCTAAAGTCTAACTCTGTCTGTGGGTCCCCAGGTTCATCCAGCACAGATGCCTAAGAAGGATTTTCCCAGTTCAAGTGACTTGAGGTTGGCCCTGCCAGTGACCTAGAGTGTGTCCCTTCCTCTCTGCCAGCCTCAGTATCCCCATCTGCCAAGTGGGGGGGACCTTGGCACCCTACTGGCTTCACAGATCTCATGAGATAAGGGATGCAGGAAAACTGCCTTTCAAGGGGCAAAGGTCTGGCTGCCAGGAGCCACTCCCTGAGAACAGAGGACAGATCTAGCAGCTGAGCAGGTTCGCGTCTATAAATCCTCAACCAGAGACCAGCGCAGGCAGCCCTGGGTGGGACACCTGGCTGCAGCTGCCTTCCTTTGCTGTGTGATTCTAAGGTTCACTGGTGGCCTTGTCCTGTCTATGGAATGATGGGAGGTTGGTTTCGATTCCTCCACGATTCTGTCAAGGGCTGAGCTTTCCTGGGGAGGTGAAAAGGGGCTTCCCTGAGGACCCAGCATTACTGTACCTCCTCCCTCAGGAAGCAGGGGTGAATCTGGGATTTTGGGGGGGCACTGCGGGAGGACAGGGCTGAGGTACAGAGCAAGAGGCTGCCTGGGTTCAGATCAGCCTCTCTGCATCTGTTTCATTGTTTGTTTTTGAGATAGTCTCACTCTGTCGTCCAGGCTGGAGTGCAGTGACGCGATCTCAGCTCACTGCAAACTCCGCCTCCTGAGTTCAATCGATTCTCCTGCCTCAGCCTCCCAAGTAGCTGGGATTACAGGCGCCCACCACCGCACCCAGCTAATTTTTGTATTTTTAGTAGAGAGCGGGTTTCACCATGTTGGCCAGGCTGGTCTCGAACTCCTGATCTCAAGTGATCTGCCCACCTCAGCCTCCCAAAGTGCTGGGATTACAGGCGTGAGCCACTGGGCCCGGCCACCTCTTTGTATCTTTAAACACCAGCCAGTGACCTCCAGGACCCTGGGGTGCACTTCAGGGAGGGAACATACCTCAATTTGTTTGGAAATTTGGGCATCCACTTTTTCCTGGTGATAAGACCCCTTTCTAGTGGGTTCCCAAAAAGACTTCATAATCCCTGGTCTAAATGTTTTTTGGGAGGTATTTGACTTAGTTTGAGGATACCCTGGTGCTGGGACCCCAACATTACAGGTTGAAAGGATGGTAGCCCAGAGGGGAAGATGAGGTTTGGGGTTTAGTGCCCCAGCAAGTCAGAGCCCAGGGTTTCCCAGGACAGAGGAAGATGGAAGGGTCACAGGAGGGACAGGGTTGGGGAATCTGTCTTAAAAGCTGAAAAGTTGTGACCACTTTCTGGACCTTACCTTTCTCTTTCTCTTTCTCTTCCTTCCACAGATGAATTGGGTGAGTATCACAGGGCAGGTTTGCGGGGAGGCTGAGGGACCCAGGTGCCTGCAGAAGGGGGTCTTGGCCTTCCTTGTTCAGTGAGGGTGGGGGAGAGGTGTCACTGTGGGACTTCCAGGACTGTGGAGAGATTTGAATGAAGACATGCTCCTAAGGTACTTAGCAGTGCTTGACATTTGGAAAACACTCAGCAGGCCAGGGGCCGTGGCTCACACCTGTAATCCTGGCACTTTGGGAGGCAGAGGCAGGAAGACTGCTTGAGGCCAGAAGTTCAGGACTAGCCTGGATAACATAGTGAGACCCCATCTCTACACGAAATGTTTAAAAATTAGCCGGGTGTGATGGTGCGCACCTGTAGTCCCAGCTGCTCAGGAGGCTGAAGTAGAAGGATCACGTGAGCCTAGGAGGTCATCTGGGAGGCTGAGGCTACAGTGAGCTATGATTGCACCACTGCACTGCAGCCTGGGCAGCAGAGCAAGACCTCGTCTCAAAAAGAAAACCAATTAAAATAATGCTATTAATCCCCTAGGGACTACAGACAGCCACTGTTCTAGGCCCTGGGGTTTCAGCCATGAACAAAACTAAGTCCCTACCCTCACAGAGCTGATTAACCCAGTCGGGGAGACAGAGAAAAATGAATAGATGAGCAAGATCATGTTAGCCTGGGCTGAGAGCTGTGAAGAAAATAAACAGGATGAGGGAGAGCTGGCCTGGGGAAGACACATTAGGTCAGGCCTTTCTGAAGAGATAACATACGAGCTGAGACCAGGAGGAGAAGCAGCCAGCATGGGTTGAATGGGGGACCGTGTGGAACAGGCAGTTGGAGGAGCAAGTTCTTTCTTATTTATTTAAGTTATTTTTTCAGACAGAGTCTTGCTCTGTCGCCCAGGCTGGAGTGCAGTGGTGCTATCTCAGCTCGCTGCAACCTCCACTTCCTAGGTTCAAGCAATTCTCTTGCCTCCTGTCTTCCGAGTAGCTGGGATTACAGGCATCTGCCACCACGCCCAGCTAATTTTTGTATTTATTGATCTGTTTATTTAGAGATGGAATTTCGCTCTTGTTGCCCAGGCTGGAGTGCAATGGCACAATCTTGGCTCACTGCAACCTCCACCTCCCGGGTTCAAGTGATTCTCCTGCCTCAGCCTGCCGAGTAGCTGGGACTACAGGCACACATCACCATGCCCAATTTGTGTATATATATATTTTTTTGTTTTGTTTTGTTTTGTTTTGTTTTTGAGACAGAGTCTTGCTGTGTCGCCCAGGCTGGAGTGCAGTGGCATGATCTCGGCTCACTGCAAGCTCCACCTCCCAGGTTCACGCCATTCTCCTGCCTCAGCCTCCTGAGTAGCTGGGACTGGTAACACACCTACCACGCCTGGCTAATTTTTTTTATTTTTAGTAGAGACAGGGTTTCAATGTGTTAGCCAGGATGGTCTGAATCTCCTGACCTCGTGATCCACTGGCCTCGGCCTCCCAAAGTGCTGGGATTACAGGCGTGAGCCCCTGCGCCTGGCCTATTATTTATTTATTTAGAGATGGAGTCTCGCTCTGTCGCCCAGGCTGGAGTGCAGTGGCGCGATCTTGGCTCACTACAATGTCCGCCTCCTGGGTTCAAGCTGTTCTCCTGCCTCAGCCTCCCGAGTAGCTGGGATTACGGATGTGGGAGACCATGCGGGCTAATTTTTGTAGAGACGGGGTTTCACTACGTTGGCCAGGCTGGTCTCGAACTCCTGACCCCTATTGATTCACCCACCTCGGCCTCCCAAGGTGCTGGGATTACAGGCCTCAGCCACTGCACCTGGCCTCCCTGACTGTGTGTGTGTGTGAGATAAATGGGATGGAAAATGTCTCGGGGGTAATCAAGCCTTTTTTTTTTTTTTTAATTTTTAAAGAATCGGAGTCACCACCCTTTTTTTCTTCTCCCGCAGAGATAATCGACGAGTACATCAAGGAGAACGGCTTCGGCCTGGACGGGGGGCAGTCGGGCCCAGGCGAGGGGCTGCCGCGCCTGGTGTCTCGCGGGGCGGCCTCGCTGAGCACGGTCACCCTTGGCCCCGTGGCGCCCCCAGCCACGCCGCCGCCCTGGGGCTGCCCCCTGGGCAGGCTGGTGCCGCCCACGCAGGGCCCAGGCCCGCAGCCACACCTGGTCATCACCGAGCAACCCAAGCAGCGCGGAATGCGCTTCCGCTACGAGTGCGAGGGCCGCTCGGCCGGCAGCATCCTTGGGGAGAGCAGCACCGAGGCCAGCAAGACGCTGCCTGCCATAGAGGTGGGCCCGGCGAGCAGCCCCATGCGGGTGGGACTGGGGCTTCCCCTGCACCCCGGAGCCATCCGCATGCATTTATACGTTTATTTGATGGTGGCTAATATTACTGTTGTTATTGGTGGACCAGATATTAATTATACTATCACCTGGCCTGGAATCCAAAAGGTTCAGAAAAAAGGAGAGGTCGGACATTTGGCTGGGCACGGTGACTCACGCCTGTAATCCCAGTACTTTGAGAGGCCAAGGCGGGCGGATCCCCTGACGTCAGGAGTTCGAGACCAGCCTGGTCAACATGGTGAAACCCCATCTGTACTAAAAGTACACAAATTAGCCGGATGTGGTGGCACAATCCCAGCTATTTAGGAGGCCGAGGTGGGAGGATCACCTGAGCCCAGGGAGGTGCAGGCTGCTGTGAGCTGAGATTGCACCACTGGTGAGACCTTGTCTCAATAAAAAAAAAAAAAAAAAAGGAGGCGGTGCACGGTAGGTGGCTCAGGCTTGTAATTCTAGCACTTTGGGAGGTTGAGGCAAGCGGATCACTTGAGATCAGGAGTTCTAGATGAGCCTGGGCAAGATGGCAAAACCCCATTTCTAGAAAAAATACAAAAATTAGCCAGGCATGGTGGCACATGGCTATAGTCCTAGCTACATGGTAGGGCTGAGGTAGGAAGATCTCTTGAGCCTAGGATGTCAAGGCTACAGTGAGCCAAGATCGCACCACTGCATTCCAGCCTGGGCAACAGAGCAACACTCTGCCTCAATTAAAAAACGAACATATAGGCCAGGCGCGGTGGCTCAAGCCTGTAATCCCAGCACTTTGGGAGGCCGAGACGGGCGGATCACGAGGTCAGGAGATCAAGACCATCCTGGCTAACACGGTGAAACCCCGTCTCTACTAAAAAATACAGGCCGGGTGCGGTGGCTCAAGCCTGTAATCTCAGCACTTTGGGAGGCCGAGACGGGTGGATCACGAGGTCAGGAGATCGAGACCATCCTGGCCTACACGGTGAAACCCCGTCTCTACTAAAAAATACAAAAAACTAGCCGGGCGAGATGGCGGGCGCCTGTAGTCCCAGCTACTCAGGAGGCTGAGGCAGGAGAATGGCGTAAACCCGGGAGGTGGAGCTTGCAGTGAGCCGAGATTGCGCCACTGTACTCCAGCCTGGGCAGCAGAGCGAGACTCCGTCTCAAAAAAAAAAAAAAAAAAAAAACACGAACATATATATGTATATATACACTGGAAGTAAAAAACACAAAGGTGATTACTTTTAGGAGGGTATTAATATGTTAATAAGGTACAGGTAAGTTTTTTTTTTTTTTTTTTTTGAGATGGAGTCTTGCTCTGTTGCCCAGGCTGGAGTGCAGTGGTGTGATCTCGGCTCACTGCAACCTCCATCTTCTGGGTGCAAGCGATTCTCCTGCCTCAGCCTCCCGAGTAGCTGGGATTACAGGTCCACCACTGTGCCTGGCTAATTTTTGTATTTCTCTTTTTTTTTTTTTTTTTGGTTGAGACGGAGTCTCGCTCTGTCGCCCAGGCTGGAGTGCAGTGGCCGGATCTCAGCTCACTGCAAGCTCCGCCTTCCGGGTTTATGCCATTCTCCTGCCTCAGCCTCCCAAGTAGCTGGGACCACAGGCGCCCGCCACCTTGCCCAGCTAGTTTTTTTTGTATTTTTTTAGTAGAGACGGGGTTTCACTGTGTTAGGCAGGATGGTCTCGATCTCCAGACCTCGTGATCCACCCGTCTTGGCCTCCCAAAATGCTGGGATTACAGGCTTGAGCCACCGTGCCCGGCCTAATTTTTGTATTTCTTAGTAGAGATGGGGTTTTGCCATGTTGGCCAGGCTGGTCTTGAACTCCTGACCTCAAGTGATCCACATGTCTTGGCCTTCCAGAGTGCTGGGATTACAGGTGTGAGCCACCATGCCTGGCCTCTTTGGTGTCTGTTAATCTAGATCTGTTCTTCAGTCTGTCTTTGTGTTTCGTGACGTGAACATTTGTGGAGAACAGGATGGATATTTTGTAAAATGTCCCATATTCTGAGGCCGGGTGTTGTGGCTCATGCCTGTAATCCTAGCACTTTGGGAGGCCGAGGCAGGCGGATCACCTGAGGTCGGGAGTTCGAGACCACTCTGACCAACATGGAGAAACCCCGCCTCTACTGAAAATACGAAATTAACCAGGCATGGTGGCACACTCCTGTAATCCCAGCTACTGATGCAGGAGAATCACTTGAATCTGGGAGGCAGAGGTTGTGATGAGCCAAGATGGTGCCATTGCTCTTCAGCCTGAGCGACAAGAGTGAAACTCCTTCTAAAAAAGAAAAATAACGCCTGTAATCCCAGCACTTTGGGAGGCTGAGGCGGGCGGATCACGAGGTCAGGAGATCGAGACCATCCTGGCTAACACGGTGAAACCCCGCCTCTACTAAAAATATAAAAAATTAGCCGGGCGTGGTGGCAGGTGCCTGTAGTCCCAGCTACTCCGGAGGCTGAGGCAGGAGAATGGCGTGAACCTGGGAGGCAGAGCTTGCAGTGAGCTGAGATTGCGCCACTGCACTCCAGCCTGGGCAGCAGAGCAAGACTCCATCTCAGAAACAAAACAAAAAACAAACAAAAAAGAATGTCCCACATTCTGGGTTTGTTGCCTGTTTCCAGATTAGGTCAGGTTATGTATTTTTGGCAGAAACACTCCAGCAGTGATGCTGTGGCCTTCTCAGTGTCTCACATCAAGGGACGTGGGATGTTGTTAGTCCCAATGTTGGTGATGCTGAGTTGGATCATGCAGCTAATGTGGTGATGATCAGGTCTCTCCATGATAAAGATACAACTTTCCCTTTGTAATGAATTAGTAAGTTATCTATGAGATGATATTCTGAGACTGTATTATCCCATGTTTAACTGTATTCCCCAACTTTTAATTTCTTTTTTTTTTTTTTTTTTTTTTTGAGGCGGAGTCTCGCTCTGTCGCCCGGACTGGAGTGCAGTGGCCGGATCTCAGCTCACTGCAAGCTCCGCCTCCCGGGTTTACGCCATTCTCCTGCCTCAGCCTCCCGAGTAGCTGGGACTACAGGTGCCCGCCACCTCGCCCGGCTAGTTTTTGTATTTTTAGTAGAGACGGGGTTTCACCGTGTTAGCCAGGATAGTCTCGATCTCCTGACCTCGTGATCCGCCCGTCTCGGCCTCCCAAAGTGCTGGGATTACAGGCTTGAGCCACCGCGCCCGGCCCCAACTTTTAATTTCTAAGGCGATTTTTTGGAGACAGGGTCTCTCTCTGTCACACAGTCTGGAGTAAAGTGGCACAAGCACAGCTCACTGCTGCCTCCACCTCCCACGCAAGAGATCCTCCCACCTCAGCCTCCTGAGTAGCTGGGACTACAGGTGTGTACCACTGTGCCTGGCTAATTTTTGTATTTTTTTGAAGAGTCGGCATCTCACCATATTGTCCAGTCTGGTCTTGAACTTCTGGCCTCAAGCAATCCTCCCACTTTGACCTCCCAAAGTGCTGGAATTACATGTGTGAACCACCACACCGGCCTAATTTCTAAGTCTTCCCAGGCAGTTATTCTGGCTGGCTCAGAGTTTTGTTTGTTTGTTTGTTTGTTTGTTTTTGATGAAATCTTGCTCTGTCACCCAGGCTGGAGTGCAATGGCGCAATCTCAGTTCACTGCAACCTCTGCCTCCCGAGTTCAAGCAATTCTCCCTTCTCAGCCTCCCAAGTAGCTGGGATTACAGGCACATGCCATGAGGCCTGGCTAATTTTTTGTACTTTTAGTAGAGATGGGGTTTCACCATGTTGGCCAGGCTGGTCTTGAACTTCTGACCCCAAGAGATCTGTCTGCCTCGGCCTCTCAAAGTGCTGGGATTATAGGTTTGAGCCACCGCGCTCGGCCCCCACAGTTGGTTTTGATTTCCAAGATTTAGAATGGTAAATGCCTAACCATAGGGAATGACCTGTCTCCAAATCTGGATTCAGGATTTTTTCTTTTTTTTGAGACGGAGTCTTGCTCTGTTGCCCAGGCTGGAGTGCAGTGGTGCGATCTCAGCTCACTGCAACTTCCACCTCCCGGATTCAAGTGATTCTCCTGTCTTAACTTCCCGAGTAGCTGGGATTACAGGTGTGCGCCACCATGCCCAGGTAATTTTTGTATTTTTAGTAGAGACAGAGTTTCACCATGTTGGCCAGGCTGATGTCAAACTCCTGCCCTCAGGTGATCCACCTGCCTCGGCCTCCCAAAGTGCTGGGATTACAGGCATGAGCCACCATGGGTGGCCTGGATTCATGATTTTTATCCCCATCTTCAGAGTAGGAAACTGAGGTTAAAAGAGGGGCAGTTACCTTCACAGGGCACACAGCAAGTTTAGTAATTAGCACTGTTTAGTAATTACCGCCATTTACTGAGTGCTTCCATGTACCAGGTACTTTGCATATCATGGATACCTATTTTACACATAAAGACAGTAAGACCCGAGAGGTTTATCTTGTAGATGGCCAGTGGTAGAGCCTGGATTTGGTGCCAGGTCTGACGTATTCTAAAGCCTAATGGGCCAGGCATGGTGGCTCATGCCTGTGATCCCAGCACCTTGGGAGGCTAAGGCAGGAGGATCACTTCAGGCAAGGAGTTCAAGACAAGCCAAGGTGACATGGCCAGATGCCTATCTCTATAAAAATAAAAAAAGTTAGCCAGGTGTGGTGACTTGTGCCTGGGGTCCCAGCACCGTGGGAGGCTGAACGGGGAGGATTGCTTGAGCCTGGGAAGTGGAGGCTGCAGTGAGCCATGATTACACCACTGCACTCCAGTCTGGGTGACAGAGCAAGATGCTGTCTCAAAAAAAACAAAAAAAAAAAAAACAAAAAAACCCTAAAGTCTAATGTCTTTTCCACAGTCCCAACTGACATCTCAAGGATGAAAAGCTTTCAGCCCTGGAGTCTGCATGAGTCCTGAGACTGTTGACTCTAAGCTTTTCAGAATTTCCTAATATTACAGCAGGGAGCTGGTTAAATGAATGGTTTTAACACTATCTATCTGACCCACTGAGATTTGTAGACAATATTACCTACCTCTCCTCACAGTCACTCCCAAAGTCCATATTTTATTTTATTGTTATTATTATTATTATTATTATTATTTTGAGAGGGAGTCTCGCTCTGTCGCCCAGGCTAGAGTGCAGTGGTATGCAACCTCCGCCTACTGAGTTCAAGCGATTCTCCTGTCTCAGCCTCCCAGGCAGCTGAGATTACAGGCACCTGCCACCAGGCCCAGCTAATTTTTGTATTTCTAGTAGAGATGGGGTTTCACCATGTTGGCCAAGCTGGTCTCAAACTCCTGACCTCAAGTGATCTGCCTGCCTGGGCCTCCCACAGTGCTGGGATTACAGGCGTGAGCTGCCGCACTTGGCCAAAACTCCATATTTTATACCAAACTGTAGTATAAAAAAGAAAAAGAAAAGGAAATCAATACAGCCTATATAATCACATTTATTTCAATATGTAAATGCCCCACAGGATATATGAGGAAGGTGGCAGTTGTTTGTGACTATATATAGGCTCCTTGTTAATGCCGTGGCCACAAATGCAGTCTGACCCAGCTGCGCAGACTTAGTGACTTAAATGTCACACATGCAGGGTTGCGGTTGGTGAGGGGATTTTCCAAAGTGGCAAACAACTCTTGGTCTAAACAATTAGCGTGCTGGTTGCAATCCTTGAAAATTCGGTGGGTATTAGTTATAGGAAACTCAAGGCTGGGTGACAAAGTTAGACTTCATCTCAAAAAAAAAAAAAAATTATGGGAAAGAATATTATTTGTGGCCGGGCGCGGTGGCTCAAGCCTGTAATCCCAGCACTTTGGGAGGCTGAGACGGGCGGATCACGAGGTCAGGAGATTGAGACCATCCTGGCTAACATGGTGAAACCCCATCTCTACTAAAAATACAAAAAACTAGCCGGGCGAGGTGGCGGGCGCCTGTAGTCCCAGCTACTCGGGAGGCTGAGGCAGGAGAATGGCGTAAACCCGGGAGGCGGAGCTTGCAGTGAACTGAGATCTGCACTCCAGCCTGGGCGACAGAGCGATACTCCGTCTCAAAAAAAAAAAAAAAAAAAAAAAAAAAAAAAAGAATATTATTTGTGTCAAACAGAGCAAGGGCCAGATGTGATGCATGCCTGTAAGCCCAGCAGTTTGGGAGGCTAAGGTGGAAGGATTGCTTGAGTGTGGGAGGCAGAGGTTGCAGTGAGCTGAGATCGTGCCATTGCACTCCAGCCTGGGCGAGATCCTGTCTCAAAAAACAACCAACCGACCAACTCAACAGCAATAGAGCACGTTTCTGGGATCTGATCATTTTAAACAGGTTTCTTACTGACTTGAATCATTGGTGGGATATTCAGAAGCCTTGCTGGATGTGGGATGGCTGTGCGAGACTGTCCCCAGTATTATAAACTGTCCAGTGTATCTGGTCCTGTCTACTTGCGGTGGGGTCCACATCACAGTGTCAACCAGCCACCCCCAAAAATCCCATTTTTCCCCTAGGGGGCAGCACTCTCCCACTGAGACCAATGGTTAATGGTATCTTATAGGCTTGGGCTTTAGAAGTTCAGAGCGGGCTTCAGAGTCTTTGATGCCAGCAGGGCTGAGCCAGTGACTCAGAGATGCCAAGTGGGACTGGCCCTGTCTAACGGGGCTGGTTTTTATTTGCTGCTGCCTGCGGCTGCTGAGCAAAAATTCTGGCTTCATTTGCTAAAACCTGATTAAAAAAAAAAAAAATCTGGGGAGGCTGAGGTGGGCGGACCACCTGAGGTCAGGAGTTTGAGGCCCCAGAGGCTGAGATCACACCACTGCACTCCAGCCTGGGCAACAGAGCGAGAATCCGTCTCAAAAAAAAAAAAAAGCCGGGCGCGGTGGCTCAAGCCTGTAATCCCAGCACTTTGGGAGGCCGAGACGGGCGGATCACGAGGTCAGGAGATCGAGACCATCCTGGCTAACTGAAACCCTGTCTCTACTAAAATATACAAAAAATTAGCCGGGCGAGATGGCGGGCGCCTGTAGTCCCAGCTACTCGGGAGGCTGAGGCAGGAGAATGGCGTAAACCCGGGAGGCGGAGCTTGCAGTGAGCTGAGATCCGGCCACTGCACTCCAGCCTGGGCAACAGAGCGAGAATCCGTCTCAAAAAAAAAAAAAAGCCGGGCGCGGTGGCTCAAGCCTGTAATCCCAGCACTTTGGGAGGCCGAGACGGGCGGATCACGAGGTCAGGAGATCGAGACCATCCTGGCTAACTGAAACCCTGTCTCTACTAAAATATACAAAAAATTAGCCGGGCGAGATGGCGGGCGCCTGTAGTCCCAGCTACTCGGGAGGCTGAGGCAGGAGAATGGCGTAAACCCGGGAGGCGGAGCTTGCAGTGAGCCGAGATCCGGCCACTGCACTCCAGCCTGGGCGACAGAGCGAGACTCCGTCTCAAAAAAAAAAAAAAAAAAAAAAAAAAAAAAAAACAACTCTGGAAATCTGAAATAACGTGATGTCTTATAATTTTAATTGTGGGCTCCAAGTTTTTCCTAATAAAAGATTGGAAACTAACTTTCCAACTAAAAGGTTAGAAAAAAAAGTTTTAGTTTTTTTCCTGTCTAGTTTTTTTATTTTATTTTATTGAGGTATAATTGATGTAAGAAAAATTGCACATACTTAATTTATACATTTTGATAAGTTTATTATTATTATTATTATTATTTTTTTTTTGAGACGGAGTTTCACTCTTGTTGCCCAGGCTGGAGTGCAATAGTGTGATCTCAGCTCACTGCAACCTCTGCCTCCTGGGTTCAAGCGATTCTCCTGCCTCAACCTCTGGAGTAGCTGGGATTACAGGCCTGTACCATCATACCTGGCTAATTTTGTATTTTTAGTGGAGAGGGGGTTTTGCCAGACCGGTCTCGAACTCCTGGCCTCAGGTGATCCACCCGCCTCAGCCTCCCAAAGTGCTGGGATTACAGGCATGAGCCACCGCGCCTGGTCTCTAGGTTTGAATTATTTTATCATCCAAACTAATCAAAATGGCTGGGCATGGTGGTTTGCGCCTGTAATCCCAGCACTTTGGGAGGCCAAGGCAGGCGGATCACCTGGGATCAGGAGTTCGAGACCAGCCTGGCCAACATGGTGAAACCCTATCTCTACTAAAAATACAAAAAATTAGCCGGGTGTGGTGACGGGCACCTGTAGTCCCAGCTACTAGGGAGGCTGAGGCAGGAGAATGGCATGAACCCGGGAGGTGGAGCTTGCAGTGAGCCAAGATGGCACCACTGCACTCCAGCCTGGGCAACAAAGCAAGACTCTGTCTCAAAGTAAATAAATAAATAAATAAAAATACAAAAATTAGCTGGGCGTGGTGGCAGGCACCTGTAATCTTAGCTACTTGGGATGCAGAGACAGGAGAATGGCTTGAACCTGGGGGGCAGAGGTTGCAGTGAGCTGAGATCATGCCATTGCACTCCAGCCTGGGCAACAGAGCAAGACTCCATCTCAAAAAAAAAGAGAATTTAAACCTACAGAAAAGTTAAAAATAATACACTCAGTACCTTTGAAAGGTGAGTGCCTTTTTTTTTTTTTTGAAACAGCGTTTTGTTCTTGTTGCCCAGTCTGGAATGCAATGGGCTGATCTCAGCTCACTGCAACCTCCGCCTGCCAGGTTCAAGCGATTCTCCTGCCTCAGCCTCCCAAGTAGCTGGGATTACAGGCATATGCCACCACGCCCTGCTAATTTTGTATTTTTAGTAGAGTCAGGGTTTCTCCATGTTGGTCAGGCTGGTCTCGAATTCCCAACCTTAGGTGATCCGCCCACCTCAGCCTCCCAAAGTGCTGGGATTATAGGCGTGAGCCACCATGCTCGGCTGAAAGGTGAGTGCCTTTCATCTATATTCACCAGTCGACATTTTGCCACATTTTCTGTGTCTCTCGTTTTGTCTCTGCACAGGCAAACATACACACACACAGACACATACATTTTTGTTTTGTTTTGTTTTGAGACAGGGTCTTGCTCTGTTGCCCAGGCTGGAATGCAGTGACGCAATCACAGCTCACTGAAGCCTGGACCTTCAGGGTTCAAGCATTCCCACCTTAGCCTCCTGAGTACCTGGGACTACAGGTGCATTCCACCACACCTGGCTAATTTTTGTATTCTTTGCAGAGATGGGGTCTGACCATGTTGCCCAGGCTGGTCTTGAACTCCTGTGCTGAAGCAACCTGCCTTCCTTGGCCTCCGAAAAGTGCTAGGATTACAGGTGTGAGCCACCATGCCTGGCCCACACATGGTTTTTTTGATGAATCATTTACAAATGAATTGGAGCCATCATGCTGCTTCACCCCTAAATCGTTCAGTATGCATCTCCTAATAATAAGCTCCTCTGTAGCCACAATCTCATGAATCACCCCTAGGAAAATTAGTAATCCCATCAAATATGTAATATACAGTCCATATTTCAATTTCCCAATTGTTCCCAAAATGTGTTTTATTGTTATTTCTTTCTCCTCAGTCCAGGATCTAACCAAGGATCATGTTGCATTTGGTTGTCCTATCTCATTAGTCTCTTTCCTTCTCTCTTTATTTATGTATTTATGTATTTATTTACTTTTTGAGAAAGAGTCTTGCTTTGTCACCCAGGCTGGAGTGCAATGGCACGATCTGGGCCCACCGCAACCTCCATCTCCAGGGTTCAAGCGATTCTCCTGCCTCAGCCTCCCGAGTAGCTGAGACTACAGGCATGCGCCACCACGCCCAGCTAATTTTATATTTTTGGTAGAGACAGTGTTTCTCCATGTTGGTTAGGCTGGTCTCAAACTCCCAACCTCAGGTGATCCACCCACCTCAGCCTCCCAAAGTGCCGGGATTACAGGCGTGAGCCACTGCGTCCAACCCTTCTCTCCTTTTTTAAAAAAATTAAGCTATAATTGATCATATATAGTTAAGATTAAAGCTCTGAATTTTTACATTTAATGTATACATACATAGTTTACACAGTGTAACCACCTACCACCCAGGCATCCAGGTCACAATACATAATTTATTCTCTCTCTCTCTTTTTTCTTTTTTGAGACAGGGTCTTTGTCACCCAGGCTGGAATGCAGGGGCACGATCTGGGCTCATTACAACCTCCATGTCTCAGGCTCAAGCGATCCTCCCACCTCAGCTTCCAGAGTAGCTGGGATTATAGACGTCTGTCACCACATCTGGCTAATTTTTGTATTTTTTATAGAGACAGGGTTTCACTATGTTGCCCAGGCTGGTCTTGAACTCCTGGGCTCAAGCAGTCCTCCCACCTCAACCTCCCAAAGTACTGGGATTACAGGTGTGAGCCACTGTGCCTGGCCCATCATTTGTTGTCTTTTAACTCCAAATGTGGCACCCATCTTTTTTTTTTTTTTTTGAGATGGAGTCTCGCTCTGTCACCCAGGCTGGAGTGCAGGGGCGCCATCTCGGCTCACTGCAAGCTCCGCCTCCCGGGTTCACGCCATTGTCCTGCCTCAGCCTCCCGAGTAGCTGGGACTACAGGTGCCTACCACCAGGCCCGGCTAGTTTTTTGTATTTTTAGTAGAGACAGGGTTTCACCATGTTAGCCAGGATGGTCTTGATCTCCTGACCTCATGATCTGCCCATCTCGGCCTCCCAAAGTGCTAGGATGACAGGTGTGAGCCACTGTGCCCAGCCATGCCACCCATCTTTATAGTCTTCTTTTTTTTTTTTTTTTTTTTTTTGAGACGGAGTCTCGCTCTGTCGCCCAGGCTGGAGTGCAGTGGCCGGATCTCAGCTCACTGCAAGCTCTGCCTCCCGGGTTTACACCATTCTCCTGCCTCACCCTCCCGAGTAGCTGGGACTACAGGCGCCCGCCACCTCGCCCGGCTAGTTTTTTGCACTTTTTAGTAGAGACGGGGTTTCACTGTGTTAGCCAGGATGGTCTCGATCTCCTGACCTCGTGATCCGCCCGTCTCAGCCTCCCAAAGTGCTGGGATTACAGGCTTGAGCCACCGCGCCCGGCCCATCTTTATAGTCTTCTATGACACTGACGTTTTCACGTGGTGGCTCATGCCTCTCATCCCAGAGCTTTGGGAGGCCAAGGCAGGCAGATCGCTTGAGTTCAGGAGTTTGAGACCAGCTTGGACAATGTAGCAAAACCCTGTCTCTACTGAAAACACAAAAATTAGCAGGGCGTGGTAGTGTGCGCCTGTAGTCCCAGCTACTCAGGAGGCTGAGGCAGAAGAATCCCTTGAGCCTGGAGGTGGAGGTTGCAGTGAGCCGAGATCTGCTGCCACTGCACTGTAGCTTGGGTGACAGAGAGAGACCCTGTCTGAAAAAAAAAAGAAAAGCCTGGGTGACCTGAAAAAGCAGCCTGTAGGGCAGATATTATATGAGGCCCGCCAGTTAATCAGTTGGAAGCTTCTGGTTTAGGATATCAAAGTGGCTTTTTTTTTTTTTTATTATTTGGGACAAACTCTGTCACCCAGGCTGGAGTGCAGTGTCAAGATCTCGGCTCACTGCATCCTCCGCCTCACAGGTTCAGGCGATTCTCCTGCCTCAGCCTCTCAAGCAGGTGGGATTACAGGAATGCACCACCATGCCCGGCTAATTTTTGTTATTTTTAGTACAGATGGGGTTTCCCCATGTTAGCCAGGGTGGTCTGGAACTCCCAACCTCAGGTGATCTGCCTGCCTCAGCTTTCCAGCGTGCTGGGATTACAGGCGTGAGCCATCTCGCCCCGCCCAAAGTGTTCTTAAGCAAACACATTCCATCATCCTGGTCGGGGTAGAAGGTTGGAGAGCTCCCGACAGAGGACCCAGTGGGGAGAGGGTTGGGGAGCTGCCAAGGGAGGCCCCAAGGAGTTTGGATGGGCGCAGGCATCTGTGATGGGAGCTCCAAAGAGCACTTCTCTTCCTGCAGCTCCGGGATTGTGGAGGGCTGCGGGAGGTGGAGGTGACTGCCTGCCTGGTGTGGAAGGACTGGCCTCACCGAGTCCACCCCCACAGCCTCGTGGGGAAAGACTGCACTGACGGCGTCTGCAGAGTGCGGCTCCGGCCTCACGTCAGCCCCCGGCACAGGTACCCACCCGCTGATCTCCAACCTCTTGTCCTTGATTATGGAGATTCTGAGTGGCTGGAGATCACACATAAAACCTTAGAGCAGAGGGCAGCTTGGGTACACCCTCCCCACTGCCTCTCCTAGGTGGGGAAACAGGCCTGGAGACAGTGGAGAGCCTCACCTAGGCTGGGAGCCCTGCCACACACAGATTCACCTACATGTTATCCTTATTTTGTAGAGGAAGAAACTGAGGCTCAGAGAGGGTAAGGAGCACAGATAATTGATGGCAGAGCTGGGATTTGACTGCAGACCTGACTTAACTGCAAGGCCTGCTCTTTCTCTTACTGTACAATTTATCTTTTTTTTTTTTTTTTTGAGACGGAGTTTTGCTCTTGTTGTCCAAGCTAGAGTACAATTGTGCGATCTCAGCTCACTGCAACCTCCGCTTCCCAGATTCAAGTGACTCTCTTTCCTCAGACTCCCGAGTAGCTGGGATTACAGGTGTGCAACACTATGCCCAGCTAATTTTTTTTTTTTTTTTTTTTTTTTTTTTGAGACGGAGTCTCGCTCTGTCACCCAGGCTGGAGTGCAGTGGCCAGATCTCAGCTCACTGCAAGTGCCGCCTCCGGGTTCACGCCATTCTCCTGCCTCAGCCTCCCAAGTAGCTGGGACTACAGGCGCCCGCCTCGTCGCCCGGCTAGTTTTTTGTATTCTTTAGTAGAGACGGGGTTTCACCGTATTAGCCAGGATGGTCTCGATCTCCTGACCTTGTGATCCGCCCGTCTTGGCCTCCCAAAGTGCTGGGATTACAAGCTTGAGCCACCGCGCCCGGCCTAATTTTTTGTATTTTTAGTAGAAACAGGGTTTCACCACGTTGGCCAGAGTGGTCTCGATCTCCTGACCTCAGGTGATCCTCCCAGCTCGGCCTCCCAAAGTGCTGGGATTACAGGCATGAGCCACCGTGCCGGCTTTTCTTTCGTTTTAAAGCAGAAGCACTGTATAACTTTTATTTTGCATATGTCCACAAATGCTTACACAACATACAGTGGTTACATCTAAAACTTTGAGCATTTTTTCATAGTGCAAAGA
This sequence comes from Trachypithecus francoisi, assembly GCF_009764315.1. Classification (NCBI taxonomy): domain Eukaryota; kingdom Metazoa; phylum Chordata; class Mammalia; order Primates; family Cercopithecidae; genus Trachypithecus; species Trachypithecus francoisi. The sequence continues at coordinate 387,020 of NW_022681457.1, forward strand.
GACAGAAAGATAGTGACACTCTTCACTGTGTTGCGCTGACTTTGGGCAGAGCCCTAAAGGCAGCACACACTTCAGAGGTAGGGCTGAGTATTGCTCACGCTCAAGTCCTGAAGATTTAATTTCAGTGATTTTTAGACTTAGTGAAAATGTCAGTTCCGAGAGCAGAGATCTTGTCTCTTACGTTCCCTGCTGTATTACCAGTGTCCGGCACAGTAACTGGCACATAGTAGGTGCTCGGGAAATATTTGTGGAATGAATGAATACTGCCATGTTATGCAATTTACAGTCCCATCAGTAATGGGTGAGAGCACCTGATTCTCCACAACCTCACCGGCACAAGGTATTATGAAACATTTTGATTTTTGCTATTTTGATGAGTGCTCCAAAACAAAGGCATCTCATTGGTGTTTAATTTGCAGGGTTTTTTTCTTTCTTTCCTTCCTTCCTTCCTTCTTTCTTTCCTTCTTTTTTTTTTTTTTTGACAGAGTCTCACTCTGTTCCCCAGGCTGGAGTACAATGGCGTGATCTCAGTTCATTGCAATCTCTGCCTCCTGGGTTCAAGCGATTCTCCTGCCTCAGCCTCCCAAGTAGCTGGGATTACAGGCGCCAGCCGCTACACCTGGCTAATTTTTGTATTTTTAGTTTCACCATGTTGGTCAGGCTGGTTTGGAACTCCTGACCTCGTGATCCACCCGCCTCGGCCTCCCAAGGTGTTGAGATGACAGGCGTGAGCCACCACACCTGGCCCCGCAGTTTTCTTATTAAAGATGAAGTTGGGCTGGGCGCGGTGGCTCAAGCCTGTAATCCCAGCACTTTGGGAGGCTGAGATGGGCGGATCACGAGGTCAGGAGATCGAGACCATCCTGGCTAACACGGTGAAACCCCGTCTCTACTAAAAAATACAAAAAACTAGCCGGTCGAGGTGGCGGGCGCCTGTAGTCCCAGCTACTCGGGAGGCTGAGGCAGGAGAATGGCGTAAACCCGGGAGGCGGAGCTTGCAGTGAGCTGAGATCTGGCCACTGCACTCCAGCCCCGGCGACAGAGCGAGACTCTGTCTCAAAAAAAAAAAAAAAAAAAGATGAAGTTGGCCAGTGTTCTCATGTGGTAAAGATGAGGCATGTTCCGGGTCTTCTCAAGAATCCTTGACATACTTATTTTGATTTTTTTTTTTTTTTTTTTTTTTTTTGAGACGGAGTCTGGCTCTGTTACCCGGGCTGGAGTGCAGTGGCCGGATCTCAGCTCACTGTAAGCTCCGCCTCCTGGGTTCCTGCCATTCTCTTGCCTCAGCCTCTGGAGTAGCTGGGACTACAGGCGCCCGCCATCTCGCCCGGCTAGTTTTTTGTATTTTTTAGTAGAGACGGGGTTTCACCGTGTTAGCCAGGATGGTTTCGATCTCCTGACCTCGTGATCCGCCCGTCTCGGCCTCCCAAAGTGCTGGGATTACAGGCTTGAGCCACCGCGCCCGGCCATTATTTTGATTTTTTGAGACAGATTCTTGCTCTGTCACCAGGCTGGAGTGCAGTGGCATGATCTCAGCTCACTGCAACCTCCACCTCCAGGGTTCAAGCGATTCTCCTGCCTCAGCGTCCTGAGTAGCTGGGATTTCAGGCACGCGCCACCACACTGAGCTAATTTTTGTATTTTTAGTAGAGACAGGGTTTCACCATGTTGGCCAGGATGGTGTCGGTCTCTTGACCTGATTTGCCCATCTCGGCCTCCTAAAGTACTGGAATTACAGACGTGAGCCACTGTGTCTGGCCAAAAGGTTTATTTTATTTATTTTTTTATTGTTTGAGATGGAGTCTATCTCTGTTGTCCAGGCTAGAGTGCAGTGGTGCAATCTCGGCTCACTGCAACCTCTGCATCCCGAGTTCAAGTGATTCTTCTGCCTCAGCCTCCCGAGTAGCTGGCATTACAGGCATGCACTACTGTGCCAGCTAATTTTTGTATTTTTAGTAGAGACAGGGTTTCACCATGTTGGCCATGCTGGTCTTGAACTACTGACCTCGTGATCCTCCTGCCTCGGCCTCCCAAAGTGCTGGGATTACAGGCATGAGCCACTGCGCTGGCCTTCTAAGAGGTTTAAACCTCAGACCCTTTCTAATGCTGGGACCCCTGGACTTGGGATGTCAGCCCCTGAGAGCCTGAGCCCCACAGCAGCATCTGCCGGAGCCCTCCTGCAGGTTAGGGCCACACCTGCCTGCTCACGAGCACTCCTCTCCCTCCCCCATCATCCCCTCAGTTTTAATAACCTGGGCATCCAGTGTGTGAGGAAGAAGGAGATTGAGGCTGCCATTGAGCGGAAGATTCAACTGGGCATTGACCCGTACAATGGTGAGCCCCCTGCCTGACCTGACCATCATGTGTCTTCCCAAGCCCCTTGCCTTCTGTGCTCACCCTGGTCCCCTCACCACTCCAGGCCCCACCGTCTCCTCCAGCCCATCCCTTCCTCATTCCGCTGTACCCCAAAGAGGGTCTCCACTTCCCACCCTCAGCCTCCCCATATCTCCCCCGACAGCTGGGTCCCTGAAGAACCATCAGGAAGTAGACATGAATGTCGTGAGGATCTGCTTCCAGGCCTCATATCGGGACCAGCAGGGACAGATGCGCCGCATGGACCCTGTGCTTTCCGAGCCCGTCTACGACAAAAGTGAGTTGACAGTGCTGTGGCCATTAGGATTGCCCTTGGCTGCAGGTGTCAGAATGTCCCTCTTACAGAGGCATGAGTGGCTCAGGTGCTGTGGCTCACATCTGTAATCCCAACACTTTGGGAGGTCAAGGTGGGAAGATTGCTTGAGCCCAGGAGTTCAAGACTAGCCTGGGCAACTTGGCAAAACCCTGTCTCTATAAAAAAAATTTAAAATTAGCGGCCAGGCGCGGTGGCTCATGCCTGTAATTCCAGCACTTTGGGAGGCCGAGGTGGGCGGATCACGAGGTCAGGAGATTGAGGCCACCCTGGCTAACACGGTGAAACCCTGTCTCTACTAAAAATACAAAAAATTAGCCTGGCATGGTGGCAGGTGTCTGTAGTCCCAGCTACCCGGGAGACTGAGGCAGGAGGATGGCATGAACCCAGGAGGCGGAGCTTGCAATGAGCCCAGATAGCACCACTGCACTCCAGCCTGGGTGACAGGGCAAGACTCCATCTCAAAAAAAAAAAAAAAATTAGCTGGGTGGTCAGGCGTGGTGGCTCATGCCAGTAATCCCAGCACTTTGGGAGGCCGAAGCAGGCAGGTTACCTGAGAAGTCAGGAGTTTGAGACCAGCCTGGCCAACATGCCAAAATCCTGTCTCTACTAAAAATACAAAAATTAGCTGGGCGCAGTGGCAGGCAACTATAATCCCAGTTACTCAGGAGGCTGAGGCAGGAGAATTGCTTGAACTCCGGAGGCGGAGGTTGCAGTGAGCTGAGATCGTGTCGCTGCACTCCAGCCTGAGCAACAGAGTGAGATTCCGTCCGAGAAAAAAAAAAAAAAAAAAAAAAGCTGAGCATGGTGGCATGCACCTGTAGTCCCAACACTTTGGGAGGCTGAGGTGGGTGGATCACTTGAGGTCAGGAGACCAGCCTGGCCTATGTGGTAAAATTCTGTCTCTACTAAAAATGCAAAAATTAGCTGGGCATGGTGACACACGCCTATAATCCCAGCTACCCAGGAGGTGGAGGTTGCAGTGAGCTTAGATTGCACCACTGCACTCCAGCCTGGGCAACAGAGCAAGACTCCGTCTCAAAAAAAAGAAAAAAAGAAAAAAAAAATGGGGGCTGGGTGTGGTGACTCACGCCTGTAATCCCAGCACTTTGGGAGGCCGAGGCAGGAGGATCATCTGGGATCAAGAGTCCGAGACCAGCCTGGCCAACATGGCGAAACCCCATCTCTACTAAAAATGCAAAAATTCTTGGCCGGGTGCAGTGCATCACGCCTGTAATCCCAGCACTTTGGGAGGCCAAGGCGGGCGGATCACGAGGTCAGGAGATGGAGACCATTCTGGCTAACACAGTGAAACCCCGCCTCCATTAAAAATACAAAAAATCGGCCGGGCGCGGTGGCTCAAGCCTGTAATCCCAGCACTTTGGGAGGCCGAGATGGGCGGATCATGAGGTCAGGAGATCGAGACCATCCTGGCTAATACGGTGAAACCCCGTCTCTACTAAAAAAGCAAAAAAACAAAAAACTAGCTGGGCGAGGTGGCGGGCGCCTGTAGTCCCAGCTACTCGGGAGGCTGAGGCGGGAGAATGGCGTAAACCCGGGAGGCGGAGCTTGCAGTGAGCTGAGATCCGGCCACTGCACTCCAGCCTGGACGACACAGTGAGACTCCGTCTCAAAAAAAAAATAAAAAAAATAAAAAAAATAAAAAAAATTGGCCGGGCGCGGTGGCTCAAGCCTGTAATCCCAGCACTTTGGGAGGCCAAGCCGGGTGGATCACAAGGTCAGGAGATCGAGACCATCCTGGCTAACACGGTGAAACCCCGTCTCTACTAAAAAATACAAACAAAAAAACAAACAAAAAAAAACTAGCCGGGCGAGGTGGCAAGCACCTGTAGTCCCAGCTACTTGGGAGGCTGAGGCAGGAGAATGGCATGAACTCGGGAGGCAGAGCTTGCAGTGAGCTGAGATCACACCACTGCACTCCAGCCTGGGTGAAAGAGCGAGACTACGTCTCGGAAAAAAAAAAAAAAAAAAAAAAAAAAGAGGTCTTCTAGTATTGTAGAATGAACAATCTGTATCAGGCAGCCTAAGGGAAGAGGCAGCATAAGTAATAGTCTCTCTCCCTTTCTGAAAGAGTGCATTATATTCCACAGAATCACCCTGGTAGACTTCTGCTTATTTCTCAGTGGCCAGAGCTTGGTCCCATGGCCACTCCTAGTTGCAGGGTGGTCTGGGAAAGCAAGTGCTTAGATTTTTCAATCTCTATAGAGGGGTACAGGCATAGAAGAGGGGATTGGGAATAACTGGTAGGTTTTAGCCAACCCGTAGTGGCTGCTGTAATCATCAAAATGGGATATTAATTCAGTCAGGGCATTTATGGATGCAAGTGATAGAATCCCAACTTAAATAGGCTTAAGGGGTAAAAAAAGAAGAGAATAATTTGTTCTATTAACGAGAAAAATGCAGATGTAGCATAGTGCTTCAGGTCTGGCTGCATCCAGGACCGCAGTGATGTCATTAGAGACCTGTCAGTCTTTCAGCTGTTCTTCCTCCATGTTAGAATCCAGGCTTATATCCTACCTGCCCGGCACCTGTCCCCAACTCCCAAGGCTGCTTTTAGCTTCTTTTACCTAATAGCTTTGCTTCAAGCCTCAGGGCTATCTCTCATTGGCCTGGTTTTGGTCATTTCCTCCTTTCTGACCAATCAGCTTTGGCCAGAGGGATGCACTGCTCTGATTGGCCAGGTCCGGGGCACGTGATCAATTACTGCTGAGCTAGGAAGTGGGCTCAACCTTGCCCAATCCCAATTACGAAGATGAGGGGTGGTCCCTTGAGGGAAAATTGGAGGCTGTTAAAAGAAGAGGGGCCAGGTCTACTAGATTAGATGGGGAAAACAACAGGTGTCCACTACCAGATTACAGTCTATCAAACTCTCCTCAAGGAACCTTCTCTGACCTGGGACCCCATCAACTCTCCCTGAGGTCTGAGGGTCTCCCTTAAACATTTTTTAAACATTATTTTTGTTTATTATTATGTTTTTTTAGAGATAGGGTCTCACTCTGTTGCCTAGGCAGTCATGCAGTGGTGCAGTCATAGCTTACTGCAGCCTGAACTTCTGGGCTTAAGTGATCCTCCCAGTTCAACCTCACAAGTAGCTGAGACTACAGGCATGTGCCACCACACCTGGCTAAGTTTTATTTTTAAAACTTTTTGTAGAGCTAGAGTCTCACCATGTTACCCAGGCTGGCCTGGAACTCCTGGGCTCAAACCATCCTCCCTCCTCGGCCCCTCGGTGACTGAATTCTCGGTTTTTTTTTTTTTTTTTAATACACTTCTTCCCCTCTCTCCTTCCCAGAATCCACAAACACGTCAGAGCTGCGGATTTGCCGAATTAATAAGGAAAGCGGGCCATGCACGGGTGGCGAGGAGCTCTACTTGCTGTGCGACAAGGTGCAGAAAGGTGAGGGGCCTGGGGCAGCAAGCTTGGGTAGCGCGGGGTCTGGCAACTTGGAGGGGTAGCCAGGGAGTCTGGGAGGGTGAATGGATGAGAAAGAGCTGGTTAACCAGGGCACCAGAGTGCAAGGGTCCAGAACGCTGTCTTTGCAATCATATACAGCTGATGGGTTCATTCACTCCCTGAGTCGCCTGCTCACCCGTCTGCGTAGGAAGACGGAGGCTCCTCTGTGGTGACCCATGTTGCGCGCTAGACGGTGCCATCACAGAGCTCACGACATGTCCAGAGGACTCTGATGTTAAGGGTGGAATTGCATAAATGAACGGTTTATGGTGGTTGTGATAAGGGCTATGGGCAAAGCAAACAGAGGACAGAAGAATTAACTCCACTTCGGCCGGGCACGGTGGCTCAAGCCTGTAATCCCAGCACTTTGGGAGGCCGAGATGGGCGGATCACGAGGTCAGGAGATCGAGACCATCCTGGCTAACATGGTGAAACCCCGTCTCTACTAAAAAATACAAAAAACACTTTGGGAGGCCGAGACGGGCGGATCACGAGGTCAGGAGATCGAGACCATCCTGGCTAACACTGTGAAACCCCGTCTCTACTAAAAAATACAAAAAACTAGCCGGGCGACGTGGCGGGCGCCTATAGTCCCAGCTACTCGGGAGGCTGAGGCAGGAGAATGTCGTGAACCCGGAAAGCGGAGCTTGCAGTGAGCTGAGATCCGGCCACTGCACTCCAGCCCGGGCGACAGAGCGAGACTCCGTCTCAAAAAAAAAAAAAAAAAAAAAGAAAAAAATACAAAAAACTAGCCGGGCGAGGTGTCGGGCGCCTGTAGTCCCAGCTATCAGGAGGCTGAGGCAGGAGAATGGTGTGAACCTGGGAGGCGGAGCTTGCAGTGAGCTGAGATCCGGCCACTGCACTCCAGCCTGGGCAACAGAGCAAGACTCCGTCTCAAAAAAAAAAAAAAAAAAAAGAAGTAACTCCACTTCATTCACATCTGTTCAAATGGCCCTTCCTCAAACAGGCTTTTTTTAAAAAAAAGAAACACAGCTGGTCACTGTGGCTCAAGCCTGTAATCCCAGCACTTTGGGAGGCTGAGGCAGGCGGATCACTTGAGCTCTGGAGCTTGAGACCAGCCTGGGCAACATGGTGAAAACCCGTATCTACTAAAAATACAGAAATTAGAGCTGGGCGCAGTGGCTCATGCCTGCAATCCCAGCACTTTGGGAGGCCAAGGTGGGCGGATCACCTGAGGTCAGGAGTTCGAGACCAGCCTGGCCAACATGGTGAAACCCCATCTCTACTAAAAAACACAAAAATGAGCTGGGCGTGGTGGCTCACACCTGTAATCCCAGCTACTCGGGAGGCTGAGATGGGAGAATCGCATGAACCTGGGATGCATAGGTTGCAGTGAGTCAAGATTATGCCACTGCACTCCAGCCTGGGTGACAGAGCAAAGCTCCATCTCAAAACAAACAAACAAACAAAAAAGTAAACAGCTGGGCACAGCAGCTCATGCCTGTAATCCTAGCACACTTTTGGAGGCTGAGGCGGGCAGATCACTTGAGTTCAGGAGTTCGAGACCAACCTGGGCAACATGGTGAAACCCCGTCTCTACAAAAAATAAAAAATTTAGCAGATGTGGTGGTGCGCACCTGTAGTCCCAGCTACTTGGGAGGCTGAGGTGGGAGGATTACTTGAGCCTGGGAGGCAGAGGCTGCAGTGAGCCAAGACTGCACCACTGCTCTCCAGGCAGGGCGACAGAGACAGACCCTGTCTCAAAAAATCAAAACCAAAAACAAACTGGCTGGGCATGTCTCTCATGCCTGTAATCCCAGCACTTTGGGAGGCTGAGAAGGGAGGATCACTTGAGCCCAGGAGTTTGAGTCCAGTCTGGGCAACATAGCAAGCCCCTGTCTCTACAAAAAAAAAAAAAAAAATTCTTTTTTTTTTAATTAAAAAATAGCCAAGCATTAGGCCGGGCATGGTGGCTCACACCTGTAATCCCAATACTTTGGGAGGCCAAGTTGGGCAGCTCACTTATGGTCAGGAGTTCAAAACCAGCATGGCCAACATGGTGAAACCCTGTCTGTCTCTACTAAAAATATAAAAATTAGCTGAGTGTGGTGGCGCACACCTGTAATTCCAGCTACTTGGGAGGCTGAGGCATGACAATCACTTGAACCTGGGAGACAGAGGTTGCAGTGAGCCGAGATCATGCCATTGCACTCCAGCCTGGGCAACACAGTGAGATTCTGTCTCAAAAAATAAAATAAAATAATGCCGGGCGCGGTGGCTCAGGCCTGTAATCCCAGCACTTTGGGAGGCCGAGACGGGCGGATCACGAGGTCAGGAGATCGAGACCATCCTGGCTAACACAGTGAAACCCCGTCTCTACTAAAAATACAAAAAAAAAAAACTAGCTGGGCGAGGTGGCGGGCGCCTGTAGTCCCAGCTACTCGGGAGGCTGAGGCAGGAGAATGGCGTAAACCCGGGAGGCGGAGCTTGCAGTGAGCTGAGATCCGGCCACTGCACTCCAATCCGGGCGACAGAGCGAGACACCGCCTCAAAAAAAAAAAATAAAAAAATAAAATAAAAAAAATAAAATAAAATAAAGTAAAATAAAATAGCCAGGCATGTTGGGGCATGTGCTTATAGTCCCAGCTACTTGGGAGGCTGAGGTAGGAGGATTGCTTAAGTGCAGGAGTTGGAGGTTACAGTGAGCTATGATGGTGCCACTACACTGCAGCCTGGGCAATGGAGTGAGACTCTGTCTCAAAATAAAATAAAATAAAGTGAAGAAACTGGTTCCAGAGTTATCTAGTAACTTCCCGAAGTTAAAACAGAGTTGGTAGTGAAGCGTTCTAGCCTCCCTGGGTTCCCATCTTGGCTCTAACACTTGCTGGCTGTGTGACCTTGAACAAGTGACTTTACCTCTCTGTGCCTTCATTTTCTTCTCTATATAATAAGGTACCTAATAGTACCTTCTTCATAGAGTTGTTGTGCGACTTAGAGGCAATCTATATATATCTGACACATATAAAGCCTCAGTACATGGAGTTACTGTGATGACAGGCAATGCAGTAAGACAAAAAAAAAAAATAGCAGGCAGAATACCATCATGAATCCTGACTCTTCCACTACCAGTTGTGTGACATCTCAACACTTTCAAGCCTCAGTTTCCTTTTCTTTTTTTTAGAACCAGGCTCTCCATCTGTCACCCAGGCTGGAGTATAGTGGTGCGATCATGGCTCACTGCAGCCTCGACCTCCCAGGCTCAAGTGATTCTCCCACCTCAGCCTTCTGAATAGCTGGGACCACAGGCGTGCGCCACAGTGCTTTCTTGTTGAGACAAGGTCTTGCTGTGTTGGCCAGTCTGGTCTTGAACTCCTGGCCTCAAGTGATCTGCCAGCCTCAGCCTCCCAAAGGGCTGGGATTACAGGTGTGGGCCACTACGCCTGGCCAGGCACCTTTTTTCTCTGCTGACTGTGCCTGGTATCCTTTTGCCATAACAGATCATAGCTGTGAGTACGACTGTATGCTGTCCCTTGAGTCCTCTTACTGAACAACCTGAGGGTGACCTTGAGGATCCCTGGACTTGAGGGGGATAGTAATTCTACCTACCTCTTAAATTGTTATAAGGATTAAATGAGATAATACATATAAAAATACATAAAACAAGGCCAAGTGCAGTGGCTTACACCTGTAATCCCAGCACTTTGGGAGGCTGAGGTGGGCAAATCACGAGGTCAGGAGATTGGGACCATCCTGGCCAACGTGGTGAAACCCTGTCTCTATTAAAAATACAAACATGGCCGGGCGTGGTGGCTCAAGCCTGTAATCCCAGCACTTTGGGAGGCCGAGACGGGCGGATCACGAGGTCAGGAGATCAAGACCATCCTGGCTAACATGGTGAAATCCCATCTCTAATAAAAATGCAAAAAAAAAAATTAGCCGGGCGTGGTGGCGAGAGCTTGTAGTCCCAGCTACTTGGGAGGCTGAGGCAGGAGAATGGCGTGAACCCAGGAGGCAGAGCTTGCAGTGAGCCAAGATCGCGCCACTGCACTCCAGCCTGGGCGACTGAGCGAGACTCCATCTCAAAAAAAAAAAAAATACAAACATTAGCTGGGCATGGTTGCGCATGCCTATAATCCCAGCTACTCGGGAGACTGAGGCAGGAGAATTGCTTGAACCAGGGAGTCGGAGGTTGCAATGAGCCGAGATCATGCCACTGCACTCCAACCTGGAGACAGAATGAGACTCTGTCTCAAAAACACACAAACAAAAAAACAAAAATAGCCAGGCGTGGTGGCATATGGCTGTAATCCCAGCTACTTGGGAGGCTGAGGCAGGAGAATTGCTTGAATCTGGGAGGCCAAGATTGTGCCACTGCATTCCAGCTTGGGCAACGAGAGCGAAACTCCATATCAAAAAAAAAAAAAAAAAAAAGCCGGGCACAGTGGCTCACACCTGTAATCCCAGCACTGTGAGAGGCTGAGGCGGGCGGGTCACGAGGTCAGGAGATCAGCCCATTCTGGCTAACACGATGAAACCCTGTCTCTACTAAAAATACAAAACCTTAGTGGTGGCGGGTGCCTGTAGTCCCAGCTACTTGGGAGGCTGAGGCAAGAGAATGGTGTGAATCCAGGAGACAGAGCTTGCAGTGAGCTGAGATCGCACCACTGCACTCCAGCCTGGGTGACAGAGTGAGACTCCGTCTCAAAAACAAGCAAACAAACAAAAAAATATATATATATACATAAAACACCTAGCGACTGGCACATAATAGGTGCTCAATAGAAAGTTAGCTGCCACTATGATTCGTTTTTTTTTTTTTGAGACGGAGTTTCGCTCTTGTTGCCCACGCTGGAGTGCAATGACGCAATCTCAGCTCACTGCAACCTCTCCCTCCTTGATTCAAGTGATTCTCCTGCCTCAGCCTCCCAAGTAGCTGGGACTATAGGTGTGTGCTACCACACTGGCTAATTTTTTTTTTTTTTTTTTTTTTTTTTTTGAGACGGAGTCTCGCTCTGTCACCCAAGCTGGAGTGCACTGGCCAGATCTCAACTCACTGCAAGCTCCGCCTCCTGGGTTCATGCCATTCTCCTGCCTCAGCCTCCCGAGTAGCTGGGACTACAGGCGCCCGTCACCTCGCCCGGCTATTTTTTTGTATTTTTTAGTAGAGACGGGGTTTCACCGTGTTAGCCAGGATGGTCTTGATCTCCTGACCTTGTGATCTGCCCGCCTCGGCCTCCCAAAGTGCTGGGATTACAGGCTTGAGCCACCATGCCTGGCCTTTTTTTTTTTTTTTTTTGAGACGGAGTCTCACTCTCACCCAGGCTGGAGTACAGTGGTGTGATCTCGGCTCACTGAAACCTCTGCCTCCTGGGTTCAAGTGATACTCCTGCCTCAGCCTCCTGAGTAGCTGGTATTACAGGCGCCCACCACCACACCCCGCTAATTTTTGTATTTTTACGAGACACAGGGTTTCACCATGTTGGTCAGCCTGGCCTTGAACTCCTGACCTCAGGTGATCCACCCTCCTCGGCCTCCCAGTGTGCTGGGATTACAGGTGTGAGCCACCACGTCCAGCTTAATTTTGTATTTTTAGTAGAGATGGGGTTTCACCACGTTGGTCAGGCTAGTCTCGAACTCCTGACCTCAAGTGATCCACCACCTTGGCCTTCCAAAGCACTGCGATTATAGGCATGAGCCACCGTGCCTGCTGATTAGTTTTATTTTTAGGAATATTACAGGCCAGGCATGGTGGCTCACTCCTGTTATCGCAGCACTTTGGGAGGCCAAAGTGGGAGGATTGCTTGTATCCAGGAGTTTGAGACTAGCCTGGGCAACATGGCAAAACCCCTTTTCTACAAAAAATACAAAAAGAAATTAGCTGGGTGTAGTGGTGCATGCCTGTAATCCTAGCTACTTGGGAGGCTGAGGTAGGAAGATCTCAAGGCCAAGAGGCAGAGGTTCCAGTGAGCCAAGATCATGCCATTGCACTCCAGCCTGGGTAACAGAGCAATATCCTGTCTCAAAAAAACAAAAACAAAAACAAACAAACAAAAAAAACAAGGCCGGGCACGGTGGCTCACGCCTGTAATCCCAGCATTTTGGGAGGCCGAGGTGGGAGGATCACCTAAGGTCAGGAGTTCGAGACCAGCCTGGCCAACATGGTGAAACCCCATCTCTACTAAAAATACAAACAATTAGTGGAGTGTGGTGGCTCACACCTGTAATCCCAGCACTTTGGGAGGCCAAGGCAGGTGGATCGTGAGGTCAGGAGATAGAGACCATCCTGGCTAACATGGTGAAACCCCGTCTCTACTAAAAATACAAAAAATTAGCCAGGCATGGTGGCAGGCACCTGTAGTCCCAGCTACTCAGGAGGCTGAGGCAGGAGAATGAAGGACGTGAACCCCAGAGGCGGAGCCTGCAGTGAGCCGAGATCGCACCACTGCACTGCAGCCTGGGCGACAGAGCAAGACTCCGTCTCAAAAAAAAAAAAAAAATTAGCCAGTCATGGTGGTGGGCGCCTGTAATCTCAGCTACATGGGAGGCTGAGGCAGGAGAATCTCTTGAACCTGGGAGGCGGAGGTTGCAGTGAGCCAAGATCGCGTCATTGCACTCCAGCCTGGGCGACAGAGCAAGACTCTCAAAAAAAAAAAAAAAGGAATATTAATCTTGATTTTGGGGGAGGCTGGGCAAGTTGGGAGCTCAGTGGCCCAGATGTCCTGGCTTAGCTGATGTCCCCCGTTTCCTGCCAGAGGACATATCAGTGGTGTTCAGCAGGGCCTCCTGGGAAGGTCGGGCTGACTTCTCCCAGGCCGACGTGCACCGCCAGATTGCCATTGTGTTCAAGACGCCGCCCTACGAGGACCTGGAGATTGTAGAGCCTGTGACAGTCAACGTCTTCCTGCAGCGGCTCACCGATGGGGTCTGCAGCGAGCCATTGCCTTTCACGTACCTGCCTCGCGACCATGGTAACTACAGCAACCCAGGGTGACCCAACACCTCGGAGACTAGGTCTTCGGCCTTGGGGAGACCCCAGTGGGGATGGGAAAGAGGCAGAACTAGAATGCAGGCTCAGAGCTACAAAGACAGTGTTCAGATCCCGGCTCTGCTGCTTACTGGCTGTGTGACCTTGGCCTCTCTGAGCCTCATTCTTCTGGGCAAAATGGAAATAATAGTAGCTGTCCTGTGACATTTGGAGAGTATTTAGTCTTTCCTCCCCTCAGCATCCTGCACATGCCTGGGCCTGTGCTCAGTATTGCTAGAGACACAGCAGTGACCAACACAGCCTCTAGCTGTGTCCTCATGAGACTTATAGTCCTGAGGATGGGGGACAGCCTGTCCCCACACAGTGATGACCAGAGTGGGCAGGACTGGAATGAAGTGCTCAAGGGCTCGCATTGCCCAAAGGGGGCACCTAACCTAGCTGTGGGCATCAGGGAAGGCTTCTTGGAGGAGGGGACAGCTGAGCTGACGACAGGAGGATGACTAAGCGGGAAGTTTTCTAGGGAAGTAGTGAGAGTCGAGGAAGAGTGTTTTAAACAGCTGGAACAGCAGGTGCAAAGGTCCTGAGACCGGATTGTGCCTGGTGTGCTCCAGGAACAACAAAGAGGCCAGTGTGTAGGCTGGGCGCGGTGCCTCATGCCTGTAATCCCAGCACTTTCGGAGGCTGAGGCAGGTGGATCACCTGAGGTCAGGAGTTCGAGACCAGCCTGACCAACACGGCGAAAGCCTGTCTCTACTGAAAATACAAAAATTAGCTGGGCATGGTGGTGGGCGTCTGTAGTCCCAGCTACTCGGGAGGCTGAGGCAGGAGAATTGCTTGAACCCGAGAGGCAGAGGTTGCAGTGAGCCAATTGCACTCCAGCCTGGGCGACACAGCGAGACTCACTACAGGCACCTGCCACCATGCCTGGCTAATTTTAGTACTTTTAGTAGAGACTGAGTTTCGCTGTGTTCATCAGGCTGGTCTCAGACTCCAGACCTCAGGTGATCCGCCCACCTTGGCATCCCAAAGTGCTGGGATTACAGGGGTTAGCCACTGCGCACGGCCAAGACTCCATCTTAAAAAAAAAAAAAAAAAAATAGAGGCCAGGCACAGCAGCTCACACCTGTAATCCCCAACACTTCGGGAGGCCAAGGCAGGCGGATCGCTTGAGGTCAGGAGTTCAAGACCAGACTGGCCAACATATAGTGAAATCCCCTCTCTACTAAAAAAATACAAAAATTAGCTGGGTGTGGTGGCACACACCGGTAATCCCAGCTACTTGGGAAGCTGAGGCAGGAGAATTGCTTGAACCTGGCAGGCAGAGGTTGCAGTGAGCCGAGATCGTGCCACTGCACTCCAGCCTGGTCAACAAAGCAAAACTGTCTCTAAAAATAAATAAATAATAAATAAATAAAGGAATTAATTATTATTATTATATTATTATTATTTTTTTTTTTTTTTTTTGAGACGGAGTCTTGCTCTGTCGCCGGGGCTGGAGTGCAGTGGCCGGATCTCAGCTCACTGCAAGCTCCGCCTCCCGGGTTCACGCCATTCTCTGCCTCAGCCTCCCGAGTAGCTGGGACTACAGACGCCCGCCACCTCGCCCGGCTAGTTTTTTGTATTTTTTAGTAGAGACGGGGTTTCACAGTGTTCGCCAGGATGGTCTCGATCTCCTGACCTCGTGATCCGCCCGTCTCGGCCTCCCAAAGTGCTGGGATTACAGGCTTGAGCCACCGCGCCCGGCCTAGGAATTAATTATTATTGATGAATTACTTCTTGTATGTCCCTGGTATCTCCTCAACAGACAGCTACGGCGTGGACAAGAAGCGGAAACGGGGGATGCCCGACGTCCTTGGGGAGTTGAACAGCTCGGGTGTGTGCCCTCTGCCCTTTTCCACCCCCATCCCCAGGTTCTGGGGAGGGGACAGCTGACCCCACCTCCCTTCCCCCTCCCCAGGCTGGGGAGGAAGGGCTGTCGGGGAACAGGGATCCTCATCTCTGCCTTCCCTTAGACCCCCACGGCATCGAGAGCAAACGGCGGAAGAAAAAGCCAGCCATCCTGGACCACTTCCTGCCCAGCCACGGCTCAGGTGGGTCCCAGCTACACATAAGCCCCTGTCCCCTGGGTGGGCAGAGGGTAAGTGGCAGCCCTGCTTTTCTGGCCTCTTCACGCCCTCCAAGAGCAGCCACAAGGCGAGTCAGTCAGCACTTAGCCAGCAACATCCAGTGGAAAGAATGAGGGCTCTGGAGACAGAATGGAAGTTCTGATCTCTTCTGGACCATTTCCTTGCTATGGGACCTTCGTTAAGTTGCTCTACCTCTCAGAGCCTCAGGGACTCCTTTGAAAAGGCCCAGTACACACTTAGGTCAGTGGTGTTTTAAAAGTTAATGTATTTCTTTTTTTTTTGGAGATGGAGTCTTGCTCTGTTGCCCAGATGGCAGTACAGTGGCATGATCTCAGCTCACTGCAACCTCTGCCTCTCCAGTTCAAGCGATTCTCCTGCTTCAGGCTCCTGAGTAGCTGGGACTACAGGCATGCACCACCACGCCCGGCTAATTTTTGTATTTTTTAGTAGAGACGGGGTTTCACTATATTGGCCAGGCTGGTCTTGAACTCCTGACCTCAAGTGATCTGCCCTCTTTGGCCTCCCAAAGTGCTGCGATTACAGGCATGAGCCACCACACCTGGCCTTTTTTCTTTTTCTTTTTTTTTTGAGATAGTCTCTCTCTCTCACCCAGACTGGAGTGTAGTGGTACAACCATGGCTCACTGCAGCTTCAACCTGCTGGACTTAAGCGATCCTCCCACCTCAGCCTCCTGAGTAGCTGGGACTACAGGCATGCATCACCATGCTTGACTAATTTTTGTATTTTTTGTAGAGACGGGGTATTGCCATGTTGCCCAGGCTGGTCTTGAACTCCTGAGCCCAAGCCATTCTCCTGCCTTAGCCTCCCAAAGTGTTGGGATTACAGGCATGAGCCACAGTGCCTGACTCTTAATACATTTCTTCTTCTTCTTCTTTTTTTTTTTTTCTCTTGAGACAGAATCTCTGTTGCCCAGGCTAGAGTGCAGTAGTATGATCTTGGCTCACTGCAACTGCTGCCTCCCAGGTTTGAGAGATTCTCCTGCCTCAGTCTCCCAATTAGCTGGGACTACAGGCGCCCACCACCATGCCTGGCTAGTTTTTGTATTTTTAGTAGAGATGGGGTTTCGCCACATTAGCCAGGCTGGTTTCGAACTCCTGACCTCAGGTGATCCTCCCACCTTAGCCTCCTAAAGTGCTGGGATTACAGGCATGAGCCACAGCGCCTGGTTCTTAATATATTTCTTCTCATGGGTACTGTATGACAGGCATCTAAGTGCTTTCTGTGAGTTTATTCACTTAACCTGTGAGGTATGTGCTGTCATTCCCCTGTTTTACAGGTGAGGAAACTGAAGCCCAGAGAGGTGAAGTCTCTTGCCTGAGGCCACACAGTAGCAGATCCCTGGTGGAACAGGGAGGTGGCCCCTGGGCATCTGTGTAGATGAGTGGTGATATATATGGCATAGGTAGCAGGGAGTTGATGATGGATGAATGGGGGTGGTGGTTGAAGCCAGCCAACCTCAGATTCAGAGTCTGTCTCTGGCCTGTTCTACCCTTGCCTTCATCTCAACTCACATGCCAGCTTCCAGCTCCCATGAACCCCAATCCTATCTGGCTGCCCTCAGAAAAAAAATCTCTAGCCAGGAGTTCGAGACCAGCCTGGCCATCATGGTGAAACCCTGTCTCTACTAAAAATGCAAAAATTAGCTGGGCGTGGTGACCCATGCCTGTGGTCCCAGCTGCTCGGGAGGCTGAGGCATGAGAATTGCTTGAATCCAGGAGGTAGAGGTCGCGGTGAGCTGAGATTGTGCCACTGAGCTCCAGCCTGGGCAACAAAGAAAGACTCCGTCTCAAGAAGAGAAGAGAAAAGAAACAAGAAAAGAAAAGATGCCTGGGTGTGGTGGCTCACGTCTGTAATCCCAGCACTTTGGGAGGCTGAGGGGGGGTCGGATCATCTGAGGTCAGGAGTTCGAGACCATCCTGGCCAACGTGGTGAAACCCCCGTCTCTACTAAAAATACAAAGATTAGTTGAGTGTGGTGGCGCACACCTGTAGTACCAGCTACTCGAGAGGCTGAGGCACGAGAATCACTTGAACTCGGGAGATGGAGGTTGCAGTAAGCCAAGATGGCACCACTGCACTCAGCCTGGACAACAGAGCAAGATTCTGTCTCAAAAAAAAAAAAAGAAAGAAAGAAAGAAAAGAAAAAGAAAAGAGAAAAAGTCTCTACCCACTGACCACCAACTCTAAAAACATAGCCCCCAACACCCAGCTAAGGTACCCAGCTCCTAGCCAGCTACTAACCACTCAGACTGCTGAGCCTGGGCCACCTGACCTAGTCCCACCCTGGAGATTTGAAGCTCCACCTGTTCTTCCCCCTCTCCTGCAACTGGTAACCAATGCCTAATAGCAACCACCAATCCTAGCCCACTTCACCAATCTTTGCTCTCCAATTTCCTAAACCCCCTTCCCTATTCATCCACCTTCCCCAGCATCCCAGTTTCCCAAGGTCTAAAGCACCCCTCCCTTGTGGAAGCAGTACCGCCAAGGCACTGCAGTGTAATGGTTAGGAGTGTGGCCTCTGGGATCAGACTGGGTTTGAAATCTGAGCCCACAGTTTAGCTGCTGTGTGACCTCTGTGAGCCTTACTTTACTCATCTGTCAGATAGAGACCCTGTCTCTTACAGTCTTTGCCCCAATTTAGTGAGATGAGGTCGTACAGTTATTTGTCATGGTGGGTGGCGCCGAGTTAGTGCCCAGGAGATATTAGGAACTTGCTTTTTTTTTTTTCCTTTTTTGAGACAGAGTCTCGCTCTGTCACCCAGGCTGTAGTGCAGTGGTGTGATCTCGGCTCACTGCAACCTCTGCCTCCCGGGTTCAAGCGATTCTCCTGCCTCAGCCTCCTGAGTAGCTGAGATTACAGGCACGTGGTGGCGTGCCCAGCTAATTTTTGTATTTTTAGTAAAGACAGGGTTTCACCATGTTGGCCAGGCTGGTCCCGAACTCCTGACCTCAAGTGATCTGCTTGTCTCAGCCTCCCAAAGTGCTGGGATTACAGGCATGAGCCACTGCACCCAACCTGTGATCACATTTAACTGCATTTACAGCAAAACCCGAAATAACAGGGGCTTCAACAGGATAGAAAGTTATTTCTTGTCTCACATAAATAGTCCATAGGGACTGAAAGTGGCCCATGCCTATAATCTCAGCACTTTGGGAGGCTGAGGCGGGTGGACTGCTTCAGGCCAGGAGTTTGAGACCAGCCTGGCCAATATGGTAAAACCCTGTTTCTACTAAAAATACAAAAATTAGCCAAGTGTGGTGGTGCACATCTGTAGTCCCAGCTACTCAGAGGCTGAGGCAGGAGAATCACTTGAGCCCAGGAGGTGGAGGTTGCAGGGAGCCAAGATTGCATCACTGCACTTTAGCCTGAGCGACAGAATGGGACCCTTCTCAAAACAACAACAACAAAAAACATGCCTGGCACTGTGGCTTACACCTGTAATCCCAGCATATTGGGACGCCAAGGCAGGTAGATCACGAGGTCAAGGGAGAGAGACCATCCTGGCCAACGTGATGAAACTCCATCTCTACTAAAAACACAAAAGTTAGCTGCGTGTGGTGGGACATGCCTGTAGTCCCAGCTACTCGGGAGGTTGAGGCAGGAGAATCATTTGAACCCAAAAGGTGGAGGTTGCAGTGAGCCAAGATGGTGCCACTGTGCTCCAGCCTGGTGACAAGGCAAAAACAAGAAACAAAAAACAGTCTGTAGGTGTGTTCCAGGGATGATCTGGTGACTGCATGATCATCAAGAGACCCAGGTTTCTGTCATTTTCAGTTTGCCATCTCATGGTGCAAGGTGGCTGTTGTTGCTCCAGCCATTATGCCCACATTCCAGTTAGCAGAACTTAGTCACATGATCGCATCAGACTGCAAGGAAGGCTAGAAAAGAGTCCCAGTAGCCTTGTGTCTCTAAGGTTTGTCTTGTTCCAAAAAGAGAGTCCCTCTTTTTTTTTTTTTTTTTGAGACAGTCTTGCTCTGTTGCCTAGGCTGGAGTGCAGTGGCACGATCTCGGCTCACTGCAACATCCGCCTCCCAGGTTCAAGTGATTCTCCTGCCTCAGTCTCCCGAGTAGCTGAGATTACAGGCGCCTACCACCACACCCAACTAATTTTTGTATTTTTGGGAGAGACGAGGTTTTGCCATGTTGGCCAGGCTGATCTTGAACTTCTGACCTCAGGTAATCTGCCCGCCTCGGCCCGCCAAAGTGCTGGGATTACAGGTGTGAGCCACCATGCCTGGTCAGAGAATCCCTCTTACAATGAAACTTTTTGATTTGATTGTTATTTTTTCTTAAGTCCCCATTACGCCTAAGAATGACATTTATTTTTTCTGACAATTTTGGGACTGGTGACTTCCCAACTTGTGTCTCCCATGGTCTGGAGATTTCACTTTTTGGGTTGTCTCTGTATGTTGGGAGGCTTTGGAACCTCTTCTCCTTCCTCACTCTCAGGGAAAGCTCTCCACAGCTGTGTAGCAGCATGGTTTCACATGCTAGTTCCACAACAGTTGTGTGAGCCTTCCACTTACTTTCCCTCAGTGCCTTAGTTTACTTCTTATTATCATTACTTTTAGAGACAAGGTCTTGCTCTGTTGCCCAGGCTGGAGTGCAGTGGTGTGATCATACTTCCCTGCAGCCTCAAACTGGGCTCAAGCAATCCTTCTGCCTCAGCCTGCCAAGTAGCTGGGACTACAGGCGTGCACCACCACATCCAGCTAACTTTTAAATAATTTTTTCGTAGAGACAGGGTCTTGCTATGTTGTGTTGGGATTAAAGGTGTGAACCACCATGCCAGAAGGCTAAATTCTTGGCTTTCAATTTAGTTATTATCTGAGAATGGTGATAGTCTCACATGGATTCTCCTTGGGATTAAGATGGCACCTTAAGTCCAGGCTTGGTGGCTCATACCTGTAATCCCAGCACTTTGGGAGGCTGAGGCAGGTGGATCACCTGAGGTCAGGAGTTCAAGACCAGCCTGGCAAACATGGTGAAACCCCATCTCTACTAAAAAGACAATAATTAGCTGGGCATGGCACGTGCCTGTAGTTCCAGCTACTCGGGAGGCTGAGGCAGGGGAATCAACTTGAACCGGGGAGGCAGAGGTTGCAGTGAGCCAAGAATACACGACTGCATTCCAGCCTGGGCAACAGAATGAGACTCCATCTCAAAAATAAAAAAAAGGCCACCTTGATATCACATTTTGCAGGAAGTGGGGCATTTGAATTAGGGCCTGGTCAGAAGTTGGCCCTAAATCACACTACACTTCTCTGTCTTCATTCCCGTAGGCCCATTCCTCCCGCCGTCAGCCCTGCTGCCAGACCCTGACTTCTTCTCTGGCACCGTGTCCCTGCCCGGCCTGGAGCCCCCTGGCGGGCCTGACCTCCTGGACGATGGCTTTGCCTACGACCCTACGGCCCCCACACTCTTCACCATGCTGGACCTGCTGCCCCCGGCACCGCCACATGCTAGTGCTGTTGTGTGCAGTGCCGGGGCCGTGGTTGGGGAGCCCCCCGGCCCTGAACCGCTGACGCTGGACTCGTACCAGGCCCCGGGCCCCGGGGATGGAGGCACTGCCAGCCTCGTGGGCAGCAACATGTTCCCCAATCAGTACCGCGAGGCGGCCTTTGGGGGCGGCCTCCTATCCCCGGGGCCTGAAGCCACGTAGCCCCGCGATGCCAGAGGAGGGGCACTGGGTGGGGAGGGAGGTGGAGGAGCTGTGCAATCCCAACCAGGATGTCTAGCTCCCCCATCCCCTTGGCCCTTCCTCATGCTTCTGAAATGGACATATTCAAGCCTTGGCCAGAAGCTCCGTTGCACGGGTTTCCCCTTGAGCCCATTTTGCAGATGAGGAAACTGAGTCTGGAGAGGAAAAGGGACATGGCTCCCGTGCACTAGCTTGTTAAAGCTGCCTCTGTCACCACATGTGGGGGAACCTTCTCCAGGAGGATTCGGAAAAGATTGTACATATGGGAGGAGGGGGCAGATCCCCGGCCCTTCCTCCCCAGACTTGAAGGTGGGGGGTAGGTTGGTTGTTCAGAGTCTTCCCAATAAAGATGAGTTTTTGAGCCTCGGGGGTTTCGTCTGTTCTGTGCTTGGGAAAGGCCCTAGTTCCTTACGTAGCAAAGAAAGCCTCCAGGCTGGGGGCTCAGGCCTGTCATCCCAGCACTTTGGAAGGCCAAGGCGGGAGGATCGCTTGAGCTCACGAGTTTGAGATCAGCCTGGGCAACATGACGAAACCTAGTCTCTACTAAAAATACAAAAATTAGCCGAGCGTGGTGGCGCATGCCTGTAGTCCCAGCTACTCGGGAGGCTGAGGTGGGAGAATCGCTTGAACCCAGGAGGCAAAGGTTGCAGTGAGCCTAGATCGCGCCACTCTAGCCTGGGCAACAAAGACAGACTCCGTCTCAAAAAAATAAAAATAAATAAATAAATAAAATTAAAAAGATAAAAAAGATGGCTGTAACATTCTAGTTTATGCCCTGAAAAGGGGAATATAGTCATTCTATAGTGTTTGGAGATTTTGGATTACCCTTAATTGTATGCAAATTGTCTTACTGTGTATTGTCACTTAATTTCAGGACTCAGATTTCATGCTTGAAGAAATGCAGGTTAGTTTAAACTTTCAAGGAAATTTTTAAGGTGGCAAAAGGTTTTAGTGGCATATACATCTTAATCTGTAGATGGAAGTGATTAGCTGTTTAAAAGTTGAAATGTGGCCGGGCGCGGTGGCTCAAGCCTGTAATCCCAGCACTTTGGGAGGCCGAGACGGGCGGATCACGAGGTCGGGAGATCGAGACCATCCTGGCTAACACGGTGAAACCCCGTCTCTACTAAAAAATGCAAAGACTAGCCGGGCAAGGTGGCGGGCGCCTGTAGTCCCAGCTACTCGGGAGGCTGAGGCAGGAGAATGGCATAAACCCGGAGGCGGAGCTTGCAGTGAGCTGAGATCTGGCCACTGCACTCCAGTCCGGGCGACAGAGCGAGACTCCGCCTCAAAAAAAAAAAAAAAAAAAGTTGAAATGTGACTGAAAGGAATGGAGTAGGGCAAATTTTAAATGGGATTATTTTTCATCTTCAAACAGGCAGACCTGTTATCCTAAACTAGGGTTTTTAATGACCACAGCAAGCAAGCATGCAGCTTACCGCTTGAAAGACAGGGTCTTGCCTCACCCAAGCTGGAGTGCAGTGGCCCTTTGAAGCTTACTACAGCCTCAGACTTCTGGGCTCAAGTGATTCTCAGCCTCCCAATGGTCTTTGTAGACAGCCTGATGGAGTCTCACGGCACAAGAAGATTAAAACAGTGTCTCCAATTTTAATAAATTTTTGCAATCCAAAATAAAAATAAATAAATAAATAAAATTAAAAAGATAAAGTATCCAAGCTCTTCCCTTCTTGGCTCTCCCACTTCTTCCTCTGGACCCCGCCCCTCTCGACCCTAGGACCCGCCCCTCACGTCGGCGGAACTGCGCTGTGCAGAGCTCCACCACGCTCCGCCCGCTCCTCCTAGCGCGGCCTTTCATTTCCGCTTCCGGTGCGGGCAGCGCGCGAGCGCAGCTTTGGGAGGCGGAGACCAGCCGGTGAGTGCAGGCGACGGGCTCGACCTCCCGGTTTTCGGGCAGGCGTCAGCCCAGCTTCTCCCTTTCCTTAGGCTTTTCCCATACTGCTGTAGGCTTCTGCTGCGTCCTGGTCCCGAGGATCGCTCGTCCCTCTCCCCATTCGGCCTGACGGGCCTCAGGCCGCGCCCGTGCCCCGGCTGTGGGCCAGAAGTTGCCGCGTCGGACTCGGCCTTCGGCCCAACAGCTTATCACAGTCCCCGCCCCCATGTCAAAAAAAAAAAATAAATAAATAAACCAGCCCAAATCCTCAGGCCGCGACGCGATCCACAATCCCTGTCCAAACCTTCGGTCTCCTCCCTTTCCCACAAGCCCTGTCCCCAAGCTCAGCCCACGCCCTCCCGTCAGCCAACTCCGCCTCTCTCAAACTCTACCCTCTTTTTCCTTGGGTACTGTCCACACCCTGCCATCTAGATCCCATCTTTAGACCTCAACTTCACTCTGGTCTCCTTGCAACACTCCCTTCCTGTGTTCCCACTCCCTCTAGCATCTTCATCTTCCGCCACGCCTTTCACCTGTCCTCGACCTCCACCTTCATGCAACTGCACTGTTCCCTTAAAGGCTTTCTCCGATTTCCTCCACCTGCCTTCATCCTTATCCTCCTTATCCCTGTAGCACCCAGACTCATACCCACGCATGGCCCCTAGTGGGAGCCTTTTCAGCTCTTCTCTTTCCCCTGAGCTCCAGCCTTAGGTGCTCAGGGTTTGCCGTCTGACCCTACTTCAAACACTACTGATGTTTCAAAACTTTCATCCCCGACTCCAGCGCATGGAATCTAGGACACCCCTTTCCCAGGGATGCTCACCTCAGAATCACCTAAGGGTTTTTTACAATGCCCAAGTTGCCAGATCTGCCAGATCGAAGTTGTTAGGGATGGACTTGAATTTCTGGCATACCGTTCCGCAGCTTCACTTCTGCTCCCCGAAGCTAAGAGATGTGTTGTTTGGGATCGACTCTGTCACCAACTTGTTAGATGCTTTGATTCTGCCCATACAGTTTTCACAGCCCATCTGACTTTCCTGGTCCCTTCATCCCTCAGGTTGAGGCCCCAGGCTTGGCCTCACCACAATGTGGCACGAGGCTCGGAAGCATGAGCGGAAGCTTCGAGGCATGATGGTCGACTATAAGAAGAGGGCGGAGCGCAGACGGGAGTATTATGAAAAGATCGTGAGTAACTGGCCTTTCATCTGGGGTGGGGGACCCTAGTTTGGGGGGCACAGGTCATCCTGGTAAAATCTGGGCTTGGAAGTATGTCAAGACAAGAGGCTCGTTTCCTCAGGAGTATATTCATTCATCTTTTCTTGAGCATAATCATTGTTAGGATCCCAAGAGCTTCTGTTTGTTGTAACATACTGGGTCGTTTGGTGTGGCCTCCCAGTGCCGATCTGGGGTTAGCAAGAAAAAGGGAAGTCGGCCGGGCGCGGTGGCTCAAGCCTGTAATCCCAGCACTTTGGGAGGCCGAGACGGGCGGATCACGAGGTCAGGAGATCGAGACCATCCTGGCTAACACGGTGAAACCCTGTCTCTACTAAAAAGTACAAAAAACTAGCCAGGCGAGGTGGCGGGCGCCTGTAGTCCCAGCTACTCGGAGGCTGAGGCAGGAGAATGGCATAAATCCGGGAGGCGGAGCTTGCAGTGAGCTGAGAACCGGCCACTGCACTCCAGCCCGGGCGACAGAGCGAGACTCCGTCTCAAAAAAAAAAAAAAAAGAAAAAGGGAAGTCTCTGTAACCCTCAGAGCAGTCCTGACGTTAGACTGGCCACCTCCAGAAAGTTGTCTGTTTTGCTTGTTGCTGGGTTCCCCATTCCCAGAAGAGCTCAGCCACTCTTGAGGTTTGGCTTGGCACACAATAGGAGTGAGTATTAAGTTGGCCGGGCACAGTGGCTCACACCTATAATCCCAGCACTTTGGGAGGCCGAGGTGAGCGGATCACCTGAGGTCACGAGTTCGAGACCAGCCTGGCCAACATGGTGAAATCCCGTCTCTACTAAAGATACAAAAATTAGCCAGGCTTAGTGGTGTGTGCATGTAGTCCCAGCTAATCGGGAGGCTGAGGCACGAGAATTGCTTAGCCTGGGAGGAGGAGGCTGCAGTGCACGGAGATGGTGCCACTACACTCTAGCCAGGGTGACAGAGCAAGACTCTGTCTCAAAAAAAGGAAAAAAAAAAGAGTGAATATTAAGTGAAACCTGACCACTTCCCTCTCCTGTTTGATGCTTCAGTTTTTTTGGGGGGAAGACCAAACTGTCCCTGGCCTAAAAGACCCTTGTGGTCTGACCACTGAGCTTCGTCCTTGGGCAGCTCCACTGGCCTTCTATTTCTGCCGCCACAGGGCTTTGGCCTGTATTACCCCCTCCTCACCTGTTTAACTCCTCTGTCTCCTTGGGATCCCAGCTTGAAATGGCACCTGTTGACTAGATTCAGTTTTCCTGTCAGATGACATTTATATAGACATTTTCCATTTGCTTCTGTATTACTGCCCCAGCCTCCTCCCTGGTCTGCTGGCCTCCAGTCCTGGCTCCTCCAGTCTGTCCTCCCTAGAAGAGTCCAAGAGGCCTGTCTAAAGCACAAAACTGATCCTGTCCCTTTCTTGCTCAGAGCACCTCTATGGCTTCTAAGTGCCCTTGAGAGAAAGCCTAGGCTCCTCACTGTGGCCTTTAGGGTCCTGCATGGCCTCGCCTTTGCCCCTCCTCCAGACTCACACCACCCTACACTCTGCCTTGTTCCTTTGCACAAGTCGTTTTGGCCTCCTTGCTATTCCTCCACTGACTCAAGCGCTCCCCAGCCACAGGACCTTCCCATACCTGGTTAACTACTGCTCATCTGTCAGATCTCAGTCCTCAGAGCAGTCTTGTTTCCCAAGCTCAGTCAGGTGTCCTCTAAAAATGCCTTAATCATAGCTCCCTTTCCTTCCCCTTTGTGGAATTTAACACCCTTAAGATACACATACATGGGCCTGGTGTGGAGGCTCATGCCTGTAATCCCAGCATTTTGGAAGGCCGAGGTGGGTGGATCACCTCAGGTCAAGAGTTTGAGACCATCCTGGCTAACATGGTGAAACCTCATCTCTACTAAAAATACAAAAATTAGCCGGACGTGGTGGCGGGTGCCTATAATCCCAGCTATTTGGGAGGCTGAGGCAGGAGAATTGCTTGAGCCTGGGAAGCAGAGGTTGCATTGCTCTCCAGCCTGGGCAACAGTGAGACTCCATCTCAAAAAAAATACACACACACACACACTCGCACACTCACACACACGCATACACAGGTTGAACATCCCTAATTCAAAATCCGAAATGCTCCAAGTTTTCTTTTCTTCTTCTTCTTCTTTTTTTTTTTTGAGACAGAATCTTGCTCAGTTGCCCAGGCTGGAGTGCAGTGGTGTGATCTCAACTCACTGCAACCTCCACCCCCCAAGTTCAAGCTATTCTCCTGCCTCAGTCAACCTCCTGAGTAGCTGGAATTACAGGCGCCTGCCACTATGCCCGGCTAATTTTTGTACTTTTGGTAGAGACAGGGTTTCACCATGTTGGTCAGGCTAGTCTTGAACTCCCGACCGCAGGTGATTTGCTTGCCTTGGCCTCCCAAAGTGCTGGGATTATAGGCATGAGCC
The DNA here is from genome assembly GCF_009764315.1 of Trachypithecus francoisi. Taxonomy (NCBI): domain Eukaryota; kingdom Metazoa; phylum Chordata; class Mammalia; order Primates; family Cercopithecidae; genus Trachypithecus; species Trachypithecus francoisi. The sequence goes on from NW_022681457.1 coordinate 413,496, forward strand.
ACTGCGCCCGGCTACCTCCAAAATCTGAAACTTTCTGCATACTGACATGATGCTGCACCACAAGTGGAAAGTTTCATATGTAAGTACTTAACACAAACTTCGTTTCATGCACAAAATTGTTTAAAATATTGTATACAGTTACCTTCAGGCTGTGCTTATAAAGTATAAATGAATTCGGTCTTTGGACTTGGGTGCCATCCCTAAGATACCTCATTATGAATAGGCAAATATTTCAAAATCCGAAAAAATCCAAAACATTTCTGTAAGTATTCAGATAAGGAATACTTAACCTGTGTGTGTGTGTGTGTGTGTGTGTGTGTGTGTTTATAAAATATGTTTATCCATTCATACGTATATGCACATACCCAGCTCTGTGAGCCTAGGGCTAAGTGTACTTGGGTCACATTTGTACCCTAAGGTTGGGTCCATCAAATATGGTTTGAAAGAATAGATGAATAAAACAATATTAACAGGCCGGGCGCGGTGGCTCAAGCCTGTAATCCCAGCACTTTGGGAGGCCGAGACAGGCGGATCACGAGGTCAGGAGATCGAGACCATCCTGCCTAACACGGTGAAACCCCGTCTCTACTAAAAAGATACAAAAAACTAGCCGGGCGAGGTGGCGGGCGCCTGTAGTCCCAGCTACTCAGGAGGCTGAGGCAGGAGGAGAATGGTGTGAACCCGGGAGGCGGAGCTTGCAGTGAGTGGATATCGCGCCACTGCACTCCAGCCTGGGTGACAGCGTGAGACTCTGTCTCAAAAAAAAAAAAAACCACAATATTAACAATAGTAATTAACCATTTAACTGATCCTTCACAGGCACCCCCAAGCCATGTGAGAGGGCTTTAGATGCAGGATTTTTTTTGAATCCCCTGTAGTCACCCGTGACACAGAGACCGCTCTTACCTCCACTCAGCAGAGAAGAGGAAGCTCTGAGAGCTCCTCGCTTGCCTCTACCACCCAGGAAGGAACCAGAGGGCTAAAGGGAGAGCTCATCTTTGATAGCGTCAGAACGATGTGGCCATGAGAGCAAGGCCTGGGTCTCTGTGGGTCATAGCTGAGGCCCCAGCACTGGCCTAGGAACACAGCACTCAGGAATGAATAGCTACCTTTTTTTTTTTTTTTTTTTTTTTGAGACGGAGTCTTGCTCTGTCACCCAGGCTGGAGTGCAGTGGCGTGATCTCGGCTCAGTGCAACCTTCGTATCCTAGGTTCAAACAATTCTCCTGCCTTAGCCTCCCAAGCATCTGGGACTACAGGTTCCCACCCCCACGCCCGGCTAATTTTTGTATTTTTAGTAGAGACGGGGTTTCACCATGTTGGCCAGGCTGATCTCAAACTCCTGACCTCAAGTGATCCGCCCACCTCGGCCTCCCAAAGTGCTGGGATTACAGACGTGAGCCACCACACCCGGCCTAGCTGCTGTTTTTTAAGGGCCCATGGTGTGCCAGACCCAGTGCCCACGAACTTGGCATAGTAGTCCTTTTAACAGGCCTGCGAGGTGGGTATTAATCATGCCTGTATTAAAGGTGATGCCACGATAACAGCTAATGCTGTTGAGCAGTTCTTGGTAACCACTGTGCTAACTACTTGGCTTGTATCTACGCTTCATCAAAGCCACACCCCAGACTAGGAGGTGGTTCTTATTATTTCCATTTTACAGAGGACAAAACTGGAGCACAGAGATGCGTGGCTTACAGTCACACAGCACGAGGGCAGAGCTGGCACTGTAACCCAGTCTCTGACACTTAACCTCTCTAAGCTTTTCACCTGTGCCTTATCATGCAGAAATAGAGGTTCAAAAAGGTGAGGCATAGCAAGACCCCATCTCTGCAAAAAATAATTTAAAAAAATTAGCCAGGTTTGGTGGCGTATGCCTGTGGTCCCAGCTACTCGGGAGGCAGAGGCAAGATGAGACCTGGGAGGGTGGGACTACAGTGAGCTGTGATTGCACCAGTGCACTGGAACCTGGGTGACAGAGTGAGACCGTGTCTCAAAAAGGAAAGGTGAGGCGACTTGCCTAAGGCGACACAGCCAGGAGGCGAGATACCATCATGGTTAGTCCTTAGAATTTGGGAGTCATGGGGCTCTGGGTTCAAATTCTAGCGATCCCACTTACCGACAGTGTGACGTGGGCAAGTGACTGTCTCCCTGAGCCCATTTCCTCTTCCACATGTGAAATGATGTCAAATGGACAATCAGCTTTGGCTCTAACAAACCTAGAACATCCATCAGTGGCTTAAACAAGAGAGACGTTTCTTTCTTTTTTTTTTCTTTGAGACAGAGTCTTGCTCTGTCGCCCAGGCTGGAGTGCAGTGGTGCAATCTCAGCTCACTGCAAACTCCGCTTCCTGGGTTCACACCATTCTCCTGCCTCAGCCTCCTGTGTAGCTGGGACTACAGGCGCCTGCCACTGTGCCCGGCTCATTTTTTTTTTTTTTTTTTTTTTGAGACGGAGTCTCGCTCTGTCGCCCGGGCTGGAGTGCAGTGGCCGGAGCTCAGCTCACTGTGAGCTCCGCCTTTCGGGTTCACGCCATTCTCCGCCTCAGCCTCCCGAGTAGCTGGGACTATAGGCGCTCGCCACCTCGCCCGGCTAGTTTTTTGTATTTTTTTAGTAGAGACGGGGTTTCACCGTGTTAGCCAGGATGGTCTCGATCTCCTGACCTTGTGATCCGCCCGTCTCGGCCTCCCAAAGTGCTGGGATTACAGGCTTGAGCCACCGCGCCCAGCCATTTTTTTTAAAAATGTATTTTTAGTAGAGACGGGGTTTCACTGTGTTAGCCAGGATGGTCTCGATCTCCTGACCTCGTGATCCGCCCATCTCGGCCTCCCAAAGTGCTGGGATTACAGGCGTGAGCCACTGCGCCCGGCCTGCGTTTATTTCTTAGTCACAGAAAAGCCAAAAGGTAGCCAGTTAGCTGAGGGACCTAAGCTGCTTCTGTTTTGTTCTCCTGGGCACAACTTCCCTTCCCATTGTTGCATCAAGGTCTAAGAGGCTGTGGCCATCATGTCTTCATTCTCTCCAGCAGTGAGGGAGAAGGGAGGAAAAGGGGCAAAGCGCTCATGCCATTCGTTGAGAAAGTTTCTAAGCCAGGTGCGGTGGCTCATGCCTGTAATCCCAGCACTTTGGGAGGCCGAGGCAGGAGGATTGCTTGAGCCCAGGAGTTCGAAACCAGCCTGGACAACATGGTAAAACCCCGTAAATACCAAAATATACAGAAATTAACCAGGCATGGTGGCGTGCATCTGCGGTCCCAGCTCCTCAAGAGGCTGAGGTGAGAGGATCTCTTGAGCCCAGGAGGTGGAGGCTGCAGCGAGGTGTGACTGTACCGCTGCACTCCAGCCTGAGTGGGAGAGTAAGACCCTGTCTTAAAAAAAAAAAAAAGTTTCTGGATGTTTTCCTGTAACATTTCCACTCCTCCCCTGCTGACCAGGAAGTAGTCTCATGAAAAGCTGTAAGGAAGGCCAAGAGGTATAGACTTTATTTTGGGTCACCCTGACCAGATATATTTGGAGTTCTATTACTGTTGTAGGAAAGGGAATAGATGTTGGTTGCCAATTAATGGTTTGTCACAAACAGCGGAGGCAAGAGCGTGTCCCTCGATGTTGCTGGAGTGTTGGACGTACAGACCGCTGAGAGAGGCCTGGCCAGCGTCGCTATTGCTCAGTAAATATTAGTTCTTGTTATTGACGTTACTGTTCCTGATAGAGCTGGAGTTTGGATCCAGGTGGAGGGATGGTGCAGAGGAAGGAAGGGTGGAGCTGGGACTCCAGGCCCCCTCCCTGTTAGCAAGGGAGCTTGCTGCATTGTATTCCTTTTCAGGACAGTGGTGACAACCAGCCCCTCTCACTGGATAACGGGAAAGAGCTCAAAGAACTAATGTCTGTGGGTGCTTTGTGGTGCAGGCCTGTACAAGCAGCCATTGTCCCTGTATGTGAACGTGACCTGCATTCTGATCTGGGCTGCCAAGCTGTGGAGTATGGCTGGGCCATGGCTGATGGCTGCTTTGAGGAGGAGGCTCTCATACTCAGTCTTGGGCCGAGAGCAGAGGCTGTGGAGCGAGTGTCAGTGAAGCTGCGGTAGATGGTGGCAGGCTGAATGAGCGTGTCCAGATGCAGTTGGTTTCTCTTCCTGATTTGTCCTTGGTGCCTGCTTTCTCTCCCTGTCTTCAGTCCCAAGCAGACTCCGGTTCTGTCATTGCTTCTGTCCTTGTCTACTTTCCTTGTTAATCAGTGGTTTGGATAAAGAAACAGAATCCTTTGTTGATATGGAAATGAGAAGTAAATGGGTCGCAGCTCAGGTGTGGTCTCCTCCAGGAAGTCCCAGACTGACCCCCAAAGTCTGGGTCAGGTGTTCCCACTGTGGGCCCCCATCTCAGCGCTGTCCACTCTAGGTCATCCTGGTGTAGGGACAAGTCTGTCTCCCATACTGGACTGTGAGCCCATGAGGGCAGGGGCAGGGCTATCTCAGTTACTGCCATACCCTAGCACAAGGCCTGCTTAACAGTTGAATGAATGAATGAGCAACTTCATAAACTCCTCTGACCCAATCTGATCCTAGAGACAGGATAATCCAATAGTTAAGAGTTGGTTTTAGGCAGGGCGCGGTGACTCACGCCTGTAATACCAACACTTTGGGAGGCTGAGGCGGGCAGATCACCTGAGGTCAGGAGTTCAAGACCAGCCTCACCAACATGGAGAAACCTCATCTCTACTAAAAATATAGAATTAGCCGGGCATTGTGGTGCATGCCTGTAATCCCAGCTACTCGGGAGGTTGGGCCAGGAGAACCTGGGAGGCAGAGATTGCGGTGAGCCGAGATCGTGCCATTGCAGCTCAGCCTGGGCAGCAAGAGCGAAACTCTGCTACAAAAAAAAAGTGGATTTTGGATCTTGAAGTCACTTATGCACTTACATTCATTATAGCATTATTCGCAATAGCCAAGAGGTGGATGCAAGCTAAATGTCCATTGAGGGATACATCGAGAAAGAAAATGTGGTCTTTACACATAATGCAATATTATTCAGAGCCCCATGGCTCTGAGCCTCAGTTTGCTCATCTGTAACATGGGCATAAGAATAGTATCAGCTGGATGTGGTGGCTTATGCCTGTAATCCCAGCCCTTTGGGAGGCCGAGACAGGCAGATCATGAGGTCAGGAGTTCGAGACCAGCCTGGCCAATATGGTGAAACCCCATCTGTACTAAAAATACTAAAATTAGCCAAGTGTGGTGGTGGGCACCTGTAGTCCCAGCTACTCAGGAGGCTGAGGCAGGAGAATCGGTTGAACTTGGGAGGTGGAGGTGGAAGTGAGCTGAGATCATACTACTTGTACTTCAGTCTGGGTAACAGAGCGAGACTCTGTCTCAAAAAAAAAAAAAAGAATAGTACCTTCTGGCCAGGTGTGGTGGCTCACACCTGTAGTGTCAGCACTTTGGGAGGCCGAGGTGGGCAGATCACGAGGTCAGTAGTTCGAGACCAGCCTAGCCAACATGGTGAAGCCCCATCTCTACTAAAGATACCAAAATTAACGAAGTGTGGTGGTGGGCACCTGTAATCCCAGCTACTCAGGAGGCAGAGGCAGGAGAATCGCTTGAACTTGGGAGGTGGAGGTTCCAGTGAGCCGAGATTGCACCATTGCACTCCAGCCTGGGTGACATAGAAAGACTCTGTCTCAAAAAAAAAAAAAGAGGCCGGGCGCGGTGGCTCAAGCCTGTAATCCCAGCACTTCGGGAGGCCGAGACGGGTGGATCACGAGGTCAGGAGATCGAGACCATCCTGGTCTACACGGTGAAACCCCGTCTCTACTAAAAAATACAAAAAACTAGCCGGGCGAGATGGCGGGCGCCTGTAGTCCCAGCTACTCGGGAGGCTGAGGCAGGAGAATGGCGGGAACCCGGGAGGCGGAGCTTGCAGTGAGCCAAGATCGCGCCACTGCACTCCAGCCCGGCTACAGAGCGAGACTCCGTCTCAAAAAAAAAAAAAAAAAGAAAGGAGGGGCTGGGCGTGGTGGCTCATGCCTATAATCCCAGCACATTGGGAGGCCGAGGCGGGTGGATCTCAACGTCAGGAGATCGAGACCATCCTGGCTAACACAGTGAAACCCTGTCTCTACTAAAAATACAAAAAAGAAAAAAAAAAGAAAATTAGCTGGGCGTGGTGGTGGGCACCTGTAGTCCCAGCTACTTGGGAGGCTGAGGCAGGAGGATGGCGTGAACCCGGGAGGCGGAGCTTGCAGTGAGCCAAGATTGCACCACTGTACTCCAGCCTGGGCGACAGAGCAAGACTCGGTCTCAAAAAAAAAGAAAAAGAATAGTATGTTTCTCCCATGGTTGTGACATTCGAGTGAGCCAGTACACATAAAACAGTGCCTGGTTTTTTGTAGGGTTCATTGACTTTTCCAGAATCTCCCAACAGAACCAGGCCCTGGACTCCGGGTGTTTACTCCCAGCTCAGTGCTTTTTCCTTTCTGTGAAGCTGACACTGCCAGTAGCTTCCTTGTACCTGCCAAATTCTGTCCTGCAAACAGTGTCCCATGAGTCCTGGCTGTGGGAACAGAGTATTTGGCCTGGAACAGCCTCAGGAGTATGATGGGATCTTGACCTTGGACTTGGCTGGCCTGTCCCAGGGCAGAGGGAGCGGGATGCGCTGTGTTGCCCCAGCTGAGGAATCAGCTAAGGGATCAAGGGAGGCAGGCGAGGTGCAGCGGCGTGAGAAGGTGGACTCCAGCAGCGCCACCTCGCTGGGCCTGTGGTTTTGAGCGTTCCTTAAAGTCAATTTTCTTTAGATGTGAAATGAGAGTTACAGCAGCCCAGCACCTGGCACGTAGCGAGTGCGGGGTTGAAACTAGCCGGGTATTAGCTGTGGTCCCTGGTGAGTGACTCAGCTCCTTCCAGCCCAGACTGCACCTGCTCATCTGCCAGCTGAGGGTTGGGGTAGGAGATGGAGACAGAGTGAGGAGGTGCAGGAGCTTGGAAACTTGGAGCTGGCGTTTTTTTCCTGAAGGGGCTCAGAGTCCTCATCTGTTAGTAAGGATTATTCCTCTCTTTCCTTCATTGGGTGTTCTCGAGCGCCTGCTGTGGGCCAGGCTCTGTTGTAGGCTCTAGGGTTATAGCAGCCAAAACAGAGCCCTGCCTCCTGCGAGTTGCATTCTAGCATGGGAGAAAGGTGATGAATGAATATTAGTCCTAGAGGCAGGTGGTAGCAGGTGTTCAAAAGAACACAAGTGGAGTTCAGTGAGTGAATTGTGTGGTATGTGAATTACATCTCAATAAAGCCACAGAGTGAAGGAGCTTGCATAGATAAGTGGGGAGCTATTTAGATAGGGTCACTGAGGACGGCTTTTAGGAGGAGATCTGAAATAAACGGGGGAGCAGCAAGCGCAGAGGTCCTGAGCAGAAGTGCGGGGCATGTCTGGAATGCCCAAAGAATGGCATGAGGGCCAGTGTGCCTGGAGCAGAGTAGGGGAGGAGAGAAATCAGAGACGGACAGGCCAGCGCCTGTGAGGGCTGAGTGGTCAGGGGCTGGGCGGGGTGAGGGGTAGAGTGCGGCCCAACAAGTGTCAGCGAATCCTCTGGAGGTAGAACCCAGGGACAAGGTGGTCCAGGTGAGAGGGGATTTTGGATGGGGCTGGGGTTGGGGGGGTGAGAAGTGACTGGACTCTGGGTGTATGTCACTGGGAGCTGGATCAGGATTTCATGGACAGCACAGCAGCCGCTCCTACGGCTCTGGTAGGCTCCTCTGGGAGCACCCAGTGAGAGGTCATCCAGGGCCCAGCTCTCTGGAAGCTCAGTGGTGGGAGTTGCCAGATTTTCTTCTGATCATGATGCTCTTACGATGACTTGGACTTGTGACCCCTGCACGAAGGCAAAGACCTGAGGGCCATCGACTCGGGAGAGTCTTCCCTGTCTTAGTAGTTGTTTTTTTTTGTTTTTTTGTTTTTTGGCTCATGCATAACAGTGGTAGGGAATTAGTGCCCTTTTTTGGGCTTTTTTTTTTCTTTTCTTTTTTTTTTTTTTTTTTTTTTTGAGACGGAGTCTTGCTCTGTTGCCCAGGCTGGAGTGCAGTGGCCGGATCTCAGCTCACTGCAAGCTCCGCCTCCTGGGTTCACGCTATTCTCCTGCCTCAGCCTCCCGAGTAGCTGGGACTACAGGCGCCCGCCACCTCGCCCGGCTAGTTTTTTTGTATTTTTTAGTAGAGACGGGGTTTCACCGTGTTAGCCAGGATGGTCTCGATCTCCTGACCTCGTGATCCGCCCGTCTTAGCCTCCCAAAGTGCTGGGATTACAGGCTTGAGCCACCGCGCCCGGCCTTTTTTTTTCTTTTCTTTTTGGTTGTTTTTACAAAGAGCTCATTGAGATACAGTTCACAGTTCGCTCATTGAAGGATGTAATTCAGTGCTTTTCAGGATGGATTGTGCAGCTATCACCACAATCAAATGTTACAACATTTTCATTACCCCAAAAAGAAGCCCCGACTGGCACGGTGGCTCACGCCTGTAATCCCAGCCCTTTGGGAGGCCAAGGCAAATGGATCTCTTGAGGTCAGGAGTTCGAGACCAGCCTGGCCAACATGGTGAAACCGAGGCTCTCCTAAAATTAGAAAAAATGAGCTGGGCGTGGTGGCGGGCACCTGCAGTTCTAGCTGCTCGGGAGGTGGAGGCAGGAGAATCGCCTGAACTTGGGACGCAGAGGTTACAATGATCTGAGATAGTGCCACTGCATGCCAGCCTAGGTGACAGAGCAGAGAGCAAGACTCTGTCTCAAAAAAAAAAAAAAAAAAAAAGGAAACCCTGTACCCATTTGCAGTGAGTCCCATTCCCCCAACTCCTCAGCGCTGATCTCCTCTCGGCCTCTGTGGATTTGCCTATTCTGGACATTGCATAGAAATGGGATTGCACAATGGGTGGCCTTTTGTGACTGGCTTCGGTCGCTTAGCAGAATGTGTTTGAGGCTCGTCCATGTTGTAGCAGATAGCAGAACTTTATTCCTTTTCATTGCTGAATAATATTCCACTGTGTGAATGGTCCACATTTTGTTGATCTGTTCATCCATTAAGGAACTTTGGGTTGTTCCCACCTTCTGGCTATTGTGAATAATGCTGCTAGGAGTGTTTGTGTACAAGTATTTGAGTACCTGTTTCCAGTTCTTTTGGGTATATACCTAGGAGTGGAATTGGTAATTCATTGGCCATGTAGTAATTATTTAAAACTTGAGGCCGGGCACAGTGGCTCACGCCTGTAATCCCAGCACTTTGGGAGACTGAGGCGGGTGGATCACCTGAGGTTGAGAGTTTGAGACCAGCCTGACCAACATGGAGAACCCCATCTCTATTAAAAATACAAAATTGGCTGGGCACGGTGGCTCGAGCCTGTAATCCCAGCACTTTGGGAGGCCGAGATGGGCGGATCACGAGGTCAGGAGATCGACACCATCCTGGCTAACACGGTGAAACCCCGTCTCTACTAAAAAATACAAAAAACTAGCCGGGCGAGGTGGTGGGCGCCTGTAGTCCCAGCTACTCGGGAGACTGAGGCAGGAGAATGGCATAAACCTGGGAGGCAGAGCTTGTAGTGAGCTGAGATCCGGCTACTGCACTCCAGCCTGGGCAACAGAGCGAGACTCCGTCTCAGAAAAAAAAAAAAACAAACAAACTTAGCCGGATGTGGTGGCGCATGCTTGTTAATCCCAGCTACTCGGGAGGCTGAGGCAGGAGAATCGCTTGAACCTGGGAGGTGGAGGTTGTAGTGAGCTGAGATCATGCCATTGCACTGCAGTTGAAGAACCTGATTTCTCTTACTTTCTTGTCATTACTTGTTTTTTTGTGTTGTTTTTTTTTTTTGAGATGGAGTCTTGCTCTTGTCCCCCGGGCTGGAGTGCAATGGCATGATCTCGGTTTACTGCAACCTACCTCTGCCTCCCAGGTTCAAGCGATTCTCTTGCCTCGGCCTCCCAAGTAGCTGGGATTACAGGCACCTGCCACCATGGCTGGCTAATTTTTTTGTATTTTTAGTAGAGACAGGGAGGGTTTTACCATGTTGGCCAGTCTGCCTACGCCTCCCAAAGGGCTGGGATTACAGGGGTGAGCCACTACGCCTGGCCTACTACTTGTTATAGTCTGTCCTTTCCATGTCAGCCAGCCTAGTGTGGGTGAAGTGGTTTCTTGTGGTTCTGATTGGCATTTCCCTGATGGCTAATGATGTTGGTCATCTTTCCACATGCGGATGCAGTGTGGTCCAGGCTGGAGTGCCCACACCCGTCTCTAAATGAATGGCCCTGAGGATGGGAGGTGAAGAGCTGTGGGCACTGATATTTTAGAGAGCGAGGTCTTCGTACTGGCCACCACCTCGAGAGGAACAAATTCCTTATTTAATTTCTTTCTTTTTTTTTTTTTCTTTTCTGAGATGGAGTCTTGCTCTGTCACCCAGGCTAGAGTGCGGTGACACAATTTCAGCTCACTGTAACTTCCGCCTCCCAGGTTCAAGCGATTCTTCTGCCTCAGGCTCTCAAGTAGCTAGGATTACAGGCATGTGTCACCAGGCCCAGCTAATTTTTTGTATTTTTGGTAGCGCCTGGGTTTCGCCATGTTGGTCTGGAACTCCTGACTTTAGGTGACCCACCTGCCTTGGCCTTCCAAAGTGTTGAGATTACAGGCGTGAGCCTCCGTGCCTAGCCAATTCCCTTATTTCTAAAGGTTAGCAGCTTGGTTCACCTCTGAGGTATGGCCCACTTGACCTTAGAAGTGAGCTTGCTGCTAAGCTGGGTTGTGTTTGAGGGGGTGGGGTTTGGAGCTCTGTTGGGTGGTGACCTCAGTCCTGTTTACCCCTGCAGAAGAAAGACCCAGCCCAGTTCCTGCAGGTACATGGCCGAGCTTGCAAGGTGCACCTGGATTCTGCAGTCGCCCTGGCTGCTGAGAGCCCTGTTAATATGTAAGACTCATACGGGAGGCAGGAGAGTGTCTGTGACTGAAGACTGGGAGTCAGAACCGACCTGGGGTGGTGTAGAGTCTGGAGCGGAGACTGGAGTATGGACAGATGTTTGGGGACTCAGAGGCAGGGAAGGCATGACCCACATGTGAAGGTGATAGTCACAGGGTGTAAGAACAATGAGCAAGGGTTGGGGTGGAGGCCCTAGGGTAGCAGTCCTGGTTGGAGGACTTAGAAATGGGTGGAGCCAGGGCCAGAGGCACAGAGGAAGCAGAGAGTAGGTTGCCAGACCAGGGCTGTCTCAGGGTGCCTGAGGCCCGCTCCTCAAATACCCACTAGGACCTGGTTCAAGTTCCCCACTATTGCTTGGTTCTGAGAAATGGGGTCCTGGTGTCCCCAGGGGCAGTCAGATGACTGGCCTGTTTCAGGCCCCAGGAGCCTGCATGTGGATTCAGGGAGGCTTGCAGCAGAGGGACTGAGAGCTGGGGCCTGCGGTGAGGGCCAGGCTTCCAAGCCTCAGCTGGGAGGGGCAGGCACTTTGTGTCCTGGGCACTGTGGACCCTGAAGTTCTTGCTTTCCTGCTCCCCTCCCACTTCAGGATGCCCTGGCAGGGGGACACCAACAACATGATCGACCGATTCGATGTCCGCGCCCACCTGGACCACATCCCCGACTACACCCCCCCACTGCTCACCACCATGTAAGCCGCCTCCCAGAGGGCTGCCAGGCACGGTGTCATACCCAGGAGCCCCTGTTCTTTTCCCAGCTTGCCTGTCACCTTCCTAGGAGCCCCTCCTATTTGGTACCGCCCTGAGCCTGAGGGGGATGCCTCATTTCCCTTCCTGCTGGCTTGGGGTGGGATCCACCCCTTCCCTCTGATTTCAAGGTCTCACCCTCCTCTAAAGCTCCCCAGAGCAGGAGTCGGATGAACGAAAGTGTAACTACGAGCGCTACCGAGGCCTGGTGCAGAACGACTTTGCCGGCAGTGAGTGATCTGCAGGGGGACGAGGGGTGTGGGGTTTGGGGGCCCTGGAGCCTGGAAGACATAAATAAGTTTGGGAAGAAAAGTTTTATCCACATACTTTCTACTAAAGGATCTTGGGTTCCGGCTCCAGCTCTACGATAGACTCACTTTGCCTGCATCTCTTTCCCCTTCGGGGCCTCCGTCTCTGGATTTGGTATAGGGGATGTCTGCCGAATTGGTTGTTCCCAGCAGGGTCACGTCCATATACCATGCCTTCGGACTCCATGGTCCTTTTTTCTTTAAAGAATAGAGAAAATAGCAAGAATATGTTTTTATTTTTATTTTTAAATTTTTTAAATATTTATTTATTTATTTATTAGAGGCGGAGTTTCGTTCTTGTTGCCCAGGCTAGAGTGCAGTGGTATGATCTCGGCTCACTGCAACCTCTGCCTCCTGGGTTCAAGTGATTCTCCTGCCTCAGCCTCCTAAGTAGCTGGGATCACAAGTGCCTGCCACCACCCCCAGCTAATTTTTTGTAGTTTTAGTAGAGACAGGGTTTCACCATCTTGGCCAGGCTGGTCTTGAGCTCCTGACCTTGTGATCCACCTACCACGGCCTCCCAAAGTGCTGGGATTACAGGCGTGAGCCACCGCACCCGGCTGTCACCCTATTTTACAGACAAGGATGTCGAGGGGGAACACCTTGTCTAAGGACCTGGGATTCTCCATGTGTCCTTAACCGCTGCTCTCTGCTGATGGAAAGCTCCTAACTCACCTACCAAGAACTAGAGATTCCCTTTCTTGGGGTTCTCTGTGGAGTTAAGGGAAGGATGGAGTTCTCTGCTGGGTTTGTGCCTTACTACCTGGTGGGTCTCGGTTTCCTCTTCGAGAAGCGTGGTGGTGATGATTTTGTCGCATGGGGTGGTTGTGAGAGTTGAGTGAGGTGATGTGTATAAAACCCCAGCACTGAACCTGGCACAGTCAGCCCTCCATGTGGGTCTGCTAGTCCAGTATTTGTTTATTTCTAAGATAGATGCTTTTTTGATTTTCTAAAATCAGAGGCTGCCAAAATTCTAGTGATCACCGAGGCCTTAGAATCAGGGACATGTGGTATAATGGATACTGTTTTTGCCATCATTCCAGGCCACATAGATTCCTGGTGGTAGAGCCAGGGTTCCCTTAGTTTTGCCTCACTCTGCATTTATTCATTCACTTCCACAAACAGTCATTGAGCACATGCGGTGTGGCAGGTGCTGCTCTGGGATCAGTGGCATGGTAGGGGAGAGGGCAGCAGCTCCATACTCAATGTCAGTGACGCCAATTACAAACCAAGATGATGTGACAGACAGTGCACCATTCTCTGAGAAAAATAGGACAGAAGTCCTGGACCAAGGCTGGGGTCGGTGATGTATGGATAGAAGCTCCCTGGGAGGCACGGGTAGGCCACAGGATTCCAGGCCGAGAGCAGCCTGGGCAAAACCCTGTGTCAGCCGGGACTATGGGCACACTGGAGGGTTAAAGAGAAGGCCCGTGTGACTGGAGCAGGGAGAGCGAGGGAGCTTGTGCAAGACAGGGTCAGCAGGGCCCCTCCTGGGCTTTGGAGACAACAAGTAGAAATTGGGGTATCTGCTGGAGCAAGGAAGGGCCGTGCTACGTCCCCTTCTGGCCCGCCAGCCCACCCACCTCTTGTTCCAGATAGAAAAACTCAGGCCAGCCGGGCACGGTGACTCATACCTCTAATTCCAGCACTTTGGGAGGTCGAGGTGGTGGATCACCTGAGGTCGGGAGTTGGAGATCAGCCTGACCAACATGGAGAAACCCTGTCTATACTAAAAATACAAAATTAGCTGGGTGTGGTGGCACATGCCTGTAATCCCAGCTACTTGGGAGGCTGAGGCAGGAGAATCTCTTGAACCCAGAAGGCGGAGGTTGCAGTGAGCCAAGATCGCACCATTGCACTCCAGCCTGGGCAACAAGAATGAAACTCCATCTCAAAAAAAATACGGACAAAGAAAAACTGAGGCCCAGGGAGGGAAGGAAGGAAGGGGACTCACCACCCACGGTCCCACAGCAAGTCAGGGACACGTGTCTCTCTGCAGGGAAGATCAGGAAGGCTCTGGTACATTGTTGAGTCCCCTAAGCTGGGTGTTAAAACAAGTCACGGAGAGGCTTGCAGTGGAGTGACCTGTGCAGTCAGAGTGGCGTGTGGCGCTCAGGAGCAGGTTTTGGTTCTGAAGGGTCCAGCCAGAGGCCTCCAGGAACAGTTAGAATGGTGGTAGAGTGTCCAAGTACCAGGCCAGGCACTCACTTTGCCTGTGGTCCCATTTTACGGAAAAGGAAACCGAGGCACAGATGTGCTAAGTCACTTGACCAAGGTCGTGTGTCCAGTGAGTGATGTGTCCAAGGCTCTGCTGCAGTTGCTTGTGTCCCACCAGACACAGTTTGATTATCTGGAAGTGGTGACTGCCCCAAGGTGCACTGGGGTTGCACCTGTCTTTCTGCCTCATGGCACTCTGATGTTCCCCCACTGAATTCCTAGTGTCCCCAACCCACTCTGACCCGGGGTCTCTTGTTTGCTGCAGTCTCAGAGGAGCAGTGCCTGTACCAGATCTACATTGACGAGTTGTACGGAGGCCTCCAGAGACCCAGTGAAGATGAGAAGAAGAAGTGAGTTGGGGTCTGGGGTGCAGGGGGTTGAGGAGGCAGGAGGGCTGGGAGCCCCAGGCAGGCATGGCCTCTTCCATCCTGTCCACCAGGGTCTCCCCAGAACCAAGGATGGTGTTCAGCACACAGTCAGTGCTCACTTAATAACTGTGTAGAGGAAGAAGCCCTGTCGGGGTGCCAGGGCTTGCCGACAGCTCTGCGTTGCATTTTCAGCTTGGGGAGTGGTGGGAGGTGCAGTCCCTGTGGTCAGACAGCCCTGGGTTTGAGTCCTGGCTGTGAGGCCCTGAGTGGGAATTCTCTGAGCCTTGCTGTGCTTCCCTGTAAAATGGGGCTGGCAGGAGGCCCCGCTGCCTGGAGTTGGGAGGCATGCGGGAGACAGAGCTTGTGAAGTACCTGTCTTAGCACCTGCCGTGTAGTGAGCTTGCAATCAGCCCTAGCTGATGTCACTCTGGAGAGAGGCTTCTCAAAGCTGCATCCTTCAAGGAGTGGCTGGGGAGACCCGGGCCTTATCCTGGAGCAGCTGCCTCTGAGGAGCAGCGGCCAGGCAGTCTCACTTCTCTCTTCTCCAGCTTGGTCTGATGCGCTCAGGCCCCTACCCTCACACATGCTGTTCCCTCTGCAGGGCTTAGCTCTCCTCCAGGCCAGCTGCTGTTGCCCTGGTGCACGGTAGACTGGAGCCCTGGCTCGGGACTGGGCGGCTCCCTCAGTGACACCTTCCCTCCTGCTCCCCCTGACTGCTTGCCGCCTTCCTCCACTGGGAGGGGTCCCATGGGACTGTCCTGGATGCTTCTTGGAGACTTCAACCCTCGTCCACGGCCCCAGCCTCAGGGTCCTGCTCAGGCCCCTCAGGCACTGCTCTGTTCAGGGCAAAGCTGGGGCACCTGACTGCTCAGGAGGACTCTGGGCTGTGCCCTCGTGGGACTTATGGTCTAGGCGGGAGACAGACCTTCCCCAACAGAGATGACCCAAGGAAGGCAGGACTGGGGAGCTCAGGACAGTGCCAACCCACCCTAGGGTGCCAGTGAAGGACTTCTTGGCAGGTGGGGCCCTGGAGCTGAGATGTGGAGGAAGAGGGAGGAGCTGGGTGTGGGCAGGAGCAGAGGGACCTAGGCCGAGGGACAGCCTGAGGGGAGGGGGCCGTGGCACTCGAGAAGCTGGTGTGTGGGGCCAGCCTGGGGCCCTCCTCTCTGCCAGGCACGGCCCTGGCTCAACGGCTCCCCTTTCCCAGGCTGGCAGAGAAGAAGGCTTCCATCGGTTATACCTACGAGGACAGCACGGTGGCTGAGGTAGAGAAGGCGGCAGAAAAGCCAGAGGAGGAGGAGTCAGCAGCCGAGGAGGAGAGCAACTCGGATGAAGATGAGGTCATCCCCGACATCGGTGGGGTCCCCTCTCTGCCCTCCCCACCCACAGTCCCTGGGCATCGTTTCTGTGTCTCGTCCCTCACCCTCTGTGGGGCACCCCGTGCTTACGAGCTGTGTCGCTCTCCCTCCCCCGCCCCAGGGCACGCCAGCCTCCTGCCACCCCGTCTCACTCATCTCTCATTTCTAGGGTGGTGTTTCTATGATCTTTTCCCCTCCTAGGTGTTGACTCCATTCTTCTCCACTTGGGCCGGCCTCTGTGTGCCTCTGCCCCTTCTCTGCTCTCTTCCCTCCTCTGGAAAACAAGTGTTCATCTCTTACAGAGCCAGCCCCCATCCTCCAGGCATCTATCTGTTCACCCTCCCCTCTCTGCCATTCACCTCCCCTCTGGATTTCCACTGATCAAACCACCCCGAGTCTCTCCGCTTTTCTCATCCTGGCTCTCATCCAGCAGCCGGCTCTTTTTATTTTTTTATTTATTATTTTTTTTTTGGGATGGAGTTCTGCTCTCACCCCGGCTGGAGTGCAGTGGCGTGATCTTGGCTCACTGTGACCTCCACCTCCTGGGTTCAAGCGATTCTCCTGCCTTAGCTTCCCAAGTAGTTGGGACTACAGGCACACGCCACCATGGCCAGCTAATTTTTGTACTTTTAGTAGAGACAGGGTTTCACTACATTGGTCAGGCTGGTCTTGAACTCCTGACCTCATGATCCACTTGCCTTGGCCACCCAAAGTGCTGGGATTACAGGCGTGAGCCACTGCGCTCAGACCAGCAGCCGGCTCTTTATTCACACTCTGTAGAGCCACACATTGACCTCCACCCAGCCCTCCTTCCGCTGGCTCATCACACGCCCTGCTTCCAAACACCTGTGACCTGTACCCTGCCTGCCGCCCACCATGATCTTCAGCCGCCGTCTGTCTGACCCTATTCAGTCCTCCCTCCCACATCAACCCCGCCACACATCTCATCCATTCCTCCCTCCCTCCATCCACCCATCCCTCCTTCCTTCCTTCCCTGCCTCTATTCCCTTCATCCCTCCTGCCCTCCATCCATCCCTGCATCCCTTCATCCGTCCCTCCACCCATCCATCCATCTCTCCCTTCTTTCTCTCCCTCCGTTCATCTGCCCCTTCCAAGCCCCGTCCCCCAGCTGCCTCTGTCCACCCTGTGTTGTGCTCACCTCTGGCCAAGCCCTGTGTGAGCCTAGGGGATGCCAAGATGAGCCATACTTGATGCCATCCCTTCCTGAAGAGTCCTTCAGTCTGGCAGGCGCCCCATCACCCCCACCTGGAGCACTGCCCCTTCTCCCCTGTCCTCTTGCTCGGCCGTGGCTCCTGACAGCCTTTCTCTTGGTGCAGACGTGGAGGTGGACGTGGATGAACTGAACCAGGAGCAGGTGGCAGATCTCAACAAACAGGCCACGACTTATGGCATGGCCGACGGTGACTTCGTCAGGTGAGGCCTGCCTGCTGACACTCCTCCCCATTCTGTGGGCCCACCCTGGCATCTCACTGTTACTCCCGATACTGACAGCCATCCTGTTTGTGAGCATTTGTGTGCCTGACCCTGGGCCCAGGACTTTACACATGCAGGTCCCTGAGCCTATGGTGGTCGTGGCCTCACTTCATCTGTGCAGGAACAGGCTGCACCCAAATCACCCAGCCTGCCCTACTTAGTGTGACCTGGGGCGAATCTGACTCTTGGAAGCCCAGGGGATTCCTAGGCTGGGGGACAGCACCCTCTAGTGGAGAGGCTTCATTCCCTGGTGATTTATCCTGGCAGTTGCTCTACCCTGAGCCACACCCACTGCTGAGCTCATAAGACCACACAGAATGGTCCCAGCTCACTGGGCAGTGAACCAGAAGCGGAGCCTGAGCATGGTACCCTCTGCCCAGAGCCCTTTGTGGCTTCCACCTCCCTCAGGCGCATCCAGTGTCCTCACCGTGGCTGAAAGGTCTTACCCATCTGGTCCTCTTGACTGCCCCCATCCCCCCTGCCCAGCCTCCATGGCCTCCTTGCTCCTCAAGTGCAGAGGCCTGGCCCAGCACCTGGGCCACTCTGTCTGCTGTTCACTTCCGGCGTTTGCAGCTTGCTCCCCCAGGTTTCTCTCTAGATACCCCGTTCTGTGTGGCTTCCCTGAGCTTCCTCTTGAAAAATGCAGCTTCCTCTGCCTTTGCTCTAACATCTAATGGACCATGCATTTTATTCCCTTGCTCATTATCTTCTCCCCTAGAATGTCAGCCCGTGCAGGTGAGGATTTCTGTTTTTTTTCAGTGCTGAGTTCTTGATGCCTAAGATAGCACCTGGCACACAGAGGGTGCTCAATAAGTGGCACTGAATGAAAGATACCTCAGGCTGGTGTGGGGTGACTCGGGTCCCTCACTTTCTCTGATGACTCAGCCTGTGTCCTCCTTATCCTGTGGCGTGCCCCCTCCTCCACCCTAATTCTCACCCCCCTCTATAGGATGCTCCGGAAAGATAAGGAGGAGGCAGAGGCCATCAAGCACGCCAAGGCCCTTGAGGAGGAGAAGGCCATGTACTCGGTGAGGTCTGGGCTGGAGTAGAAGGGGACAGGGTTGTGTCACAGGGAGGGCACCCCCTCACCAGTCTGGCACCCACCCTACTCCAGGGACGCCGCTCTCGACGCCAGCGGAGAGAGTTTCGGGAGAAGCGGCTGAGGGGTCGCAAGATCAGCCCACCCAGGTAGGGCTTCTCCCTGAACGCCCACCCTGCTGGCCTCTGGGGGAAGGGAGCGGGGGCTTAGGGCCTGAGAAGGCTCTTTGGAGGCAGGCATTTGACTTGAGGAAAGAGTCTTTCTAGTGGGGCGATGCATGGCCTGCATGAAGGTTTAGAGGTAGGAACGGCCTTGAGGGCCATGTGGACTCCTTTCCTTGCCAGCCACTCCCCTCACCCTGCAGGACTGGGGGCCCTTGCCAGACTCCCAGGAGCCCATGCACAGGCGGCATGAGGCTGTCACTAGGGCGGCAGAGGAATAGAGGGCACAGGCTTTGCCCTGGACTCTCACCCAGTTCTGCTGCTTGGCTGTTTCCTGTGTTGGAGTTTGGACAAGTGACTTCCTGAACTCTCTGAGCTTCACTTTCTTCCTTTGGAAAGTGAAACATTATCACCTACCATGAGAGAGGGCTGGGGCAGTCCCCACAGGGAGGTCTTGGGACAGGTTTGGAGGAGGCAGTCTGGCTTGGAGCAGTGAGCCCAGCCTGGGTCAGGAAGCCTTGAGGAGAGGCCCGGTGCAAACCCATGCCTCTTTTTGCCACATATCTTAAAGGAGAGTGATTGAGGGTTCCTATAAGGCTTAAATGACTTGTAGGTTCAGGGGTTGGTGTGCGAAACATTCCTTAAAGAATAGCACCAGTTGTCACTGCTGTCAGCGGTGGCACAGAGGCACACAGAGGGTAGTGCAGGAAAGGCCAGGCTGGGTGGCTGTAGGGCCTGGGTTTGGATCCCAGTTTCCTCCTTTATGAGCTGCATGATGCTGGACAAGTGACTTCACCTCTCTGGGCCTCAGTTTCCTCAGCTGTGATAGTCTCTCTCTTCTTTTTTTTTCCAGAGACAGGGTCTTGTTCCGTCACCCAGGCTGGAGTGCAGTGGTGCAATCACGACTTACTGCAGCCTCAAATTCCTAGGCTCAGGCGAGCCTCCTACCTCAGTCTCCTTAGTAGCTGAGATTACTGGCATGCATCACCACTCCCAGCTAATTAAAATAAAATATGCTTTGTAGAGATGGAGTCTTGCTATGTTGCCCAGGCTGGTCTCAAACTCCTGGGTTCAAGTGATCCTTCCACTTCAGCCTCCCAAAGTGCTGGGATTACAGGCATGAGCCGCCACACCGAGCCTATTTTAATCTTATCATCATCATCATTAGTAAGCCCAGACCCAGTGAGAGCCAGAGACGAGGATTGGGAGGAGGGATGCTTTCATTCTAGGGTCAGGAGGCCAAGCAGAACCAGGGTTGCTGAAGTCCAAGTTCCTCAGAGTCATGATGGGTCTAGGACATTGTGGGGTGGGGCCTAAGTTCATGCTTGACAGATCTGAGGTGGGGGTGGGTGGAGGAATCAAGGGAAGGCCCCCAACCTGGTCAGCAGCCCCCTCACTGTGCCAGGTGCCTAGCTTTGGGTCCTCAAGTTGGGGGACTTATCCCAAATTCATGCCTACTGAGATCTTAAGCCCCAACTTGTCCCACCCCATTCTTCTCTCTAGCTATGCCCGCCGAGACAGCCCCACCTATGACCCCTATAAGCGGTAAGTTCCTCCGGAGGACCAGGGAGTAGCAGACAGGGAGCCCCCTGATGGGGACAGGGACGCTGAGGAGGGGATGGGGGGTTCACCCTGCTAGGCCACCCCAAGACCACAGACTGCATGATATGTTCTGGGTCTGAATCATTTTTGTGTTTTCCAGATCACTGTCTTGTTTTCCCAGTTTTAAATAGAATTTTCTTTTGTTTTTTTTTTGAGACGGAGTCTCGCTGTGTCGCCCAGGCTGGAGTGCAGTGGCCCGATCTCGACTCACTGCAAGCTCCGCCTTCCGGGTTCACACCATTCTCTGGGACTACAGGCGCCTGCCACCACACCCGGCTAATTTTTTGTATTTTTAGTAGAGATGGGGTTTCACCGTGTTAGCTAGGATGGTCTCGATCTCCTGACCTCGTGATCTGCCCGCCTCGGCCTCCCAAAGTACTGGGATTACAGGCGTGAGCCCCGCGCCCGGCCAATAAAATTTTCTTTATATTTGAAGCTTCTTTATTTTATTTTTCTGATTTAAATACAGCGCAGTCTTATGGTAAAAAATGATCAAATATGGCAAAACTGTGACTGAGAAATCAAGTCACTTTAATCTCAATTTCCAGAAGTGGCCAGTGGGAAATAACAGGCACTCAGTAGCACCGCTGGGCACAGGTGCTTGTCTCGTGGGTGAAAGAATGGTTGGAGCAGAGATTTTGAGAGGGACCAAGCTCAGTGTGATCCTAGTCCCCCTCATCCAAGCTCTGTAGCTCTCTGAAGCCCAGTTCCCTCTTTGGAAGGGGGTGGGAATGGAATCTTCCTCATGTGGCTGTGGGTCGAGGTTAGATAAGGTGTGAATGGCTTCTGGGGAAATAAAAGGTGTAGGTTAGTGCTCTATACGTGGGAGTGTTGGATATCAGGTACCTTCTTTTTATTTTTAAAATTTCATGTATTAAAAAAAAACTGTTTTTTTTTTTTTTAAAAAATTGAGATAAGTGTCTGACCAGGCTGGTTTTGAACTCCTGGTCTCAAGCAATCCTCCCACCTGGGCCTCCCAAAGTGCTAGGATTACAGGCGTGAGCCACCACACTTGGCCACTTCCTTTTTATTTTACTAAAATGGAATTGCACCACACTCAGTGTTTCAGAACTCGCTTTTTCCTCCCAGATTATCCATGTTTCTTTCTTTCTTTTTTTTTTTTTGAGGCAGAGTCTCACTCTGTCGCCGGGGCTGGAGTGCAGTGGCCAGATCTCAGCTCACTGCAAGCTCCACCTTCCGGGTTTACGCCATTCTCCTGCCTCAGCCTCCCGAGTAGCTGGGACTACAGGCACCCGCCACTTCGCGCGGCTAGTTTTTCTATTTTTAGTAGAGACGGGGTTTCACCGTGTTAGCCAGGATGGTCTCGATCTCCTGACCTCGTGATCCGCCCATCTCGGCCTCCCAAAGTCCTGGGATTACAGGCTTGAGCCACTGCGCCCGGCTATCCATGTTTCTTTTGAGTAAAACTTTTCTGTGTTTTGTGCAGAGATCTGCTTATCTTTTTTTTTTTTTTTTGAGACGGAGTCTCGCTGTGTTGCCCAGGCTGGTGTGCAGTGGTGTGATCTGGACTCACTGCAACCTCTGCTTCCCAGGTTCAAGCAGTTATCGTGCCCTCAGCCTCCTGAGTAGCTGGAATTACGGGTGCGCGCCACCATGCCCAGCTAATTTTTTTGTGTTTTTTGTAGAGACGGGGTTTCACCTTGTTGGCCAGGCTGGTCTCAAACTCCTGGTCTCAAGTGATCGGCCTGCCTCGGCCTCCCAGAGTGCTGGGATTACAGGTGTGAGCCACCACGCCCGGCCTGCTCATCCATTTTTCATAGCCACATAAAATTAGAGCAGTTGTCTGTCATTGTCCTTCCTGGTTATTTAGCAAAGGCTGCATGGTTGTGAGTCAAGTCCTTGTTCAGAGCTGGGTCTTCAGTGCCCTCCAGGCTCCATCCACCCGCCTGGCTTCCCGGGTTGCTCTGGCCTGCGCTGGCGCTGCTGTTGCTCGGCTGTGTGTGCTGTTCCCGGAGAGGCTCCGGGAGCCTGGGCTAGTGAGCCTCCTCCTCCCTACCTGTAGGTCACCCTCAGAGTCCAGCTCGGAGTCCCGCTCCCGCTCCCGCTCCCCGACCCCAGGCCGCGAGGAGAAGATCACGTTCATCACCAGTTTTGGAGGCAGCGATGAGGAGGCAGCCGCAGCTGCTGCTGCCGCAGCCGCATCAGGGGTCGCCACAGGGAAGCCCCCCGCACCTCCCCAGCCTGGCGGCCCCGCCCCAGGACGTAATGCCAGCGCCCGGTCGGTAACGCTCCCGCCGCCCGCCCTACGCCCCGGTCACCATGGGGGGGACCCGGGGCAGAGGGGGGCCGCGGCTCAAGCCTGCGCTGACCGGCCCTTCGTGCCCCGCCTGCAGCCGCCGCTCCTCTTCCTCCTCCTCCTCCTCTTCCGCCTCGAGGACCTCCAGCTCCCGCTCCAGCTCTCGCTCCAGCTCCCGCTCACGCCGTGGCGGGGGCTACTACCGTTCCGGCCGCCACGCCCGCTCCCGGTCCCGCTCCTGGTCCCGCTCCCGCTCCCGCTCCCGGCGCTACTCCCGGTCCCGTAGCCGTGGCCGGCGGCACTCAGGTGGGGGCTCCCGAGATGGACACCGCTACTCCCGCTCGCCCGCCCGGCGTGGTGGTTACGGGCCCCGGCGCAGAAGCAGGTGTGTGCGGCTGGGCGTGGGCGGGAGGGCCTGGGGGGCGCGGGCTTCGATCTTGGGGAGAAGGTGCTCAGAGGGAGGAAACCTGGCCACCTGGCTCAGAGAACACCCCATCTGAGGGGACAGGCACAGGCCACTGCTCTTCCGCCGGAAGCTCTTGGTTGGAAAGGGCAAGGCATAGGTGTTTGCGTACGCATCCTGGCGGCAGTGGAGGTGGAGCCTAGCCCGTTTTCCACAGCAGGGTGTGGAGAGGAGACTGCGTATCTCTCTCTCCTCAGGAGACTGTCTTTGCTGTCAGGGGTTCCAGGTCCAGGGGAATAGAAGCGCATGGACGCTCTAGGGTATTCTGTAGCTTGAAGGGACGGGTCCGGGTCTTGAGGGCTGGGAAACTCCTTGGTGGGGGTGCGTTCCTGTGTGGCCAGGAGCGGATGGGGAAGTGAGTGGAAAAAATCAAGATAGCTCATTGGCCTGGCGCGGTGGCTCACACTTGTAATCCCAGCACTTTGGGAGGCTGAGGCAGACAGATCTCCAGAGCTCAGGAGTTCGAGACCACCCTGGGCAACATGGTGAAAACCTGTGTCTACTAAAATACAAAAAATTAGGCCAGGCACGGTGTTTCACGCCTGTAATCCCAGAACTTTGAACCGGGGAAGCAGAGGTTGCAATGAGCTGAGATCGTGCTACTGCACTTCAGCCTGGTGATAGAGCGAGACTCCGTCTCAAAAAAAAAAAAAAAAAAAAATAGCTGGGCATGGTGGCATGCGCCTGTAGTCCCAGCTATGCAGGAGGCTGAGGCACAAGAATTGCTTGAACCCCGCAAGCGGAGGTTATAGTGAGCTAAGATTATGCCACTGCACCCCAGCTTGGGCTACAGAATGTGACTGCATCTCAAGGAAAAAAAAAAAAAAAGACATTTTATTTTGGGGAACACACGATGAGAGGCCAGCTCTAGGGATGGTTTAGAAAATAAAGTCACCTGGGGACTGGTCCACCCGCTTCCGGTCTCCTTTCCTGTTGGGGTCAGGACTGCTCTTGGAAGGGCAGCGACGCTGGGTCGGTGGGAGCATAGCCTGCAGGGCACCTGCCCGAGTGTAGAGTCCCTGGGCCTCTGCTTCTGTAAAATTGCAATAATAGCATCCGCTTCTCTGGGCTGTTAGAGGTGTAACAGGTAAACCCATGTAAGGTGTTTAGGACAGGGCTGGTGCTAAGTGCCGTTAATATCGTCAGCATCATTACCTGCATTATTGTAGCACTGATCACCATGTCAGCTGCCTGTAGGGTCTGGCAGGTAAAGTAGAGGGGCCAGGTAGAGATCCTGCTGACCTGGCAAGCACGTGTTCCCTCCAGTGGGGGTGTTGACCGCTCAACAGCAGGTCTAGTGTCACCTAGTCTTTCTAGTTCTCAGGAGAAGTTGAGGGTCTGGATTTTTAGAGGATAGCTGTTGTTTTCTTTCCTTTGTTTTGAGACAGAGTCTCGCTGTGTCACCCAGGCTGGAGTGCAGTGGCACGATCTCGGCTCACTGCAACCTCCACCTCTTGGGTTCAAGTGATTCTCCTGCCACAGCCTCCGAAGTAGCTGGGATTACAGGCGCACACCACCATGTCCGGCTAATTTTTGTATTTCTAGTAGAGACTGGGTTTCACTGTGTTGGCCAGGCTGGTCTTGACCTCCTGACCTTGTGATCCACCCACCTTGGACTCCCAAAGTGCTGGGATTACAGGCGTGAGCCACTGCGCCTGGCCCTTGTTTTCTTAATAATGACAACAAATTTTAATTTTATAAAAATTTCATTCAAAAATTAGCTGGGCATGGTGGTGCACGTCTGTAATCCCAGCTACTCGGGAGGCTGAGGCAGGAGAATTGCTTGAACCCAGGAGGCGGAGGTTGCGGTGAGCTGAGCTGTTGCACCACTGCACTCTAGCCTGGGTGACAGACTCTGTCTCAAAAAAAAAAAAACAAGAGAGCCCCAAGCAGAGTTAGTGTGTGGCCCAGAATTGGCTTCCGGGTCATATAGTCCTTGTAGCTTACCCAGAGCAATGACAGGAGAAGGAGTTGGAGGGCAGGTGGGACCTGGGCACATCTTGCATGCCAGCCTGAGAGTGTCCGGAGCAGGGAGAGGATGGGGTTCCACATCCCCAGATTAGAACTTGTGGGTCTGTGCTGAGACTGGTAGAGGACAAGGGGTGGTCCCCACTGCTGTCAAGACCCTGGACACAAGCAGGATGAGGAGGTGGGTGAGGGTGTAGATGAGGTCACCATGGAACACCATTGTGCCTGAGCTGGACACGGCTCATAAAGGGGGAGCCAGCCATCCCTCCCAGAGCGCCCCTCTCAAGAAGTTGCCAAGTGGGTGTCTAGTGAGGGAGAGGTGACACGGGCCAGGCAGGGCTCATGATGGCAGGACTGCCATTAGGCTGAGTGTATCTAGAACGCCATCTCTGTAGCCAGAGGGAGGCCAGAGTGCCGCTTCGGGACATTTCGGAGAGAGAGTAGCAGGAGAGGAGAGTCAAGCCCCTCACCCCGGGCCTTGCAGGAAGGAGGACTGTAGATCCGGAGCCAGGGTGGGGTGCGGTTGGGGTCCCTGGAGCCTCACAGTCCTCCTCCTGCCCTGCTGCATCCCCAGGAGCCGCTCCCACTCAGGGGACCGCTACAGGCGGGGCGGCCGGGGCCTCAGGCACCACAGCAGTAGCCGCAGCCGCAGCAGCTGGTCCCTCAGTCCGTCCCGCAGTCGCAGCCTGACTCACAGCCGCAGCCACAGCCCCAGCCCCAGCCAGAGCCGTAGCCACAGCCGCAGCCGCAGCCGCAGCCAGAGCCCCTCGCCATCACCCGCAAGAGAGAAGCTGACCAGGCCGGCCGCGTCCCCTGCTGTGGGCGAGAAGCTGAAAAAGTGAGCAGGGCGGGTCTGGAGGAAGAGGGCTGCCAACCTCAGGTGGGGAGGGCGAACGTCACCGTTTTCTTTTTGGGGAAACAGCCCTACCCCAGGAAGTCTGGGGGCCGGGGTATAGCCCTGGCCTGGGAGGGTGGATTTCAGGGGGACACAGCCCTGGCCTGGGGGGTCTGAGGAGGACACACCAAATCCTGGAGGATCTGCACAGTCAGAACCTTGTCCTTGATGAGGGTCAGAAGGGGCCAGGGCCCGGTCTTACAGGTTCTGTGGGGTCTGAGAGGGACATGGTCGCACCCTGGGGCCTCAGAAGGCCCATGACTTGGCCACCTGGTCTGAGGGCAGTGCTGAGGCTGGGGTCAGAGGTGGCAGCTGTCCTTTCCCCTTCCCAACCATGTCCTCTGGCCCTGCCCCCACCCAGGACCGAACCTGCCGCTGGTAAAGAGACAGGAGCTGCCAAAGTCAGTAAGAATTTGGAACTCGCCCGTCTAATTCC
Source organism: Trachypithecus francoisi (assembly GCF_009764315.1). Lineage (NCBI taxonomy): Eukaryota > Metazoa > Chordata > Mammalia > Primates > Cercopithecidae > Trachypithecus > Trachypithecus francoisi. The sequence goes on from NW_022681457.1 coordinate 439,737, forward strand.
CGTCAGCAGCAGTGCCCAAGAGCTGGGCCTGGTGGGCCTGCAGGGGGGCCCGGGTGGGCTGGGAGATCCAGCCCCAGGGACTGGGAGGGGAGGGGAAGGGTCTGCCCCCATGAGAACCATGTCCCTCTTCCCTCCTCACTGTACACTGGGGCTCCATCTGTCACTGAGCCTCTGGGAGCTTCAAGGCTGTCCACAGCCTGCCCCTCCTCCCCACGTCGTTCCCCGTCCCCCCGCCCCAAAAGCCCCAGGCTCTTGGCTGAGGTGGGTTGTGGGAGCTCTGGGACACCCACCCCCTCTCCCACCTCTTCTCCCCCCTCCCCAGCCCAAGCTGACGCCTCAGGAGAAGCTGAAACTGAGGATGCAGAAGGCGCTGAACAGGCAGTGTATGTTCTGCCCCGCCCCTCCAGGGTTTCACAGCTCTTCCCCTTGGCAGTGGGAGCAAGGAGACCCAGCACCACCTCGGGAGGCCTGGCCCTTCCCTGGAGAGTCTGCGCAGGCGCGGAAGTGCTCTGGGGAGGAGTGGGTTTGCATCAGTTCCGCTGCCGCCGTGCTGAGGCCTTTGCAGTCAGGTTGACCTGTCTGAGCTCAGCCCCGTTTTAGAGAGTGGGGCTTTTGCCGGGCGCGGTGGCTCACGCCTGTAATCCCAGTACTTTGGGAGGCCAGGGTGGTGGAGCACGAAGTCAGGAGATTGAGACCATCCTGGCTAACACGGTGAAACCCCATCTCTACTAAAAATACAAAAAATTAGCCAGGCATGGTGGCGGGCTCCTGTAATCCCAGCTACTGGGGAGGCTGAGGCAGGAAAATGGCGTGAACCCGGGAGGCGGAGCTTGCAGTGAGCTGAGATCTCGCCACTGCACTCCAGCCTGGGCAACAGAGGGAGACTCCATCTCAAAAAAAAAAAAGAGAGCAGGGCTCTTAAGGGCACCCCTCAGCCACCGTATATCTTCCTCCCTACAGTCAAGGCGGATAAGAAGGCGGCACAGGAGAAGATGATCCAGCAGGAGCATGAGCGGCAGGTGAAGTGGGGAAGGGAGGGCTGGGGTGACGGGTAGGTGCTGGCCTGGCCACGTCCTCATAGCCCTGTCTGCTGCAGGAGCGGGAAGACGAGCTTCGAGCCATGGCCCGCAAGATCCGGATGAAGTAAGACCTTGCCCCTCCCTGTCCCATGGCCACACCTCCTGCTCCTGGGCTTCCTGGCCTTCCCACCACGGGCTCTTGGCTCGAGCCCTGCCCAGCTCCCTGTGGGTGGATGAAAGGCAGAGCCCTGCCTGGCCCTCAGGGCTGTGCCCCACCGCCTCTCTTGCTCCTCTTCCTGAATTTCCTCCCTCCATTTCGGCCTGCCTCCCGCCACCGCAACCTCGTCCCAGCTCTTCCAGCCTCCAAGTGCCAGTCACCTTTGCTGTTCTGTTGGCCTGGCAAGCTGTTCCTGATACCCCTTCCCCACCCACCCACTGCCATGGGTCTTTCTCCTGTCCCAGCCTGTTCATCTCCTAAGTGGAGACAGAGTCATTGTCTCACCTCACAGGCTGTTGGGGGGATTTGACAAGATCAAGGCCAGGCACGGAGAAGGCACCCAGTAGATGTAGCCATTAGGTTGTCAAGCCTGGCCACTGTGACGGAGACCATTTCAGCACTCAGTGTGTGCAGGTGCCCCAGTGCGGCAGGAAATGATGGGACTATCCTGCCTCCCTCTGTTCACAAGGCTTTCCTAGCTAGGGGGCTGGGATTCCAGTCAGCTCCGCCAGCTGGGGTCCCTCTGAACCCCGGGCCCCCTTTCCAAGCAGGGGTTGGTGGCAGTACCGGCCCCGTTGGTTTATTGTCTTCCTCAGAGTAGGGTGTCGGAAGCACCTGCCCTCCCTGAGTTCAGTGTGTCCAGGGTTCTCGGCCAGATGCTAACGCCATGCCTTTGCAGGGAGAGGGAACGCCGAGAGAAGGAGAGAGAAGAGTGGGAACGCCAGTACAGCCGGCAGAGTCGCTCACCCTCCCCCCGATACAGTGAGTGTCCCCACCTGGCTGGAGGGCTCTGGGGCTTTAAAGAAAAGTGTCAAGCAGGGTTACAAAAAAAAATAGTACGTGTTCCACATTAGCCTTCCAGAAATGAAAGCTCTTAAGACACACACACGTACACACACATTGCTTTAGTCACAAGGTGATGGCAGAAATTAGAAGTGCTCATTCCGGCGTGGGCTGGTGAGGGGCACAGATCGCAGCCACTGGACTCTCTGGAAATGTCCCCTCATTTGGAGACAACCCCTGAAGTTCAGTTTTGAGGACCTCACCCCGGGTCAAGGAAGAGGCCCTGACCCTAGATGTTTGCTCGCTCTTCATCTCCTCTTTTCTTTCCAGGTCGAGAATACAGCTCTTCTCGAAGGTAAGGAAGCCCAAGACCCTCCACTTTCTGGGAAGTGACACTTGTCCTTTGATGGGAGGTCCTGGCTCTCATTCCTCCAGCCTCACCCTGTACCCACCTCCCGTTGGAGGGGCTGGTCTCATCCCTTGGGGAACATCCCTCCTCTACAGACAAGTGCTCCCATCACTGAAGCCTCCATGGCCCCAGGTGTGTTGATGTGTGTACACCCCATTCTCACGGCCCCTCCCTTTCTGCTTCCAGGCGCTCAAGGTCCCGATCCCGAAGCCCCCATTACCGACATTAGGCAGAAGAGGGAGGGGTGGGGAGGACAAGGGGGTGGGGTAAGGGGCTTAAGCTGTGATGCTGCTGGTTTTATCTCTAGTGAAATAAAGTCAAAAGTTATTTAATTCCCGTCACCTGCCTCAGTGTCATCTGTGTGATTGGTGCAGGGCTCTCCCACCCCAGGGCCCACTGGCCAGCAGAGCCAGCTGGGAGGGTGCTTGGGTTTACAGGCCAGGTGCCAGTGCTGCCTGTGTGGCACATCTTGCCCACATCTGATGGCTAAGTGGCAGGCCCCTGTTCATCAGAACCTGCCATGGCTCAGTGAGGCCTGCACAGGAGGCCAGGGCGCAGTCCCAAGGGAGAGGGCCCAGACCTGCCCGCAGGTGTGGACACAGGGTGTCGGCCCAGCATGTCCCGCATGGGCCCCTTTGCCTGGGGCCTCTGGCGACAGGTCCAGGCCTCTCCCCGCCCTCGCCTTGGCCCCTGCCCTGGCCTCGCCCGCACCAGGAACTGGGAGCGCGGCTTTCTGTGCCAATCCTGCTGCGCCGCAGGCACTGGGGGCTGGCCGTTCCCTCACCCCCTCACTCCAAACCGGTCTGTCCAGCCGTCCACCCCAAGGAGGGGAAGCCTCCTGCCCCACCTCAGCACCCCAAGAAAGCCAGAGTCCAAACGAGTATAAATAAAAGGGGAAATTTACTTGGAGAAGGGGGCAAAAACAGGAGGTCAACAAGTGTTGGTGGCGGTGCCAGGGACAGTGGCGGCCTTTCCTGGGCTCAGGCCTCCCCGGCCGCCTCCGGGTGCTTCTGCCGGAGGTGTTTGTCCAGGGTGGCTCGCAGGCCGAAGGGCACGTGGCAGTGAGGGCACTCGAAGCGGGTGCTGCCAGGCGTCATGCCGTGCATGCGGCGGTGGCGGTTGAGCTTGCTGCTCTGGGCGCAGGCGTAGTTGCAGAGCTCACAGGTGTAGGGGCGCTCCCCGGTGTGCGAGCGCCGATGCACTGTCAAGTTGCTGCTGTTGGTAAAATGCTTCCCACAGAACTCACAGCTGCCCCCGGGCCCACGGCTCTTGCCCCCTGACTTGGGCATCTTTTTGGGTGATGCCTTCTGGCTGTTTGCAGGGTCAGTTCTCTGTTCTGTGGTGATGGCTCCCCAAGTGTCTCCACCAGGGCCGGCTTGAGCCCCACTGCCAGGAGCCCCGGGTTCTTGGACACCTGCTGTGGCGGCGGCTCCAGCCCCCTCACCACTGCTGCATGGGAGGGTGCTGGCGGGGGCAGCGGCATGGGCAGCCGGCTCCGGAGGGGCCGCAGAGGTCTGCTCCTGGCTGGTGTCAGCCATGAGGGGGCTCTGGGGCGGCACCTGCCGGTGGGTCTTCTTGTGGCGGTTGAGCTTGCTGCTTTGGGCGCAGGCATAGGGACACTGGTCGCAAGCATAGGGCCGCTCGCCTGTGTGCGAGCGCATGTGCACCTTGAGGTTGCTGAAGGAGCTGAGGGTCTTCTTGCACACGGGACAGGTGGGGCTCCGCCGGGTGAGGCCGCTGCCACTTGCACGGGGGCTCTTGGCCTCAACTGCTGGCCCCACCACTGCCGACACGGCTGCGGCCACCTCGGCCAGGCCCAGGAGGGGGGCCTCCGGGGCCTCTGATTCTGTCTGGTAGATGGACAGTCCGTGGTCCCACTGGGCGTGACGCAGCAGCTTCCAGGCCACTGTGAACTGTTTGCCACAGCGCAGGCAGCTCAAGGCCTTTCGCTCCTCTCGTTCTGGTAAGAAAAAGAGGCAGAGTGTTAGTGCGGAGAGGAAGGAGTCATGGGGGTTGCAGTTCACAGCTGCCAGCTGGACACCTTATGTGGGACAGGCACTCCTGCAGGGGCCAAGGACTTGGCAGTAACAAGACACACACACTCCGGAAGGACCAGGAAGCTGATGCTCAGAGGAGGAGTGGACACGAAAAATCTGTGGAGTGGGTGCTGAGTACCTGAGGCTTTGTGTTTGAAAACCATTTTTTTTTTTGGAGACAGAGTCTCGCTCTGTTGCCCGGGCTGGAGTGCAATGGCGGATCTTGGCTCAATGCAAGCTCTGCCTCCTGGGTTCACGCCATTCTCCCGCCTCAGCCTCCTGAGTAGCTGGGATTACAGGCGCTCGCCACCATGCCCGGCTAATTTTTGTATTTTTATTAGAGACAGGGTTTCAACGTGTTAGCCAGGATGGGAAAACCATTTTTTTAAAGACAGTCTCACTCTGTCACCCAGGCTGGGGTGCAGTGGTGCAATCTCAGCTCACTGCAACCTCCACCTCCCGGATTCAAGCTATTCTCATGCCTAACCTCCCGAGTAGTTCGGATTACAGGCGCCCGCCACCACGCCTGGCTAATTTTTGTATTTTTAGTAGAGATGGGGCTTCACCATATTGGCCAGGCTGGTCTCAAACTCTCCACCTCAAGTGATCCTCCCACCTTGGCCTCCCAAAGTGCTGGGATTACAGGCCTGAGCCACTGCGCTAGGCCATGTGTTTGAAAACCTTTTGAAAAGTTAAGTTGGCTGGGTGCGGTGGTTCAAGCCTGTAATCCCAACACTTCGGGAGGCCGAGGCAAGCGAATCACGAGGTCAGGAAATCAAGACCATCCTGGCTAACATGGTGAAACCCTGTCTCTACTAAAAGTACAAAAAATTAGCCGGGCCTGTAGTCCCAGCTACTTGGGAGGCTGAGGCAGGAGAATGGCGTGAACCCAGGAGGCGGAGCTTGCAGTGAGCCGAGATCACACCACTGCACTCCAGCCCAGGCAACAGAGTGAGACTCTGTCTCAAAAAAAAAAAAAAAAAAGTTACGTTAATTCAGTGAGCGCTTCCTACATGCTAGGTGCTGAGCCATGGCTCCTAGCCCAGCTTTCCCTCAGGACAGGAAAATAAGATCTCCATTTTCCAGAGAGGAAAACTGAGGCACAGAGAGGCATTTTCCCAGGGTGGCACAGCTTGGAAGGGGTAAAGCTGGGATTTCAATCCAGACTACTGGGGGAGGGGGAGAGGGCAGAACGAGGCTTGCTTTTTTTTGCTTTAAGTTTTGAATTTAGTATTTTTTAAAGAGACGGGGCCCTGCTACGTTGCCCAGGCTATTCTTGAACTTACGGCCTGAAGCCATCCTTCCACCCCAGCCCCTCGAAGTGCTGGGATTACAGGCGTGAGCCGCCATGTCCAGCTGGGAACAGAGGGTTTTGAATAAGATTTTTGGTTTAGGTCGCGCGCAGTGGCTCATATCTGTAATCCCAGCACTTTGGGAGGCTGAAGCGGGTGGATCTCTTGAGGTCAGGGGTTTGAAACCAGCCTGGCCAACACGATGAAACCCTGTCTCTACTAAAAATACAAAATAGCCAGGCGTGGTGACGGGCACCTGTAATCCCAGCCACTTGGGAGGTTAAGGCAGGAGAATCGCTTGAACCCAAGAGGCAGAGGTTGCAGTGAGCCAAGATCCTACCACTGCAATCCAGCCTGGGTGACAAAAGCGAGATTCTGTCTCAAAAAAAAAAAAAAAAGGAATTTTGGTTTAATAACAATAATTTTTAAAGTAATTGAGATAGCCGGGCGTGGTGGCTCATGCCTGTAATTCCAGCACTTCAGGAGGCCGAGACAGGCAGATCACCTGAGGTCAGGAGTTTGACACACTAGCCTGGTCAACATGGTGAAACCCTGTCTCTACCAAAAATACAAAAACTCGCCAGCCACGGTGGTGCACGCCTGTAGTCCCAGCTACCTGGAGGGCTGAGGCCGAATCACTTGAACCTGGGAGGCGGAGGTTGCAGTGAGCTGAGACTGTGCCACAGCACTCTAGCATGGGTGACAGAGTAAGACTCCGCCTCAAAATAATAATAATAATAATGGGGATAGCTACAGAGAAAGCTTAGTGGCCACATAGTAAACAGGTGGTAGTGACCTGGGTTCCCCACCCTCTACATGGATCTCAAATTGACAGCCCCCAAACCTGAACTTGGATTTTTATCTGGACCTTTGGGGTACTCTCAGAGGACACTTCCTAGCTGAACTGCCTTTCCATTTTTCAAATTCTGGAGTCTTGCATGAGACCACCTTTGTGATACAAGCAGTCCCGGGTCAAGAACACAGGCCTGGCCTGCATTCAAATGCAGACTTCTCTGCTCCCTAGTTGTGTGACCTTGGGCAAGACACAGTCCTCTGTGTGCCTCAGTTGCTAGAATTCAGGGACCCTAGAGATCCCCTCCCTTTCAAGGGTGGTTGTGACCTTGCTTGGGGGAATGGTTGAGAGCTTAGGTCCACATAAGCGCTCAAACTGCAGAGCCTGTGAAACCAAGGTGTCCACCATTCTCCAAGCCCTGCAGTGGTTTGTTCCAGCAATTCTATCACAGCCCCCCTCGCTCGCTCGCTCGCTCACTCTCCAGGCCACTCTCCATGCTCCAACTTTTCTAAAGCCAATTCAATCAGTCACAAGCCCCTCCTCTTTCCCACCACCAGACCCTCCCTGGCCCAACCCTAAATAATTCCACTTCTCAAAAGTCTCAGGAGGGCAAGGGGCGGGGGGACTGGAAATTAGGTTTGGATTAAGCCCTGCAGCCAACACTGACCAAAAGCTCACCGAGGGTCAAGTGCCATGTGAAGGATTTTAATTCCCTCCCAAGAGGAGGAACCCTGGTGTCCAGCACCCAGGAGCTCGCTCAAACCAGGGGATTCCCACCACGCAGTGCTGGGAGATTCCATCACCAAGGGAAGCCAGAAGCCCCTTCCCTGGCTCGGAACAGTTAGCTGTACTAGCACCTCAATCAGAATTGACAGACAGGAGGAGGTGGCAACCTCCCCATTCCAGCTGGCCTCCACTCCCCCTCCCCCCAGGCCACTGCCCTCCCCAGAGGTCCCCCCCTACTGCCACCCTGGTCCAGCCACCTGGCCAGTTATTTCTGGCCAAGGGGAAGGAGAAGTGAAACCAGGTTGGGGTGTGTGTGTGGGGGGCAAAATCCCGGGCTAGTCTTCTGGGGCTGGCCACACCCTGTAAGCGGCCCCCTCCTTCCCTGCCCAACCCCCCTGGCCCCCCCTTCCCACCACCACCACTAGTCCCTGCCCCGGGACGGGCAGGCCCTGGCCACGCCTAGGCTGCACCCGATGGGAAGCGAGAAAGGGGAAGTAGCGCTCAGTGCCCTGCCGTCCAGCCTAGTCCCTCTCCAGCAGGAAGCCCGGCCCTTGAACTTGAGAGGAGGACTGCACCCGGCTTTACTCACCTGAGCCCTGGCCGCCGCTGGGGCCTCTGAAGAGCTGACAGCCCAGCTTCTTGTGGTCCATGAAGGCAGTGATGGCCTCCAACGGGAAGGTCTGCAGGCAGCGGCCGCAGGTCAACAGATCTGGGTGTTTGTCGGTCCAGGGCTGGCGGTCTGCAGGGAGGAAGCGGGTGGTGAGCGTGGGGTGGGGCCAGGATGGGGGCTGAGGGTGCCGAAGGAGAGGGGAAACCGAAGGTCAGAAGGGAGCCTGGGGGGCAGGACGGGGCGAAAGAGATAAGGCAGGGCGAGGGGCCCATGCCCAAAGGGAGGGGTCCCACCCGAGGGTCAAAGGTAAGGGAGGCTGGGCCCAGGGCCCGGGGCGCTCACCAGGAAGGTTCGGGGTCAGCGGTGTCCACAGAGTCCACGGGTTCCGCGCGCCGAGGGCGAGAAGGGCGGCCCCGGCGGGCATGGGGCCAGAGGAGTGGTGGGGTTCGCCGCCGAACCGCCCCGCCGAGGACACCTCCTTCGGGGAGAAGGACCCCAGTCTTGGGGCCTGTTGGGGCCGCGCGTCTGGCTCGGGCTTGAGTTCGATGACGAGGTCCTGCATTTCCATCTCGTCGTCTGGGTTGGCTGCGGGCGCGGGCTCTACTCGGCGGGGCGCGCTGCCGGCCTTGCGGCGGGACATGAGTCGCGGGCCGGGCGAGCGGGCGGGCGGGCGGAGGACGCACAAGCGGAGGACGCACAAGCGGAGGACGCACAAGCGGAGGACGCACAAGCGGAGGACGCGCGGACCGTGCGCGCTCAGGTGAGTGACTGCGGCGACCCGCTGCGAACTCTTACACGTGCTGGCCGGGCCCGTGGCTCCGCCTACCAGGGCGGGGCCTGATGGGAGGGGACCGAGCCGCGCTGCTGGGGCCCTGCCGGCGGCCTAACTCAATCTAGGCAGTGCCCCCTGTGCTTGGCTTAGTGACCAAATTTAATCACACCGAATTCCCACAAGGCATTGAAACAGCTATCCCTGATCCCATTTTAGGGCGGGTGAAACTGAGGCACGGGATGCCCACACACACCTCCAATCGAGAAAATAGTCGGTCACGTTTGTTATTAGGTGCTTAATAGTAATCTGGGCTATTCCATTAAATGCATTACAATAAAAATTCATTTTGCAAGCATTCACTGAGTGCCTCCTGTGCGCCAGACTCTGTTTGAAGCACTGGAAATACAGGAGGGAACAAACAGACGATAATGTTTGCCTGCACGGAGTTTAGACGGTGGGAGAAGACACTATAAATATAATTATGTAAAATATAGATGGCCCTTGATGATGACTAGTGCCATGGAGCAAAAGAAAGCTGGAAAGGCGGAGAGGGTTACTGGGGTTGAGGGATTCAATTTTCTCCCCTGTGCTGGGAAAGGGCATGGTGGATCTGAGGTTGGAGGGAAGGAAGCCAGCTAGTGGACCTGGGCATTGAGGAATTACAAGGAAAGGGAGAGGCAATACGGGTTGGGAATTGAGTTCAGTGAAAAAATGGGGGCAGATCCAAGCAATCTTTTGATCGCTTTAAGGTCTTTTGGTTTTCCTGAGACTGGAGCCTTGGGAGGGTTTTGAGCAGAGGAGGACTGTAATCATACACATCAACTCTGTTCCTAGACCAGGAGTCGCCATTAAAATCAAATAGCCAAGCAGTTCACCTGCCTCCACTCCGCCTGCTTGAACTTCCCTCCCCTAAGCAGTTCTCTCTGCTCACTGTTTGAAGTGGCATGGACACCCTGCCCCACCCTCAATCCCTGATGAGTATTCTTTTCTTCCTGGCACCGACCGCATGGCAGTATAGAACTGCTTGTGGACTGTCCTCTCCCCCACCCAATGCAAGCCCCCTGAGGTCAGGGCCAGAACCGGTCCTCCCCCAGCTGTGCCCAGCCCAGATGCTGATTTCAGATGCTGATCTCTTGGAGTTCTGCATTGTTATTCAGGTCGGGGCTCCATTGTCCTCCTGAGAGCAGAGGGCCCTGACCAACAGTATCTAAAGTAGCCCCACCCTGCTGAAGGCCTTGCAAATTACACTCCATGACCTCCATCTGTCCCCAGTTCCCTCTTGGATCTCACTTCTCCATCTGTCAAAGGAGGTAGGGCAGGTTGGAACTAGAAGGTTATCTGAGGTGGTTTCTTCTTCAATCCTGCCTCCTCTGATCACCCTTTTTTTAAAAAAGTAATTTTTAAATTTTCAAAAAAAATTTTTTTAAAAATAGAGACAGGGACTTGCTTTGTTGCCCTGGTTGGTCTGAAACTCTTGGCTTGAAGCGATCCTCCTGCTTCAGCGTCCCAAAGTGCTGAGATTACAGATGTGAGACACTGCACTCAGCCTCAGACCACCCAATTTTAAGTTCCATGGAACCCAGCCACCCACTATCCCATTGCCCTTATTTTACTCTTTTTTTTTTTTTTTTTTGAGATGGAGTTTTACTCTTGTTGCCCAGGCTGGAGTGCAATGGCACGATCTCAGCTCACTGCAACCTCCACCTCCGGGTTCAAGCGATTCTCCTGCCTGAGCCTCCGGAGTAGCTGGGATTACAGGCGCCCGGCTAATTTTTGTATTTTTAGTAGAGACAGGGTTTCATGATGTTGGCCAGGCTGGTCTCGAACTCCTGACCTCAGGTGATCCACCCGCCTCAGCCTCCCAAAGAGCTGGAATTGCAGGCGTGAACCACCGTGCCCGGCCTATTTTATTCTTTTTTTTTTTTTTTTTGAGACGGAGTCTTGCTCTGTCGCCTGGGCTGGAGTGCAGTGGCCGGATCTCAGCTCACTGCAAGCTCCACCTCCCGGGTTCACGACATTCTCCTGCCTCAGCCTCCGGAGTAGCTGGGACTACAGGCGGCCGCCACCTCGCCCGGCTAGTTTTTTGTATTTTTAGTAGGGACGGGGTTTCACGGGCTTAGCCAGGATGGTCTCGATCTCCTGACCTCGTGATCCGCCCGTCTCGGCCTCCCAAAGTGCTGAGATTACAGGCTTGAGCCACCGCGCCCAGCTATTTTATTCTTTATACATCACTTTGATCAAACCCTGAAGGATCTTGTTTACATATTTGCTCGTTTTACCCTATTCTGTCCCTTCTACCCCCACTAGAACGTAGGTTCTAGAAGGCAGGATGGGAGTCTGTCTTGTTCATAAATACAGCCCCTACTCGTTCATAGTTAAGTCAACAAATATTTATTGGGCACCTACTATGTGCCTGATGATATTCTTTCAACAGATATTTGCAAAGCACCAAATTGTGTACCTGGCACTAGGCCTTGGTGATCTAGTGGAAAGCAAACGCCCACAGGATCCCTGCCTAAATAGGACCCCGCATGGAGAAAGTGAATTCTGACTGGGCCTGGAATAGGGAGATTCATATTCCCCACTCAAGGCCTCAGTTTCCCCCTTTGTAAAATGGTACTGCAGGGAGAGCTGGAGGACAAAATGACCGCCTCTGATCCAGCCCAGCTACTTTCTTCGTATGCGGCATCTGAAACCATGATCTCCAGGTTTCCTGTAGAGGAGCGGGGGTTCCCACTGGAAGCGAGGGGTAGGAGTGCCTACATGTAGGGGGATGGGGATGGAAAGACCGAGCTCTGCCCTTAACCCAACAGGGAGGAAGTCTTCCCCTCTCTGAGCCTCAGTTTCTTTCTGCCGAAAATGGGCATCCCAGACGCCCCCAACTCGCAGGCAGGAAGATCGGACCAAAGTGCTCCGCAAAGCCGCGAGCCAGCCCGCGACCACGTGGGGCAGTGGCTGCGGCGCGGGCGGAACCCAGGCTCCGCGGCTCGCGGCCTGCCCGGGCCTCTGCAGCTGGGGCGCCGGCGGAAGTGGGGGCGCCAGTAGCCGCGGACCTCGGTGAGTATAGAGTGGTGGGGGGTCGCCAGCAGGTTCCCTCTCCCCGGCCCCAGCTCTGGACGCCTACCCCCGTGCAACGCCCGGAGTGACGGAAAGAGGCAGGACCGCGCCTGCAGCGCCGGCTGGAGGGACGCTCTGGTCCCCAGACGCTAGTATCAGGGACTGTTTGGCGATCACCGGCTGCGGGAATGTCCCACGCGGGTGGGGTGAGGAGAAGGGAGAAGGCGGAAAACTCCCCCTCCGGAAAAATAATAAATGGCCACGATAACAGCAGCATCGGTGGCAGTCATCCCGCTTTACCTGGAGCGGAATCGCTCGCTCAGTCTGAACCAGGAGGTGGGAAGAAAGTCCAGTCCGAACGCCCAGGGCGGTGTGGGAAGTGGACGCCTGGGGGCCGGGAGGACCTGCTTAGTATGAGAAAAGGAGAGCAATGGGTGGTCAGGGCGGAATTGAAAGGAAACTGACCAGCCCCAGGGGAGAAGGGGAGGGGAGAGATTCTGTGCTTGGGGTTCTGACCTTCTCGGGTGGCCCCATTTAACTAATTTGCATCAAGATTCAGCAGCCGACGGTGTGTGTATGTGTGTGTGTCTGTGGACACGTCAGCACCTTGGTTAATTAATTAGGTCTGGCGGCTTCTGAGTTGACAACTCAGCTGGTTCCCCACCCTGGCAATTGTGAAGAGTTGGCCAAATGTTTGTCCACTGAGCTGATCTCTTCTCTGGAGCACCAAGGCTACCAGGAGAGAGGTCTGTGAAACCCCTGCCCCTGCCATTGACCTAAGTGTTGGGCTCTTGAATGTAAAAGACTAGTTTTGCAAGTTGTGGGGGATGGGCTTGGGCATTTTTCCCTGACTCCTTCGGAAATCCTTGCCTTGGAGACTGAAAGGATAAAGGCCGCTGGGGCCAGGTCACCAGGGAGAATGGATAATGTCTGCCTCTGCCCTCCTGGGCACACCCTGTGTGACCTTTCTTTAACCAGTTTCTTATCAGGTTACACCTTGGCTCCACAGTCTGTCTTTCTGCATGGGGCACAGGTGAGGGCCTGAGTTTGCTCCCTCTTCCTCCACCCTCCAGCTGGCACCAAGGAAATTATTTTTTTTTTTTTTGAAACAGAGCCTCTCTGTTGCCCAGGCTGGAGTGCAGAGGGGCAGTCTCCACTCACTGCAACCTCCATTTCCCTGGTTCAAGCAATTCTCCTGCCTCAGCCTCCCGCGTAGCTTGGATTACAGGCGTGTGCCACCACACCCAACTATTTTTTTTGTATTTTTAGTAGAGACGGTTTCGTCATGTTGGTCAGGCTGGTCTGGAACTCCTGACCTCAGGTGATCCGCCCCCCCCCAGCCTCCCAAAGTGCTAGGATTATAGGTGTGAACCACCGCACCCAGCCCAAGGAAAGATTAGACCTGCCAGCTTCACTGGCCACCTGACGAAAATGGGGATTGCATCAATATGACCAAATCTCCCTTGGTTTTTTTCCTAATGGAGAATACAAGGCCCTATGCTGACCCTCCCTTAATTTCATTTTATCCAGGGATTTAACAGAATTCTTTGGCCACTCATCTAATTCATTTAGTAAGTACTCACCCTGGAGACGAGGGTGTTTCTCTTGAAACTCAAGTGTTAACCTAGGCTCAGGAAAGGCCCTGGGGGCTGGTGAGGCCTGACTAAATTGGAGTGACAGTGGTCAGAGAAATTAAAAAATGCAAGCAGGGCGTGGTGGCGTGGGATTGTAATCCCAGCTTCTCAGAAGGCTGAGGTGGGAGGATATCTTGAGTCCAGGAGTTGGAGATTAGTGTGGGCAATATAGGGAGACCTCACCTCAAAGTAAACAAGTAAATGTGCTTTTTAAAAAATTAGAAAATGCGTCGGCCGGGCGCGGTGGCTCAAGCCTGTAATCCCAGCACTTTGGGAGGCCGAGACGGGCGGATCACGAGGTCAGGAGATCGAGACCATCCTGGCTAACACGGTGAAACCCCGTCTCTACTAAAAAAATACAAAAAAATCTAGCCGGGCGAGGTGGTGGGCGCCTGTAGTTCCAGCTACTCGGGAGGCTGAGGCAGGAGAATGGCGTGAACCCGGGAGGCGGAGCTTGCAGTGAGCTGAGATCTGGCCACTGCACTCCAGCCTGGGCGACAGAGCAAGACTCTGTCTCAAAAAAAAAAAATTAGAAAATGCAAGGCCGGGCACAGTGGCTCATGCCTGTAATCCCAGCACTTTGGAGGCCGAGACGGGCGGATCACGAGGTCAGGAGATCGAGACCATCCTGGCTAACACGGTGAAACCCCGTCTCTACTAAAAAAATACAAAAAAATCTAGCCGGGCGAGGTGGTGGGCGCCTGTAGTTCCAGCTACTCGGGAGGCTGAGGCAGGAGAATGGCGTGAACCCGGAGGCGGAGCTTGCAGTGAGCTGAGATCTGGCCACTGCACTCCAGCCTGGGCGACAGAGCAAGACTCTGTCTCAAAAAAAAAAAATTAGAAAATGCAAGGCCGGGCACAGTGGCTCATGCCTGTAATCCCAGCACTTTGGGAGGCTGAATCAGGCGGATCAGGCCAAACCCTGTCTCTACTAAAAATGCAAAATTAGCCGGGTATGGTGGTGCGTGCCTATAGTCCTAGTTACTCGGGAGGCTGAGGCAGAAGAATTGCTTGAACCCGGGAGGTGGAGGTTGCAGTGAGCCGAGATCATGCCACTGCACTCCAGCCTGGGTGACAAGAGCGAGACTCTTAAAAAAAAAAAAAAAAAAAATTAGAAAACGCAAATATCCCTTAATTCCATTCACGTGGTCTTACCTGTCAGGAAAAACAAAACAAAACAAAAACCCTTGGAGTCTCCTTTGGCTGCTCTTTCCCTCAAATTATATAACCCTCATCCTGTCCATCAGCAAGGGCTCTTGACCTTTTTTTTGTTTTTGTTTTTTTGGAGACGGAGTCTCACTCTGACACCCAGGCTGGAGTACAGTGGCACGATCTCCGCTCACTTTATCCTCCACCCTCTGGGTTCAAGCAATTCTCCTGCCTCAGCCTCCCGAGTAGCTGGGATTACAGGCGTGCGCCACCACGCCCAGCTAACTTTTATATTTTTAGTAGAGATGGGATTTCACCATGTTGACCAGGCTGGTCTCATCCTGACCTCAGGTGATCCACCCACCTCAGCCTCCAAAAGTGCTGGGATTACAGGCGTGACCCACTGTGCCCAGCCTCGACCTTTCAAACATAGTCCAAGCTGACCACTTCTCCCCATTTCCACTGTCCCCAGCCCATCCTAAACATCATCTTCTTCCACCTGGAGCCCTACAGTGGCCTCCTCATTGCACTCCTGGTGTCTCCCTTCAGTCTCCTTGTTTATTGTGCATGCAGCGGGCAGAGGGTCCTGAGGACCCTAAGCCAGATCCTGTCCGTCCTTCACTCAGAACTGTTCAGCAGCTTTAGTCTCAGAGTAGAGACCCGAATTGTCATCACAGCCCACAAGGCGCTCTGTTCCTGTCCCCACCTCCTCCATGCTGGCCTCCTTGCTATGCCCCAAAGCCACCCTTTCCATGATCTTTGCATTTTGCTTTTCGCTCTGATTGGAATCTCCACATGGCTCCATTCCTAATTTCATTCAGGTCTATGCTCAAATGTAATCTCATTCTAGGGATCTTTCCTGGGCTCCCTTGAAACTACCCCCTGTCCCCCAGGCTGGTCAGATGTCTCCTCTGGACTCCTTCATTCCAGCCCTCCTCACTCTGGGTCATCACTGCCTGAGGACAGGTCTGTGTCCCCTATCGGACTGTGAGCCCACAAGGGCAGGACTGCGCTGTCTCAGTCCCAGATGTATTTCCAAGACCGCCCAACGTGGGTCAAGCACACAGCAGGTACTCACATGATGTGATGATAATGCTGGATAATGTGGATGAGTGAATTTTTTTTTTTTTTTTTTTTGAGACAGGGTCTCACACTCTGTCACTCAGGCTGGAGTGCAGTGGCACAGTTACGGCTCACTGCAGCCTCCACCTGCTGGGCTCAAGCGATTCCCCTCACCTCGGTCTCCTTAGTAGCTGGGACTCCAGTCGCACACCACCCATGCCCAGCTAATTTTTTTTTTTTTTTTTTTTTGTAGAGATGGGATTTTGCTCTATTGCCCAGGCTGGTCTTGAACTCCTGTGCTAAAGCAGTTCTCCAGCCTCAGCCTCCCAAAGTGCTGGGATTATAGTTGTGAGCCACCGCACCTGACTAGAAAACTTTCCTTTGGTGCATAAAAATGATAGAAAATTCAAATTTCAGTGTCCCAGTAAGTAAGGTTTTGTTGGAGAACAAACATGTTCATTTGTTTCCATACTGTCTATGGGTGCTATTGTGCTACTTGGCAGAGCTGAGCAGTGACAGTAAAATACTTTACAGAGAAGGTTCACAGACCTCTGCTATATATTTTGCCAAGAAGAAAAATAAAATAAAGTTAAAATAAAAACAATTTTGCCGGCTGGGCACGGCAGCTTACACTTGTAATCCCAGCACTTTGGGAGGCCGAGCGGGGTGGGTGGGGCGGGTCACCTGAGACCAGGAGATGGAGACCAGCCTGGCCAACATGGTGAAGCCCCATCTCTACTAAAATACAAAAATTAGCCAGGCGTGGTGGCGCGCGCCTGTAACCCCAGCTACTCAGAAGGCTGAGGCAGGAGAATCGCTTGAACCCGGGAGGCAGAGGTTGCAGTGAGCCAAGATCGCCCCACTGCACTCCAGTCTCGGTGATAGAGTGAGACTCTGTCTCAAAAAAAATTTTGCCAAGGAAGATTCTATTTGGGTCACTTGTGGGCATGTGAGATCAGTAAGATATGGCAGCTAATTATGCAGAGTGGGTGATGAGGTTAGATGCCTCACAGGGAGAGCTCTTTGTAACATTTTCTCTTCTTTTTTTTTTTTTTGTGAGACAGGGTCTCACTCTTCTCAGGCTGGAGTACAGTGGCACAATCATATCCCACTGCAGCCTCAACCTCCTTGGGCGCACTAGATCCTCCCATCTCAGCCTCCTGAGTAGCTGGGACTACAGGAGCGTACCCTTTGCCCGGCTAATTTTTCTATTTTTTCTAGAGATGGGATTTTGCTATGTTGCCCAGGCTGGTCTCAAACTCCTGGGCTGAAGTGATCCACCTGCCTTAGCCTCCTAAAGTGCTGGAATTACAGGCATGAGCCACCTCGTGCCCAGCTGCCTCTTCCTTTCTAAAATTAAAATTTAGTGACTGGGCGTGGTGGCTCAGGGCCTGTAATCCCAGCACTTTGGGAGGCTGAGGCAAGAGGATCGCTTGAGCCCAGATTGGAGACCAGCCTGGGCAATATAGTGAGACTTCATCTCTATAAAATAAAATTAATTAAAATTTTTATTTATTTGTTTATTTATTTATTTGAGACAGAGTCTTGCTCTGCTGTCCAGGCTGGAGTGCAGTGGCATGACCTTGACTGCAGCCTCTGGCTCGCAGGTTCAAGTGATTCTTATGCCTCAGCCTCCTGAGTAACTGGGATTACAGGCATGTGCTACCATGCCTGGCTATTTTTGGGGTGTGTGTTTGTTTTTGAGATGGGGTCCCGGTCTGTCGCCCAGACCGGAGTGCAGTGGCGCACTATCTCAGCTCACTGCAACCTCTGCCTCCCAGGTTCAAGCAAGTCTCCTGCCTCAGCCTCCTGAGTAGGTGGGATTACAGGAGCCCGCCACCATGCCCAGCCCAGCTAATTTTATTTATTTATGTATTTATTTTTTGAGACAGCGTTTCACTCTTGTTGCCTAGTCTGGAGTGCAATGGCGCAATCTCAGCTCACTGCAACCTCTGCTTCCCAAGTTCAAGTGATTCTCCTGCTTCAGCCTCCCAAGTAGCTGGGATTACAGGCATGCACCACCAGGCTAATTTTGTATTTTTAGTAGAGTTGGGGTTTCTCCATGTTGGTCAGGCTAGTCTCGACCTCAGGTGATCTGCCCACCTTGGCCTCCCAAAGTGCTGGGCTTATGGGCGGGAGCCACTGCGTCCAGCCTATGTTCATGTCTTCTATAGCCATCTTTATTCCTTCCTCCCTCTTTGTGACCTGTTTGTCTGCATCAGTGTTTCATCTGGGGCTATCAAGAGACGTTTGACAATTCATGGAGACTTTTTTTAAAAAAAACATTGTATTGAGATGCAATTCACATTCACCAGTTCACTGTTCACCAGTGGTGACATTTTTGGCTGTCGTAACTTGCAGAGGGGATGCTACTGGTATCTATTAATAGGGGGCAGAGGCCAGGATGCTGCTCAAACCTTACACCTATGCGTTGGACAGGCCCCACAACACAGCAGATAATTATCTAGCCCCAAATGTCAATAGTGTCCAGATTGAGTAGCCCTGGTTCACATCCTTGGCCTATCTGCAGGGTCCTGTCTTGCAAGGAGCTCATAGTTCATGTGCAGAGACAGGAAGAGCCTAATAAGAAAAAGGACAATGTAGGCCAGGCACAGTGGCTCACACCTGTAATCCCACCACTTTGGGAGGCTGAGGTGGGCGGATCACTTGAGGTCAGGAGTTGGAGACCAGCCTGACCAACATGGTGAAACCCTGTCTCTACTGAAAATACAAAAAGTAGCTAGACATGGTAGTGTGTGTCTGTAGTCCCAGCTTCTCGGGAGACTGAGGCACAAGAATCTCTTGAACCTGGGAGGCAGAGGTTGCAGTTAGCCAAGGTGGCACCACTGCACTCCAGCCTGGGCGACAGAGTGAGACTGTCTCCAAAAAAGAAAGAAAAAGGACAATTTCAGTCACCTCCCTTCTGTGCCTGGCCCCAGGGTCCTGGGTACCCAACGCTTGTCACTCAGCTCAGTTAGTCCTCACTAGGCTTTAGAGAGGAGAGGACCACCACAGGGAGAGCCACAGGGAGTGGTACAGCTGCTAAAACGTAGGTCCTGCTCTCTCAGGTCTGTACCCACAAGGCTGGCATTTCTCTATATGCGTTCGACATCATAGCATAGTGCTTCATATGTCGCAGACATGTGCCAGACATCACAGGTTAGTTAGGTCATTGAGTCCCCATGCCAGCCCTGTGAGTTAGGGCTCTGTTTTACAGATGGGGAAACAGCACAGATTAGTCAAGCTGTTTAACCCCAGGTCACACAGCAATACTAACAAGAGCAGTTCACTATTATGGAGAACCTAGTATGTGCCAGGCCCTGTCTGGCAGGAGCCTGCTGAATCCTAATAACAGCATAGGCAGCAATTGGGGCTATTTTTGCATACAATGGAAGAGAAAGCTGTCTCTTACTGAGGTCACACAGCTAAACTGGCCTGGGATCTCCACTCTTCATTTATTTTGTTGTTTGTTTGTTTTTTTCGAGAGGAGTCTTGCTCTGTCACCCAGGTTGGAGTGCAGTGGTGAGATCTCGGCTCACTGCAACCCTTGCCTCCCAGGTTCAAGTGATTCTCCTGCCTCAGCCTCCTGAGTAGCTGGGATTACAGGCATGTGCCACCATGCCTAGCTAATTTTTGTATTCTTAGTAGAGACGGGGTTTCACCATGTTGACCAGGCTGGTCTCGAACTCTTGACCTTGTGATCTACCTCCGTTAGCCTCTCAAACTGCTGGGATTACAGGTGTGAGCCACTGCGCCAGGCCAATGTTTGTTTTTGAGACAGAGTGTTGCTCTGTTGCCCAGGCTGGAGTACAGCGGCATGACCTCTGATCACTGCAACCTCTGCCTCCCAGGTTCAAGTGATTCTCCTGCCTCAGGCTCCCCAAGTGGCTGGGATTACAGGCACGTGCCACCACGTCCGGCTCATTTTTGTATTTTAGTAGAGACAGGGTTTTACTATGTTGGCCAGGCTGCTCTCAAACTCCTGACCTCTAGTGATCCTCCAGCCTCAGCCCCTAAAGTGCTGGGATTACAGGCGTGAACCACCATGCCCGGCCCATTCATGAATTCTCATTGGTCTCTAAGGCAGGCAGTTTTCTGGGGGCTGGAGATCCAGCAGTGGGAAAAGCAAGGTGGCCACCTTGAAGCTTACGGAGGGAAAGGAGATGCAGGCAGATACAGGGAACCGAAAGTGCAAGGGCCCAAGAAGGGACTGCCAGGCATCGTGCCTGAGAATCAGCAAGGAGGCCTGTGTGGCTGGGGTGGGGAGAGCAAGCGTGGTAACCACGAGGGTGCCGGCAGGATCCAGAGCTCACAGGGTCAGCAGGGCTGTGGTGAGGACTTTGACTTTGTCTCTGAGCAAGACAGAAGCCACAAGAGTCTCTGAGCAGAGAAGACATGTGATCTGACTCGGGCATTAACAAACAGGGTGTGGGTTGTAGACTGGAGGTGGTGAAGGTGGAAGCCAGGGACCCAGAGGGGAGTTCACTATAGTACTCTAGGCAGGAAGCGTCTCTGACGGCAGCAGAATGCTGGCACTGGAAGAGGTGAGAAGTGTTAGGTTGTGAATAAATAAATATATGTGTGTGTGTATTTTTTTTTCTTTCTTTTTTTTTTTTTTTTTGAGACAAAGTCTTGCTCTGTCGCCCAGGCTAGAGTACAATGGCGCCATCTGGGCTCACTGCAACATCCGCCTCCCAGGTTCAAGCGATTCTCCTGCCTCAGCCTCCTGAATAGCTGGGATTACAGGTGCCTGCCACCATGCTTGACTAATTTTTGTAGTTTTAGTAGAGACGGGGTTTTGCCATGTTGGCCAGGCTGGTCTTGAACTCTTGACCTCAAGGGATCTGCCCACCTCTGCCTCCCAAAGTGCTGGGATTACAGGTGTGAGACACTCCTTCCAGCCTTATACATTTTTTTCTCAGCCTTTCTTTGTCTTTTATGACTTTAATATATATATATATTTTTTTGAGACAGAGTCTTGCTTTGTTGCCCAGGCTGGAGTGCGGTGGCGCAATTTCGGCTCACTGCAAGCTCCACCTCCCGGGTTCACGCCATTCTCCTGCCTCAGCCTCCTGAGTAGCTGGGATTACAGGCCCCGCCACCACACCCGTCTGATTTTTTGGATTTTTGGTAGAGACGGGGGTTTCACCTTGTTAGCCAGGATGGTCTCGATTTCCTGACCTCGTGATCCACCCGCCTTGGCCTCCCAAAGTGCTGGGATTACAGGCGTGAGCCACCGTGCCTGGCCATGACTTTAATATTTTTGAAGAGCCCAGGTTAGTTGGGCTGTTTTTGTTTTTGTTTTTTCTTTTTTTTTTTGAGGCGGAGTCTCGCTCTGTCGCCCGGACTGGAGTGCAGTGGCCAGATCTCAGCTCACTGCAAGCTCTGCCTCCCGGGTTTACGCCATTCTCCTGCCTCAGCCTCCCGAGTAGCTGGGACTATAGGCGCCCGCCACCTCGCCCGGCTAGTTTTTGTATTTTTAGTAGAGACGGGGTTTCACCGTGTTAGCCAGGATGGTCTCGATCTCCTGACCTCGTGATCCGCCCGTCTCGGCCTCCCAAAGTGCTGGGATTACAGGCTTGAGCCACCGCGCCCGGCCTGTTTTTGTTTTTTCTAAGACAAAGTCTCACTCTTGCCCAGGCTGGAGTGCAGTGGCATGATCATAGCTCACTGCAGCTTCGACCTTCCAGGGCTCCAGTGATTCTCTTACCTCAGTCTTCTGAGTAGCTGGGACTTACATGAGTACATTGTCATGCCTGGCTAATGGTTTTTATTTTTAGTAGAGACAAGGTCTTACCATGTTGCCCAGGCTGGTCTTGAACTCCTGAACGCAAGCAATCCTCTCACCTTGGCCTCCCGAAGTACTGGGATTATAGGCGTGAGCCACTATCCCTGTCCCCGTTGTCCTTGTTTGGCCCAGAGGCTGGAAGGTCACTTGAGGCCAGGAGTTGGAGAACAGCCTCGGCAACATAGTGAGACCCTGTCTCTTTAAGAAGAAAAAAAAGGGCCGGGCACGGTGGCTCACACCTGTAATCCCAGCACTTTGGGAGGCCCAGGTGGGCGGATCACAATGTGAGGAGATCGAGACCATGGTGAAACGCCGTCTCTACTAAAAATACAAAAAGTTAGCCGGACGCAGTAGTGGGCGCCTGTAGTCCCAGCTATTCAGGAGGCTAAGGCAGGAGAATGGCGTGAACCCAGGATGTGAAGCTCGCGGTGAGCCGAGATCGCGCCACTGTACTCCAGCCTGGGGGACACAGCGAGACTCCGTCTCAAAAAAAAGAAGAAAAAAAGGAATAACACAGAATTGGTGCCCTGTCCTTCTTAGTGTCCCATTCCTGGAGATGTTGGCTTTGATCACTAAGTTAAGGGGGTGTATACCAGGTTCCTCCACTATAAATTTGTGTTTGCCCTTTACAGTGAATGAATATCTTTTTTTTTTTTTTTTTTTTTGAGATGGAGTCTCGCGCTGTCACCCAGGTTGGAGTGCTGTGGCCAGATCTCAGCTCACTGCAAGCTCCGCCTCCCAGGTTCACGCCATTCTCCTGCCTCAGCCTCCTGAGTAGCTGGGACTACAGGCGCCCACCACCTCGCCCGGCTAGTTTTTTGTAGTTTTTAGTAGAGACGGGGTTTCACCGTGTTAGCCAGGATGGTCTCGATCTCCTGACCTCGTGATCCGCCCATCTCGGCCTCCCAAAGTGCTAGGATTACAGGCTTGAGCCACCGCGCCCGGCCGTGAATGAATATCTTATGAGTCTGTTAATACTATGTAGCTACCTTATACTTCATCTAACTCCCATCCGTGTTTTTTTTTTTTTTTTTGACACAGAGTCTCACTCTGTCACCCCGGCTGGAGTGCTGTGGTGCGATCTCCACCCACTGCAGCCTGTGCCTTTTGGGTTCAAATGATTCTCCTGCCTTAACCCCCCAAGTAGCTGGGACTACAGGCACATGCCACCACACCCAGCTAATTTTTGTATTTTTGGTAGAGGTGGGGTTTCGCCATGTTGGCAGGGCTGGTCTGGAATTCCTGACCTCAAGTGATTCGCCCACCTTGGCCTCCCAAAGTTCTGGGATTACAGGTGTGAGCCACTGCACCCGGCCCTATCCACACATTTTTGCATCTATATCTTTTATATTTATTTACTTGCCAGTCTACAGTAAGGATTATATTTTTCTTCTCTTCCTTATTCATTTATTTATTATCAGTATGGATTATGGATTTCTGTTTTACCCAGTGGGTTATAATCTATCACTGTCATTATTGTATTCAAATGATTCCATATTTGGCCACTGGGAGACCTTTCAAGCTAGCTCCTGCATGAGTGGGAGTCTATTTAGAAGACAGAATTTCCTGATGGATTAGATGGGTTGTGTGTGAGAAAGGTGGGGTTTGTTCTTTTTTTTAAGAGACAGCGTCTTACTCTGTCACCCAAGCTGGAGTGCAGTTGCACGATTACGGCTCACTGCAGCCTCCTGAGTAGCCCAACTAATGTAAAATAATTTTTTTTTTTTTTTGTAGAAATGTGATTTCACTATATTGCCCAGGCTGGTCTCAAACTCCCGGCTTCAAAGTGATCCTCCTGCCTTGGCCTCCCAAAGTGCTGGGATTACAGGCATGCGCCACCATCCTGGCCGAGTTCATCTTTTGGCAAATATTTATTGCCTGGAAGTTGAGATAAAGCTGTTTTAAAAGCAGACAAAGGTCTTTGCCTTCATGGGGCTCATGTTTTTGTGCATGTGACACTTTGTTTCTGATCCAAGCCACTGGGAAATGATGGCACAGATTTTTAGCAGGGTGGATCGGTTTGGGACAGGTGAAGTGGAGCTGCCTAGGGAGACCAGCCTCTGCTTCCACTCCTCCCTCCTCCATTAGCCCCATGCTTACCATGTAATGACTTCCTGCCCTTTTTCTTCACTCAACAGCCAAGACAATGCAAACTCCAGTGACCATTCCTGTGCCTGTGCTCCGGCTGCCCCGGGGCCCTGATGGCTTCAGCCGTGGCTTTGCCCCTGATGGACGCAGAGCCCCCCTGAGGCCAGACGTTCCTGAAATCCAGGAGTGTCCCATAGCTCAAGAATCCCCAGAATTCCAGGAGCAGCGGGCCCGAGCTGCCCTTCGGGAGCGTTACCTCCGCAGCCTGCTGGCCATGGTGGGTCGTCAGGTGAGCTTCACGTTGCACGAGGGTGTGCGTGTGGCCGCCCACTTCGGAGCCACCGACCTGGATGTGGCCAACTTCTACGTGTCACAGCTGCAGACTCCCATAGGTGTGCAAGCAGAGGCGCTGCTCCGATGTAGTGACATAATTTCATATACCTTCAAGCCATAAAGACATTGTGTTCACTTTTCTGCTTGAGGCTAAGCCACTGTATCCCAGGCCTCCCAATGTTCCCAAGCCAGGAACTCTGGGCCCCATGGAGTTATGAGCTCCCTTGGAATTTTCAGCCAAGCTTTAAGCAAGTCTGGACTCCTGAGACCTCCTGGGTCTAGTCAGTAAAATTCTGCAACTCTAGGAATTCTAAGATTCCATTGGAAGGAATGCTCTACCTCACAGAACTCTGAACCCTACAGAAATATGGGCCTGCTGCCATTTCTTGAAGACCAGGGCATCGGGGTGGGGTGATAAAGGAGACCACCTGCACAGGGGGACGTTATTAAAGAGGCTGCAAAGTTCAGCCACCCTGAAGATACTCCCTAGTGCTCCCCTCCTGCTAAAGAACCAGTTACCCCAGGAAAATTCGACTCCTGTTTTTCTTTCTTTAATTAAGTATACCCACGGGGATGGAGTCATCTTTAGGAGCTGGTAGGGTAGTTATCCCAGGGCTGAATCCAGTGGAGCTGAGCCAAGTAGGACAGGAGCCCAGATAAAGGTGTAGGGGCTGCAGGGCCCCAAGTCTCCTGGAAATGCTGGAGTGACCGGAATGCCGGGATTGGGAGATTAGTATTTGATTTCATTTTGGGGCGGGCGGTGGCTCATGTTGGGTCACGTGGTCGTGCCCAAGCGCTCCTCCTGTTGTTCCACCTGTGGTTGCTGTGGACTGCACACGACAGCAGATTCGCTGTCCCCTCGTTGGAGGTGAATGGTCGGATCTCGAGTGGCGGCGCCCCTCATAAAAGGCCGAGGATTCGCGATCAGGGTGCAACTTCATCCCCTCCTCTTTTCTCTCCAGCCTTATAGCTTGGCCGTTCACATCGCGCGCTTCACTAAGCCCCCTGTCACTAGTAACCTTTCAGGGCATTGTTTAAAAAGAAAGCAGTTTCTGTCCCCTTCTGTAGTTCCCTTAAATTCAGGATGTAAGCGAAGCCTTCCATTAAGTAAAGGTGAGTGTCGTTTTGTCTCAGTCGCGAAAGTACGGCGGCCGATGATGAACCGCGCCAGGAGCAACCTCAGCTGCCTTCAGTCGGTTAGCGACGCCTAGCTCTCGAGTTGCCTTGGCGACGACGCGGCTCGCTCCGCCCAGTCCCCTTTATGGTTTCAGCCCCACCTCCTTCAGTTTGCCGGGTGCGCTTGGGAAAGCGTGGCGAAAGTGCGGCGGCGAATGTCAAGCGTTGGGTATGAGCCTAGGGGTGTGGCTTGAGCTCGCGCTGGTTTGTTCTTACCTCAGTGACCCACCAGCCTTGTCACCCAGGATTTGGGTTGGCAGATTCGTCTCTCGCCTTTGGAATTTCTATCCTCTCCTAGGTTTTGTTTTTTAAAATCAGGCCTATGATACCGTTCATGGGCTCATATTTATTTTAGCATTGCTCATGGGCTCATGTTTATTTTAGCATTGTGATTTAAGTTGTATTTTATGCAACTACCCCTATACAGAGAGCTGTTGATGTAACTGCAGCGAGCAAATGGAAGACTGGAGACTACCGAAGAGGCCGAGGCTTCGTCTCCGGAGGATCCCTCTCTGTCAGCATCCATCAGCTGTACTCATATATTGAATGCAGCTCCTATCCGTCTTTCTTTTCGACTTCTTTATGCCGTTACCACTCTTCATCAGTTAGTCTAGCTTCAATGTTTTCATTTCTTTCCTCTTTTTTTTTTTGAGACGGAGTCTTGCTCTGTCGCCCAGACCAAGGTGCAGTGGCACAGTCTCGGCTCACTGCAAGCTCCGTCGTCTCCCGGGTTCACGCCATTCTCCTGCCTCAGCCTCCCGAGTAGCTGGGACTACAGTCGCCCGCCACCACGCCTGGCTAATTTTTTGTAATTTTAGTAGAGACGGGGTTTCACCGTGTTAGCCAGGATGGTCTCGATCTTCTGACCTCGTATTCCGCCCGCCTCGGCCTCCCAAATTGCTGGGATTACAAGCGTGAGCCCCCGCGCCCGGCCCATTTCTTTCCTTTCGTTGAGACAGGGTCTCGCTATGTCTACCAGGTCGTAGTGCAGGGGCGCGCTCAGTGCAGCCTCAGTCTGCCGGGCTCAAGTGATCTTCCCACCTCCCAAGTAGCTGGAACTACCGGCTCCCGTAACCGGACCCTGCTAATTTTTAAGTTTTTTGTAGAGACGGGACCTTGCTATGTTGCCCAGGCTGGTCTCGAACTCCTGGACTCAAGCGATCTTCCTGCCTCAGCCTCCCAAAGTGCTGGGATTATAGGCGTGAGCCGCCGCGCCCCGCTAGGTGTTTTCATTTCTCTGCACTCCATTTCCCTGGGCTCTTGACGAATGTGCGGGAGCTGAATATTCGTTATCTGGACTCAGGCGGGGAGGCGTGGGCTCAGCTTCGCGCTTGCGCGCTGCTCTTGGAGACGGCGTCTACCTCGCCCCGCCCCTCATAGTCTGCAGTTCTGGCTCTGCAGATTCGCTGCTCACGTTTCTTTTTTCCGTGGCCCTTCCTGCCCTTTGTTTCTCTCTTCATGTCACCCGCGGGACAACTCTACCTGCAAGTCGCTGAAATCGATTTTCTGCTTCTTATAGTAAGCGGTGGGCTCGCCAGCCTAGAGCGAAAGTGTGACTGCGAACGGGCAGGCGCGCGCGGGGTTCGGCGGAGGCGCGCTTGGGCTCCCGGCGGCGACGATTACGACGACTAGGAGAGCGGACGGAGGCGGCTCCTGAAGCAGTGGCGGAGCCCATGCCCCGGGACGGCGGGCGGGCCCGGAGAGACAAATCCGGGGCCCGGGGCATGTCCCCGGGGCCCCCGTGAGGAGGAGGCGGCGGCGGCTATGGAGATCCCGCCGCAGGAGGCGCCGCCCGTGCCGGGCGCGGACGGCGACGTTGAAGAGGCCCCTGCCGAGGCCGGGTCTCCCAGCCCCGCATCGCCCCCCGCCGATGGGCGCCTCAAGGCTGCAGCCAAGCGCGTCACGTTCCCGTCCGACGAGGATATCGTGTCTGGAGCAGTGGAGCCCAAAGACCCCTGGAGACATGGTAGCTACCGCGGGTGAAGCGGGGGCGGGTTCGAAGGGGACCCGGGAGTCGGTAGGGATCGGTGCAGGGCCCAGCTCAGACGTGGCGTTCAATAGATTGCACCTAATGGTGAATAAGGGGACAGTCGTCAGTTTAGAACCGGCATCTGTTAGAGAGGGGGTGACTATGGAGTTGGGAAGGTGAAAAGTATGTGCTTTCTGCCGCACCCCACCCACCCGAGACAAAGATGGTGATCGTTTTAGGGCTTAAAACGATGAGCAATTAAAGAAAGTTTGGTGGTTTGTCAGATGTAGAGTGTGGCAGCCTTTGCGTTCGTAGTTCCACCAGAGAAGGAGAGAAAGAGCAGTCGGGAGGAGGAGCGGGTCAACGCTGGCCCCGAAAGGGCAGTTGAAAGAGTTTGATGGGTCTGTGGGAGTAAAAAAAGGTTCAGTTGCTGGTCTGCAAGTCTCGGGGCAAGGAGTGGTCGTGTTGGTCACTTTCTTGGCTGGAAAGAGGGAGAAATATAAACTTGGACTGTGGCTATAGAAGACTTGGTACAAAGGGAGTCAAGGTAAGGTCCCAGAAGAGGAGCACAGGTGGTGGTCCATTTGTGGTTGGTTGAGTCAGAGGCAGTGTGGTTTTTATGTTTTCATTTTCATTGAGAGGAGATCTTACTGCATTGCCCAGGCTGGTCTCGAACTTCTGGGTTCAAGCTATCCTCCCTCCTTGGCCTCCCAAAGTGTTGGGATTACAGGAGTGAGCCACCGCCCCCGGGTGCAATGTGGTATTAAGAAGAAAAGCCAACCCCTACCGCAGCCTCCTCCTCCAACAAAAAGGGAAGCAGAAGGAAGGTTCTCGGTCATTCAGGAGCAGAGGATGTTTGGGGCATGGCTACGGAAGGGTCCTCTTGTTCCTTCTTGAGAAAGAATTGGGGGATGGCCAAGTGCATTGGCTCACGCGTGTAATCCCAGCACTTTGGGAGGGCAAGGTGGGTGTATCACCTGAGGTCAGGAGTTTAAAACCAGCCTGGCCAACATGGGGAAACCCCGTCTCTACTAAAAATACAAAAATTGGCCGGGCATGGTGGTGCTCGCCTGTCATCCCATCTACTCAGGAGACTGAGGCAGGGAGAATCGCTTGAACTCAGGAGGTGGAGATTGTAATGAGCTAAGATCATGACATTGTAAAGCCTGGGTGACAAGGGCAAAAATCCGTCTCAAAGAAAGAAAAAAAAAGAATTGGGGGATGTTATCAAGTCAGGAATTGGAGTTGCTGGCCAGTAGCAGGTGAGACAACTGAAGAAGTTTGGCAGCTTGAAGTGTTGGGAGAGGGGACTGGCCCACTGGAGAGGGTCAGGTCAGTGTTGGAGCTGAAAGGAGTGTTGGAGTCATAGGGCTGGGAAGGTGGAAAGTCGCTTGGGACATGCAGGGCAGTGTTGAGTCCATTTCGTGCTGGAGAAGTCTGTCAGTCCTCCTGGGGTGGAGCCCATGAAGTGAGGGATCAGACTGGTCATGGTTCTGTAGAAGCTGATCTGCCAGCCCTACCTAAGGGGAGAAACTGTTGCCAGTCTGTGGACAGTGGAGGAATTGGTGGCTTTGATGTGAGGGTGGAAAACATGGTAACTGGAAACCGAATACACAGTGAGTCCATCATGAATGACAGTTTGGCTACTTGTTACTACTTATTATTTTTTAGATAGAGTCTCCCTCTGTCGCTTAGGCTGGTTCTCCTGCCTCAGCCTTCTGAGTATCTGGAATTACAGGCACCTATCATCACACCTGGCTACAAATGTCTGTATTTTTAGTAGAGATGGGGTTTCACCTTGTTAGCCAGGCTGGTCTCGAACTCTTGACCTCAGGTGATCTGCCCACTTCAGCCTTCCAAAGTGCTGGGATTACAAGCATGAGCCACCGTGTCCAGCTGGCTAGTTATTCTTAAAGAGACAGTGGTTAAATTAAGACTTTTGGGCCGGGCGCCATGGTTCATGCCTGTAACCCCAGCACTTTGTCAAGCCAAGGTAGGCGGATCACCTGAGCCCAGGAGTTCAAGACCAGCTTGGGCAACAAGGTGAAACCGTGTCTCTACAAAATATACAAAAATTAGCCAGGTGTGGTGGTACATGCCTGTAGTCCCAGCTACTCAGGAGGCTAAAGTGGGAGGATCACTTGAGCCCGGGAGGTCAATAGTGCAGTAAACTGTGATTGCACCACTGAACTGCAGCCTGGGTGACAAAGACCCTGTCTTAAAAAAAAAAAAAAAAAAAAAGACTTTTGTCACTGGGAGCCAGCCAACTCCTTGGGCTCTAGGCCCCAGGCATAGGTGGTTAGTTTGGGACGGGGCCACAGTCAGAATGGCCCCTGGCTATAGCGTGGTATCCAGTCAGAGCAGGAAGGGGAAAGACCTGGAGAGGCAGAGCAGGGTGTTTCAAGAGCAGAGGCTCCAGGTCAGATCCTTCGAGACCTCGGACTGGTTACCTAACTTCTGAGCCTCAGTCTTCCCGTCTGTGAAGCAGGTGGCAATACTCTTGCCACGGGATTTAGGCAAGGACTGGATGAGGTCACATATGGAAAGGAATCAGATAGGGTGAGCGTTCTTGATGGCAGTCATTGTTATTAAGACAGTGTTGGTCATCTTGGGCTGGTGTAGAGGAGTTCATGCATAGGGTGGGGCCTGGATGTGGCTGCTTCAGAGGCTTCCAGGAGAGAAGAGAGCTGGCAGTCAGTGCATGGGCCTGGAGTGAGGGGTGAGGAGGAAGATGGTTAATTTGTGGGCTGAAGGGTCAGGGTGAGGGCAGCAAGAGAGTCTGGCACAGATTGGGCACTGGGGGGTAAAGTTCCTGGTCCGCAGTTCCCCAGAAAAGGTTTGGCTTTCATTCAGTAAACCACTTTTCCCCTCCAAGGCTCTGTTTCTTTCTTTGCAAATGGAGGTGCTAAATTTTACCATGGGATAGTTGTGAGGATGAAGTAAGATAGTCCTCATAAATTTCTGCCACGTAAATAGCAGCTGTCATCCCCGCAGATTTGTGTTTTGCTTGTTTGTTTGTCTGGTTTCATGTGCAGTCTTGAAGAGACAGTGAAAGAATTGGAGAGTCAGAAGGCTGTCTGTCAAGAAAAGACGGGCAGTTGGAGCCTGGCTGAGAGGAGTTTAGAGGAGGGGTACCGGTTGGTCTATCCTGGGTAAGGGGTAGAGCAGGTAACACTCTCCCGGCTGGGGGAGTCTCTCATTCCAGTGGTTGAGAGAGGGGCAGTAAGGCCTGGTTGGGACTCACACTCCGGAGGAGTCTGTGCGTCTGAGCTGCAGAGGTGATGACCTGAACTGGACTGCAAGAATTGGTCCATCCTGGTAGGGAGGAGGGCTTGAGAAGTTGCCCTGGCAGTGAGGAGTTGGGTGATCTTGGGCCTGGGCAGGGGAGGGGTCACTGGTGAAGTTGGTGAGTTTGGACAATAGGATTTGCAGGACAGAAAACCCAAGGGCCTGGGAACAGCAAGGAACACGGGATAGGCTCTGTGCTGGGGAGGACAGTGGAGTGGTTCCCTGGCCATGGGGCTGTGGGAGGTGGAGGGTTTGCCAGGGTGTAGAAGAGGAATTGTGGTACAGAAAGTGGGTGTAAGAGGAGACCCAAGTGAGAGGCCAGAGGGGCTGGGGCTGGGGGACTGCAGGGAGGAGTTGCTTGGTCTTGGAACAAAGGTGGGAGATTTGTTGGCATCAATCTCGTAAACTGGGGAGGGACAGGGGGTGTTATTTGAGCTGTGAACTTAGTGCAAGGTGGCGTAACCCCAAGGCCGAGGGGTGACAGAAGAGCTGACGGGTCTGAATTGGGGAGACTCAGTCATCCGGAAGCTGTTGTGCCATGCTAGCAATGGAGTGCTGCCCAGGCCAGGGGTGGAGGAGCGCCCCTGGGTGAGGAGAAGGCAGCACTGGGGGGGCCCCAGTGCAGGGGTCTCCTCCAGCAGAGCCCTGCCCCTGGGGCTCGAGTGGTGACCCAGCCGGGTGGGAGCTGTCGGGGGTGTCTACCTGAGGGTAAGAGCTCCCTCAGGCCCTTCAGGGGCCCAGGGTTTGGGGATTCCTGGAGATGAGGTGATCTGGAGGAGGGGGATTGTGAGGGAGCCTGCGCAGGCTCATCCTTTCCGGATTCCCATCCCCCGCAGTGGGGTTCCGCCTGCTGGGGCTGCCGTTTCCTCATTACATGAACACATCTGATGTTCCGTCGCGTGCTTGTTTTCTTGGTGGTGGTCTCTTCCGCGCTGGAATGGGAGAGCAGAGGCCGAGTCCATCCCCTTCTCCGCTTTCCTCAAGGACACTCAGTTGTTGAATGAGCGCCTGTGGGCCTATGAGGCCTGGTGGTTTCTGGAAGCCACCTAGCAGAGTGACATGTAGCCGTATGTCAGGGGCCCGAGCAGCCTGGCATGGGGACACCAGCGGGGCAGCAGCGTGCTCTGTGGCCTCTGGCAAGCATGGGTTCTTGCAGAGCATTGCACTTCCTCACCTGTAAAACAGGGCCAGTGATCCTGCCCTGCAGACCACCAGGATGTCAGAGGATAGGGTGAACCTGCACCCTCAGCAAGCCACAGCCAGGTGTGTGGAGATGGGCAGGGAAGCTCCGGGAGAAGGCAGGCTGGGAATCGTGAGTGAAAGAGGCTGCTTCAGCACTGTCAGGCTGGGCGCTTGGGTGCCCGTGGGGAGCGGGGCTAGCTGGCTGCACTGCACCCCGTCATGTTGTGGCAGACCCTTCAGCTCTTCTGAAGGCCAAGGCCAGACTTACACAAGGAACCCATTAGGCCAAACTGCAGGAATGACCTGAGGCTCGGCTGGTCTCCCCAGCCCCAGCCGAACTCTGTGGGGTTGGAAAGATAGGCATGTGAGAGGGACTTGTGATGAGAGCACATGACAGCAGCCACAGTCCGGGAGACTCATCTCCCCTCCTCCAGTCCTGCCGGTGACTCACTCCCTGCTCCCTGACCATCAGTCCTCCAGTGTGTGTGCGTTGGGGGTTTGCCCACCAGGAAGCTCCTCGCGTGAAGTCAAGGTGTCTGCAGGGCAGGGTGAGGGGGTCCAGGCATGCTACCATGTCTGGCCACCTGAGCTTTGGAGGGCAGAGGTAGCGGTGGGGGCAGGGTGTTTTCTTAAATGCGGATCCTATGGCATGGAAATGCCATACTGTTTGCTATTGAAACCCGTGCTGCAGATTTAGCCCTAGAAACAGGCTGGACAGGTAGACACGCATCTGTCAGTGGTGGAAAGAGGCCCTGGGTTAGAGAACCAGCTTGCTTTAGCATTCGTGGTGGAGCTGCTAGGGAGCAGGGAATGGGGTCAAGGGGGATTGATGCATCTGCTCAGATTTCCATCTGGGCCCAGCTCCACCTCCCGCTGCTGGAGTTGGCAAGTAGACCCTGCCACTGAGCAGCCACGTGACTTTGGCGATTGTTCTCTCTGCCTCGATTTTTCTGTGTCTAAAATGCAGCTGACAGAAGTATGTCCTCATAGGGTGATTGGGAGGATTAAGTGAGAGAACACAGTGCCTGATCCATAGTAAATGCTCAGCAAATGCCTCCCTTGTTATTCCCATCATCACTGCTCCTCTGCCCGCACCTATAGCCCTAACCTTTCGTTTCTGTTTCCTGCCTGTGTTGTGTGTTTGTACTCCTCTTTCCCCTACAGTCTCCCGCGTCAGCATCCCTGCTTTCTCTCAGGGGCCCTCTCCTCCAGGCTGCGTGCTCCAGCAGTCCCTGACCTCCAGGCCCGACTGTGCCTGCCAAGCTGTGTGACCATGGACAAGTTGCCCAGCCTCTCTGAGCTAAAACTAAATCAGCATGTTTCAGCTCACTAGCAGGAGAGGCAGCAGGGGTACTAAGATTCCACACTGGCCGTTTTAGTCCCAGCCTCTGCCTACATTGGCTGATGACTTTGGACAAGTCGCAGCTCCTCCCTAAGCCTGAGTCTCCTCTGGAGTGGGGGCTCCACCGCCCCAGCCCCCGCCCTGTTGGAACACGATTGGGTTAGCGGTACTATTGTGCCGGTGCCTGTCCTCTGCCCTCCCAGGCCCTTTGCACACTGTGACTCGCCGCTCTTTGTGCCTGCACATGCAGGTGGGCTGCCTGATTCCTTGTGCTTGTGCTCGCTTCTGTTTCCCCCTTCAAGGGCAAAGACTGTGTGTGAGTCACCTCTGTGACCCTAGTCTAGCACACAGGAGGGCTTGGGCACAGGACACATGTCCGAAGGAATGGGGTGCTTTCCTCTGATCAAACACCCTATGGTGGGATTTACAGGAAGCCTTTTTGTGGTAGTTAATCCAGTTGCTGCCAGGACGAGGGCTCTTCCTCAGGGACCTACAGACAGGCTTTAGCGCCCATTCTGACTCCCGGAAGAGTACGCGAAGCTGGCCCCCAGCTGGCACTCAGTAACCAGCATTGAGTGCGTCAGCGGGAGTGCATGTGCGTGTGTTTCTGGGAGCGAGTATTGGGGCTCTGCGAACCTTCATAGGCATCCGGCTCCAAGAGGATTAGGAACCGTGGGGCCAAATGCCCTGTGTTGGACGGGCTGCAGCTGGAGCAGTCACTGGGCGTGAAGGCCAGAAACCTGTTTTTTTTTTTTTTTTTTGAGACGGAGTCTCGCTCTGTCGCCCAGGCTGGAGTGCAGTGGCCGGATCTCAGATCACTGCAAGCTCCGCCTCCCGGGTTCACGCCATTCTCCTGCCTCAGCCTCCGAGTAGCTGGGACTACAGGCGCCCGCCACCTCGCCCGGCTAGTTTTTTTTTGTATTTTTTAGTAGAGACGGGGTTTCACCGTGTTAGCCAGGATGGTCTCGATCTCCTGACCTCGTGATCCGCCCGCCTCGGCCTCCCAAAGTGCTGGGATTACAGGCTTGAGCCACCGCGCCCGGCCCAGAAACCTGTTTTTACAAAAAGCTCCCCGGGTCGTTCTGACAATCTCGCTTGGCTGTCTGTGTGCTTTGCTCCGCCATCCATCACTCAGTCCCAAGCTTGTCTTCAGACCTCAGTTCAGGGGTGGCTGGCATTGACCTCAAAGACTTGTTTTGGAGCAAATTAATAGGTGAGCATTGAAATGCTTGCCTTAAGGTAACTGCAGAAATTCAAGCTGGGCAGGCCGCCTGCTGCAGTGGGGCATGGGGGCAGGGCAGGTTAAATCCCTGCCCTCTGGCTGACCTTAGTCATCATCAGTCCTTGCCTTCCATGTGCCTGTACCAGGCACTGGTCTAAGTGCCTTTCCTGTATTATCGCATTTAGATATCACAGCCACCCCAGGAGGCAGGTGCTGTTTGCCCCAATTTATAGATGAGGAAATGGGGCCTGTAGAGGTAAAGTAATTTTCCTGAGGTCACACAGCCGGTAAGTGGTGGAGCTGGGATTCAAACCCAGGCAGCCAGCCTGGCACCGAAGCCTGCACAGTAACCCCTGTGTGGCAGCTGAGTGCTTGGAGGCAAGTGGCCGTGTTCAGTGCAGGGTGCATAGTCTCTTCATCTATAACCCAGAATTGTTTATAAGATAGAGGTGACAGTGCTGGCTTTGTGGTGTTGTGGCAGGGATGAGAAATAGAAACAGGTGGGGTAAGGGCCCAGCCTGGTGGGCATGCAGGAGGGGGTCACTGTGGTTCGTGGACAGCTTGAGCCCCTGGAGATTTGTGCTGCTCCTCTGTCCTCGGCATTGCCCGCTGTTCTGACCCTTGGCCTCTGGGACGTGTTCCTCCTGTGCTACACAGTGTCTGGTACGTGGTAGGCACTCAATATATTCTTGCTGCATGAGTGACTTGGTGACCCCGTAACCAGTCATGCATTCAGCATGGTATGGCCGTGACACGTGTTGCGAGTCAGGGCAGAAGACAGGCCCAGTCCGTGCTTCCGTGGGGGTCACGGTCAGGTGAGGGAGACACACAGTAAAGAATTATCAACAAACCAGGCTGCCGAGGACTCAGATTAGGGAGGGTTCACAGGGTGTGCAGGAGGGCAGGGCAGAGGCAGCTTCCTAGAAGGGATGTCAACAAGGAAATCCAGCAGTTAGCCAGGTGAGGAGCAGCGGGAGGTGTGCACCAGGGGTGGAAGGCAGATAGAACCAGCCTGGTACATCTGAAGAACAGAAAAAAGCCAGACTTAGTTGAGGTGGAGGCAGGCGGGTCAGAGGTGAGGCTGGAGGAGGCAGGAGAGACTGCTGTGTGGGGCCTTATGGGCTGTGCTAGCAGGGAGCTCCAGAGGCCTTAAGAAAGGGCCTGGGCTGGGTGTGGGGGGCTCACGCCTGTCATCTTAGCCCTTTGGGAGGCCCAGGCGGGACGATTGCTAAAGCCCAGGAGTTTAAGACCAGCCTGGGCAACATGGCGAGACCTTCTCTCTATAAAAAAAACAAAAATTAGCCAGGCATGGTGGTGTGCACCTATAGTCCCAGCTACTCAGGAGGCTGAGGTGAGAGGATCACTTGAGCCCAGGAGGTCAAGGCTTTAGTGAGCTGTGGTCACACCACTGCCCTCCAGCCTATGTGACAGAGCGAGACCCTGTCTCAAAAGAAAAAAGGAGGGGCATAGTGAGTGTTTTTAACAGAACCTAGGGTGGGGGTAACATGAATGGGGTGAGACTGAGACAGGGAGACCAGGGAGGGGCCGTGAGCCAGGAGCCCAGAGGCTATAGGCTTAGCTTAGCCTCATGTTGGCTAATAGTTGACACTTGACTTCATTGATTCTTCCTCAGATTGCTCTGAGCCCTCCCTCCACCAACAGGTTTGCTGTTGCCACTGTTTCCTATAGCACCTCTGAGATGACTGTTTTTCCCCTTCCCTTCTCTCCTTGGGTCTCTGAGTCCCTTCCCTCGTGCTCCCCAAGCCAGTTTGTCCTTGGCCTGCTTGGGACATCCTGCCCCTGCATGGGCTGTGGGAGGCGTGTGGGCTGTGAAGTCCAGTGACCTCCTCCAGTGACCTCACTTTCACAGTCCCTTCAGGTCTCACAGTACCCAGATCCAGAAAGCTCTACAGACCATCCCAGACCCCTCTGGTGGCTTAGTGCAATATCAGTGTCCTGTCAGTCTTACAAAATCCAGAAAATTCTGATTCTAAATCACGTCTGGCCCAAGGGTTCTGGGAGGAGACTGGAGCCCGCAGCGGGCCTCATTCCGTGTCTGAAATGGCAGTAACCCAGGAGGAAGCGCAGGAGCCCCCTGGGTGCCAGTCCCAGCTCTGCCCTTGGGCGAATCACCCAGCTTCTTTGCCTCAGTGTCCCCATTTGTATGGGGATTGATGATTAAATTAGCCTCTACTTGGAAAGCAGCTGGAACAGTAGCTGGCTGTTGCAGACGTTCATGAGGACATGGGAAAGTTGAATGAGGTGGCTGCTGCCCTGAACTTGACTGGTTCCTGCCTCCTGGGGCTATAAGGGTTAGGCAGGTGGGGCCAACCTGCCTCATCTGGGTAGGATCATCTGCCTGAGTGTGATTTCAGCTCCTCCACACTTGGGCTGTGTGACCTTGGGCAAGTCCCTTGACCTCCCTGGACCACTTTCCCCATTTGTGAAGCCATTTTGCCAGATGAGGACTCTCTTTCAAAGTTTTTAGACTCTTTGGGAAGACCAGAGAGCCAGGCCTGGGGCCCACGCCAGCAGGAGCACACCGTACATCCAGTGTCTAGCTGATGCTGCTCCTGTTACATCAGCTCCTCTGGGGCTGAGCCCACTTAGACTCCTGGACTGGAGCCACACAGAAGACTGGGGTCTGCTGTTTCAGCTTAGAGGAGGTGGGAGATGTGGAGGGGGTTCCCTAATTGCAGGAAGGGGGTTCAGAGGCTGGGTGCCAAAAGGAATTCGAGAGATCCATCATGCTTGGCTATTTCCTACATTGAGTAGGAAGGTCCGTGAAGGCAGGACCCATCTTTGTCTTGGCTCACCTGTGTCTCCAGCACCCTCTATGGTGCCTGGCCCTCTGCAGGCTGTCACACTGGATGAATTGGTGGTGGATGGAGGTACACAGTAGGCACTCAAAAGTTGTTCTCACCCCTTCCCTTCCTCTAGGCAGCTGGCACTGAGCAGTTGCCTCAAGTTGGGGGTGGAGGTTTGGAAGTGTCTGCTGACAGCCGCACGGCTCATGTGACTTGCCGAGCGCCCATCTCCCTTCGCAGCGGAAGCCTGGGTCGGGAGCCCTGCAGTCAGATGCTCCCCTCAGGGCTGGTTGGGTTCCAGCTGGGAATGTGTTCCCTGGTTAGGTGGGCGGGCTCCTCTAGCAAGCTGGCGCTTGAGACCCACCGGGGTCGGACTCGTGTGCCACCTTCACACCCACCCCTCCCTCTCTCCGTGGTCTCCGAGGCTTTCACCAGCTGCCGTCAGTGATGTAGTGGAGAGCTGCTTGCGTCCTGTGCAGCCTTCCCTTTTGCAAAGCAAAGGACTGTCACAGCTGAACTCGCTTGGTTCCCCAGGACAACAGGGAGGGAGGGTGGGAGAGTGGGGCTGCCAAAAGGTGAAAGCACGCTGCAGGGAAGTGACTCTCTGCAGGGGTCATGCCTCCTGGTGGTGGTGATGGAGGTGTTGGTACTCACAGCTCCCATTTATGGAGCACTTACCAGGGCTAAGCTCTTTAAACGCATCGTTAATCTTGGAGGAGGAAACAAGCTCACAGAGGTGCCAAGGCCACACAGGTGGTAGAGGAGGAGCTCGGTTCTAGCCAGGCAGCTTGAATGGTTCTGATCCTCTGTTCTGTTTCAAAAAGCCCCCAGGGCTCCACCGTAACTACAGGACAAAGTCCACACCCCTGGGCCTGGTATGGGAGGCCTTTCCCAAAGAACATCCAGCCTCCTAGCGCAGGCGCCAGGCCCCTCGCTAGTCCCCTGCTCTTCCTGACCAACTCCTGTTACCCCTCCCACGCCTAGACGCAGGCTCCTCTGCCTAGCATGCCCCTCGCTAGTCCCCTGCCCTTCCTGACCAACTCCCGTTATCCATCCCGCGCTGCCTCCTAGGCAAGCCCTTCTCTAATCCCCTGACAAAGCTCTGCTCTGCTCTCTGGGTTCCCATGGCGCCTCCTCGCTCTGTTGTTACTTGTTTGGGCCCATCTCCCCTCCCTGAACCAGCGCTGCAGAGGACTGCATCCTGTCCATCTGGCTCCTGGGAGGAGTGGAACCACTGAACGCCTCCAGGAACCTCCAGGGACTCCGGGCAAAGTGGGACTGCTGATGGGCACCCAGGCCGGACGCCGCAAAGCCCTTGTAACCCAGGCACTTTGCTATTCCTGTTTCACATCACACTTTGTGACCTCCCTGCTGCCTTTCCCCCTGATCCAACGTCCCTGCAACAGGTTAGGAAGCTCAGGTATAACCTGGCTCCTGCC
The DNA here is from genome assembly GCF_009764315.1 of Trachypithecus francoisi. Classification (NCBI taxonomy): domain Eukaryota; kingdom Metazoa; phylum Chordata; class Mammalia; order Primates; family Cercopithecidae; genus Trachypithecus; species Trachypithecus francoisi. The sequence goes on from NW_022681457.1 coordinate 477,930, forward strand.
ACCATCGCCGGCCACGACCAAGATCACCTTGCCATGCACTCGCTCGGTTCAAGCCATCGTGGATTCCTTTCAGTCCTAGAACATGCAGGCAGCTCCCCACATCCTCTCCTGGAAGGCCGGCCCCACCCACACAGCTGGCTCTGGCTAATCTTTCAGGTGCCAGCAAACCCTTCCTTCCTGGCCCTCCTAATGGGCTCTCCATCAGGTGGCCAGTGATCTGCTTATCTGCGGGCCTGCGGATACTCTCGGCCCCGGACTGGAAGCATCACCAGGCAGTGGTGGGTTGGGTTTGGTGCCAGTATATTCCCCAGTGCCCAGCCCACGTGGCACTGGGTTTGGCTCTGGGCAGCCACGCAATATGGCAGGTGGAGAAGGAAGTGGCATACAATGCTGGGTCTTAGTCCTTGCCATGAGCAGCTCAGAGAGTCCCTGGTCGAGAAAAGGAAGTGGGCAGAGAGGAGGAGGAGCTTTACGGAGGGGAGTACCAAGCCTGCCTTTGGTGTCCCCCCTGCCAGCCTGGTGGGAATGGCAGCGCAGGACTGGCAAACAGGCCTGTCTTTTCTGTTGAGTTGCTGGGGGTCATAGGCCAGGACACTTGCCTTTGTAGGACACCGCACCATTTAGGGAGTGATTGGATCCCAGGGCCTCCTCCCAGTCATGGAGTGGCAGGCAAGGTTCTGGTAACTGATCTGCCTTCTACCTTTGTGGCAGGTGACCTACTTCCCCATTCCCTGTGACCCACGTGTCACAGGTGTCAGGGGCAACTGGCCACCCAGCCAAGCCTCCATGACTCTGTTCTCACTCCCCTTCTGTCTCAGGCTTGGGATCCTTGCTTCCTGGCCTGGTTCTGTCTGCTGTGATCACAATGAACAGCCAGTGCTCCATTTCCCTGGAGGGCCACCTTCCTTGCTGTGCCTGGACCTGTGTTCCCCACTGGACTACAAGTCCCAGGGGGTCAGGGCCGGAGCTGTCTCGGTCCCTGCTGTGTCCCCTGCACAGCTCCAGGCACAGAGCAGTTCAGTGAATGTTGTTCCATTAAAATGGAGTTGGGGCTGGTGCTGGCAGAGCCGAGGGATGACACCCTCATGGAGCCCAGCTTAGAGTGCCCAAGTCTGACAGTGGCCTGATCCTGTCTAATCCTGGGGTGGAGCAGGCACCGGCAGGCGGGGCCATCTGACTGAATGTCCTACCACCAGCTCTTAGGTCCAGGTGCTTGTGCTTACTGCCTTCCGGCACAGTCAAAAGAATCCAGAGCTGGCACCAGCCCTTTCCTCATCTCAGGGGTGGAGGGGTAACCAGAGAGGGGTGGCACTTACCCAAGGATGCCCTGACACTGGGATCCAGGCTCCTGCTGCTCTCCTCGGCCACCCCTCCAGCTGTTTTTTTGTTTTGTTTTGTTTTTGTTTTTTTGTTATTTTTGAGACAGAGTTTCGCTCTTGTTGCCCAGACTGGAGTACAGTGGCAGGATCTTGGCTTACTGAAACCTCTGCCTACCAAGTTCAAGCGATTCTCATGCCTCAGCCTCCCAAGTAGCTGGGATTACAGGCATGCGCTGCCATGCCCAGCTAATTTTTTTGTATCTTTAGTAGAGACAGGGTTTCACCATGTTGGCCAGGCTGGTCTTGAACTCCTGACCTCAAATGATCCACCCACCTCAGCTTCCCAAAGCGCTGGGATTACAGGCGTGAGCGCCCAGCCTGTTTGTTTTGAGATGAGGTCTTGCTCTGTCGCCCTGGCTGGAGTGCAGTAATGCAATCCTAGCTCACTGCAGCCTCCACCTCCCAGGTTCAAGTGATCCTCTTGCCTCAGCCTCCAAATTAGCTAGAACCGCAGGCACAAGCCACTACGCCTGGCTGATTTTCTTACTTTTAATTGTTTTGTAGAGATGGGGTTGCACTATGTTGCTCAGGCTTCGTTGTGCTTTTGATTTGCATTTCCTTATGGCTGATGATGTTGAGCATCTTTTTATATGCTTACTGAACACTTGTGTATCTTCTTGGGAGAAATGTCTTTTTAGTTCTTTTGTCCATTTTTAAATTGAGCCAGCTGGGGGCACGGTGATTCATGCCTGTAATCCCAGCACTTTGGGAGGCTGAAGAGTTTGAGACCAGTCTGGACAACATAGCAAGACCTGGTCTCTATTAAAAAAGGGGGGACCAGGCACAGTGGCTCACAATTGTAATCCCAGCACTTTGGGAGGCCAAGGTGGACAGATCATTTGAGCCCAGGAGTTCAAGACCAGCCTGGACAACATGCTGAGACCCCATCTCTATAATTGAACGGGCGTGGTGGTTCATGCCTGTAATCCCAGCACTTTGGGAGGCCGGGGCGGGCGGATCACGAGGTCAGGAGATCGAGACCATCCTGGCTAACACAGTGAAACCCCGTCTCTACTAAAAATACAAAAAATTAGCCGGGCATGGTGGCGGGCGCCTGTAGTCCCAGCTACTAGAGAGGCTGAGGCAGGAGAATGGCGGGAACGCGGCAGGTGGAGCTTGCAATGAGCCAAGATCGCGCCACTGCACTCCAGCCTGGGCGACAGAGCGAGACTCTGTCTCAAAAAAAAAAAAAAAAAAAATTAAAAATTAAAAAATTAGCCAGGCCTGGTGGCTCATGCCTATAGTCCCAGCTACCTGGGAGTCTAATGTGGGAGGATTGCTTGAGCCCTGGAGGTTGAGGCTGCAGTGAGCTATTATCTTGCCATTGGACTCCAGCCTAGGTGACAGAGGGAGACCCTGCCTCAAAAATAAATAAATAAATAAATAATTTGTCCCTTTATTATTGAGTTGTGAGAGTTCTATATATATGTATCCCGGATGCAGGACTTCTTAGCTGAGTGATTTGCACCACCTGGGATGTTTTCAGTGTGTAATGCCAGTGCATTTCCTTCCCGTCTCTTCTCTCTGGCTACATTCACAGCCACAGCTAGATAAAAATAAAGCTGTGAGGATACTGTAGATACAGTTGAATATCCTGCTTTTGCACTTCATTTTTCTGTTTTTTTAGAAAGCATGATTTAAGTACATCATTGGGCTGTTGTAATTCATTCTAGCCATTTCCGCATTGCTGAGCATTTAGGTCTTTTCCAGTTTTCAGTTGCATCAATAATGCAATGATGTTCGTCCTTGTCCATAAATCTTCATGTTCATCACATGGGTAGCCTTCTCAGAAAAAATTCGTAGAAGGTGATTTTACCAGGTCAAAGGGAAGGAACATTGGAAGTCTCAGATACCGACTGTGCCCACGTTGGACAGTGAGTGTTGAGGGCTAGGGTTCTGTCGTCATAGTCAACACTGTAGCTTTAGATTTTTTTTATGAGAGAGAGTCTCTCTCTTTTTTTCTGCTTCTTAGTTTAAACCATGGCCAGAGACAGGGTCTCAATCTGTTGCTCAGGCTGGAGTGCAGTGGTGCAATCTTGGCTCACTGCATCCTCCACTTCCCAGGCTCAGCCATTCTGCTGCCTCAGCCTCCCAAGTAGCTGGGATTATAGACACGCACCACCACACCCGGCTAATTGTTGTATTTTTAGTAGAAACAGGGTTTCACTGTTGGCCAGGTTGGACTCAAACTCCTGACCTCAGGTGATCTGCCTGCCTCAGCCTCCCAAAGTGCTGGGATTACAGGCGTGAGTCACTGCGCCTGGCCAGATTTTTTTTTAATGATTGAATGAATACTATTTGCATGTGGGTGCCTTGATGTTAAGATGGTGTCTTGTTTTAGTGAGCGTTCTTTTGACTACCAGTTAACTTCGGTTTTGTTTTATATATATATATTATTATTTTTTAGTGGAGTTCACTCCTGTGGCCCAGGCTGGAGTGCAGTGTCACGATCTCTGCTCATCACAACCTCAGCCTCCCGGGTTCAAGCAATTCTCCTGCCTCAGCCTCCCAAGTAGCTAGGATTACAGGCATGCACCACCACGCCCAGCTAATTTTGCATTTTCTGTAGAGACAGGGTTTCTCCATGTTGGTCAGGCTGGTCTCAAACTCCTGACCTCAGGTGACCCACCCGCCTTGGCCTCCCAAAGTCTAGGATGACAGGCGTGAGCCACCGCGCCCAGCCTTTTTGTGTTTTTTGTAGAGATGAGGTCTCACTATGTTGCCCAGGATGGTCTCGAACTCCTAGCCTCAAGTGATCCTCCTGTCTCGGCCTCCCAAAGTGCTGGGATTGCAGGCGTGAGCCACTGTGCCTGACCTAACCTGTTTATTGTTAACATGTTACATGGTTTTGGGAATTGGTTCTTCATGACCTTTGCCTATTTTTGTTTTCGGATCTTTTATGAGGACTCCTTTTCTATTGAAGATAGGTGTAATTTTATTGTGCACATATATTTGTCCTCATTTATCATTTGTCTTGCAGGAAAGATGGGGGGGCAGGGGGACAGGACACTAAAAAGAAGCACTTTCTCTTCTCTGCTATTTCACTGAGTCTTCATAGCAAAGCCCTATCTCAGTGTGAACAGCTTGGAATGGAGGAACACAGGGCTGGGGGCCTCAGAGAGGGCAGAGGAGGCAGTGGCAGCATAGGCCTTGGAAGCCCTGCAGTGTAGGAGAGAGGGTGCTTTAGTGGAGGCCCAGCCTGGGAAAAGGGTTAGCAGGTTAGAGGGTCCACTGTAACCACAACTCCAGCCCCGTTTGCTGAGCACCAGACCGAGCGACCCGGTGAACCTGTTGGTGCCCCACATTTTTGTAGATAAGAAAACTGCTACTTGGGGTCATTGGTCACTTGCTGAGGTCATAATCCTTTGCAGAAGATGGCAGAAGCCAGAGCAGTCCTGCCTGGGTCCCTGGACACATCCAGCCCACCATAGCTATGGAGGCTCAGCACGTCCCAGGAGCCTCAAGTTTCAGCAGGAGCCCAGACTCCCTCATCTCCCACGGCCATGGCCACCACATCGTCAGTACCCTTTGTATGAGGGTCCCATGTGTCATGTACTGTTTCCTTCCGGTGGCTTCCTGACCCTTCAGTAATACCATTCTTTGCCCTGAGGATCTGTCGCCCACTTGCAGCCTCAGCTCTGCTGCCCCTCTGCCCCGTTGGAGAGTCCTCAGAGCCGACTCTTCCCTCTGTCTGGAAGGGTGGCCTGGACTTTTGTGTGGCTCCTGTTGGCTTATGACCTTGTGTCCCCCTCCAGTGTAAGCTTCTTGAGATGGGATGTCTGGCTGTTTTGTTCACTTATGTAGCCTGGCACCTAGAATAGAGCCTGGCGTAGAGTAGACACTAGATAAATATTTGAAGGGATTAATGAATTCCTTTTTTTTTTTTTTTTTTTTTTTGGGACAGTCTTGCCCTGACTCCTAGGTTGCGGTGCAGTGGCGCAGTCATGGCTCACTGCAGCCTAGATCTCCTGGGCCCAAGTGATCCTCCCGCCTCAGCCTTCTTAGTAGCTGGGACCACAGGCACATACCACCACACCTGGCTAATTTTTGGATTTTTTGTAGAGACAGGGTTTCCCTGTGTTGCCTAGGCTGGTCTCAAATTCCTGGGCTCAAGTGATCTTCCTGCCTTGGCTTCCCAGAGTGCTGGGATTACAGCCGTGAGCCATCGCATCTGGCCACATTTCTTACTTTTACTCAGCTTTTAGGTCTCAGTTGAAATGTTCCTTTCTCTTATGGGTCTTTTCTAACTATTCCTCCAAATCGAAATTTGTATCCCTTCCTTTTTTCCCTGTAATATACACTTTCTTCTTATAACTGGTAAATTTTTGTGTGATTTGTTTGCCTTCCTCACAGTTAGTCCTTGAGGGCAGGGACCAGCCCTGTTTTGTTCACGGCTGTCTGCCTAGCCCAAGTGGTTGCGTAAAGAATGAATGAATGTGTTCTTTAGTTCCCAAACAGACCTCTGAGGGTTGGTGGCATTACCCTCTTGTTATGGACGAGGAAGGTGAGGGCAGTAAGAAATTCCAAGCACCTGATTTCCATCACTGGAGGCTTTGCTGGACCAGTAAACAGCTTACAGTTTCTAAAATTCCAAACTGAAGCACTCCCAAAGTCTCTGAATTCAGATGGCCATCTGGTACCTATGACCAGAAGCCTGAGGCAGGTGGCCTGAAATAGCCTACTTGGTTCTGGCAGGACTGAATGTCTCCCGATGAGCGCTGGGCTTTCCTCAGAGGCCCCCTTTCCCTAGCCTGGCCCTGTCACCTTCTGAGGACTTGGGTGGGTGGCAGTGCTAGGAATCATTGATCCACTAAATGACTCAGCAAACCCTTGTCAAGCACCTTGATGCCCCCAGCTCTGCTAAGTCCTCTGCCGGATTGTCTTGCCTGTATGCTTCATTTGACCCTGACAGTGATCTTCAGCTCCCCAAGGCTCCGAGGGCTGTTTCTCCTCTGAACCTTTTTGCACGTGCTGTTCTCTCTGTTGCAACACTCTTCTCCCTCCCTTCTGCTTTTTAATTATTATTATTATTATTATTATCTTTTTTTTTTTGAGATGGAGTCTCGCTCTGTCGCCCAGGCTGGAGTGCAGTGGCCGGATCTCAGCTCACTGCAAACTCCGCCTCCCGGGTTTACGCCATTCTCCTGCCTCAGCCTCCCAAGTAACTGGGACTGTAGGCGCCCGCCACATCGCCCAGCTAGTTTTTTTGTATTTTTTTTTTTTTAGTAGAGATGGGGTTTCACCGTGTTAGCCAGGATGGTCTCAATCTCCTGACCTCGTGATCCACCCGTCTCGGCCTCCTAAAGTGCTGGGATTACAGGCTTGAGCCACCGCGCCCAGCCTTAATTATTATTATTAGTTTTTTTTTTAATTGAGACAGAGTCTCACTCTGTCCTCCAGAGTGGAGTACAGTGGTGCAATCTTGGCTCACCACAACTTCTGCCTCCTGGATTCAAGCGACTCTCCTGCCACAGCCTCCTGAGTAGCTGGGATTATAAGCGCGCACCACCATGCCCGGCTAACTTTTGTATTTTTTTAGTAGAGTTGGGGTTTTGCCTTGTTGGCCAGGCTGGTCTCGAACTCCTAACCTCATGTGATCCACCTGCCTCAGTCTCCCAAAGTGCTGGGATTACAGGTGTGGGCCGCCTTACCCGGCCCATTTATCTTCTTGGCATATGGAATGTGTATGTAATGTGCGTGTAAGTTGAAGTGTAGTATGTTGAAGACCTGTGAGCCTTCTTCCCAACTTCAGAGCGAGAACATTGCCATTAACTCGCCACTGCCTCTGGGTGGGTGGAGGGAGCCCACTGTCCTGACTGTCGTCATTGTCATTCTGTGTGTTTTATTTTTTGAGGGGAGGGGAACAGGTGTATCAGGTTTAGTAAAAAGGGAAAGAGTCGTCAGGTGGCCTTTTTAAAAGTTGTACCAACCATGTCTGCATGCTGAAAAGCATGGTGTTTAGTTTTGCCTGTTTTTGAGTTTCATAAACATGGTATTGTGTTGTGAGTAAATTCCTGGGTCTTGCTTTTTCTTTTTTCTTTTTCTTTTGAGACAGTCTCGCTCTGTCACCCAGGCTAGAGTGCAATGGCATAATCTCGGCTCACTGCAACCTCTGCATCCCGAATTCAGGCTATGCTCCTGCCACGAGGCCTGGCTAATTTTTTTGTATTTTTAGTAGAGATGGGTTTCACCATGTCGGTCAGCTGGTTGCGAACTCCTAATCTTAAGTGATCCACCCGCCTCGGCCTCCCAAAGTGCTGGGATTACAGGCATGGATTCCATCTGATACATTTTACCTGGGGTGCTGGCATTACAGGCCTGGCATTACCTTCTGATACATTTCACCTGGGGCGTGAGCAAGACTTTCGCTAGAGTCTGGAGCTAGAAGCAGAATTGCCGGTCATAACTGATGAGTACGTTTGGCTTCTCAAGGTAATGCCAGTCTTTCTGAAGTGGCTCTTACCTCCTTTTGCCTGACTGATTCCTGCTCACTCTCCAAGAGTCTCCTTCCTGGCTGTCTGTCTTTCAGCACCTGCTTAGGGGAGCGCCTGCTGTGTGCCTGGTGTAGTTATGTTCTGGGGGGCAATGCGAACAAGACTCACAGTCCCTGCCCTCCAGTGGCCAGTGGTGTTAGATGGTCCCTCTTTCAGGACGCCCCCAACCCCTAGTCTGGGTTAGGGGTTTCCTTTGCCCCAGCTCTGCCTACTCTGGCTTGTCACTGTCTGGGGATGAGTCTGCCTTCCCGACCTGACTAGGACCCCTGTGTGGACAGAGACCAGGGTTAGGGTTATCTTGGATGCTGTTTCCAGCATGACCCTGCCCGGGGCACAGAGTAGGTGCTGGGTGAAGCAGGTACTTGGTGAAACAGGTACTGTTGAGCTTGAGGCAGTTGGGATCAAGAGGAAGAAATGGATTCCAGTATCCAGGACCTGAACCCCGAGGCCATGTGAGCCCAAAGCCTCATACTTCCCTAATGCCTGAGTGTCCAAGATTCCTTTACCTGTGCTGGGCTCTGTGGCAGAGGGAGGGGTCACGGCTCCTGCCCTCGACAGCTTAGAGAAGAGTCAGTGCCTAACTACACACCCCTTTCATAGTGTGCAGGGCTGGGGATGTGCAGCCAGCAGGGTCTGCACAGAGAAATGTGAGGCCCACCTGGTCCTCTGGGAGCTCGAATGTTGGCGTGTTTTTTCTGAAGAGGGTAAGGGCAGGAAGATGTGCATTACCCTTACAAAAAAGTAGAAAAGGCCAGCCTTCTCCTGCAGTCCCAGAGCACTTAGGGCTGTATGGGGGCCACCGTGGGCCCGTAGATCCGTAACAGGAATCATAATAGCTAGCGTTGGTGGAACTCCCACTGGGTACCACGCATGGCGTTGAGCCCTCCGTGCATCAGCTGGTTTTATCCCATCCATATCCCACGAGGTAGGTGGAATTGCTGCCCCATTTTACCAATGAAGGAGAGATCCAGCTCCCCACAGCTAGTCAGTGGCAAATCTGAACTTCACTCCTAGGCAGCCAGAGCCCAGCCCCTGCCCTGCATGATGGTACAGAGCCTGTCTGCAGGCACCATGCATTCAGAGAGCTTTGCCTCCTGTCCTCTTGACTCTTCATGGCAAAGCTGGAAATGGGTAGACGGAGGAACAGAGTTACTTGGCCCCAGTGCCACCTCTGATTTGAGGAGGCAGGGTCAGCCCTGGGCCGTCGCTCCCTTTGTCCCTGAGTCTGCATTCCCCTCCACCCTGCGAGCTCCCTCAGAGAGTTCTCTCCGCCCCCTCGCCACTCTTGGTGCTTATTTATCCCCAGGTCTTCACTTCGGCACCCTCAGGTGCCCAGCCCTGGGTAAATATTTGTCTCAGGGCAGACAGGAGTAGGTGTGGCCACTGTTTCTGAGCCCAGGGGCAGGTGGAGGCAGTAGGTGGGGCGGTGATTGGCGGGCCCCTGGCTGGAACTGGCTCTGCTTGCTCTTTGCTCATCCAGCACCTGCTCTCCCGGGCGCTGCTGAGGCGCTGGGCCCTGCAATAACAGGGACTTCCGTTTGCCACGCGCCAGCCTCTTGTAAAGCGCTAGATGCTTTACACAAGAGAGCTCAGTGGCTGCTTTTAGAGAAAGCTTTGCATGTCAGTCTCAGTCTCATTGGCTCCATTTTGCAGATGAGGAGACTCAGCCAGGAAGGGTCGAGAGCCATTGCTCGTGACGGTTGGAGTCTGTTCAGTTATCAGGGCCACAATCTACTTGGGGCCACAGGAGGTGAATGAGGGTGTTCATTGGCTGGAGGCCAGGCCTCTGCCTGTTCCCAGGGATCCTGAAAGCCGGCAGGAACCAGGTCTGCCACCTGCTCTGTGGACCACATGCGCTCCTTGTTCCTCTTTCTCTCTTCAGAACTTCTTCCACTAGGCTGGCCATGGGCCACACAAGCCCAGCCCTCCTGGTGTCTGGAACAGGATCCCCCAGTCCAGCCCCCTGACCCAGGCAGCTCATGCAGGCTTAGCTAGGACCCCACATTCTCCCTGTCAAATGGGCGGTAGAGGGCCAGCCCACACTTGTTGGGGTGGAGGGCAGTTTTTAGAGAGGGAGGCTCTGCAGACACCCCAAATAGGCACCCCCAAGTACAAGGTCTGACTGCAAAGGCCGTGCCCTCACTAGGTTGCTGTTTCATGTGTTTAGAAGGCGCATTCACAGGCTGGGCATAGTGGCCCACACCTGTAGTTCCAGCACTTTGGGAGGTCGAGGCAGGAGGATCACTTGAGGCCAGGAGTTCAAGACTACCCTGGGCAACAAGTGAGACCTTCCATCTCCACAAAAAATAAAAAATTAAATTTTCAAAAGGTGCATTCACACTGCAAGGCAGAAAGTCACCAATGTCCTCAGATGTATACATCCCTTTGGGAAGCTCCTTCCAGTTGAGGGCTTGTGGAGGCCACAGAGGAACCCCCCCTAATTCCCCCATACATCCCAGCAGAAAGTCCTGGGCTAGGGGACACTCTTGCGCACTTGTGTTCTGAGAGTGTTATTAGTCTCCACCACAGGATTGGTTGTGTTTTCTTACTGGTTCAGGCATGCATTCAGCCAGTAATGAGCTCAGTGCCCTGTCCTGTACTGGGGACACAGCAGTGGCAAGACAAACTCAGCCCTGCCTTCTAGGCTTACTGTCCAGAGAGAGGGAGGTGTGGGAGACAAGTTGGCCAACCAGCAAACAGTGCCACTGCAGATCGAGAGAAGGGTCTGGAAGGAAATAAGCCAAGGCTGGAACAGAGGAGACAGTGGTGAGGCTGGTGGGTAGGTACCTGGCTTGGGTCAGGATATTGGATGCTTTAAACTATCGGGTGAGGCATGGGGTCCACCAGCCAGATGAAGTGGACTTTGAAGTCAGGCCTGCCTGTGCTGTGTGTCCTTGGCACGTGCTCCATCTCCCTGCGCCTCTGTTTCCTCCTTTGGAAAGGGTCGGGGAGGGATAGCTGTACCCCAAACCATGGTGTGAACAGAAAGGTCAAGGGTTTGGCTAAGAGTAAGGATTGTGGAGCCATAGACTGCTCAGGCTCGAATCCCAGCTCTGACTTTTACTGGTTCTGTGGCCTTAGGTAGGTTCCTCAGTTTCCTTATTTGGAATGGGGATAATAAACCCTACCTGTCTTAGGGTTGTTGAAGAGAGTAAATGAGGTAGTATATGTGAGTGCTTGCCATTGCTCGTAATAATTATTCATTGTTAAAAGTTGCGGCCAGGCATGGTGGCTCACGCCTGTAATCCCAGCACTTCGGGAGGCTGAGGTGGGTGGATCATCTGAGGTCAGGAGTTCAAGACCAGCCTGGCCAACATGGTGAAACCCCGCTAAAAATACAAAATTAGCCTGGCGTGGTGGTGGGCACCTGTAATCCCAGCTACTCAGGAGGCTGAGGGAGGAGAATCGCGTGAACCCAGGAAGCGGAAGTTGCAGTGAACTGAGATTGTGCCATCTCACTCCAGCCTGGGTGACAAGAGTGAGACTCCTTCTCAAAAAAAAAAAAGTTGCGTGTCACACGGGGGGACTCGAGTGCTTAGCGCACTGTTTGACTGGGGACCCAGGGATTAAGGCCTTGACTTTCCCTTTCATCCAAGCCTGCCATTGGCCCTACCATGCACCTGCTGTGTGTGAGGCACTGTGGCATGAGGGAAGTTGTGCCCGATCTGCCTTGTTCCTTTCATCCCAAGAGACTTGGAAAGCTGTGGGTGTGTTCTGACCACATCTGTTTCTGTAACAGGATCTTCAGCTGGGGCAGGCAGCTGGGAAGGTCAGGATGAGGGGAAGGGAAGACAGGCCTGTGACACCTGCCATCTGCACCCTTCACTGGAGTGGGCAGGCCTGCCCACATCCCTGCCTGAGGCCTGGGGTCTAGAGGCCTGGCTCCTTGTTGGTTATGTAAGCCTAGCCCGCCCCCTGCAGCTGGCCGTCCTGTAGCACGTGGCCGTGGCACCCGCTGGCTGGATGGTGGTGCCTCCCTGCCCGGAAGGGCAGAGAACAACTCCTCTCACCCAGGAAACTGCAGGACTCATGGCCCCTCAGCAGCCCTGAGGAGGGCATGGGGGTCTGAGAGGAAAGGACCAGCCATCCCAGCCTCTCCTGAGCAAGCTAACTTTCCAGGACGCATTGCAGGCTCCCTTCCTTCCGGCCCGTGGTTCTCTGGGGAGAAGGGAAGGGTGGATGTTGTCATCATTTCCCAGAGTGAGTCAGTGCATTCATTCATTCACAGACTCACAGCGACAGACACCACAGTGATGTCCCTAGACTCAGGGAGCCCTTGGTCTAGGACAGAAAACGAGCAAGTAGATCCTTAGAGATTGGGATGTGTCCAGTGAGGAGGCAGAGCATTGCCTGGGTGTGTGTGGGGGATGGGGGTGGGGGTGCTGCTACAGAAAGGGGTCAGGAGAGGCTACTCAGGAGGTGACTTTTTTTTTTCTTCTTCTTTTTTTTTTTTTTTGAGGTGGAGTTTTGCTCTTTTTGCCCAGACGGGAGTGCAGTGGCATGATCTCGGCTCACTGCAACCTCCATCTCCCAGCTCAAGCAATTCTCCTGTTTCAGCCTCCTGAGTAGCTGGGACTACAGGCACGTGGCACCACACCCGGCTAATTTTTGTATTTTTAGTAGAGATGGGGTTTCCCCATGTTGGTCAGGCTATTTCTCGAACTCCTGACCTCAAGTGATGCACCCGCCTCGGCCTCCCGAAGTGCTGGGATTATAGGCATGAGCCATCATGCCCGGCCAGGAGGTGACTTTTGAGTTGAGACCTGAATGGCAAATCAGCTGCAGGTTAAGCTGCAGGAGGGGAGGGAAGCTCTCAGAGGGAGGGAAGAACAGTTGCAGACCAGGAGGCAGGAACAAGTCACAAAGCCTGCAGAGTGGCTGTGGAGGTGTGCACGAGCCGAGGGTGAGCCTGAGCCGAGGGTGAGCCCAGGCGGAGGGCTGGCATCAGGGGGCCTTGTCCGGAGCTGAGGAGTTGAGGTTTTACTCTCAGTGCAGGGACAGGCGGTGCCGAGTGAAAACCTGTGGCAGCAATCGGCCCGCTCCTCGGCACGGTCTCCTAAGCTAATTGTGCGCCTGCTTTGGGTCTGAATGGCAGGGAAGGCACAGGATGTCAGTTTTCCTTCCACGGTGGGAGGTGATCTCAGGGAGTCTCCCTGCAGGTCTCCACCAGGTCTCCTGTGTGCCTGCCATGGGCATGCAGTTCTGAAGGACTGACTGGTGATGGGAAACCCATCCTGGAGATTGTCCCAGCCATCCCGCCCAAGGCAGGGACAGGCCAGTGGGGCCACCTGAGCAAAGGCTTAGGGTGGCTGGTAGACCGGGCTGCAAGAGTGAGGCCGTGGAGTTAGTCCTAGAGGAGCACCTGGCAGGAGCCTGGCTTCGTAAGCCAGTGCTCATCCTTGGCATTGTTGACTCAGTGGCTCAGCTGATGAGCCCGAGGCTGCTGGGGAAGGTGCCCTCCTCAGCCTTACAGCTCCAGCCTCCGCGTGATCCGTGTTTCACAGGCCTCTGGGTTACTGAGAGGCTGGTGGGGGTGGAGGTGCCTGACAGTTGTTCACTGGGAAGAAGAACTCAACACCAGCATCCCTTCATTTTTCTCAAGGAGTCACAGGCAGAGGTTTTTCCTAACAGGCTCAGCAGTCAGAAGTCCCTGCCTGGGCTTCCGACTGCCTACACAGGCAGCTGCAGCCCTCCGCTCAGGCTGGCCTGTGTCACTGCCCCATTCTATGTCCAGGCCTCCCGGCACCCAGCCGCTGTTCCCACGAGTGCCCGGAGGAACTCCCAGTTTAGCAGGGGAGAGGGTTCCCCAATGCAGAGTGGGCGAGGAGCCCGGGGCCTGTGACCTGTGTCACAGGGCATCTGAGGACATTGCTCCTGGAAGGTAGGTGCGTGGCCACGGAGCTGACTTCAGGGTCTTGTTTAGGAGGCTGACTTGGAAGGTCCTAGTGGCTCGGCAGTGCAAGAGGAGGATCCCCAGTGTGTGGCCTGTGTGGTCACTCAGGGCTGTGGCCTCTCTGACTCTCCTCTTCTTTGTCTTGGGTTGGGGGTCCGGGGCGTGTCCCCTTCCCAGGGATGCACTAAGGTTTCAGTGAGCTCAGGCACGTCAAGGGGTTGCCTGAGGTAACTGCGTAGTAAATGACAGCTGTTGGTGGGCTCCCTGCCGAACGTTGGGACACCACAGTTACGGACTTGTGCCAGGAGCCCCAGCTTCCTGCCACCCCTCACCGTGTGCCTCAGAGTTCTCCTTTGACAAGCCTCCATCTGGCTGTCCTGTCCCTCAGGGGTGGGCATGAGGCCCAAGTTCCTTCCTTCCTTTAGCCCATGTTCACTGAGCACCTGCTGGCTGGGCCCCAGGGAGCCACCCAGGTGGCTGCCCCACAGCTGGGCTGGGCTTTATAACTGATGCTGTCATGAGAGACTGGCCTTGGTGCCAGACCTCCCTCCCGGCCCAGCTGCTGCCTCTGGGCTCCTTGTGGGCCACCACCTCTGAGCAGCTGCTGCCTTTTTTTTTTTTCTCATTTAACTTTTTGTTTTGTTTTTTGGGTTTTTGAGATGGAGTCTCATTCTGTCACCCAGGCTGGAGTGCAGTGGTGTGATCTCACTCACGGCAGCCTCCACCTCCTGGGTTCAAGTGATTCTCCCGCCCCAGCCTCCTGAGAAGCTGGGATTACAGGCACATGCCAGAACGCCTAATTTTTTTCTTTTTTTTTTTTTTTTTGAGACAGAGTCTTGCTCTCTGTCACCCAGGCTGGAGTGCAGTGGCATGATCTTGGCTCACTGCAGCCTGTGCTTCCCAGGTTCAAACGATTCTCCTGCCTCAGCCTCCTGAGTGGCTGGGATTACAGGCATGTGTCACCACACCTGGCTAATTTTTGTGTTTTGTAGAGATGGGGTTTTGCCCTGCTGGCCAGGCTGGTCTCGAACTCCTGACCTCAAGTGATCCGCCCACCTTGGCCTCCCAAAGTGCTGGGATCACAGGCATGAGCCTCCGTGCCTGGCCCATTTAACTGTTTTTTGATGGACATTTTCAGACACAAGAAAGTAGGAGTATAATGAGCCTGATGGACCAACCCACTTTCCGGCTTCAGAATTGATGACTATGTGGTCAGTCTGTTCCCATCTATCCCCATGCCACTCTCACTCACATTATTTTGCAGCAGCTCTAACATAGCTATTATTTTACCTATACGTTGCTTCTGAAACAGTGGGAACACTCCGCCCCAAGCCAGCACCCTCTGTCCTCCACTGTCATCTGTCCAGGCCCAGGATCAGACCACTGGGAAAGTGGCCAGATAGGGCTGTCCCCTCTGTGGCTCTGCACACAGGAGAGGTAGCTGGGTGTGGTGCTCAGAGAAGAGCTAGCTCCACCCACCAGCCCTGGCACAGCCTTTCTGTTTGAGGGAGGCTGCCGCCCTAGGAGGGGCTTTAGGGGCTGCCAGTAAGCCCAGAGAAGGGACTGCGGTCCTCTTTGTTCCTGGTTCCTGGCTGCTTCACTGGCTGCTCCATCTCGCTGTTCATTATCTTTTAAATAATGTGCACAGATTTTTTATCCCCCCCTCTTTCTTGCGTAAAGGGTAGCATTCATGAGCATACCGTTCTGCACCTTACTTTTTTCATTTGTGTCTTGAAAACTGTTCCCTGTCGGCTGAGAGCGCGCACACTCATTCTCGGTGGCGGCAGGGCTCCACTGCCTGGATGAACTCTGGGGAACTGGCCGGCTCCTGCTGGTGGATGTTGTGGTTGGTTCCAGTTCTGCATTCTCAAGCTGCTGCAGTGACTGTCCTTACATGTATGGTTTTCCATCTTTGCAAGTATGTCTGTAGGATTAATCTCCAAGTGTGGAATTGCTAATCAAAAGGTATATGCATGGCATGTGTACTTTTTTTTTTTTTGAGCTGGAGTCTTGCTCTGTTGCCCAGGCTGGAGTGCAGTGGCACTATCTCATTGCAACATCCTCCTCCCAGGTTCAAGCAATTCTCCTCCCAAATAGCTGGGATTATAGGCAAGGATTACCTGGCTAATTTTTGTATTTTTAGTAGAGACAGGGTTTCACCATGTTGGCCAGGATGGTCTCGAGCAACTCCTGACCTCAGGTGATCTGCCTGCCTTAGCCTTGGCCTCTCAAAGTGTTGGGATTACAGGCGTGACCCACCGCGCCCCACACATTTGTACTTTTGACTGGTCTTGCCGAATTGCCTTTGAGAGGGAACCATGTCCTTGGTCAGGTCCATTCTCATCTCTAAGCCTCCTCTGGAAAGTTGGGGAGATAATTTCTATTTCTCAGGGCTGTTAGGAAGTGGAAACGAGATCAGTTTGTCAGTCGCTTAGTTTTGGGAGTAGGTGCAAAGTTACGGCTCCACTGGTAAAGCGCGGTAGAAGGGCCCCACGCAGCGCTTGTTCTCTTCCCCCATCCCTCTCTGCTGAGTGCCACCGGGGGTTGTGGGGGTGGTGGGAGAGGGTGGAGATGACACTGTTGGGAGATGCGGGGCAGTGGCTGGAAGGAGGGGTCAGAAGCACAGACCTGCATTCACACTTACACTCTGGGATGAGGGACTTTCCTCCTCACGGCGTCTGTCTCCCTGCCATGGGAGGCAGTGCGTATGTCAGCCATGCTCTCGGCTGTAAGCTCAGAAACAGACCCTTGCAGGATCATAGCAAGGGAATGTGTGGGGAGGATGTCACCAGGCAGGAGGACGCCTGGGCCCTTCGATGGGCGGGAGTGAGGCCACTGGTTTCCCTAGGTAGGTAGCTCACCAAATATAGGAAGAGCCTTCTCCACCCAGGAAATCTGACCAGTGCCACACAGTGAATATACAGGGTCCTCACGCAAGAACCTGAGAGGTGTGTAGGCAGCTATGTGCAGTCTATACAGGGAGTCCAGAGGCTGGTGTGAGCCCTGCCCTTGAGGGGCCTCTGGATGCCTGCAGTGGGGTGCCGGGGGCCTCCACGGGCATCATTCTGTGGTTGCTCCAGGATTGGACTTAGAGATCCGGGTTTGAGCACATCAGCCTGCCCTGGGGCCCCCTTCAGTAAAGATACTCCCCTGAGAAATGCCTGCCTTTGGGAAGCCTGCTGCATTGGGCTTACATGACTGATCAGACTCTGATTCTGGGTGGAGCAGCCTGGGGAAGGGCTTGGAGGCGGGAGTGAAGATGGTCTCCACGTGGGCAGTGTAGACGTGTGGTTTTGCAGGGACAGAGACTGTGCAGCAGCACATCCGCAGAGGTAGGGAGGCCTTGAGGGCATGTGGCTCCCACAGAAAGCTCTGTGGGTGCTCTTCTGCCTCCTCCTCCCTATTTCAGGCCCCAGGAGGCCTTGTGTGGTTCTATCCCTCCCCTGCTCCCCAACTGAGGCTGTGGCATTGTGGGAGCACGGGAAGCAACTGGACACCCGGCGAAGGTGTGTAGAAGGCATTTGCCCCAGGCTGGCTCTGGGCTGAGCACATCGGTTGATGGCCTCATCACATGCATCCCTTCACTTCCTGAGTACGGGGTACCCAACAGCCTGCCATAGACAAGAAGGGACCTTCCCTGAGTTCACCCAGCTGGCCCTGTCTGAGCTGGGAACTCACACCTGCGCTGACTCCAGAGCCCCACCCCAGCCCCACCTTCGTGTTGCTTCAGTCAACACGTATTTATTGAGCACTTACTGTGTGCCCAGTAACGACCTTTCTGGGGATATTTCAGTGAACAAAAGGGGTAAGAGTTCTCCCCTCATTATAGCATAAATGCACAGATAGCCAAGTACGCTTCCTGCTAGGTTCGTGAGAAGCCAAGCGTAGCATAAATGCACAGATAGCCAAGTACGCTTCCTGCTAGGTCGTGAGAAGCCAAGCATAGCATAAATGCACAGATAAGCCAAGTACGCTTGCTGCTAGGTCGTGAGAAGTGCCACCTAGAGAAGGAAGCAGGGATTCACAGTGATAAAGGGGCTGACTTTTCGGAGGGTGGCCAGGGAAGGCCTTTGAGGAGGTGACTTGGGAGTGTAGACCTGCAGGCAAGGAGGGAAGGAGCCGTTGGGATGTGAGAAAGAGAGGTGCTCAGGGGCAGGGGGTAACAGGTGCAAAGGCCCTGAGGCACTGTGTTCAGATGGTTCTGCCACTGGCAAGGATCAGGACCTCAATGACTAGAGCAGCCCCTCCCCAGCGCCCCCAAGTGAGGTCTGGCCATGCAGCTCTCCCATCTGTATGCTTTGCCTCCCGTGCTCCATAAGCAGGACCCCGACCCCTCCAGTCTCCTTGCTGACCCCTCTCGTCTCACACTCCAGGTCCTGATCCGTGCAACTCACTGCCGGATGCATCGGGCAGCCTCCTGCACCTGCACTTTCTTCACAAAGTTCTCTCTGCCGGGGACGCCTTTTGCATCTTTGCCATCTCTGAGACTTTTCCAGATGCCTCCCTCCGCAGCTGATCCCAGCCTGGCCATCCTCCCTGCTTCCATGTCCCCTCCCTCCCTCCCTCCCTCCATCATAGCCTTGATGCTGTTCTGCCACTGCCCCTGGATTTGTCTCGCTGATTGTGCAGAAGGCTCTGGGACAGGGCTGGCTTGTGGGGGATTGGGCCACTGCCTATTGGAGGCATTTGGGGGCTGTCCCCGGGGTGAGTGCACCCCAGGCTGGGCCAGGTGCCCATACCTCTCCCGCCCAGCACTGGCACCTGTGAAGGGCCTCTGGAGGCTGGGTCTTCCTATAGGCACCAGGAAGAAACCTACAAGCGCATCCCTACTGAGGGCAGGACCCGCTCTCCACATCCTGGAAACCCAACAGAGAAAGACAGTCTGTCTGGCAGCCTCCCTGTCTTGAAGTTCTTGAGAAGGCTGCATTTCTAGGCCCCCACAACCTGTCTGTCCGGTTTGAAGCCCGGGGCCTGAGAGCTTCAGGGTACTGATGCAGGACAGAGACAGCTCTAGTTCAAGCCTCCCTCTGTCCGCTCCCAGAGGTGTGACCTCAGAAGACCATGCCTTCTGTAGCTTGGTAGAGGCTGGAAATTCTACTCTTCAGGATTATGATGCAGATTAAATGCAGTAATCGGGTGTTTGGTAGAGTGCCAGGTAGGGAAGGGGTTCAATAAAGAGCTGCTCGCACCATTCTGTGCAGGGAGTGCTTTAGGGCATGTTTTAGAATTTTAGAGTGTGTTTCACTACATGAGTAGCTTCTTGCAGCTTCGAGGCCCTGGCATCCCTCTCCCCTGCCTGCGGGCTTCCTTGTTCACTGGGCCAAGTCCCTGCAGTAATCTTACTAAGCATGGAGCAGACCGGGCCCTTCCTGGCCAGAACATCCCCATCTACCTTCAGGGTCTACTGCAGTGACCAGATGTGAGCTTTTCCCCTGTCTGCTCACTCACCTTCTCTGTGCCTGTCTTGACACCTTCTCTGTGCCTGGTCCCATGTGGGGCAATGTTGGGGAAACAGTGTGGACCACAGACCACCCCATGCTGTCTTCCTAGGGCTCATAGTCCAGTGGGGGAGACACACAGGTCTCCAGATGGTGACAACTCAGAGGGGACGGGGCTGAGGCGGGGAGGCCAGAGGGTGGGGCCTGTCCTACCGTGGGGGTCAGGGAGGGCTTCCTGGAGAAGGCACCGCTAAGCTGAGAATTGAAGTAGTAAGCAATGAGAGCATGTACCATGTAATATGTAAAGGGGAGGGAGAATGTGAGGTGCTGGGAAGCACTAGACCCTCTGGGGAAGGGAAGAATTTGGGATGTGGCCAGAGCACAATGTCCCGTGAGTGGAGAGGTCCAGATTTTTCTATTTTTCTTTTCTTTTTTTTCCCCCAGTGATCCTAGAAATCCTCCCAAGAGAGGTCCAGATTTTTGACAAGGCTGAAAGGCAGCCCCTGAGACCTGACTCTACCTGTCTGCCTGGCCTTTGCTCAGTCTAGTGCGTGCACGGCCCCCTTCTTGCTCTCACGCATCATCTGTGTGCTCCTTCCCCACCAGACAAGAACCCCTGGAGGGCAGGGACCAGTTCAGAGCCATCCCTGTCTCCCCAGTGCCAGCACAGAGCTTGGCCTGAGTAGGTTTTGGGTGCTGGGCTTGGTGACTCACACCTGTAATCCCAACATTTTGGGAGGCTGGGGCAGGAGGATCACCTGAGCCCGGGAGTTCAAGACCAACCTGTACAACATAGTGAGACCCGGTCTCTACATAAAAAAAGAAAACTAGCCAAGCATGGTAGGGCATGCCTGTAGTCCCAGCTACTTTGGAGGTTGAAGTGGGAGGACCACTTGAGCCCAGGAGTGCAAGGCTGCAGTGAGCTATGATTGAGCTGCTGAACTCCCACCTGGGCGACAGATGGGGACCCCCCAAAAAATAGGTTTTGGGAAATGTTTAGCAGATGAGAGGCAAGACGGAATTCTCCTAAATTTGAAGCCTGACGCAGAATGGTTGAAGCAAAAAGAGATTTGTTGTCTTATGGATCTGAAGGATCCTGAATAGTGTGGCGTCAGGCACAATATCTCTTTATCAAACGATATCTCTTTAATCTCTGAGCTTGGCCAGGCACAGTGGCTCACGCCTGTAATCCCAGCACTTCGGGGGGCCGAGGCGGGTGGATCATGAGGTCAAGAGATGGAGACCATCCTGGCTAACATGGTGAAACCCCATCTCTACTAAAAGTATAAAAATTAGCTGGGCGTGGTAGCACGTGTATATAGTACCAGCTACTCAGGAGGCTGAGGCAGGAGAATCACTTGAACCCAGGAGGCAGAGGTTGCAGTGAGCCAAGATCGCACCACTGCACTCCAGCCTGGCAACAGAGCAAGACTCCATCTAAAAAAAATATCGGAGCTTGGCTTTCCTCTGAGCTGGCTTCATTCTGGGGAGGCTGTTGTCTGCAGGGAGTGCACTCCTGACGGGTGCAGGAATGGCTGCCCGTAGCTCTAGAAATGAGATGCAGTCTTAACCACCCTAGTGGGAAGAGAGCTCCTCTCTCCTGAGAGTTCCATCTTAGGCCTTAGGACCGGCTGTGGCTGGCTCTGTAACCTTCCTGTCCCCGACCAATCACTGTAACAGAGGTTGGGGACAGGGCACCTCTCCACTCCTAGAACAGCGGGGGGGAGGACAGCGGGGAGTCAAGGTAAGGTGAAGAGGCCTGCCCAGGGTCCTGGGGTGAGAGAGATTGGGTGACCAAAGCTGGTCCACCCAGGGGAAGATAGGAAGAGAAGTGGGCCATTCTGGCGTCAGACCACTTCATCCTTTCCCAGACCCTACGCCAAGGCAGAGCTCCCTGTAGGGTGAGTTTCTCACTTGACCTGAAATCTCTCCCTGTGGGGCTGCTGCAAGTGCACAGGCTTCAGGGCAGGTGGCCCACACCCCCCGCGCCCCAGCCTCCTGCCCGCGGGTGTGCAGCCCAACCACCCGGATAGGGGAGGATGGTGCCCAAGTCATGGGGGCTCAGACAAGCATGGAGAGTCCTGCAGAGAGGCCCAGCACCAAGGTTCCCAGGCTGCTCCTGGAGATGCTGTCCCACATGGGCCGGTCACCCACCTGCCATGAGACTCCCAGCTGGGACCTTCCCTGCAGAGTCTGTGAGGTGGAACGATGGTGATGGTGCCCCCTTGTGGGGTAGGTGCATGTGGCAGGCACAGAGTGGTGGCAGCAACTGTAACACACGGTTCTGGGTGGGGGCGGGGACAGGGGCCCTCCCTGTGTACCCTGTGGTGCTGAGTGCCAGACTGGGTGAGCTCACCAAGCCCTCCTTGGGAAGGTGCTGTTGATGCAGCAGGGAGGCCCAGGGCGGTCACCGCTCTGTGCTGTTGGCGACGGAGCAGGGATCGGAACCCAGGCGCCTGGCTTCGAGTCCTCCGCGCTGTGGCGGAATGGGGCTCTGCCATGTTGGTGGTTATTTATTGTTGTGAACAAGAGCTCAGGCCTGGTTTCCAGGTGTGACTTTACTGCACCCTTACCCTACCTCCGTGGCTTGAGAATTCTGGAAAATACCACAATAAGTGTTTCTTCTCTCTTGAAATTTTGTAAATAACATTTGCCTGCACGCTGTCAGAAGAAAATGACACCTCTATTTCCACGTGTTGCAGTATTTCCTGGCTTGGGACCCCACCAGCTTCCCAGTCACCCAGGCTTGAAGCCAGGTTCTTCCTCGCTTCTCTCCCCACCCTGCCCATCCCTGTGCATGTAGCAGTGACCAAGTCCTATTGATTATCTGATTATCTGCCAGAAGCCTCAGGAATGGCAGCCTTCTGAGTTAGCACAGGGCACCAGGAGCACAGCCTGTGGCCAGGCTGCGCAGGGGCTGGTGATGTTGGTTTCTCTCACCTTAACGTGTGACTTGTGTAGTAATACGGTCCTATATCACTTAATGACGACACATTCCAAGAACTGCGTCATTAGGTGATTACATGGTTGTGTGAACATCCTAGTGGATTTACACAAACCTAGGTGGCATAGGCCAGGCCCCGTGGCTCACGCCTGTAATCCCAGCACTTTGGGAGCCTGAGGCGGGCGGATCACCTGAGGTGGGGAGTTCAAGACCAGCCTGACCAACATGATGAAACCCCATCTCTACTAAAAATACAAAGTTAGCCAGGTGTGGTGGTGGGCATCTGTAATCTCAGCTACTTGGGAGGCTGAGGCAGAAGGAGAATCATTTGAAACTGGGAGGCAGAGGTTGCATTGAGCCAAGATCATGCTATTATACTCCAGCCTAGGCAAGAAGAGCGAAACTACGTCTCAAAAAACAAACAAAAAAACTTAGGTGGCATAGCCTACTGCACACCTGGGCTACCTGGAATAGCCTAGTGCTCCTGGGCTCCACACCTGCATAGCACGTGACTGTGCTGAGTACCCTCGGCAACTGTAACACAGCGTAGGTATTTGTGTATATGAACATAGACAAGGGACGGTAAATATATAGTGGGAAATCTTATGGGACCACCGCCTGCATACTCAGTCCATCATTGACTGAAATGGCTTTATGCGGCTTATAACTAGACGTGTATGTGCCTCAGTATTCAAAAGATGTGAAAAGGTGGACAGAGATTCAACATAAAGAAATGATAAATGTTTGGGCCGGGTGTGGTGGCTCATGCCTGTAATCCCAGCACTGTGGGAGGCCGAGGCGAACGGGTCATGAGGTCAGGAGATTGAGACCATCCTGGCTAACACAGCGAAACCCTGTCTCTATTAAAAGTACAAAAATTGGCCGGGCGCGGTGGCTCAAGCCTGTAATCCCAGCACTTTGGGAGGCTGAGGCTTTCGGATCACCTGGGGTCAGGAGAATGGCGTGAGCCTGGGAGGCGGAGCTTGCAGTGAGCTGAGATCCAGCCACTGCACTCCAGCCTGGGCAACAGAGCGAGACCCCGTCTCAAAAAAAAAAAAAAAAAAAGGTACAAAAATTAGCCAGGTGTGGTGGTGCGCGCCTGTAGTCCCAGCTACTAGGGAGGCTAAGGCAGGAGAATCCCTTGAACCCGGGAGGCGGAGGTTGCAGTGAGCCGAGATCGTGCCACTACCCTCCAGTCTGGGCAACAGAGCGAGACTCCATCTCAAAAAAAAAAAAAAAGATAAATGTTTGAGGTGATATGATAATTACCCTGACTCAATCCTTGTATGCATTTATTGAAATACCACATGTACCCCATAAATATGTATAATAATTATGTATCAATAAAATTAAACATTTTAAAAAAGGTATATAGAGAGAAGTAAGTTTCTCTCCCTGTTCTCCTTCAGCTTTGCCTTCCTAAAAGCATCCACCTAGTTTATTGTATGTCCTTCCAGAAGGATCTCTGATGGAGCTTAGCTAACGACAGTCCACAGCAGCCACAGCCTAGGCCAGCCGACAGAGTTTGTAAATAAAGTTTTATTTGCACATGTCCAGGCTCATTTGTTTATATACTGTCTGTTACTCTTTTCATGCTACAAGGCAGAGTTGATAGTTGCTGCAGAGCCTAGTCTGATCATTTAAGCAAAATAGTGTGATGCTAGCGGGCGCCTGTAGTCCCAGCTACTCGGGAGGCTGAGGCAGGAGAATGGCGTAAACCCCGGAGGCGGAGCTTGCAGTGAGCTGAGATCCGGCCACTGCACTCCAGCCCGGGTGACAGAGCGAGACTCCGTCTCAAAAAAAAAAAAAAAAAAAATAGTGTGATGCCTGCAGCTGTGTGTGTTTAAAGTCAAGGCAAGGTGGTAGAGGCAGCGGCAGCAGAAGGCCCAGAGGCAGGAAGAAGACAGGGTTGAGTCAGTGTGTTTGCGAGAGTTGAAATCGAAGCCTCTTAAAATGGCAGATGATTTGGACTTCGAGACAAGAGATGCAGGGGCCTCGGCCGCCTTCCCAATGCGGTGCTCAGCGTTATATAACAATGGCTTCGTGGTGCTCAAAGGCTGGCCTTACTTGTAAGATGGTCACGATGTCTACTTGTAAGACTGGCAAGCACAGCCGTGCCAAGGTCCAGCTGTTTGGCACTGACATCTTTACTAGAAAGAAATATAAAGATAATTGCCTGTCAACTTATAATGTGGGTGTCCCCAACATCAAAAGGAATGACTTCCAGATGATTGGCATCCAGGGTGGGTACCCCTCACTGCTCCAGGACATCAGGGAGGTGCAAGAGGACCATCGTCTGCCTGAGGAGACCTTGGCAAGGAGATCGAGCAAAAGTACAACTGTGGAGAAGGGCCCCTGATCACCGTGCTGTCTGCCATGACATAGGAGGCAGCTGTTGTAGTCAAGGCCATGGCAGAAGAACTGGCTGCCAGGGTGACTGGCGGCAGTGGCAGCAGTGATCCTCTGAGCCTGCAGAGCCGCTCCCCGGCCTTCCCTAGGCTGGACTCCTCCCACACAATGTGTTTGATGTTTTAGTTTGGTTTTTCCCACCCCCTCAATCTGTCAGGGAGCCCCTGCCCTTCGTCTAGCTCCCTTGGCCAGGTGCTAGCAAAGCCATGGCCTTGATGAAGCTGCCATCCTTTTCCCTGCTTGCACTACAGCCCTGGTCAGGGGAGAAGGTGGGTGATGCTTGTGGTCTATTTATTTATTTTGAGACAGAGTCTCACTCTGTTGCCCAAGCTAGAGTGCAGTGACACCATCTCAGCTCGCTGCAACCTCCACCTCCCAGGTTCAAGCGATTCTCCTGCCTCAGCCTCCTGAGTAGCTGGGATTACAGGCATGTGCCACCATGCCAGGCTAGTTTTTGTATTTTTAGTAGAGACAGGGTTTCACCATGTTGGCCAGGCTGGTCTTGAACTCCTAACCTCAGGTGATCCGCCCGCCTCGGCCTCCCAAAGTACTGAGATTACAGGTGTGAGCCACCACACCCGGCCTTACTTATTTTTTTAAATTCAACCTGGAATCAGAAAACGGTGGATTCTGGCACATGGTCCTTGTGTCCTCCCCACTCATCCCTGGTCTGGTCCCCTGTTCCCCATGGCCCTTTACCCTAAGCACCATCCCCACAGACTGGGGCCAGCCCCCTGCCCTACCTAAGATGGGGAGGGAAGAGGAGGAAAGGGGAGGGGTCCTGCCCCCATGGGCTTTACCCTTCCCTGCAATCTCTCTCCCCAACACATTTGTTAAAATCAAACCTGAATAAAACTACAAGTTTAATATAGAGAAAAACAATAATAAAGTTGAGGCAGACCTGGACCTTTTAGTCTGTACTCCTGCCTCTGTGAGCCTTGACTCTGAAAAGGGGATAGTAAAAGGATGTCTCTTGGAGTGGCTCGGGGGCTTCTTTGGGGTCCGGGCAGCACAGGACCTAACCAGCAGGGTGTCAGTGTCTGGGCTGCAGGCATTGACTCGCCTGTGTCCCACAACCCCTCTTGGAACTGGAGCACTAGCAGGGGCTCAGCCGCCAAAATCTAGGGACAGATGAGGCTGTCACCATCCAAGATGGAAGAGCACTTACAGGAAATCTGGTGTGTCATTCCTGGCTGCCCACCTGCACGACCAGGCCCCTCCCCGTGAGTACTGCAGGGGACCCTACTCCTGCAGAAAACAAGCCTCCCATGAGCCTGAATCCATCCTGTCGCTGCTCTGCCCCCCGCCCCCAGTGGCTCCGGTCTCCCGCAGAATGAGTGAAGTCCTCACCAGGGTCCACTGGGTCGCCGTCCCACGTCATCCCCAGTGCTCCCCTCCCAGTGTGCATTGGTGCCGGACCTGCTCCCACCGTCACACTTAAGCCCACCCCAGTGGTTGCTGCCTGCTGCGGGGTTTGCACAGGGACTCCTGAATGAAGACCCAGACCTGAGCCCGGTTGGGCCTATGGGAACACTCCTTTCAAGGCCAGCTCACCCTTGGCTCCTTTCTGTTCATTCCAAAATAGCAAAATAACACCTGCATTGCAAAGCATGGTTATTCTAAGGCTGGTTGTCATATGGGGGCCTGTTAAAATCTGGGCCCCTGGGCCCTAGCTAGGACCTCCTGACTCTGGTGCTTTGTGAACCCGGCTTGCAGACATCCCGATTTCATGTGGTGGACACCGGGACACGGGAAGGTCGTCTCCAGCCCGAGGTCAGCATGGTCGTCAGGGAGCAGCCCTAAATACTCCTCCTTCAGGCTTGTCTGGACATCCTCCCTCCTCATCCCTCCTCTGAGAGCTGACGCCCTCCCACCGTGTCCCCGGCCCCACACAGCGTTGCTTCCTGGTGTTTTGACTCCCACTTGGATGACTGTGTCTGTTTCCCCCGCCCTGCTCCAGGCTGGCATGGATGGTGTGAGTCATCACCGCCCCCGATGCCCAACCTGTCCTTGCATCTCGTGGGTACCATTGCACCTGTGTGCAAATGCCAGACAGACATCTCTGTGCCTGTCACCTGATGCCTGGCATCAGGTTTCTCTCTGTCCCTTTGTGAGGGCCACAGCCTGCGGCGGGAGAGGGAGACAAGCTCTGTTTGACCTTCATCCTCTCCCCGGGGAGCTGGCTGCCACCTGCTGGGCAAGCGGCAGAGCCCCATCCCTGCAGCAGCAAGGCCCTGCCCACCAGCTGCTGCACACCAGTGTCTCTCCCTGGAGCTCATGCCTTTCACCATCCCACCCAGGTCTCCCCACACCCTGCCTCTACTCCGGCCCTTCCTCCCCCTCAGGCCAGACAAGGGAGCCGAGAGTTAAGCTGTGCTCTGGTTTCAGAGCAAGACAGTCCTGGGATGTGTTCTAGTCCCGCCACTTCCAGGCTCCATGACTTGGGCAGGTGTCTTTTCTTCTCCCAGATTGCTTCCCTGATAAGATGGAAGTCTAGTTATGCCAGCATCATAGGGGTGCTGAGCTGGCCAAGTGAAATTGTGCATGGGAAGTACTTAGGAGCTAGGTGAGGCAGCTCACGCCTGTAATTACAGCACTTTGGGAGGCTGAGGCAGGAGGATTGCTGGAGGCTGGGAGTTCAAGACCAGCCTGGGCAACATAGCAAGACCTTGACTGTTTAGAAAGAAAAAGAGGCCAGGCACGGTGGCTCACACCTGTAATCCCAGCACTATGGGAGGCCGAGACGGGTGGATCACGAGGTCAGGAGATCAAGACCATCCTGGCTAACACGGTGAAACCCCGTCTCTACTAAAAGTGCAAAAAGATTAGCCGGGAGTGGTGGTGGGCGCCTGTAGTCCCAGCTACTTGGGAGGCTGAGGCAGGAGAATGGCGTGAACCCATCACGTCACTGCACTCCAGCCTGGGCAACAGAGTGAGACTCTGTCTCAAAAAAAAAAAAAAAAAGAAAGTGCTTAGCACTATGCATTACACAGAGTAAGTTTCTGATACCGGGAAGCGGCTGCCACCATCACCACCACCATCATCTTTTTCCCCATTTGTGTCTCCTGGTGACTAAGCCAGCACTGTGACACTGGTGCCAGTACTTCATGGTGCGCTCATGGCCCTTGTTGCCTGCGACCCCACAGGTGTCCCTTTCAGGGAGGGAAAGAAAGAGGTTTTTGTGATCGTTTGTCACAGCCTTGGCAGGCCAGGGATGGAACTCAGGTCTTGTTATTCCAAGCCATTACCTCTGCAGATCCATCCCCAACACACGCTTGCTTTGTAGAAAATACACACACACGACCGGGCCCGGTGGCTCACACCTGTCATCCCAGCACTTTGGGAGGCCGAGGCAGGCAGATCACAAGGTCAGGAGATCAAGAACATCTTGGCTACCACAGTGAAACCCCGTCTGTACTAAAAATACAAAAAAAATGGCCAGGCGCGGTGGCTCATGCCTGTAATCCCAGCACTTTGGGAGGCCGAGGTGGGCGGATCACAAGGTCAGGAGATCAAGACCATCCTGGCTAACACGGTGAAACCCCGTCTCTACTAAAAATACAAAAAATTAACCAGGCGTGGTGGTGGGCGCCTGTAGTCCCAGCTACTCGGGAGTCTGAAGCAGGAGAATGGCGTGAACCCGGGAGGCGGAGCTTGCAGCGAGCCGAGATTGCGCCACTGCACTCCAGCCTGGGCAGCAGAACGAGACTCGTCTCAGAAAAAAAAAAAAAGAAAATACACACACACCCAAACACATGTGTTCTGAACATACCTCTCCTCCTTTCTGACATCCACTTGAATTCTGGTCCCTGCTTAACAGGCCTTCAGAGCCTTGGACTTGAGCAAATGCATCTGAGCCCTGACCTTGAGACCCACACTCACATGTGTGCCCACCCCACATACACGTGTGCACATAGTGGATGTACTGCATGCTGGAGAAACAACAGGAATGTAAAAGCTAAGGAGCACTTACATATTTTTTCTTTTTCTTTCTTTTTTTTTTTTAAGAGACAGAGTTTCGCTGTATTGCCCAGGCTGGAGTACAGCAACACAATCGCAACTCACTGCAGCCTCAAACTCCCAGGCTCAAGCTATCCTCCCACCTCAGCCTCCCAAGTCACTGCGACCACAGGCACGTGCTAATTTTTGTATTTTTTGTTTGTTTTGTAGAGACAGGGTCTCACTTTGTTGCTCAGGCTGGTCTCAAACTCCTGGTTTCAAGTGATCCTCTCACCTCAGCCTCCCGAGTTGCTGGGGTTATAGGCATGCGCCATGACACCCAGCTAATTTTTGTATTTTTAGTAGAGACGGGGTTTCACCATGTTGGCCAGGCTTGTCTTGACCTCCTGGCCTCAGATGATCTGCCCTCCTCAGCCTCCCAGAGTGCTGGGATTACAGGCATGAGCCACCGCGCCCGGCCCAGAACTCATGTTCTTAACCATATTGCAAGACACTGTATCTCAGGTGGGACCTGTGAGGTGCTGTGAAGCCTGCCTAAGGTCACTGAGTGTGTGAGAGAGACAGCAAAGATCCCAGCCCCATCCCTGAGGGCCACAGCTGTGCCCTAACCGCTGCGCAGCCCTTCCCTTTGGAACCTGGCTCTGAGCTCCAGCCCGGGCCTTTGCAAGAACTGCAGTCCTGGCCGGGCGCGGTGGCTCAAGCCTGTAATCCCAGCACTTTGGGAGGCCGAGACGGGCGGATCACGAGGTCAGGAGATCGAGACCATCCTGGCTAACATGGTGAAACCCCGTCTCTACTAAAAAATACAAAAAAAACTAGCCGGGCGACATGGCGGGCGCCTGTAGTCCCAGCTGCTTGGGAGGCTGAGGCAGGAGAATGGCGTAAACCCAGGAGGCGGAGCTTGCAGTGAGCTGAGACCCGGCCACTGCACTCCAGCCTGGGCGGCAGAGCAAGACTCCGTCTCAAAAAAAAAAAAAAAAAAAAAAAGAACTGCAGTCCTGCCATGGCTGTTTGGCCTGCCCGTGGAATGGGGGTCCTGTGGCTATGCTCCCCCGGATCCTGGGGACCCACCCCTTTATGAGACTTCAGTCACTTTGCCTGGAAACCGTGACTGACAAAGATCACCTGCCTCCTGCCGCCTTAATTGAGACAATGGGCATCACATGACCTTTTCCATGCCCATCATGGGGTCATGTGGGCTGTGACATGGCGTAGTCTGGTGGGTCCAAGCTGGCCCTGTGGTCAGACCTGGTGGGCCTATCACCTCCCCTCTTGGGTCCACATTGAGTGCAGATACTGACGAACTGGGTGTGAAATGCCCCAGATAGCATGTCTCATGTGGTTAGTGCTCAGTACGCCAGAGTCAGTTATTTTGACCCACACCTGCTCATGAAGTGTCTCACGCTGCCGCTTTCTTTTCAGCCACCTGCTCACACCATTTTAAATGGATAGGTGTATGTAGGGCTTGTCCTGGGCCAGCCAGCCGCTCTCCATGCAGCCTTGGACAAGTCATCACACTCTGCCCCATGCCGCAGTTTTCTCCTCTCTCGTTTCTTTTTTTTTTTTTCCTGAAATTATTTTGTAGAGACTGGCTTTGTTGGCAAGGCCGGTCTCAAACTCTTGGCGTCAAGCAATCCTCCTGTCTGGGCCTCACATCGTGCTGGGATTGCGGGCGTGAGCCACATGCCCTGTCTCCTCTCTAAAGTGGGAGGGCACTGATACTCCCGTCGTGGCGCTGATCAGGGAATTGAAGCTGTGTTTATTGGCATTGAAAGTGCTGGGGATGGGCCTGGCGGGTGTGAGTACTGTGTCGGTGCGACATTCTGATCTGCCCATGCTCCTCTTTCTTTTTTCTTATTAATAGATTGGTTTCTTTTTTATTTGAATATATTTAGCCTTATTGCTAAGCAATGGTATTTGTAAAATCTTAGTTTTGGTGTGTTCATTCCTTTTTTTTTTTAGACAGAGTCACTCTGTCGCCCAGGCTGGAGTACAGCGGCACGATCTTGGCTCACTGCATCCTTCACGTCCCAGGCTCAAGCGGTTCTACTTGAGAGTGCCTCAGCCTCCTGAGTAGGTGGAACTACAGGAGCTCGCCACCACGCCCGGCTAATTTTTGTATTTTTAGTAGAAGTGCATTTCTGCTGCACTTCTGTAAGCACTTGGGCGGATGTGACCGCCTCAGGCTCTGGCTCTGGTGGTGACTCCTGCAAGGCGGGGCCTGGTTCCAGACCCTGTAGGTGCCCAGCTGAAGGTGTGGTCTGATTGCTCTGTGGGGAATGAAGGTTGCCAGCCTAGAAACGGGGCCTCAGGCTCACCCAGAGGCTCTCGGAACAAAGAACAGACGCCATCTTGGCCAGCTGCAGTGGCTCACACCTGTAATCCCAGCACTTTGGGAGACTGAAGCGGGTGGATCACAAGGTCAGGAGTTCAAGACCAGCCTGACCAACATGAGGAAACCCCATCTCTACTAAAATTACAAAAATTAGCCGGGCGTGGTGACACGTGCCTGTAATCCCAGCTACTCGGGAGGCTAAGGCAGGAGAATTGCTTGAACCAGGGAGGCAGAGGTTGCAGTGGATTGAGATCGTGCCACTGCACTCCAGCCTGGGCGACAGCAAAACTCAGTCTCAAAAAAAAAAAAAGAAGAGGCGCCATCTCAAGCACTTTATGTGCATGAGACCGGCTGCCATTGTGTCAGGGGTTATGGTGGTATCCAGCCTGATGCCACAGCCAGCTCTGGGCCAGCCTCCTCGCCCCAGCAGTGCCCACCCCCAGCCTGATCCTGGACTCTGGCAATGCTGTGACATGAGCCGCTGCTAAGCGTTTGCAATGCTAGGCTGGTCTGGACTTTCTCCACAAATGATTTAGTTCTGTTAGTTCACCCCGGCTGTAAAACAGCTACTCTTCTCTTCCTCATTTAAAGCTTGAGGAAGCTGAAATGTGGAGAGTTGAGAGAGTGTATCCAGAGCTCCCGAGCCAGGGGCTAGGACTTGAACCCTGGCTTCAGCCGCCGCACAGGACAGCTTAGGGTGGGCCTGGCATGACTCCCGGCTTCACAGAGTCGATGCGCTCCTTGGATGAAGCGCCCGGCAGAGTTCGTGGGCAGCAGTGCTCTGTGTGTCATGCGAATTCTTCTTATGCTTCTGATGGTTCCTCCAATTTGCATTTCCTTTTTTTTTTTTTTTTTTTGAGACGGAGTTTGGCTCTTGTCACCCAGGCTAGAGTGCAATGGCACGATCTTGGCTCACAGCAACCTCCATCCCCCAGGTTCAAGCGATTCTTCTGCCTCAGCCACCCGAGTAACTGAGACTACAGGAGCGTGCTGCCACACCCAGCTCATTTTTGTATTTTTAGTAGAGGCCGGGTTTCGCCGTGTTTCCCGGCTGGTCTTGAAATCCTGACCTCAAGTGATCCGTCCACCTCAGCCTTCCAAAGTGCTGGGATTACAGGCATGAGCCACCATGCCCGGCCCAGAATGATATTTTTAAGGAGGAACATTAAATAGGATTGCAAAGGATGCCAGGCTGAATGCTCTTCCTCGCTGACACGTGAAGTGAGAGGATGTAGCAGCAGCTGTCATAAGGCCTTCAGTCTCAGAGTAGTGATGGGCATTCAGAATCTACTATAACTTGATGCAATGGGAAAATATCTGTTGTTTCTTTTCATGGCAGTCTCAGGGTCTGCTAAACACTGTTTCTTTTCTCTCTCTCTCTCTTGGCCTCTGTTAATAAGAAGGAAATGCTAAATTTCAGTGCCGTTCATGAAAATAAAGAGATAATAAGTTTCTCCCCTCAAGTTCATGGACCCTTTAGGGGTCAGTGGACCCCGACTGGTTAAGACCGGGGCATGCATGGGCTTGTCCATGATTTGGGGTAGCTGCTGGAGTCCTGGGGGCTGCCTTCCCAGGCAGGGCCAGCTCCGGTCCCCACTAGAGCTCCAGGGTCAGCAAGCACGTGGGCCTTTGTCAGACAGCTCCTTCTCTGTCTGCAGGAGGAACACCTGCCGTCTGCTGACCACCTGCAACTCCTCCCAGGCCTCCATCCCCAAGGAGGAGGAAGTGCCCAGGCAGGAACTGGGCCTGACCTCTGGGGAGGCTGGGGACTGAGCTCTGTCGGCTTCTTTCCTCCAGCACCGCAGTTCAGCAACCCATCGCCACCCAGCACAGTGGCCAGAGAGGAGTCCCGGGTTCTGATGTTAGACTCTGCCCGGAACAGCCACCTGGACCCAGGGAGACACCATACTTCACCTGAACCCCAGCTTCTTCCCCTAGAAAACGGGGCAGTGCTTGATGAGACCAGGGGTGCAGAGGCCCTGGCCTAGCAGGGTGGCAGGAGGAGGAGTCCACACGGAGATATTACTGGACTGGAAGCTCTCTCGGGGACTCCCACTGCCTCCAGCAGCACGGGAATGGCAGCAGGGCGAGGGAGGGCCCCCCGAGAAGCTGCCAGCAAGCCCTCTTCCTGGCCCCCTTCCCTGCCCGTCCTGTCGTCTCCATTCCCAAGATCTGCTGGCCCAAAGAAGGTCTTTCTAATGGTCAGGCCTGACCTCTCCCTCTTCTGTTCCTAGCCTTTCCTTCCTGCTCCCCTGGTCACCCTGGGGTAAAATCCAAGCTCTAATAGCCAAAAACTGGAAACAGTACAAATTCTTGTCAGCTGGTGAATGGGCAAATAAAACGCAGCACATCCTATAATTACTCTTCAGCCGTATAAAGGGACTGAAACTCGGGCTCATTATGCTCAGTAAGGGAAGCCAACCGCAGAAGGCCACACAGCTTCAATTCCATTTTAATCAAATGTCCAGAAAAGGCAAATCTGTGCAGATGGAAAGCCCAGCCCTCCCTTCCGCGTGGTGGCGGCTGTGGGCCTCTCAGGGACGGGGGCTGCAGCTGTTGGGTTTGGGCTACGTCCCTTCATTCATGCTGGGAGCCACTGTCTGTTAGCCTGGGAACACCCAGGACTAGGCCTGTCCCTTCCACCTGCTTCTGTGTCCTGGGTCAGGGGGCCGGGCCCTGAATAGCTGTACGAGTATGTTTAGGTATTGAGAGTATTTTGGGAGTGGGGATTCTGAGAGGTACGTGGCATTGTAGTTGAGATCTGAGTTCAAAGCTCGGCTCCCATATATACCAGCTGGGTCATCTTGGGCAAGGCTGTTTCTCTGAGCTTGGTTTCCTTATAGGGTTAAAGTGAGGATTCATTCTTTCACCCAAATAAAGCACAAAAAAACCAAAAACCAAGGACCAGGTACAGTGGCTTATACCTGTAATCCCAGCACTTTGGGAGGCAGAAGGATTGCTGGAGCCCAGGAGTTTGAGACCAGCCTGGGCAACACAGTGAGACCCCATCTCCACCAGAAATAAAAATGACCTGGGTGTGACAGTGCACGCCTTTGGTCTCTGCTACTCAAGAGGATGCTTGAGCCTGGGAGGTCAAGGCTGCAGTGAGCCGTGTTTTCACCGCTTTACTCCAGCCTGAGCGACAGTGTGAGACCCCATCTCAAAAACAAACAAAACACTGAGACAGTGTTGGAGACGTGGTGGGGACTAAGACAGCCCCAGTCCTGTCCTCCTGGGCTCCCAGTCTAGTAGGGGAGGTGGCTGATGTGTAGAAAGATTGTGTGCTGTTCATTGTGTATTTGTATGAAGGTGCTTAGAGCCAAGGTGAGGCGTGGAGGGCTGTGCTGACTTGGGGTGGGGGTGCCCAAGGGCACCTTACCTTGGGCAGTGGCCAGCGGGGGGGCGCCTGAAAGGGAGTACAGAGCTCAGGCAGCCTGTTGTTGGGGGAGGGCTGAAGAGGGCAGTATGGGCAGAGGCCTTGGGGCAGGAGTGGGTGGAGCCCCATGAGGGACTCGGGGTGTGGACAGTCACAGGTCTGGGTCCCCTGTCCCTGCAGCCCAGAACGTGACCGTGGATGAGGTCATCGGCGCCTACAAGCAGGCCTGCCAGAAGCTGAACTGCAGGCAGATCCCTAAGCTCCTCAGGCAGCTGCAGGTATGGGAGGGGTGGGGTGGGTGCGTCCAGTGTAGGTGTCGGGGGGCCCTAGGGTGGAGCCACCCCAGCAGGAGAGGGCCTCCCACTTCCCAGCCCTAGGCGTTCATGAATACATCTTTGAAAGCCTGCTGCTCAGCTAGAGAACTAATCAGTTTCTTCATAAATATGAAGAGCACAGAATTCTATAAAGTAAGACATTCAGGTATCCGTCAGCCCCAAAAGAAACGCTGTTCCCTGGGGAAGAGACATATATACGATTCTTGTAAGTCTGAATTACAAAATTTCTTTCTTTCTTTCTTTTTTTTTTTGAGATGGAGTCTTGCTCTTGTGGTCCAGGCTGGAGTGCAGTGGCACAATCTCGGCTCACTGCAACCTCTGCCTCCTGGGTTCAAGCGATTCTCCTGCCTCAGCCTCCCAAGTAGCTGGGATTACAGGTGCCCGCCACCATGCCCAACTAATTTTTTTTGTATTTTTAGTAGTGGTGGGGTTTCGCCATGTTGGCCAGGCTGGTCTCGAACTCCTGACCTCAGGTGATCTGCCCACCTCAGCCTCTTAAAATGCTGGGATTACAGGCATGAGCCACCATGCCCAGCATATTCATAAAAGTCAGAATTACAGAAATAACATATATCCTCAGGTTAAAAAAAAATTAAAATACTACAGATCTGAAAAACCAAATCTACCTCTTACCTCCTGCCCCAAGGCCCCCTCCTCGAGAACCCCCGTTGTTGGCCACTCAGCATTTCCTGGCCTTTTCTGTGTGTTGGTAAAGGTGGCTATTGAGAGCTACCTGCTGGTTTTCCATTTCCACAGAGGTGGCTCTCCCACCCTGCCACTCCCCCAGCCCCCTCCCTCGGCGCCTCTCCTGTGGGCCCCGGCCTGGCGCCTAGTCAGTGAAGCACCGCTGCTCCCGAGGGTTCCAGGGTTGCCTGTCCTCGGGCTGTTGACCCTCAGCTGTGCTGGAAGCAACCACGCTCCTTGTCCATCACTGTTCACTGGGGTTAGGGTAGGTTCTCTGGAACATTCCAGAAGAGGGGCTTGCCAGGTCCCAGGAAGGGTGGCTGCTCAGTGTGGCAGTTGAGAGGGTGGGTCCTTGGAGCCCGTCGGCCTGGTTCAGACCAGCCGTGCAGCATCCACCCTACTGGTGATGTGTGTAAGCCCAGAGGATGGGAGCTGGCGTCTGCAGGGCGGTGAGCTCTGACTGGGTGCTGGGTCCCAGGCCCTGCCTTCACCAAGAGGCCTCCTGCGCCCAGCCCTGCCAGCTTCCCAGGCTCATTTCCTGCCCCACAGCCTTTGCACAGACTCCCTCTGTCGGGACATCCCCCAGAGATGCTGGGCCCACTCCCTCGCTTGGTCCCACTGGGGCAGAGGCGCTTTGCCGAGGCCTGCCTGGCTGCAGGGCTGGCTGGTCCTCAGTCGCGTGGGTGCAGAGTTCTCTCGCTATCTAAGGCCCTGTACCCCAAGTTCCAGCTGGTGGGCGGCGTCTGAGCCTCTGTTCAGTGCCTTCGCCCAAACCCCGCCCTGGAACCCTGCCTGGCCTCTGGCATAGCAGCCATTTGGGGCCTCGACTGCCCCCCTGTTCAAGTGTCGTTCTGCCTTAAACCCCGTCCACTCTGCTTTCTCAGGAATTCACAGACCTTGGGCACCGCCTCGACTGTCTGGACCTGAAAGGTGTGTGTCTGGCCAGGGACTGGGAGCCCTTGGGTTGTGGGCAGGTCGGGGGCTCCCTAGAGGTGAGTCTGAGGACCTGCCTGGGGTCAGTGGCTTCTGGAGCTGAGCTGAGCTGAGCCAGGGTAGGGGCTGGGCCTGGTGTGGGGTGGGAGGTTGGGGGCAGAGGGCCCTTCCAGCCTCCCTTGGCTATGTTCCCGCCATGTAGAGGTGCGCTGCCTCAGACATGCGCACGGCTGCTGACTCCCCCCAGGTGAGAAGCTTGACTACAAGACCTGCGAGGCCCTGGAAGAGGTCTTCAAGAGGCTGCAGTTCAAGGTCGTGGACCTGGAGCAGACAAACCTGGATGAAGATGTGAGCAGCCCTGCCACCGCCCACTCGGCTCCCTGAGCTTCCGGGCCCCTTCGAGGTTTGGGTGGGGAGAGGACACTGCAGGAGGAGGGGGTCCCCTAGACAAAGGCTGAGGGGTGGCGCAAGGGCGGGACCTCTGGCAGGGCAAGAGAGAGACATCCAGTATGACCAGAGTGGATATGGAGGGTGCGTTGGGGCCCCTATGGCCCACCCTCATAAGCAAGCAGAGTCTTGGGGAGCTGGGCTGGGGGGCAGGCATGTGGCCCCCAGGAGCCCTTTCAGGAACCACGCTGGAGGGTCCAGCTCCTATGGGGTGGGCTTGGAAAGCATTCTGAGAGGAGCCTCCCATCAAGGCCCAAGGGCCCTCCCCTCCCCAGCCTTGGAAGTCCCCAGGCACCCCTGATGTCTGGATCCTGAGGCCCAGGCTCAGGAACACCAAGGCCTGTCCTGGTCACTCAGCACATCAGTCAAGGACTCTGGAGGGCAAGTGACAAAAAACAGACTGGCTACAGCAGAGAAGGAAAGGGTTTGTCCCCGTGGCCCACGGGGCCCTGTCAGTGCTTGTCCTCCTCTCCCGTGAGGCTCTCTCCGGACCCTGGACCCCTCATCTCTCAGTGGGCCCAGTGTCAGGGCCCACGCCTCTCCCCCAGGGCAGCCCAGAGCTGAGGCTGAGCCCCCGAATCTCTACCTGCAGGGTGCCTCGGCCCTCTTCGACATGATCGAGTACTACGAGTCGGCCACCCACCTCAACATCTCCTTCAACAAGCACATAGGCACCCGGGGCTGGCAGGCGGCCGCCCACATGATGCGCAAGGTGGGCGCCTCTTGGCTTCCAGGAAGAGGCAGCTCAGGCTCCCAGCACGGGGAGGCACTTTCTCAGGGCATGGCCCGTAGGCTCTGACTGCATGAGCTCTTTAGTGCGGGCTGTTGTGGGGATGCTAGGCTCTCAGGCCCTCAGGCCAGGAGGAGAACAGGGCTGAGAGGTGTCCTGGCCCCCAGGCCCCCGGCCCCTTCTCTCCTTGCGAGGCGTTTCGTGACGTCCACTTTCTCCCATCCGTAATGTCGCTCCTCTGTGAAGCCATCCCCTTGGAGGTGGCCGTGGCTGCCATTCCCACATCACTCCTGTGTGAAGGCTGCGTGCAGGGAGGGCTCGGGGCTAGCGGGGAACCTCCCAGCCACACAGGAGTTGGGGATCCTGGCTGCCACCAGCCCTGCCTCGCTCACCCACAAGATCCCAGACTGAGCCTTCCCTCCCCAGCCACAGTTTCTCCTATTGTAAAACCAGGCAACATAGCCAGACGACAGCTGTGGCTTCGTTGCTCATTGAGATGTGGGGCTGCAGGTCCTCCGGCCACTGCCTCACCCCTGTCCCCTCGCCCCCTGTAGACGAGCTGCCTGCAGTACCTGGACGCCCGCAACACGCCCCTGCTGGACCACTCGGCGCCCTTTGTGGCCCGTGCCCTGCGCATCCGCAGCAGCCTGGCAGTGCTGCACTTGGAGAATGCCAGCCTGTCGGGGCGGCCCCTCATGCTGCTCGGTGAGCCCCAAGTCCGGGAGGGTGAGTGGGACGTGCGGCCTGCTGGGGGCAGGGGCCGTGTACCAGATCTGGGCAGGGCCTGCCCAATCACCGTGCCCCCCGTCCCCAGCCACGGCCCTGAAGATGAACATGAACCTGCGGGAGCTGTACCTGGCGGACAACAAGCTCAATGGCCTGCAGGACTCGGCCCAGCTGGGTAACCTGCTCAAGTTCAACTGCTCCCTGCAGATCCTGGACCTCCGGAACAACCACGTGCTGGACTCGGGTGGGTACAGTGGCCCACCCCACCCCACACCTGTCACCCAGCACCCACTCTGCCCGGCCCTGCGCTAGGTGGCCCTGTGCTGGGTGGCCCTGTGCTGGGTGGTGCTGGGGACACAGATGTGGCCAAGACGAGACCCAGTGACAACCTAGACTGGGCAGGACTGGGCTGATGGAGCCCAGAGGCAGGGTCTGATCAGTCTGGGGGCCAGGGAGTGGCTTCCTGGAGGAGGAGACACCTCAGCTGACAGCCGCAGGATGAGGCGAAGTGAATAATTACAATCTGAAAAGAAAGCAGTGTTGCTGCGATAACAGGGTCAGCTGGAGGCTGCTTTCAGATGGTGGAGGAGGGAGGACCACCGTGGGTCAGGGCCTCTGGGTTTCCATCTGGAGGCTGGGAGCAGAACCAGCCTTGTGAGAAGCCTGGGAAAGGGCCCAGACCGAGGGAGCCACGAGTGCAGTGGGAGGAGCTCTGCTGTTTGATGTTGCGGGGTTGAGCAGAGAATGGGGATCTGTCAAAGGAGGCATTCCTGTTGCATCCTGGAGGGGTCAGGGGAGGGTCGCTGTGTCCCCAGGTGGCAGGCCCAGACCCCACTCTGCTGAGCACCTGTCAAGGACCATGGCTGTAGGCCTCTGGGCTCAGCCCGGAGGGAGACACAGGGCTCTGCCCTCGGGAGCTTGTGCTCCAGTCTAGAGACAAAGATAAGATGAGTGAAACCTCCAGCCCATCAGATGGTGGGATCTGCATTGGAGGGAGACAGTGCTGACTGTGGGTGGGAGTGAGCCAGCTGCTAGGGGAGGTGGGCTGGAGGTGGTCACATAGGAGCAAAGAACAGAAGCATCTGGGGGAGGCTGTCATCCGGGCACCCAGGCCCAGGGGTCACAGATGTGTGCCCAAGGGTGCCAGACCGAGGCAGGGCTGCAGGGCAGGGCCTGGGCCTGTGGGACCTCCACGGAGGCCCTAAGCAGAAGGGGTTGCTCCTACCCCACAGCCCCCTCCCGGGGAAGCACCCGGGCCCCAGACGGGGCTCTGACTGCCGGCCTTTCCCAGGTCTGGCCTACATCTGCGAGGGCCTCAAGGAGCAGAGGAAGGGGCTGGTGACCCTGGTGCTGTGGAACAACCAGCTAACGCACACAGGCATGGCCTTCCTGGGCATGACACTGGTGAGTCAGGCTGGCAGGGGAGGGAGGCACCTCGGTCCCCACTGCCACCTCCCACCCCAGCTCTCAGCACAGTTGCCTATAGCTGACGGCTCCTGTCCTGCCCATCCTGCAGGTTCAAGATTTAAATTCAGCCCCACCTGCTTCCTCATTCAACTTCTGTGCCTGTTTTCCCTGAGGAGCAGCCCTTCTTTATCTTTTTTTTTGAGACTGAGTCTCATCCTGTCACCCAGGCTGAAGTGCACTGGCACCATCTAGGCTCACTGCAGCCACTTCAGCCTCCGCCTCCCGGGTTCAAGCGATTCTCCTGCCTTAGCCTCCCAAGTAGCTGGGACTACAGTTGCCAGCCACCACACCTAGCTAATTTTTATATTTTTAGTAGAGATGGGGTTTCACCATGTTGGCCAAGGCCGGTCTTGAAGTCCCGATCTCAAGTGATTCCCCCTACCATGGCCTCCGAAAGTATTGGGATTATGAGTGTAAGTCACCACGCCTGGGTTTCAGTTTTTACGCGGTGCTTAGAGCAAGCCACGCAGGTACAGAGACTCTCAGGGTGAGCACTCGCGTGCCCAAACCCTGGGTGAGAGTCGCCCGTCTTAGGGGCTTCAGGGCGCTCAAGGTCCAGGCCCTGGCCAGGGGCTCAGGCTGTGGGGGGTGGGGACTGACTGGGTGCCTGGGAATGGACAGAGGACCTGGCATTTGGGAAGACTTC
The DNA here is from genome assembly GCF_009764315.1 of Trachypithecus francoisi. Lineage (NCBI taxonomy): Eukaryota > Metazoa > Chordata > Mammalia > Primates > Cercopithecidae > Trachypithecus > Trachypithecus francoisi. Next base: position 518,126 of record NW_022681457.1, read on the forward strand.
AGGCACAGAAGGGACTTCAGGCCAGGCCTGAGGCAGGGCAGGACGACGCCGGTGCTCAACGCGCAGGCGCGCCAAGGAAAAGGAACGCCCGACCCTGGCTCTCCACGGGCTCTCCTCTCGGCGTCCTGGGCCCTCCTCCGCCATCACGGCTCCCTCCTCACCCTTACGCCCCCTCCCTCCAGCCGCACACTCAGAGCCTGGAGACGCTGAACCTGGGCCACAACCCCATCGGGAACGAGGGTGTGCGGCACCTCAAGAACGGGCTCATCAGCAACCGCAGCGTGCTGCGCCTGGGGCTGGCCTCCACCAAGCTCACGTGCGAGGGTAGGGTACGGGGCTGGGCCGGGGTGCGGGCTGCTGGGCTCAGCGGGGCGGCCAGCCGGGTGTGGGGCCCGTGGCCAGCCCCTGCGGTGCCCCCCCAGGCGCGGTGGCGGTGGCGGAGTTCATCGCTGAGAGCCCCCGCCTCCTGAGACTGGACCTTCGGGAGAACGAGATCAAGACAGGCGGGCTCATGGCACTGTCGTTGGCCCTCAAGGTGAACCACTCACTGCTGCGCCTGGACCTCGACCGTGAGCCCAAGAAGGAGGCGGTAAGCAGGGGACGGCCCTGCAGCCCTGGGGCGGGCGAGGGGGGGCGGAAGGCCGGGTGGTGGGGCCGGCCTGAGAAGCCTAGCCAGGCGCTCCCGCCCACAGGTGAAGAGCTTCATCGAGACGCAGAAGGCGTTGTTGGCCGAGATCCAGAACGGCTGCAAGCGCAACTTGGTGCTGGCGCGGGAGCGGGAGGAGAAGGAGCAGCCGCCGCAGCTGTTGGCCTCCATGCCTGAGACCACGGCCACCGAGCCCCAGCCCGACGACGAGCCCGCTGCTGGGGTGCAGAACGGGGCTCCCAGCCCCGCACCCAGCCGGGACTCAGACTCAGACTCGGACTCGGATGGGGAGGATGAGGAGGAAGAGGAAGGGGAGAGGGATGAGACCCCCTGTCCTGCCCTGGTGCCCCCCACGGACTCCCTGGGCCCTGGGGACAGGAGTCCCCCAGGCAGCCCCTCCACACCCACTGAGCATCGAATTTCCGTGTCCAGCCCAGGCCGGGGCCACAAGGTGTTTGTGGTGACCCGGGTAGAGAGCCCACCCGAGAGGGCAGAGCCTCCTTTGTCCCCCATCCCTCCTTCTCCCCCGCCCCCTCCCTCCCCACCCGCCTCACCTTCTGTACCACCCGCCGGGGCCATTGTCACCGGGGACACAGGGTCCTCTGAGTCTCAGCAACCACCGGAGCCACCTCAGTCAGGGCCATCGCTGCCCAACGGCCTGAAGCCCGAGTTCGCCCTGGCACTGCCCCCTGAGCCGCCCCCGGGGCCTGAGGGCAAGGGGGGCAGCTGCGGCCTGGAGCACGGTGAGAGGGGCCCTAGGGCAAGTGATGAGGGGCCCTGGGTGCTGTGTGTGACCTCAGGCAAGCCCCTGCCTGTTGTGGGCCTCAGTTTCCCCCTCTTTAAAATGGTTCTCGCAGGGGCCAGCACAAGTGGGGCTTAGTTTTCATGTACACCGTGCTTCCCTTGGGTCCTGGGAGCTCTTCCTGGGGTGGGGCATGGAAGGCGTGTTGCCTTGAGCCTGACCATCTCAGCAGTCTCTGGGCCCTCTGCAGGCCCCGAGGGTCTGGCTGGGGACAGGTTGGGGACACGTTGCATTTGCCCCACCCGCCTGACGGGGCTGCTGGCCCATCCTCCCACACAGAACTGAGCTGTTCCAAGAACGAGAAGGAGCTTGAGGAGCTGCTTCTGGAAGCCAGTCAGGAATCCGGGCAGGAGACACTGTGACACTTTAGGTGAGGCCAGGCCCGGGGCCCAGGGCACTGGGGAGGAGCTGAGGGAGCCCCCGGCTCTGACAGTCTCTCCCGCAATCTCTCCTCCCCAAGTTCCCTTTTTCCGGTCGGTCTGCGATGAGCTGAGGCCAGAGCCATGAGAATCTGCTCACCTTCTCCCCAGCCTTCCTGAGGCCCAGGATGCCAGGGGTGGGGGCCATTCTGGGGCCCCCCTCCCCCCACAGCAACACTACAAGGGGTGCAGGAGCTACAGGGAGTGGCCCTCCCCGTGCGACTCAGGCACTTCTGTTTATGAGCCCACCACTGGAAGACTCTGGGGGTGAATGGGAGGAGGGGGAGCAGGAGCAGGAGGAGTTTTCCAAGGACATCAGGCACCTGTTCTGGAGGGGCCAGGCTTGCCCTGCAGAGGGCAGGGGTCCTGGGTAGTGGTGGGATGGTCCCCTGTGGCCCTGGGCACAGGGCCGAGCAGGCAGCCTGGTGCCAGAGGAGCGGTGCGTGCTGGTGGTGGTTGATATGCGCGGAACAGCCCCAGACAGTGCAGGCCGGGCAGGGTGGGGGGATGGGAGCAGAGGATCAGAGCTTTCTTTCTCAAGTGCAATAAATCTATCAGGGAGCTGGGGCGGGAGCAGCCGGCACTCCGGGACCCTGCTGTCCAGGCCCCTGGAGGCTGCGCCCTGAGAGGCACTACAACCCGTTGGGGGTGGGTGGCATGGGTGTGGGTGAGGGTGGGCAGAGGGCTGGGGCTACTCCTGTCGGTGCAACTCTGTTCACACCTTTTCTAATAAACTGGGGCTGGGTTCACTTTGCCCGATGTCTGCTTCATGCGGATCCTGGGGGTGGTTGCTGGTGGGGGGAGCTGGGTGGAGGCCATCACAGCTCCTGGTTACAGAGCGTCTGCCAGGGCTCAGGAGGCTGGCCAGGCATTACTGCATCTTCCCCCACAGTCCCGTCTTCTCTGTGTCCATGCTCCGGTGTCTCATACAGCCACCTCCCAGCCAGGCCAGTTTATACCCATCCTTTCTGCAGGGAGAGACGGGCCCCAGATACCTCCTGGCTTCAGGTCTAGGGTCTCAGGATGCTAGATATGGAGTGGCTCTGCCCAGTCGCCCGTCGCTTAATGGGAGCAGATTCCAGCCTGTCCCCGGCAGCCCTGGGAGTGTGTCCGGGGCCCAGCCAGCGCCGCAGGAGCCTGTTGGGCGGCTTGTTCCCCTTTGCCAGGAGGGGCCATGGTGGGCTGTTGCCCTTTTCCGAAAGATCTGTTTTTCCCTTTAGGAAATGAGGGAGCAGGCCAGGCGTGGTGGCCCATACCTGTAATCCCAACACTTTGGGAGGCTGAGGTGGGAGGATCACTTGAACCCATGAATTTGACACCAACCTGGGCAACATGGTGAAACCCCATCTCCATAGAAAATACAGAAATTAGCTGGGCGTGGTGGCACATGCCTGTAGTCCCAGCTACTCAGGAAGCTGAGTCGGGAGGATCTCTTGAACCCAGGAGGTTGAGGCTGCAGTGAGGTGTGATTGCACTGCTGCATTTCAGCCTTAGCAACAGAGTAAGATCCTGTCTCAAAAAAAAAAAAAAAAAATTAGAAAACGAGCATTTCTGGGCCACCATCCCCTTTCTCGTGTGGGAGGCTGACATGGATGGAGGTGATGTGGTGACATCACAAGAACCACAGTCACTGGCTGGAGTCCTGGTGTCACTCAGCTCCTGCGCACACCAAGGAGTCCGCTGCCCGCAGCCACCCTGGCCTCTGTGAGGAGCACCTTAGGAACCCACTGCTGGCTTGCTGTTTGGTCCCTTGCAGCTGTAAGGGTCCTCACTGCTCTCCAGGTCAGCCACGGCTAGGACTATATTTGGGCGAGGGACTTAGGGAAGCTACACAGAATGGCCGCCAGCAGCCCGCAGCACCCTTCCCGTCCCTGCACAGCCAGCCTGTCCCCAGCTCTGCTGATGTGCAGTGTGGCCATGGGTGAAGGGAAGAAGGGCCCCCCTCCTGGCCATCATGGATCCAGCCCGTCTGGGTGAGGCCAGAGTGTGTGAGGCATTTGCTTCAAGGTACTGAAGCCGTCCTTCGCCTGGTTTGGGTCAGCACAGTGCCCCAGAGATCTTCAGAGGCCCTTGGTCAATATTAGCTGTTGCTCATGGTCTCAGCCTCTGTGGAGGCAGCTGTGTTGGGGTCTCACCCAGCCTCTTGGCCATCTGCCTCCCCACCCCAGGTGAGGTCAACTAGGGGAGGGACAGGGATCCTCTTCCCAGCCTGTCTCTTGATTTGCTTTCCCTAAATTGAGTGGAGTGAGGAACTGGGCCTTTCCCCGGGCTTGAATTGTGTCTCTCACAAAAAAAGATGTTTGAAGTCCTTACCTCCAGTACCCCAGAATGTGAGCTTACTTAGAAACAGGGTTTTTACAAAGGTAATCAAGTGAAAATGAGGACATTCGCGTGGGCCCTACTCCAGTCTGATCAGTGTCCTTATTAAAAGGGGCATTTGAGCACAGGGAGACTGCCATGTGAAGACAGAGGACGGGGTGATGGCTTTGCAAGCCAGGGAGTGTGGAGATGGCCAGCAATGCGCCAGGAGCAGGGAGCAGGCACAGAGGGCCCCCCTTCATCTGGAACTTGTTGCCTCCAGAAGCGGGAGACGATACCTTTGTCCTTCAACGGCACGTGGTCTGTCGACTGCGTTAGAGCAGCTCTAGAAACCGCAGCCGTATCTCGACACCCCGGCCTGCCGCGCTCCTGATTTTCTGAGGGCTCCCAGATGGAGGGCTGGAAGCTGAGAGGATCCTCCCTGCCGTCTCGTCTTCCCTTTCCCTTCAGCCACCCAAGTGTCGCCCGAGCTTGTCACGTTTTGCTAGCCTTTGCTGAAGATGTAGGGGGTCTGTTTCATTCAAGATCTCAATGTCCTAACCCAGGAGATGCTTATCGTTATACGTGGCTGTTCAGAGTGGCAGGCAGCTCTTCACCAAGTTATTCCTGGATCCAGGCCCCTTTGAAGCTCTTAGAGCTCTTGCTCCCCAGGGCCTCATGGGTCTCAGATCAAGTGGGCAGATGGGGGAAGGGAGTGGAGAAGGGAAACCTGCTCCCTAACTCATTGCTGGGAAAGGCGCACATATCAGCCGTGCTCCCGTTTTGTTGGTGACAACCAGTCCCGTGGCTTTACATAGGTGCAAGTTCTCAGAGCAGCTCCACATGAAGATACAGTGGCCAACAGTTTAGCCACAGCTTGGTACCACGTAACAGAGGCTACAGCTTTTTTTTTTTTTTTTTTTTTTTTTTCAGTCAGAGTCTCACTCTGCCACCTAGGCTGGAGTGCAGTGGCATCATCTCGGCTCACTCCAGCCACCGCCTCCCGGGTTCAAGTGACCCACCTTAGCCTCCTGAGTAGCTGGGATTACAGGTGTGCATCACCATGCCCAGCTAATTTTTTTGTATTTTTATTAGAGATGGGGTTTCACCATGTTGGCCAGGCTGATGCAGCTTCTTACTGAGGCATGGGGGGGCTTCAGTCCTGCCCCCACCTCCAGCCAAGTCTACATGTTAGCATCTCTCACAGCACCCCACTCCTGGTAACAGGAGTGAAAATTTATTTTCAGCCTGGATTCCAGGTGGTAAGAAACAAAACCAACTGAAACTGGCTTAGGGGAGCCTAAAAGGATATACTGACCCCAACCACACATCTACAGAAACAGACTTAACGGTGTCCCAAGCCCCATGCCTCTCTGAGGCCAACTCTCCCTGACTGCTAGGAAGCAGCTCCCAGGAGGTCCAGGTGTATCTACCAGCTTAGCCAGTCCAAGAATGGGAAACAGCACCTCTGCTTGCTCAACTCCAGGGACGATCCTGGAGGGCTATCACTGACCTGCATGCACCTGTGACAATTGCTGTGGCCAGAGGATTCTGGTGCTGCAGCCAGACCTGGATGCCATGCCCAGCCTTGGAGCTAAAGAACTGTGAGGTCAGTGACCCCAGTCCCATGGCCTGAGGGTGGGTGCCTTTGCAGAGCTCTCAGGTTCCTCAGGGACTGTCCCCTCTGCCAGCATCAGGGCCCCGGCTGAGAAGCCACACCCTCAGCCTCATCCCAGGTTGTGTTCAGTGTTGGCCCTTGCAGCCCCTGCCGGCACACACTTGGAACTGGGTCAGGCACCCCAGGGCCTGAGCGTGTGGCTGAACATTTGACCAATGAGGAATCAGGAACTGCCCAGAGGAGTGACACCCACCCCAGCCCAGGGCTCTGTCCAGAGGAAAGGCGGGCAGCCCTAGTGTAACCCCTCCTGGCTGGCTGCGGCTTGGGTCCTGTATGTCCCCATCTCTGCCCAACTTCCCTGTCCTCATCAAAGGGCTGATGCAGTGGCTTCAGTGTCAGTGACTAACCAGTGGTCCTTGGGTGGCCCTGGAGCGACTCATAAGGCAGGTACCCTGTGGACAGTTATTTGTCTGGGGGAGGTTAGTGCCACCCACCCCAACTGGCTGAGATGCCAGGTCTAATTAACCCATTACGTTGAGAATGGAGCCACCCTAGGGGTGGAGCAGCCTGCTGAGGTCACCGAGGTCACCCTCGGAAATGCCAGCTCCTGCCCTACTCACAGAGGGGCAGACTAGGGCATGGGGACGAGGACTGGGATTCCCTGAGGCCTGGGCGCTCCATGGTGCCTGAGTCAACCCCGCCCATCCACCTGTCATCTCCCAGCTCTGCAGCCTCGCCCACCGCCCCCGCAGCCTTTCCTGCCACAGAGATGCCAGATGAGGAGGCCAGCATGGCGCAGAGGAGGAAGTGGGCTTGACAGGATGGGGCAGGCCCTGTGGCAGGACGGGGCAGGCCTGGTCCCTGGTCAGATCAGGATGCAGAGAGCAACTCGGGGCTCTCAACACCCCCATTTATTGCACGTATATCCTGAGTTTCTCATTGGTCCTTCTGTGCCTGCTCTCATGCTGCCACCGGGTCGCTGCCCCGCTCCTGGAGGCTATGTCCACGGCTCTGGCTCCGATTCACCTGGGGGTGTGGCCCTCACAGGGCTCATTGGGACCCTGGGTCCAGTCCAGCCCCCTATTCCCCCATCTGGGCAGACAGAGGAACCCTTGCCTCCTGCTGCCCGCCAAGTCCTCCATTCAAGGCCCACCTGGGCTGGACTGCCCTGGATGGAAGAGCGAGCAGGCCACCGGCCATAGCTTGCCCCTGTGGGCCAAGTCCCCAGCGTGGTGGCCTTCGCTGGCTTGCCCTGAGGCACGGCCCGACGGAGGCGCCCCGGAGGCGCTGTTGGTCCGGTGGGCAGCGTGGGGGGCATCGCGGGCAGGGGACTTGGGCGGGCTGGGCGGCTTGAGGGCGCTGACGGCTCGGATGAGACCCATGCGCCGGCGGATTGAGTGGTCCAGGTTGACCGTGCAGCGCAGCAGGCTCTGTGCCTCGGCCACAGTGAAGGGGAAGTCGGCGCCCAGGAAGCGCTCGAAGAGCTCAGGGTCGCCGTCCAGGTCGAGTACGTTCTGCAACGCCTTGGTCATAGTGTGCAGCTCGCGGCTGTTGTCGCGGAACACGTCCCAGAGGCGAGCACGGGCCTCGGGCGCGCCCCCCGTCTGCTGCCGGTCCTCCAGGCACTGCAGCGCCCAGCTCAGGCGGCACGGCCACTGGTTGGCGAGCACCACCCACGCCACCGCCTGGCGCGGCGTGGGGCCCCCGAAGTCCCCCTGCTGCTGCTGCTGCAGCAGGCGCACGGTGATAGGCACGGTGTTGACGATGCGCCGCATGGACACCACGTTGTCGGGCACGTACTCGTAGAGGCAGTCGTGTTCGTTGTGAAGGCAAAAGAGCGCCTCCTGGATGCGCTGCGCAGCCTCGGCGTCGATGCGGCCCTGCCCGCGCTCCGCCCCCGCCTGCGTCTGCACCGCCAGCAGCTGCGCGCTCTCGCCCCTGGCGTCCCCCGGCAGCAATAGCTTGCGCGTGATGTCGCGGCACAACAGGTCGTCGCGGCTCTGCACCGCATCCTGCAGGAACTGCAGCTTGGTGCGACGGCCCATGATGGGCACAGAGAAGGGCAGCGTGACCGTGCGGTTGAGGAAGAGGTAGCCGTTGTCGGCCGTGCCCTTCATGTTGCCTGCGCTCTCCAGGCACGCGGCCAGGATGCTGGGGTCCACGACCAGGATGAAGATGAAGGGCGCGTGGCTGTCGGACAGCAGCGTGTTGATGGCGTTGAGCAGGCCCACCACACGCTCCGGGTAGCACGTGTCCAGCCCGGTGACCTCCAGCACCACGCGCAGCCGGCACCGCTGGTAGATCTCCAGGAAGCACAGGAAGTCGGTGAGCAGCTCCACCTCCTTCTTCACCTCGCACATGAAGCCCAGCTGGCTGCCGAACTTTTCGCGCGACACCAGCCGCTCGATCTTCTTGCGCTGGCTTACGAACAGGTGCTTGCCCACCGAGTACACGGCCATGAGCAGCCCCGAGCCCGACAGGGTGGTGGCCGCGCCGCCGAACGCCTTGAGCAGGCTGCCGTTCGGGCTGCCGTGGCCCAGTGCGTGGCCGCCCAGCGACAGGTAGAGCAGCCCCACGCCCAGGCCCAGCGCCGCCAGCAGCGCCAGCAGCCCCAGGCACACGCGGCGCCGGCAGTGCCACTCGCTGTGGCAGCAGTCCTGCCTGGTGGCCGGCTTGTTGCCCAGCACCGAGTACACGCTAAAGGGCAGCGCGCCGTAGTGGTGGCGGATGCCCTCGCACAACGTGGTCACCAGGCCGGCCCACAGCTTGTCGGTGCCCTCGTATTGCCAGGCGCTAAAGCGGATGAAAAGAAACTGCACGTTCCTGCGCCGCAGGTGCACCTCGGTGATGATGGGCTGCAGGAACACCAGGTACCACAGCAGCTGCGGGACGCCCCAGCCGCTCACGGCGCGCGGCCGCCACTGCACGTGCTGCAGCTCCTCCCTCTCGCGCTGCGCCGCCTCCTGCTGCATCAGCGCTGCGGGAAGGGAGCCCGGGAGCCGCGTGAGCCGCACACCCGCCGGGGTGGGCGGGGCCTAGTACGGGCGGGGCGGAGCGCTCCTGGAGAGGCGAGGGGCGCCCAGCAGAGGCGAGGGACTGGAAGGGAGCCGCGGCCTCTCCTTAAAGAGTTGGAAGCCGGTGCAGAAGCGCGGGAGTGGAGAGGCCTGGAGCCGGGCTTGGACCGGAAGCGGTCTGTAGGCCAGGCTGGGGGTCGAGATAGTTAGAGGTAGAGCCGGCAGAGGAGAGATGATGGGAGGCGGCAAAAAGAGATACGAGGAAGAGCCTGGGCTGGGTAAGGGGCTGGAGGTGGGTCGAGGGTGTAGAGGGCACTGGGAAGGTTCTGAGAGTGGACCGGGGAGAGGTGGTCGGTGTAAGAGATGAATGAATGAGATGCTGAGGACGAGCTATGCTAGGCAGCAGGATACAGCCTTGGTCTTATCTTCCAGACTTACTGCTCCTCATGCAAGAAGCCCTCCCTGATCCCAGGCTGGGTTGGAGGCCCTCAGCCATTCCCACTCTGGGTCATCACTATCTGAAAACAAGTCTCTCTCCCCTGCTGGACTGTGAGCAAGAAGGGCAGGGTCTGCCTGTCTTGGTCACCACTGTGTCCCCTGGGCACCAGAAGGTGCTTGGGGAATGCCTGAACAATGCATCATGAGAAATCTGAGGTCACAGGGTGAATGAGCGGGAGTATCTATGGCCCCCAGCAGGAGTAGGGACTCTCTGTTCCTTATATCCTCATTTTTTCTCCTCCCAGGACCCTGTGACAACACGGGGCAGGAGAGTGAGTGCTCAGTGGACAGTCAGTACAGGAACAAAAGGCTGTTGGGCCTGCACCAGGGCTGGGCACATGGAGGAGGAACATCAGTCCCAGCCCCTCTGGCCGCACATGGGGCTGAGGTCTGAGCTCCAGCAGGGCTTGATCCAGATCAAAGCTGCTGGGAAGCCGGGCGCGGTGACTCACACCTGTGATCTCAGCACTTTTTGGGAGGCCGAGGTGGGCAGATCACATGAGGTCAGGAGTTCAAGACCAGCATGGCCAATATGGCGAAACCCCATCGCTACTAAAAATACAAAAATTAGCCAGGCTTGGTGGCGGGCACCTGTAGTCCCAGCTACTCGGGAGGCTGAAGCAGGAGAATCGCTTGAACCCTAGAGGTGGAGGCTGCATTGAGCCAAGATTGTGCCACTGCACTCCAGCCTGGGAGACAGAGTGAGACGTGTAATCCCAGCACTTTGGGAGGCTGAGATGGGTGGATCACAAGGCCAAGAGATCGAGACCATCTGGCCAACGTGGTAAAACTCTGTCTCTACTAAAAATACAAAAAATTAGCCGGGCGTGGTGGTGTGTGCCTGTAATCCCAGCTACTTGAGAGGCTGAGGCAGGAAAGTCGCTTGAACCCGGGAGGTGGAGGTTGCGGTGAGCCAAGATCGCACCATTGTACTCCAGCCTGGCGACAGAGCAAGATTCTGTCTCAAAAAAAAAATAAATAAATAAAAAGCTGCTGGGGAACCTGGCGGGTTCCAGTTCATGTCTTCAATTATCATCTATATGTCAGGTGCCTTGTAACCACCAAGACCTAAGAGGTGGGTCTGGGTAGCACAGAGGTCAGTAGGGGCTTGGCAGGAGCCTGCAGCCTCAATAAAGAGCCTGGGCTTTCTGCCTTGGGTACTGGGGAGCATGGAAGGCACCAAGCACGGGGAGGACAGGGCCAGATCTGTCCTTCAGAAAGTCCTTGGAGTGGATTTAGTGGCAGAAGCAGGGAAGGGTACGACTTTGGGTCAGCCAGGAGGCCAGAGAAGCAGAGCCCAGGGTAGAGATGTGGGCTTGGGGAGGGCCTGGACTGGGGCAGGCTGACTGCAGGAGGTGGGGGATCTGAGGGAAGCCTGGAGCTGGGTGGGGACCAGAGGCCCTGTTTCTCATCCTCCCCGCAGCACACACACACAGCTCCTCACCCGTGATCTTGTCCAGCATCATGTGCAGGCGGCAGCCGAAAGGGGCATAGAAACCCACAGTCACAGGGACCGGCACGTGGCAGAGTGTCTTGGCCAGGCAGCTGCAGTAGACATCATCCTCTGTCAGGATATCTGGTGGTTGGGGGTGGGGACACTGAGTCAGGGCTGCTGGCCAGACACCACCCTCCTCCCATCTGCCCTCCATGGCCCCCGCTGTCAGCCCCTCCCTGGCACCCTGTGCCAAGGGGACTCAGGTCAAACCCTACAGTGGAGGTTTCCATGGCCATCAGTGGCCCCCACGTCCAGGGCGAGCTGTGCCCCTTTGGGTCCCACGAGGCTGGGAGGCTGGAATCCCCCCAGCCACACACCAGAGGCTGAGGCTGCGGGAAGTCAGCTTTCCTGGCCCCAGGTCACCAGGCTTGCTTGGTCACTAAGCCCATGATTCCCCCGGGAAAATCCCAAAGGCCTTTCTTTGTGATATGAGGCCCTCGGATGCTAAGACACCACTTTCCAACATCAGCAGGACTCCAGGCCACTCCTGCCTGTTCTGCTGGGCCAGCCAGAGCATGGAGAGGCCCTGGACCGCAGGCTCCTCCCACCTTCCTGTCCATCATGCCAGCAAGTCACTAATCCCACCTGAGCCCAGGCTTGGGAGAGAGATGACCAGACTGGAGCTCCAGTCCCGGCCCCACCGCTTTTCTCTGCAGACCCCAGGGAGAGGCTCAGTTCCCTCTGAAGAGTGGGGTAGCGGAGACACCGGGGAGCAGGAACGCCAAAGTGTCTGGCCAGCGCTGGGCCCTTGGTCAATGTCATAGTCTCCAGTGGCCATTTATGGCCCTGGCCACCAGTCACTGGCACTACAGCATCCGCTCTGCAGAGGACACCCTGTCCCCCACTGAGGGTTGCTTCTCAGACCTGGAAATGGGGTATCAAAAAGGCAGGGTTCAGTCTTGCGGGGGCACATGGGGCCAGCCTTGTGGTGCACAGTGCGGGTAACACAGCCACGTTCAGAGAGGCCTGATGGGCTGCAGGAAATGGGCCACGCCTAGCGGCAAAGCCAGACGGCCAGGAAGCAGACTCAGGAGTAGGTCTACTGAGGTGTGGGCCAGGTGGGTCTAATTCCAGCTCTGCCAGATCACTGGGTGGCTCCACCTCATCCACCCTCTATTTCCCTGTGTGTGAAATAGACATCATAGCCCCGAGGCTCTGGTGACAGGGCTGTGCCCAACCTAGAGTCCTGCTGAGTCCCTGTTGCTCTACTTTCAATCCAGACCTAGAAACCCAGCCATGTCCCCACCTCTGCTGCCACCACCCTGGCCAGGCTGCCAGCACCTCTCGCCTGGATTCTTGCAATCTCCTGCTCCCTGGGCCACCTGCTTCTGCCCTCCTCCCACAGCCCATTCTCCTGGAGATCCTGTCAGCTCATGTCCATCCTCAGCTCCAAAGCCTCCTGTGGCTCCTGCCTCCTTTAGGGCAAAAGCTGAAGTGCTGGCTTCTTGCTGGCTCAGAAACATGCCTCCCCAGGGCCTCTGCTCTAACACTGCCTTAATGAGGCCCAGCCTGACGACCCTATTTAATCTGGAAACCCTGACATCCCCCATCTCCTCTCCGTGCTTTATTTTTCCCTAGTGTGGTTGTTACCGAGTGGTATACTTTTAGAGGCAATGTCTTGCTCTGTCACCCAGGCTGGAAGTGCAGTGGCACAATTATAGGTCACTGCAGCCTCAAACTCTGGGGCTCAAGGGATCCTCCTGCTTCAGCCTCCCATATGGCTGGGACCACAAGCATGCACCACCATGCTGGGCTAATGTTTATTTTACCTTTTGTAGATACAGGGCCTAACTACGCTGCCCAGGCTGGTCTGGAACTCCTGGCCTCAAGCGATCCTCCTGCCTCAGCCTTCCAAACTACTTGGATTACAGACATGAGCCAGTGCGCCCAGCCACACCTTTTTTTTTTTTTTTTTTGAGACAGAGTCTCACTCTTGTTGCCCAGGCTGGAGTGCAGTGGTGTGATCTCGGCTCATTGCAACCTCTACCTCCCAGGTTCAAGTGATTCTCATGCCTCAGCCTCCTGAGTAACTGGGATTATAGGTGCTGGCCACTACGCCTGGCTAATTTTTGTACTTTTAGTAGAGATGGGGTTGCACCGTGTTGGCCAGGCTGGTCTCAAACCCCTGACCTCAAGTGATCCAGCAGCTTCAGCCTCCCAAAGTGCTGGGATTATAGGCGTGGGCCACTGCACCCGGCCTCCCAGCCACACTTTTAAATTTCCTTGTTTCCTGTACCTGCCCCCGGCTGCAATACATGAAGACAGAGATGTCTGTTGATCCTGCTCCCCACTGTGCCCCCAGAACAGGGCCTGGCACACTCATGGAGTGAATGAGGGAGGGAGGGAGCAAGCAAGTGGGTCCTTCCATTGCTGACCTTTGCTCTCCGTTCCCCAGGCCACTCCCTAGCTCTGTCTCCCCCATGCCAGAGCCGGCCAACAACTCAGGGCTCACCATCCCTGCCCCATGTACCCTGTAGCCTGCTGGGCCAGAGGAAGGGGCTGAGAAGAGACCAGAGCACAGCCAGGGTGTTGGCAGAGGGAAAGGGGGAAGGAGAGGGAGGACTTCACTGCCTGGCCCAGGATGGCGGCACGGGGCAGGCCTGGCCTGGAAGCCTTGGACCCCAACAGGTGAAGCAGAGGCAGCCAGCCTGAGCCCCGGTGCCAGGGACGCACCCCTCCTGGATAGGGACCAGGGTGTGGATGAAGAGGTCAGGCGCAAGATGCTAGGCAGAGAGCAAAGGGAGCAGGCGGGAAGTGAGGTGGCAGGAGCGAGAACAGAGGCCCCGAGAAGACCAGGGTGAGCACCGGGGCTGTAGGTGGTGAAGGAGCCACAGGCCCCTGGGGCGGGCAGAGGCCGGGCATCAGTGGGTTCGCTGGGCTCCAGGAAGATGCTGGCCGCGGAGGATAGGGCTGGGCCACTGCTGGCCATGGCCAGTGCCGTGATGGGTAAGGGGGGGGCCTGAAGGGCACCGGCTGGTTCCCTGGGGACAGTGGAGGTTGCAGGCACCCCTTTCTGGGCTTCGTGAATGGGGCAGAGCCGCTGCCGAAGGGGGCTGGGAGGTGGGGGCTGGGGCTGCCGCTGCAGGACGGAGGGCGAGAGGCCCCGGCGCCAGCCACTGCCGCCCACTCGGTGGCTGTGGTAGGCCAGCTGCCAGTGTGACTGGGGGGAAGGTCGACAGGGCCTGTGGGCTCGGAGGGCTGCTGAGTCCTGGCGCCACTGATGACAGCATCCTGGAAGGAAGGAAGTGGGGGTGACTGGGCCTGTGTCCCCAACTTCCCAGGGACACCGGCACAAGCCAGATCAAGTCTTCAGGTAGAATCTAGGGGCCGGAGTATTCTTGGGAGCCCCAGAAACCCCTCAAAAAGTCCGACTGTACGTGGGGGAGGTATGGGCAGGGGAGGGCCCCGGGGTCAGTGCTGTTCCACAGCAGGGGAGCGGGGAAGGTGCAGGGCTTGGACTTCAGCTGGGGTCAGAGAGGCTGGGGCTTCAGTGGAGGCTGGTGCGGGCCACAGCAGATTCCTGGATTCCTGGGGGGTGCCCTGAGTGCAGGGGTCAAGGAAACAGAGGATCCATTGGGAGCTGGCCCTGGCTGGCCCAGGGAGGCCGGAGTGATGGGTGGTTGTGTGGAGAGGAGTAGGCCAGGGATTTGGATGCGGGGGTGGATCTTGTCCCCAGCTCGGGCCAGGGTGGCAGGAAGGGTGGTGACCTGGGAAGCTCCGGCCCTCACCCCAGCCCTGAGGAGGCTGAATCAGCCCCAGTGGGAGGGCACTGCCCCCTCCCCCCACTAAACAAGAGCACCCGTGGTCGCCACCAGAAACTGGGCCCAGCCTCATTCAGACATGTTCAGTGTGCGGGGCTCCCTCTCCTACCCTACTCCCAGCACACTGCTCCCCTCCAGGCTGGGGGCCGTCCACACAGGCCTGGGGGTTTGGAGAGGGGAAAGGGCAGGCCAGGTGGCCCGGCTTCCATCTCCAGCCCAGGCTCCTATCTTCGGGCCCCCCGGCCCTGTGGTCCTAGTCCTGGGTCCCGGCCCTGCTGCTACACAGATGCCTCTTGGGGGGGTGCAGGTGGCTTTTCTCTCCTGGGGACGCAGCTCCCCTTCCTTCATTCACTCCGGCTCCCTCACAGGCCTCTGCCGGCCATCGCCCACCCCCAAACTGAACCCGTACCTTTTTGGTGCCCCAACTCTGGGTCCCAGAAGTAGTGCCCGTTGGGGCTCTGGGCATCCTTGGCAAAGTGGACTTTGTAATGCTTGTGCATGGCAGCCGGGCAGCTGGGGGCCTCTTCCTGGGGCAGGAGGGGGTGCACAGGCTCAGTGTAGCCTCTGGGTCATGAACAGCAGAGAGCTGAGGTCAGGGGCCCTGCCCTGCCCAAGAGCTTGGACAGGGGAGAAGCCAAGTCCCAGATGCTGGCTTCCTAAGTCACTTGGGAGGAGGGGGCAGAGGTGGCCTTCAGGGTACAGTGAGGGGCAGGATGAAGAGGGATGGCCAGAGGAGGGAACAGAGAACCGCTGGGGGTGGCTAGGGGCTAATTTGAGGTTGCGTGTCGGGAAGCCGCTGGGAGTTTCCAAGAGGCTAGGACATTGGGGAGTGCTGAGCAGATGTGGGCTGGGGAAATAGGGGGTCCGGTGTGGTGGCTGAGTGACACAAGGGGTCATTAAGGTGTGGGGTGCTGTGGGAGGCTGGCACGCTTTGGAAGGACATGAAGCTAGTGAGGTGAGCTGGAGAGCAGCTGAGAAGCAGAGTGAAAGTCAGAGCTAGGTACCTGTGGGATTGAATGATACGATGGAGGGGGAATTGTGAGGGAGCAATGAAATCACAGTGGTCCAATTTGGGGAGAGGCTCAGCAAACTCGGGCAAGATGAGTGTACCGCGTTTCAAACGTGAAGAGCCGAAAGCAGGACGGGGAAGGATGCTGTGTGGGGGACAGGGATGGGGAAAGGCTGAGGGGCAGAGGAAACTGGGGTGCTGACGGTTGGGAGCCTGTCCACCACTCCCCACCCCCAGTCCCGGGTCCACTCGTACCTGACGGCGGCCTCACGACCCCAGCTGCCTGCCCCGCGAGCTGCTGCCGCGCCAGCCCGAACTGTCAGCACAGGCCCATCCTGATGGAGGCCCCAGCCCAGCGCCCGCCCGACCGGTTTGCCTGCCTGTCCCCGCCCCTTCCCCAGCGCCTGCCTGTCCCCGGTGCGCTCTGCTCTTGAGGACTGGACTCAGTCTTGTGCCCCCGTCCCTGGTAAGGAACGGAGATGCATCCCACAGCACTGCCTAAGTCTCCTCAAGGCAGCCACGGGCCCAGGCACTTCTGCTGGTGGTTAGGCGCGGGGGGAGGCGGGGGGACAAGGAGCTGGGATGCCAGCACCTCCTTGGCTCAGCTATGTGACCTTGGGCAGGGGACTTCACTCTCCGAGCCTCGGCTTCCTCATTGCTGAGTGGGCACCTGTCTCTCATGGTTGCCGCGAGGGAGGCACGGGGTAGGAGTCCCCTCAGTCCAGCGCCTGGCGCGCCTGACCCGGGGCTGTGCTGACCCATTTACCTGGTGCTGCTCTAAATGGACGTCCATAGGACAAAGCAACAGCACACACATCAAGGCTGGCTGCACCCTAGCTCCATCTTCCTCTCCACCACCCAGGGGCCAGGTGTGATGCCTGCTTCACAGATGAGGACACTGAGGCCCAGAGAAGTGAAGTCCTCTGCCCCAGGGCAACAGAGGCAGAGCAGGGATTTGAAAGCAGACAGTGATTGCTACTCCCAGGCTTGCCAAGGCTCTGTCTCCTGCCTTCGAGGGCCAGCACTCAGTGACTGTCTCCCCACAGATGCCCTCTGAGGGGTGAAGGCTGGGGAGAGGCTGGGCAGGAGATGCCCTGGAGGCCCCTCGGCCCTCTGGGGCCCTGGCTCCCTGTGGCTGCTGGCATGACGGGGTCAATAGTTGCTTCCCTGACAGACGGGGTGCTCTGATGGGGATGGGGGAGGCAGCCCCAGAACAGTGCCCAGGACAAGATAAAGGGAACCCACCCGGCCCTGGGTTCTGCCCAGGTGACCAAACACTGCTCCCCACGGCCAGAGCCAGGGCCCTTCCTGCTACCTGGGACCTGCTCTGTCTCCTCCCCGACCCTTCAAGCCGGTTGCTCTGGGAAGGTTCCTCCCTGGCCCATCAGGCGTGGCATCTGAGCGTGGGCATGTCTGCAGTGGACCTCCGTGCCAACCCCCCACACCCCTGGCTGGAACATGAAGCATGGCTCAACGTAAACGAGACATCTCCGCAGAATGAGGTTGCTCCGGGCTGGGAGCATAGCAGCTAGGAGGCTGCTGGACACTAGGGGGAGCAGGTGTTTGGGGAGTGGGCCAGGCAGGGGCAGCACTGCAGAGGCAGACACAGGACAGAGCTACACTCAGCCAGGTGGGCTGGGAAGAGGTGACCCAGGCAGTGACTGACGGGGTGACTGGACCCCACTTTACAGGGGAGTTTCTTTAGCAAGGGACCCCTTTCTCATCCCATTTGGGTCTTAACCCCCAGCCTCGGTTGGAAGCTGTGAGGCTGGGGCACTTACCTACATCAGGCAGCGGGTGGCGAAGCCTAGGAGTCCCCAGATGCTACAGATGCGAGCAGGGTGGAAGGGGGCAGCATAAGGGCCACTCTGCCCATGGACAGGCAGCAGGAGTGCGTAGGGGCCACGTGTGTCCACGGGGGTGTCTGGCCTCTCCCTACCCCATGCATCCCCAGCCCTGGCAGCCCCAGCCTACACTCTGGGCACTCCCAGCCCTGCTCCCCAGGAGGACGCTCCATTCCGTGCAGATCGCCGGGCAGAGGGCAGCCCCAGACTTGTTGACTCGGCAGAGATGCCAGCGAGGCCGCCCATGCCGAGGGCCAGCATCCCTCTGCCAGGAGCACGGGGAGGGAGGGAGCAGAGGGGGACCTGGCAGGGGAGGGAGGGTCTGAGGGGCATGGGAGCCAGAAAGGTGCCCACTCCCCTGCAGGACCTGTGACAGTTGCTCCACAGATCCTCCCCCGCTGCTGTCAGTCAGATTCCACACACACAGCCTTTATTGAACAGCTGCTGGGCAGTGAGCAGGCAGGAATCCCACCCCAGTCCTGACCGCAGCTGGGACCCCTTTGCCTCCTGTGACACCCCCACCTCGCTTTGATACCCACTTCCTGAGTAAATGTGACCCCTAGGGCCTGGGATCCCCAGCACTAGCCCCAACACCACCCCCAAATGCAGCAGCCTGGGGCCCAATGCAGCCGCCTTCTCCTGAGGCCGGTGAGACTGGGGGCAGCCATGCGGCTCAGCGGGTGCAGGGCGGGCTTAAGATTTCGGAATCACCACCTGGAACTTACCTGGAAGAGAAGGCCTGGCTTAGGCTTGAGGATGGGATGGGAGAGAGGCAGAGGGCACCTGGACAGCTCTTAGGTGCTCACCCCTGTCCTGCACTGACACCCCAGTGGCTAGGTTGGGCTATTTCCTCCCGCCCACGTGGCCACATCCCTGGGCTGTGTGAGTAACCAGGGGCATGAGGGCCACGAATGTGGCCGCAGGGAGGCGCCCAGCGCAGGCTTCTGTGGTATGCATCACTCGGTCCTACCCCACGGCAGCCGTGGGGCCCCCCCACGAATGGGCCTGGGGAACCAGCAGAGCGAAAATAACTGAAGGTTGGGGAGGTGGTGGGACAGGCTGTCCCCAGGCAGAAATGGGGTTCCCGCTTGTCTGACAGAGGACACCGAGTCAGGCTGGCTGCAAGTTCCTTGAAGCCTGCCATCCCCCACATCGAAGGATCAGCAAGGATGACTTCTATTATGTCCACCTGGGATCCCGTGCTGGGAAAAGATGTTCAAAACAGCCAGACAGTTCTCTCTGCAGGGCTGGCGACGTCATGGAGCCAGGGGCACAGATGGGCCTGCACTGGCTGTGTGGCTGAGCAGGTGACTTAAACCTGGGCCTGCCTCCCGGGCACCCACACAGGAGTGGGGCTGGAACTCTGAAGGCCTCAGCAACTCAAGGGATGAGAAGAATCCCCCCAACCCGCCATGACTCACAGATGGGCAGGGCTGCCACGGAAGCGGTGACCACACTCTCAATGCCCAGGGTACAGAGGGCGCCACGCAGGAGGCCGCAGGTGAAGGCCAGGAACTGGGGAGGGGACACAGATAAGCATGGGAAGAGAGGGGAGGCCGGCATCGAGGTCTGGGGCACTCCTTAGGCCTGGGGAGAGGCCTGACGTGGGGTAGAGACTGGGTAACAGGAGGAAGGGAGGTGTGGACAAGGCCCCAGCTCCCCCCATACCTTGGGCGCTTCCTCCAGATACTGCAGGCCAGAGGCCATCGGAAGGAGGAGGGGGAAGCTGTTGTCTTGCAGGACATAGGTCCCCTGGGGGAGAGGAGAGGCCGGTGGGTGGGGGCGGGGCCTGCACATTTGAAGCGCAGGGAGGGGAAGCGGGAACCCAGGTCCTAGATTGGGCTGACGTCGGGAAGTCCCCCTCCCTGAGAACCACTGGAATCATGGCCTTGGCCTCCAGTGCTCCAGTAGGGCCCAGGGCTTCCAAAGTTGGACTAGGTGCCTGTGCCCTGGGGAGTGTGGGTCCTACCCTCGCCTCCCAGGGTTGCGCAGAAAAGCTGGGGACCCGGCCCAGGAAGCTGCGGAGGGGCGGGCACAGCCTGGGGTGTTCACTGGGGACAAGCAGCATCGCACTGGGGGGAGGGCAGGCGGCCACCAGGGACTTTCTGCCCATGCATGGCTCACTCCTGGTAGGCTGGGGAAGTTCTGGAAATACCCCCTATGCCCCAGTGCAGCCTCCTGGCTTCCCTTAGAGGATCAGACAGAGCAAGAGCTGCAGCCACCTGAGGGAAAGCTCTGGGCGGGTCCGGCAGCCGCTGCTCTGGCGCCGGGGCTTCCCCTCCCACTCTCCTGGTCTCGCCCTCGGGAGGGAGCCGGATGGGCAGGCTGGGGCGCTCCCACCTGGTGATTGGTGCGCAGGCTGTCCATCTGCTTCTGGAACACAGCCACCCACAGGTCTTTGCACAAGAACTTGAGGACATCCAGCTCCTCCCTGAAGGCCAGCGTCTCCCGGGGCAGTCTGGTGGGGCAGTGCCAGGCTGAGGCCGTGGGGCCGGGCGAGGAACAGGGAAGAAGCCAGGCCCATCTCCCACATGGAGCAATGCAACCTCCCTGCCCGGGGCCTGCCCAGCCCTGCCAGCTAGGCTCGGGGAGAGCAGGGGGGCCCGCGCTCACCTCTCGCCTAGAGCCTGGCCCACGCGGAACCCCATACCCTCCAGGACCGACAGGCTCATCTTCTGTCCCTAGAAGGCCAGGGGAGAGACGCTCAGGAGCCCTTGGCCACCTCGAACCCGGGGCCACCCAGGGGGGCACCTGCCAGGGGACCCGAAGACCAATTTGCCAGTGCCCATCAATCAGTTCAGGGGTAAGCAGGGAGAGGCTCTGGCACAGCCCGGCCAGGGCAGGGGCAGGCCTCTAGGGCACCAGGGCTCCCTCACCCACCTCTGCAGACCTCGCAGGCTCTCTGGATCCCCAGATCATCAGCCCCCAAGAACCAGCTCCTCCTTCCCCCAGGAACAGTGGGGGTCTTCCCCAGGTTCCCTGCCCCCTGCACGACTCTTCCTCACAACACCAGTCACACGCTGCACATGCTTTCAGCGCGAACCCTCACAATGCCCTGGAAGTGGGAGCTGCGACTCCACCAAGAGGCTCCAGGTGACCTGCCCAAGGGCTGGAGGCTGGGCCACAGGAAAAGGAGCTGTGGAAGTCAACCATGATCATCATGCCTTATAATATTGGCCAAGATCCCTGGGGGTACACGTGGAAGCTCAGAACAGGCAGATCTTTCTTTGGGTGCTCAGGAAGGACAGTGGCATTCATGTAGTGTCTGGAGGGTAGGCCAGGGTCCACACAGGAGGGGACTGAGCTGGCAGAGGCAGGCCCCAGGCAGGAGGGCTGCACTCAGTGTCTGTCCACGTGCCTGTGTGTGTGGATGGCATGGCTGGAAGAGATGAGGTGTTCATGAATTTTTTTTTTTTTTTTTTAAAGATGTTGTTTCACTTCGTTGCCCGGGCTGGAGTGCAGTAGCCTGATCTCGACTCACTGCAACTTCCGACTCCTGGGTTCTAGCAATTCTCCTGCCTCAGCCTCCCAAGTAGCTGGGACTACAGGTGCCCACCACCACGCCCGACTAATTTTTTGTATTTCAGTAGAGAAGGGGTTTCACTGTGTTGCCCAGGCTTGTCTCGAACTCCTGAACTCAGGCAATCCACCCACCTCGGCCTCTCAAAGTGCTGGGATTACAGGTGTGAGCCACTGCTCCTGGCAATTTTTCTTTTTTGGAGACAAGAGTCTCACTGTGGGCCAGGCTAGAGTGCAGTGGTACACTGTAGGCTCACTGCAACCTCCACCTCCCGTGTTCAAGCAATTCTCCTGCCTCAGCCTCCCGAGTAGCTGGGATTACAGGTGTGTGTGTCACCACACCTGGCTAATTTTTGTATTTTTGGTAGATATGGGGCTTCACCATGTTGGCCAGGCTGGTCTCAAACTCCTAGCCTCAAATGATCCGCCCGCCTTGGCTTCCCAAAGTGCTGGGATTACAGGCAAGAGCCACTGCACCTGGCCATGGATTTTTTTTTTTCCCTCCGGTGATTTGCTGTAAGCAGAGGAAGCGGGGGGCCCACACTGGGGGCACACCAGAAATCCCTGCATGGCTTGGGCGTGAGGTGCCAGGTTTCTCAGAGAAAGCCTGGCAGAGCAGAAGTGGGGGAACAGAGGAGAGGCTGGTGTGTAGCCCTGAGCTGAAGGAAGCTCATCCTCCTGCTGGTTGCTCTCAGGAGCCTGCAGTCACCTGGCCTGAGCCCTGCAGCCCTCCCTCTCCTGCCCTCCACCCCCACCTTCACTCAGGAGTGGCAGCTACGGCCTCCTCCCTCCAGGGCTGCACCATCAACGCAGCCATCCGAATGGGAATGGGAATTCTCTGCTTGGCTCCAGTCCTGGAGAGGGTCTCCCAGCCTGGAGAGGGTGTCCGAGGAAGGCTTCTTGCAGCCTGCTGGTCCAGCTGCCTCCATCCCTCCCTCACCCTCTCCACCCACTCGGGACACTCGCTTTCCTTGGTTGGGAAGGCTCAGACTTCTGGGCCTTTGTACTGACTTCCTTCCCTCCCTCCCAGTTGGCGTCCCCAGCGCTGCCCACTGCGCACTGTCAATGGATGAGGACACAGCTCTGTGAAGGTGGGGACCCAGGCTGATCAATTCACATCCGGCCTTCGGCAGCCAACACAGGGCTTGGCATGTGGGTGGTGCTTAATAGACTGGCTGATGAGACAACGTGCGTCAACAAAGGACACAGTAAGTCCTCACCTAATGCTGTCAACGGGCTCTGGGAAACTACGGCTTTAAGCAAAATGACACATGATGAAACCAATTTCACGCAGGTTAATTAACATAAACAAGAGTGAAGTTCCAATGCCATGTTTCTGGTACAAAAACATCACCAGACTTCTAAATAACAATGAAAACGTAATATTAAACACTGAAATAAATGTGAGCTACACATACATATGAGAAAGATTAAGCCGGGCGCAGTGAGTCACTCCTGTAATCCTAGCACTTTGGCAGGCCGAGGCAGGTGGATCACCTGAGGTTAGGAGTGCAAGACCAGCCTGGCCAACACGGCGAAGCCCTGTCGCTACTAAAAATACAAAAATTGGCCGGGCATGGTGGCAGGCACCTGTAATCCCAGCTACTTGGGAGGCTGAGGCAGGAGAATTGCTTGAACCCGGGAGACAGAGGTGTCAGTGAGCCAAGCTCATCCCACTGCACTCCAGTCTGGGCGACAAAAGCGAGACTCTGTCTCAAAAAAAAATAAAGATTAAAACAAGTAAGATAGGCTGGGCACGGTGGCTCATGCCTGCAATCCTAGCACTTTGTGGGTCACTTGAGCCCGAGGTTTTTTTTTTTTTTTTTTTTGAGACGGAGTTTCCCTCTGTCACCCAGGCTGGAGTGCAGTGGCGCGATTTCGGCTCACTGCAAGCTCTGCCTCCCAGGTTCAAATCATTCTCCTGCCTCAGCCTCCCAAGTAGCTGGGACCATAGGCGCCCGCCACCAAGCCCGGCTAAGTTTTTTGTATTTTTAGTAGAGACAGGGTTTCACCTTGTTAGCCAGGATGGCCTCCATCTCCTGACCTCGTGATCCACCCGCCTCGACCTCCCAAAGTGCTGGGATTACAGGCGTGGGCCACCGTGCCCAGCTGAGCCCAGGAGTTCGAGTCCAGCCTTGGCGACATGGCGAAACCCCTTCTCTACAAAAAAATACAAAAGTTAGCTATGCATGGTGGCGGGCACATATGTCCCAGCTACTTAGGAAGCTGAGGCAGGAGGATCGTCTGAGCCCAGGAGGTCACAACTACAGTGAGCCATGATCATGCCGCTGTATGCCAGCACAGGCAACAGAGCAAGACCCTGTCTTAAAAAATAAATAAAAACAAAAAACCGGCCGGGCACGGTGGCTCAAGCCTATAATCCCAGCACTTTGGGAGGCCGAGACGGGCAGATCATGAGGTCAGGAGATCGAGACCATCCTGGCTAACACAGTGAAACCCTGTCTCTACTAAAAAATACAAAAAAGTAGCCGGGCGAGGTGGCGGGCACCTGTAGTCCCAGCTGCTCGGGAGGCTGAGGCAGGAGAATGGCGTGAACCCGGGAGGCGGAGTTTGCAGTGAGCTGAGATCCGGCCACTGCACTCCCGCCTGGGCGGCAGAGAGAGACTCCGTCTCAAAAAAAAAAAAAAAAAAAACCAGGAAGACATTTACTTACTTCCTCCAGCTCAGGGTCCTGGGGGGCTAGAGCCTGTCCCGGCAAGGCCAAAAGCAGGAATGGACCCTGGACAGGATGCCATCCCATCACAGGGAACACACAGGTCCCTAATCACTCATGCTGGGCCCATGGAGACCCGGGAGCTCACCTAACGGACACACCCCAAGGATGCACAAGGAAAGGAGTGCCCAGAGGAACCTGCACCAGCACGGGGAGAACCTGCAACCACCACCCAGACAGTGGTCCCGGGAATCAGTACTTTTTCCTCATCAATATCACAACAAAGTATTATTCCAGGACCAGCAAACTGTGCGGCGGGAGTTTTCTACAGCCCTCTTGTTTTACCTTTCCACTCTCACAGGAGGCTGTATTTCCAGATGGAAACTGGGGCTCCGAGGTAAGAACCCATCCAAGGCACCCTCAGCACAGGGCTGTCTTTCACACCCCAGCAGGTCCACATAGGAGGGTGGGTGGGTGACAGCCATGGCTGTTGAGGGCCTCATGGAAGTGGAGTGCGCTTGGAATGGGGGAGGCGCTGAGCTGAGGTCGCCCATATCTGAAGCTAAGGTGCCCTTTCCTCTGCCTGGCCCCTTGCCAGGCCTTGCCCTCCTGGGTGACAATGACACGACTTCCTGTTGCACTGGCTCCCTCTGGTGTCACCATCTGCTTTCCTCCGGTGTCCTCCGGCACAGCACGGCCGGCCACACAGCAGAGGCTCAGGGAAGGGGCCGATGACTGCAGGAGAAGGGCAGGTGTGTGAGAGAGACAGGGTGGGAAGAGACCCCTGCCCGTGGGTCCTTCATAGCAGCACTACCAGCAGCGCAGGTGCAGAACCACCGCCCGGGTCCAGATCCACCCCAGCGCTTACCACCTGTGGGACCTGGGCCAGCACTTACCATGTGTGGGACCTGGGCCAGTGGTTGAATGTCTGTGCCTCAGTTTCCTCATGTAAAAAGGAGGGTCATTTTGTTTGTTTTTGAGACAGGGTCTCATTCTGTCACCCAGGCTGCAGTGCAATGGCACGATCTTGGCTCACTGCAGCCTCTACCTCCTGGGTTCAGGGGATTGTCCTACCTCCGCCTCCCAAGTAGCTGGGACTACAGGTGTGAACCATCACGCCTGGCCCAAAGGAGGGGAATATTAGTGGCAGCTACCTCCGGGATCCTCACCAGGAGTAAGGGTTGGTAAAGGCAACCTGAGTACTTCAAGGCAGCTCTGGGAGCCTTACTTACTGTCATTCACAGCCTCTATGTCTGTCAAACGAGGAGACGGCCCTAGCCAATGAGGGATGAAGCCCTTGGCTGGAGGAAAACCCCAGGAAGGAAGGGGGTCTGTTCTGTGGGCTCCTGTAGCCAGCACCTAGAACAGCCCGGGCGAGAGCTCGCTGCCTGGTGGCTGTGGCTCCTGTGTCACCTCCTCCTGCAGCGCAGCTCCTGGAGGTAGGGCCCAGGCTCCACTCTGACAGAATACATCTGTGTCCCTGCGTGTAAGGGCACCTTCATGTCCCTCTCTAGTTCATGCCACAAACATTTCTTGGTGTCCTCCAGGAGCTCACCTACCGTGCCTGGTGGGGTTGACAGGTGACCAGATGATGCCAACTGACAATCTAGGAAGGGCTGGGAGACTGAGTGCAAGGGGCCCGGCAGTGCTGTGCAGAGCCTGCCCTCCAGGAGAGGGCCAGAGGGGGCAGGCATTCCAAGCAAAGGGCATGTGCCAAGGCAGGGGTGAGGAGCGGGAAGGGAAGGGGCCCTCAGAGTGGACTGCAGAGGGGGCATTTTCCCCTGCAGGCAAGTGCAGCCAACCCGAGGGTCCATGCAGGGCACGCTGCCTGAATGTCAGCCACAGTGGGCCACAGGCTCAGTCCCTGCCCTGCTGGAGCTGGCGTTTTACCCGGGGAGTGGGCAAAGATGCAATGACCGGCTTCACTATGCTCACAGCGACTGCCAAGAGGGAGGCAGGGCGTGCTGCGAGGGTGCACGCCCATCCCTAGGAAGCACCCCGACTGCGCTGAGCCTGCGGGAAGAGGAAGAGTTCAACAGTGGGAGTGGGCTGTGAAGGCACACCAGGCCCAAGTCACAGCCATGACGGCAGCCCCTGGAAGGGTGAGTCGGGGTAGAGAGTCAGTGGGGTCCATCAGCCAGGCCAGGAGCGTGGAGTCTGAAGGGGTTCCAGCAAGTTCAGCTTTTCCCTTCACGAACTTCACACTGCCTGGGTTTGAGTCTCGGCCCTGCCACTCACTGGCTGTGTGACCCTGGGCAGATTATTCAACCATCCCATGCCTCAGTCTCCCCACATGCGCCACGGGGCTAATGGCAGCGCCTGCTCACAGTGGCGGTGTGACTGGCAGGTGGCAGCAGCTGGATACACGGCTGTGTGACTGCTGGCCCCACTGCACCCAGCCCTCGACGGGGGCCATTCAGATCCGTGCTGAACTGAAAAGGGATGTGGGGAATCACGGCAAAAGGGAGGGGCCAAGGAGGAGCAGGAGACAGGGAAGAAAGGGCAGAGGAGGAAGGGAGAAGCCTCCACCCACCTCATCACAGGGAGACTTGGTGGCGTCCATGCCCGTGTCACTGCAAAAGCTCTTCAGAGGTCAGGGGTTTATCTTGTTAAAAACAGAAGGGGCTGGGCGTGGGGGCTCTTGCCTGTAATCCCAGCACTTTGGGAGGCCAAGGCGGGACGATCACTTGAGGGTAGGAGTTTGAGACCAGCCTGGCCAACATGGCAAAACCCTGTCTCTACTAAAAATACAAAAATTAGCCGGGCGTGGTGGCGTGCACCTGTAATCCCAGCTATTCAGAAGGCTGAGCCACCAGGATCGCTTCAACCCGGGAGGCAGAGGTTTCAGTGAGCTGAGATCACGCCACTGCATTCCAGCCTGGGCGACAGAGCAAGACTCAGTCTCAAACAAAACAAAACAAAAACCAAAAACAAAACAGAAGGGCTGGCCAGACAGAGACTCTCCCATTCATATGAATCTGCCAGAGCCCAGCCAGAGCCGGTGCATTTCTGGGGCTCCCCACACCTGCCTCTGCCGAGTTTACACACAGACCGGATGAAAGGAAAGGCAGAAAGGAAGTCTTTTTTTTGTATTTTTTTTTTTTTTTTTTTTTTTTTTAGTAGAGACGGGGTTTCACAGTGTAGCCAGGGTGGTCTCGATCTCCTGACCTCGTGATCCGCCCGTCTCGGCCTCCCAAAGTGCTGGGATTACAGGCTTGAGCCACCGCGCCCGGCCAGGAAGTCTTATCAGTATCGGTGCTAATGACATCCACTACACAGGAAGGATCAATCAGACACAAAGCAGAGTTCCTGGAAATGAACAAATATGGTGGCCAAAATCAACACTTTTTAACAAGGGAATTGAATAGCAGAGAAACCTGTAAGACAGATAACACCTCCCAGCAAGAAGAAAAACAGGAGGGAGGAAAAAATGAGAGAAAAGCTACGAGATGCTTGGAAGAGATGCAGGAAGTCTAATCTTCCCTGCGGTGCCTACAGGACATACAGGGAACAATGCAGAAGAAATCATCAGAGATCACAGGAGAAAAATGTCCTGAGCTAAACGAAGATCCACATGTCCAGACTGAAGCCGAGGGGTGAGCTCTAAGGAGGATGAATGGAAAATGCAAACCAAAGCCCCTTCAGACACTTGGGAACAGAGAACATTCTGCCCTGAAGTGGGAGGGAGGCGGGTGGGGGCCATGTGCTCCGCCCCTTCCTGTCTCTTGTGTCTGCCCTACCCCTCCATTGTTTTTTAGGCACCTGCTAGCTCCTGGGCAGAGGCTGACCCTGTTCAACGCCCACCTGCAGAGCCACTCTGTGCCAGGCCCAGGGGTGTGGTGGGGAACCCAGGGAAGGAGCAGCCTGGTTAAGAAAAGCACAGAGAGAGAAGTGCTAGCACATGGATGGGTGAGTGAGGGGTGGGTACGAGAAGCCTGCAGGACTTCCCCGCTGTCGCCCTCAACTCTCCTCCCTCATCCAGCAAGGCGCCCTTAGCAAAACCAGATCCTGCCTCTGCCCACTCAGAACTCCCCATCCTGTCCCCTGCCCGGCCCAGAAGGTTAGCCCGCCACAACCTCTGCCCTAAGCTCCTGCAGCAGCGGGGCCCTTCCCAGGCCAATCTCCATCCAGTCCATTCCTGTGGCCAGGAAGGCATTTCTAGAATGTAAATATGAGCCAGGTGCACCTCAGTTTAAACCCTGCTATGGTTCCCACTGTCTTCGGGGTGGAACCCCAGTTCCCAGGAGGGCCTCGCTGGGGCTCCCAGCCTCAGATGCGCAGAGCGGCATTCCGGGCAGGGACCTATCTGACAGCTGCTCCGCCCGCCCCACACCCTCCTCAGATAAGGGGCTGCCCAAGTGCACTCTCGAGGCGAGGCGTGGTGGATGGAGGCCTGGCCCAGCAGGGCTGTTCTCAGGGCGCCTCGGGCCTGGTCTCAGACAGTGGGTGACAGTGCCTTAGCTCTTTACTACATGCACTCAGAGGAATCCTCTCTTTGCCCAAGGCTTCTCTTATCTTCAAAGCCTCTGAGGTGGAAAAGCCACAGCCGCTTCCTCCAAGGGCTTCCCCTGCTTAGAGAACAAAGGCCTTCCTGGCCTCTCTGGCGGGTTCTCCAGTTCACAACCTGTGACAGCCCAGGAGAACCGCCACAAATAACCACCGGACCAGGCAGGATAGGAGGTCACAAAAGCCCTACACACTGGCTATGGCTCCTGGGCACCTGTGCTGTGGGAACAGAGACGTAGAAGCCACCATCCCTGTCCTCAAGGAGCTGTGGAGCTGGTGGGAAAGGCAGGCCTGCACTACCCAGAAGCCCTGAGGCCAGAAGCCTGAGTTCTAATTTTGCCTTTGAGTCTTCCTGAACAGCCTCGGGAAGTCCCTTCCTCTCCCAAGCATGGGTCCCTCCTCTGGGAATCGGGAGGGCTGTCCTGAGGACTAAATGCAGTCAGCACTGTGCAAGTGCTGCACAGACGCCCTCAGGAAATGGGAGGCCTGTCTGGTTCAGAGGAACCCTTTTGGGCCAAAGAGAAGGAATGAAGAGAGGAGGTGGGGCCAATAAAGAGAAAGGACTGAGGAAATGAAGCTGTTTCTCATGATGGGCCCCCTGAAAAACGGGGCTCCCCAGGAGGAAGGAGTGCGGGAAACGATGCAGTTCTTGCCCCTGGCTGCACCAAGAGCACCTGGAAGCTTTCCCAGGCCTGACACTCAGGCCTCACCCCAATGGGGTTTGTCGGAGTCTCTGGTGTGGGACTCCAGCATCGGAACGTAGTGGCAGCTGGGTAGGGAACCCCTGCCCAAGATCCCAGGCACATTCATGTGCTCTAAAAGGCAGAGCTGAGTAAGCCAGTTTCCCACACTCGCTTGACCACAGAAACCCATTAAAATCCCTCCCAGGGCAAAAATGCAAGTGAGAGTTTACAGCACAGGCTTTGGAAGTGGGAGGCCTGGTTGCGGTCCTGACTCTGCCACTTGGGAGCATGGAATTCCGTCCATCAAAGCCTCTGCCGCCTCATCTATAAATCAGGGAGGACCATGCCAACCTCTCTGGATCGTCAGAAGATCAAATGAAATCAAAAGTGAGAAGCCATGAGTATGCACAGGAAGCACTCATATGGGGGGAGGGAGGGAGCAGCTAGCACTGCTCATAAACCAAATGAATCCCAGTTCCCACCCATCCCCACCCACCATGACACAGGCTCTGCATTCACCTCCTCAACATGTCCACGCTGAGGACCCACTACGAGCCAGGGCATATAGTGGTCATCAATACACACCCAGGCCCATCCCACACAAGGTACACTCCGGCAGGGGGAGATGCATGTGAATCAAAGGATCATACAGATACACAATTCAGATGCATCCTGGCAGGGCATGGTGGCGCACACCTGTAATCCCAGGTGTGAGTTTTTGGAAGATCGCTTGAGCCCAGGAGTTCAAGGGCAGCCTGGGCAACATTGTGAGAACCCATCTCTACAAAAAATTTAAAAATTAGCAGAGGCTAGGCACGGTGGTGACTCAAGCCTGTAATCCCAGCACTTTGGGAGGCTGAGACGGGTGGATCACGAGGTCAGGAGACGGAGACCATGCTGGCTAACCCGGTGAAACCCCGTCTCTACTAAAAAATACAAACAACTAGCTGGGCGAGGTGGCGGGCGTCTGTAGTCCCAGGTACTCGGGAGGCTGAGGCAGAAGAATGGCGTAAACCCGGGAGGCGGAGCTTGCAGTGAGCTGAGATCCAGTCACTGCATTCCAGCCTGGTGACAGAGCAAGACTGTCTCAAGAAACAAACAAACAAACAAACAAACAAAATTAGCAGGGCATGGTGGTGTGCACTCCTAGCTACTCAGGAGGCTGAGGTGGGAGGATCACTTGAGCCCAGGAGTGTGAGGCTACAGTGAACTATGATCATGCTACTGAACTCCAGCCTGGGTGACAGAGCAAGACTCTCTTTAAAAAAAAAGAAAATCAGATACATCCTTATTGAGTATGATGAAGCCTACCAAGAAAAAAGTGGGAGAGGGAGACCAGAAGAATGTATAAAGGAGATCCAAATTTGACTGGGGGCTCAGGGAAGGCATCCCTGAGGAAGGGATTGTTGTGCTAAGATCTGAAGGATTAATAGGTGTTAGCATGATGAAGATGTGACAGGTGGAATGGGCTGGGAGAAGGGAGCAGGCTCATTTAACAGGAGCAGAGGGGAAAGTGCTGGACCAGGGCAGAGGAGGGGCCACGTGGGAAAGGTATTTAGACAGCAGACTGGGCAGAGCCTGGGGCAGGGTTGCAGGTAAGGGAGAAAAGGCAGGTGTCAGGACTCCGGGGTTTCTGGTTTGAAGGCCAGGAAGGATATGGAGTGTTGAGACATTACTACCCACCCCCAGGCTGATGCATACTCTCTGGGCCATGCTGTATCTTCCTCATAGCAGTTACACAATGTACCAGATACTTTACTCATTTACTTGTCTGTCTCCTCCAATGATGACAAAGCTCCAGGAGGACAAAAATTTTTGATGGCTCACTGAGTAATCCCCATGATTTTTTAGAGACAGGGTCTCACTCTGTCACCCAGGCTGGAGTGCAGTGGCATGATCATAGCTCACTGCAGCCTTGAACTCCTGGGCCCAGGTGATCCTCCCACCTCAGGCTCCCGAGTTGCTGGTAGTATAGGCATACGTCATCACACCCAGCTAATTTTAAAAATTTCTTGGCCAGGCACAGTGGCTCACGCCTGTAATCCCAGCACTTTGGGAGGCTGAGGCAGGCAGATCACGAGGTCAGGAGATTGAAACCATCCTGGCTAACATGGTGAAACCCCGTCTCTACTAAAAATACACACAAAAAAAACACAATTAGCCAGGAGTGGTGGCGGGCACCTGTAGTCCCAACTACTCAGGAGGCTGAGGTGGGAGAATGGCGTGAACCCAGGAGGCAGAGCTTGCAGTGAACCAAGACTGCGCCAGCCTGGGCGACAGAGAGAGACTCTGTCTCGAAAATAAATAAATAAAAATAAATAAAAATAAAAAAATTAAAATTTAGAGGTGGGGTCTTGCTATGTTGCCCAGGCTAGTCTTGAACACTGGGCCTCAAGTGATCCTCCCACCTCTGCCTCCTGAGTACCTGGGATTACAGGTGCAAGTTGCCACAGCTGGCTAAATGCATTTTTGATGTATGATGTTTTCTTTTATTTTTTTGAGACAGGGTCTTGCTCTGTCGCCCAGGCTGGAGTGCAGTGGCCAGATCTCAGCTCACTGCAAGCTCCGCCTCGCGGGTTTACGCCATTCTCCTGCCTCAGCCTCCCGAGCAGCTGGGACTACAGGCGCCCGCCACCTCGCCTGGCTAGTTTTTTGTATTTTTTTAGTAGAGACGGGGTTTCACCGTGTTAGCCAGGATGGTCTCAATCTCCTGACCTCGTGATCCGCCCG
This sequence comes from Trachypithecus francoisi, assembly GCF_009764315.1. Classification (NCBI taxonomy): domain Eukaryota; kingdom Metazoa; phylum Chordata; class Mammalia; order Primates; family Cercopithecidae; genus Trachypithecus; species Trachypithecus francoisi. The sequence goes on from NW_022681457.1 coordinate 549,642, forward strand.
TCTCGGCCTCCCAAAGTGCTGGGATTACTGGCTTGAGCCACCGCGCCCGGCCGATTTATGATGTTTTCAACTTATGACAGGTTTATATCTGTATGTTGAGATGGTAACAAGCAACATCCTCCCTGGGGCTTCTAATCCTAGAAGGAAACCAGAGCCAATAAAAATGTCTTACATGGCCGGGCACAGTGGCTCACGCCTATAATCCCAGCACTTTGGGAGGCTGAAGTGGGTGAATCACGAGGTCAGGAGTTCGAGACCAGCCTGGCTAAGATGGTGAAAGCCCATCTCTACTAAACATAAAAAAAAAAAAAAATTGGCCAGGCGCAGTAGCTCACACCCATAATCCTAGCACTTTGGGAGGCCCAGACAGGTGGATCACGAGGTCAGGAGATGGAGACCATCCTGGCTAACACAGTGAAACCCCGTCTCTACTAAAAAAAAAAAAAATACAAAAAATTAGCCGGAGGTGGTGGTGGGTGCCTGTAGTCCCAGCTACTCGGGAGGCTGAGGCAGGAGAATGGTGTGAACCCGGGGGGTGGAGCTGGCAGTGAGTCGAGATTGCGTCACTGCACTCCAGCCTGGGCGACAGAGCAAGACTCTGTCTCAAAAAAAAAAAAATTAGCTACGCATGAGCCTTTGAGGTGGACGATGCAGGGAGCCAACACTGCGACACTACACTCCAGCATGGGTGACAGAGTGAGACCCCCCATCTCAAAAACAAAACAAGGACGGGCATGGTGGCTCATGCCTGTAATCCCAGCACTCTGGGAGGCCAAGGCAGGCAGATCGCCTGAGGTCAGGAGTTCAAGACCAGCTTGACCAACATGGAAAAATCCCATGTCTACTAAACACACAAAATTGGCTGGGCATGGTGGCACATGCCTGTAATCCCAGCTACTCTGGAGGCAGAGGCAGAAGAATCACTTGAACACAGGAGGCGGAGGCTGTGGTGAGCCAAGATTGTGCCATTGCACTCCAGCCTGGGCAACAAGAGCAAAACTCCATCTCAAAAACAAAAACAAAGACAAAAAAAGGCCATGCGCCCTAGCTCACGCCTATAATCCCAGCACTTTGGGAGGCCAAGGCACATGCATCGCCTGGGGTCGGGTGTTCTGAGACCAGCCTGGCCAACGTGGCAAAACCCCATTTCTACTAAAAATACAAAAATTAGCCAGTAGTGGTGGCACCAGCTGCGCTTGTGGTCCCAGCTACCTGGCAGGCTGAGAAGTGGGATGATCGCTTGAACCTAGGAGGTTGAGGTAGCAGTGAGCCATGATTGTATCACTGCACTCCAGGCAGCCTGGACAACCAATCAGGACCCTGTTATGCGCGCGCACACACACATCCCAGGCCAGTCGTGGTAGTTCACGCCTGTAATCCCAGCACTTTGGGAGGCCCAGGCGGAAGAATTACTTGAGTCTAGGGGTTCAAGACCAGCCTGGGCAACATGGCAAAACCCTATCTCTTTTTTTTTTCCTGAGACAAGTCTCGCTCTGTCGCCCAGGCTGGAGTGCAATGGCACAATCTTGGCTCACTGCAACCTCCGCCTCCCAGATTCAAGCCATTCTCCTGTCTCAGACTCCAGAGTAGCTGGGATTACAGGTACTCGCCATCATGCTCGGCTAATTTTTGTAGAGACGGGGTTTCACCATGTTGGCCAGGCTGGTCTTGAACTCCTGACCTCAGGTGATCCGACCGCCTCGGCCTCCCAAAGTGCTGGGATTACAGGCGTGAGCCACAGCACCCAACCGGCATATTTCAGTTTATTTGACTCCCCTAGTGAAATGTAAGCTTCACGAGGACAGGGATTCTGTCTTAGAACAGTGCCTGGAATACAAGACACTCAATAAGTGGGTGTCGCATGAATAAATGTCCCATGCTGAGGCTCAGGTACGTTATGATGCTCATTTTACAAAAGAGAAAACTAGGACACACAAAGATTAAGTCATTGGGTCGCATACCTTGTGAGTGCCGAGTCCTCAGCACACGCCCAGTAACAGCATTATTATGATTACTTGCCGGTTACTCACGCCGTGAGCTAAGTGCTCAATTTAGTCATCTCGCTCAATTGAGTCATCTCGCTCAATTTAGCAATAACCCCGAGCCGGCACCGTCGCGAACCCCACTTTCCAGAGGAGGAAGCCAGCGCCAGACGTTGCCCTGCAAGGCCGGGGCTGGGTCGGGGTTCGAACCCGGACGCCTGACAGGCCCTCCGCTCTCCCCGAGGCGTTACCGTGGTGGCCCCCGCTTCCTCCCCACGGGACCCGGCGCTCACCCCCGGGCCGGGGTCGGGGTCGTGAGCCCACAGCTCCGCCACCATCTCCGTGTGAAGAAACTCGAACAGCACAGTATCCGCCATGAGCCCTCCTCGCGCGCCTAAAGATGCGCCCAGCGCTTCCCGCTCTCATTGGCCAGGCTTGGTAAGCCACGCCTCTCAAGTCACGGCGCGAGCCCTCCTACTCCCGCTTCCACTGGTGTTTTAGACCAGCCCCGCCTCCCCACCTCGGGCTCATGTGGTGTGCGCGTGAGCCTGGGATACTAGGGGGCGGGCCTACTCCTCCTCTGGCCACACGTGACAACATCTTCTGCCCTTGCTGCCGTCCCTTCCCTATTTCCGGGTTCTCGAGCATTCCTATTGGTCAAATTACTCGGCTTTTAAAATCCCTATTTGTCCACTCCAGACTTTCCTCGTCGCACAACCTGGAAAAGCCGGCCCAGCCGCTTCTCTATTGGCAGTTCCTCCATTCATGTGATCTTCTGCACGCTCCCTCAAAGCTGATGCTGAGAACTTGCATCCTGATTGGTAGCCGAGCGAATCCACGTGATTTGGCTGCTAATGCCCGCCCAACCCGCTCCCCTATTGGTCGAGATCGCAGCCCTTCAGCTGCCACAGTGAGGACTCCGCACTCGGGCTAGGAAGAGGATCCCGCAGGCTCGGAGCGTCAGCTGCCGGGTACGGTCTTTGGCTATAGCGCTTCCCCCATTCCATGAGTGTCCCCAGCGGAGTCCAGTCGGACTGTCATCCTTTCTGCGACTCTGGCACTGGTCCCGAGCAGCTCAAGGGCCCGAGTGCTTCCGGGTCTGAGATTGGCATGGTGGACCAGGTGGAGGGTGTGGCTGCTACTAGGAAGCAAATTCGTAAAGAGCTCGGCTTGGGACTCCGGGAACTCGGGCCCCAGATCCCTGATGGAGCTGGTCTTCAGTTTCCCCATCTGTACGCTGAAGAGCCTGGGGTCCAGTAACCCCCATCATCACCCAGTTTACAGAAGAGGAAACTGAGGCCCAGGCAGGGGGAGCAACTGACCCCAAGTCGTTAAGAGAATCAGCGAAGGGGCTGGGAATCCAGGATCTGCGCCTTTTACCCACCGCGGCGCCCGTCTCACGTGCAGTCTCTTCGTTCTTTTCCCCTAGCTCGGCGCCATGGCGTCCCAGGGTCGTCGGCGGAGGCCCCTGCGGAGGCCGGAGACGGTGGTGCCTGGGGAGGCGACCGAGACGGATTCTGAGCCCTCTGTGTCCTCGTCGGAGGAGGAGGAGCTGTACCTGGGTCCCTCGGGCCCGACGCGCGGCCGCCCCACGGGGCTGCGGGTGGCTGGGGAGGCCGCAGAGACCGACTCGGACCCGGAGCCGGAGCCGACGGCCGCGCCGAGGGACCTGCCTCCGCTCGTGGTGCAGCGGGAATTGGCGGAGGAGGCCTGGGGCGCGGAAGAGGCCCCGGCGCCCGCCCCCGCGCGCTCGCTCCTGCAACTTCGGCTGGCGGAGAGCCAGGCGCGGCTGGACCACGACGTGGCGGCCGCGGTGAGCGGTGTTTACCGCCGTGCGGGCCGCGACGTGGCCGCCCTGGCTGGTAGGCTGGCAGCAGCCCAAGCGGCGGGGCTGGCGGCGGCCCACAGCGTGCGCCTGGCGCGCGGGGACCTTTGTGCGCTGGCCGAGCGTCTGGACATCGTGGCTGGCTGCCGCTTGCTGCCGGACATCCGCGGCGTGCCAGGGACCGAGCCTGAGCAAGACCCGGGGCCGCGGGCCTAGCCATGATTCTACTTCCCAATCTGACTGCAATTTGGGGGTAGGCCTTGCTGCCTCTGGGACCTGACTCTGTCCCCATGTCTCTTATCACCCCCCACCCCCCGCTCCCATCTTAGTGCCACCCATAGGGGCTAATCCGGTCCCCTTGGATAATGCTTTATGTTGGATATAGTTCAACCCCTACTGTGGAGACCAGGGCCCCACTACCCTTAGATCTGGTTCCTCCACCTATCCTGACCCTGCGGCCTGGTTCTGAGCCTTACCCTGCCTGAGGCTTAGCTCCAACCTTTGATAAATAGTTGCTCCTTCATGTGTTTCCACCCTGGGGGCTCATCATGTCATAGTTTGTCTTTGCCTTTCTTTTCACGCTCGCTCTCTTTTTTTTTTTTTGAGACAGGGTGTCTGTCTGTCACCCACGCTAGAGTGCAGTGGCAGGATTATCACTCACTGCAGCCTCGACCTCCTGGGCTCAAGTGATCCTCCCAGCTCAGCCTTCCAGAGTAGCGGGGACTGCAGACCTACACCACCATGCCCAGTTGCCTGGTTAATTTTTTTTTGTGACAGTTTGAAGAGGGGAGAAGGTCTCACTGGGTTGCCCAGGCTGTTCTCAAACTTATGGGCTCAAGCGATTCTCCTACCCAGACGTCCCAAAGTGCTGGGGTTACAGGTGTGAGCTCTCACACCCGGCTGTGCTCTTTCTGAGTTTGTGTCTGCGTATGGTGGAGGGCTTGTTCCCGCTCTGCCCACAGGAACCCGGGGTGTGGCACAGCTTCCCTGCCGTCTTCCTTCACCCAGTTGGCCACGCCTCCCATCCTAGCTCCACCTCCAGAACTCCCCCTGCCCCGGGCTGGGTGCTTGTTTTGTTTTTAGAGACAGGGTCTCACTCTGTCGCTCAGGCTGGAGTGCAGTGGCGTGATCTCGGCTCACTGCCACCTCCACCTCCAGAGTTCAAGTGATTCTCCTGCGTCAGCCTCCCGAGTAGCTAGGATTACAGGCATGCACCACCATGCCTGGCTAATTTTTATATTTTTAGTAGAGATGAGGTTTCAGCATGTTGGCCAGGCTGGTGTCCAACTCTTGGCTTCAGGTGATCCCCCAGCCTCACCTCCCAAGGTGCTGGGATTACAGGCGTGGGCCACTGCACCCGGCCAGCTGGGTCCTTGTTCTGCTGCCCAGGCTTGGCCCTGGTTCCGTGGGTTCGTTCTACTTTTTGTTCTCCCATCTTTTGCCTCCTGCCTCCTCCTTCCTCCTTGAGCTTAGCCCCGCCCTCTTAGCCTGATTTCTGTTTCCCAAGTCCAGCTGTGCCATGGGATAGGTGGGATAGGTTTTGCTTGCTTTTGCTGTCTCCATCGTGCTTACACCTCCCTGATCCTGGGCTCTGGGGACTCCCCATGGTTTCCTTCCTTCGGCAGGCCCAAAATGATGGCCCCTCCTAACCTAAGGCAGGGGATCTTCCTCCCAACTCTGGACCAAGGTGGCATTTCCTGCACGTCCCTCCAGGCCGAGATGATGCTCGCTGTCAACTCTCTAGGCCAAAGTGGCATCTCTTCCTGACTCTCCAGACCTAAAGTGACACCCTTCAGGTGCTTTGGGCCCAATTCAACCTTGCCCTGGTGCTTTGGGCTCCAGATGACAGCACTTTGCAGATAAGAACGACATGACGTGTGGATTTCACTACATTTGGCTCCTGGATGCTATAAAAGGACTTGGATTTCTGATTTGGCTCAGGGACTGGGGTTAGCAGCCTCTTTCTGCTCCTTCTCAGCTGCGCTTTCTTCTGATCCCAGCTCTGGTCCCTCAACCGTATTCATATTTACTCTCCCCTCCCAACCTGATACCCCTGTCCCTCATCCCAACCCAAAGCCAAGATCTTAGCCCCCAAGATGGAGAATGGGGAGGAGCTTTCTATGGCAGACTGATTAAAACTCTTAAGCGTTAACCATTATGGTTAGTTCCTTTGGTCTCCCTACCTAAGCTAAGGGTGAGTTGGTTGATATCTCTGAGAATGGGGGTCCCAAGACCTCCATGCCTGGCTTACGGAAGGTGAAGCTGTAGTTGGGAAATCAGGGGCCCTAGATTTTTGCCCTGGTTCTGTATTTACTTGTATTTTATTAATTCAACGCACACATTTTGGGTACCTGACCTGTGCTGGGGCTGGGGGTGTAGCAGCCAGTCCCTGCCCTCACAGAGGTTGCAGTCCAGTGGGAAAAACAGTAATAAGATGTTCTCACAGATAGTTCTAGTAATCATAATTTATAGTTTAATTTTTAAAAATAGAGACGATAGCCTGGCCAACATGGTGAAACCCCACTGTTACTAAAAATACAAAAATTACGGGGGATGGCTCATACCTGTAATCCAAGCACTTTGGGAGGCCGAGGCATGTGCTGGTAATCCCAGCTACTCAGGGAGCTGGGGCATGAGAATCGCTTGATCCTTGGAGGCAGAGGTTGAAGTGAGCCAAGATTGTGCCACTGCACTCTAGCTTGGGCGACAGAGCAAGACCCTGTCTCAAAAATAAATAGGCCAGTTGCAGTTACACACGTCTTTAATCCCAACACTTTGGGAGATCGAGGTGGGCAGATCACCTGAGGTCAGGAGTTCTAGACTAGCCAGGCCAACATGGTGAAACCCTGTTTCCACTAAAAATACATTAGCCAGGCGTGGTGGCACATGCCTGTAATCCCAGCTACTCGGGAGGCTGAGGGAGGAGAATCGCTTGAGCCCAGGAGGTGAAGGTTGCAGTGAGCCAAGATCAGGCTACTGCACTCCAGCCTGGGTGACAGAGTGAGACTCCGTCTCAAAAATAAATAAAAATAAAAAATTATTTTAAAAAAATAAAATAGAGATGAACTCTCACAGTGTTGCCCAGGTTGGTCTTGAACTCCTAAGCTCAAGGGATTCTCCCGTCTTGGCCTCCCAAAGTGCTAGGATTGCAAGCATGAGCCACTGCACCCAGCCGTAATTTATAATTTAGATACAATTTTCTTGGCACTGTGATTAGAGCCATGAAGAAGTAAAGGAGCTTTATGAAGGTGAAGCAGGATCTGTCTGACCTAATCTGGACAAGAGAGAGGAAGTGATGAGTGGTGTTGGAGCTGAGCCCGGAAGGTGGAAGTAGGTGAAATGGGAGTAGGGTGAAGAGTTGCAGACACAGAGAACAGCATATGCGAGGGCCCTGAGGCAGAAGGGACCAGAACCTATTTAACAGAAGAAGATGATTTCTGCTCTCCACCTAGAGTGGAGAAGTGTGCGGGGGTGGGGATGGGGGTGGAGCAGGGGATGCTGAATGCAGTACCAGAAAGGGCCAGATAAAGGTGAGCCTTAAAAAAATTGTATTATTGGCTGCGCGCTGTAGCTCATGCCTGTAATTACAGCATTTTGGGAGGCCGAGGCGGGCAGATCACCTGAAGCCAGGAGTTCGAGACCAGCCTGGCCAACATGGTGAAACCCTGGCTCTACTGAAAATATAAAAATTCACCAGGCGGCTGAGCGCAGTGGCTCACGCCTGTAATCCCAGCACTTTGGGAGCCGAGGCATGTGCTGGTAATCCCAGCTACTCAGGAGCTGGGGCATGAGAATCGCTTGATCCTTGGAGGCAGAGGTTGAAGTGAGCCAAGATTGTGCCACTGCACTCTAGCTTGGGCGACAGAGCAAGACCCTGTCTCAAAAATAAATAGGCCAGTTGCAGTTACACACGTCTTTAATCCCAACACTTTGGGAGATCGAGGTGGGCAGATCACCTGAGGTCAGGAGTTCTAGACTAGCCAGGCCAACATGGTGAAACCCTGTTTCCACTAAAAATACATTAGCCAGGCGTGGTGGCACATGCCTGTATCCCAGCTACTCGGGAGGCTGAGGGAGGAGAATCGCTTGAGCCCAGGAGGTGAAGGTTGCAGTGAGCCAAGATCAGGCTACTGCACTCCAGCCTGGGTGACAGAGTGAGACTCCGTCTCAAAAATAAATAAAAATAAAAATTATTTTAAAAAAATAAAATAGAGATGACTCTCACAGTGTTGCCCAGGTTGGTCTTGAACTCCTAAGCTCAAGGGATTCTCCCGTCTTGGCCTCCCAAGTGCTAGGATTGCAAGCATGAGCCACTGCACCCAGCCGTAATTTATAATTTAGATACAATTTTCTTGGCACTGTGATTAGAGCCATGAAGAAGTAAAGGAGCTTTATGAAGGTGAAGCAGGATCTGTCTGACCTAATCTGGACAAGAGAGAGGAAGTGATGAGTGGTGTTGGAGCTGAGCCCGGAAGGTGGAAGTAGGTGAAATGGGAGTAGGGTGAAGAGTTGCAGACACAGAGAACAGCATATGCGAGGGCCCTGAGGCAGAAGGGACCAGAACCTATTTAACAGAAGAAGATGATTTCTGCTCTCCACCTAGAGTGGAGAAGTGTGCGGGGGTGGGGATGGGGGTGGAGCAGGGGATGCTGAATGCAGTACCAGAAAGGGCCAGATAAAGGTGAGCCTTAAAAAAATTGTATTATTGGCTGCGCGCTGTAGCTCATGCCTGTAATTACAGCATTTTGGGAGGCCGAGGCGGGCAGATCACCTGAAGCCAGGAGTTCGAGACCAGCCTGGCCAACATGGTGAAACCCTGGCTCTACTGAAAATATAAAAATTCACCAGGCGGCTGAGCGCAGTGGCTCACGCCTGTAATCCCAGCACTTTGGGAGGCCGAGGCAGGTGGATCACCAGGTCAAGAAATCGAGACCATCCTGGCTAACATGGTGAAACCCCATCTCTACTAAAAAATACAAAAAATTAGCTGGGCATGGTGGCGGGCGCCTGTAGTCCCAGCTTCTTGGGAGGCTGAGGCAGGCGAATAGCATGAACCTGGGAACCAGAGCTTGCAGGGAGCTGAGATCGCGCCACTGCACTCCAGCCTGGGTGACAGAGCAAGACTCCGCCTCAAAAAAAAAAAAAAAAAAATTAGCCAGGCGTGGTGGTGCATGCCTGTAATCCCAACTACTCAGGAGGCTGAGGCAGGAGAAGCGCTTGAACCCAGGAGGCAGCAGTTGCAGTGAGCCAAGATTGCGCTACTGCACTCTAGCTTTAGGGGGCAGAGAGAGACTCTGTCTCAAAAAAAAAAAAAAAAAAAAAAAAAAAAAGTAGATGCAGATCAACCAGCATCTCCTCCCTCCTGAGCACTCCCTCCAGCTCCCCTTCCATACCTGGAGTGAGTGGATCACAGTTCAAAGGGGATGCTCTCCCAGGACTTCCTTTTTCTTTTCCTTTTTTTTTTTTTTGAGATGGAGTCTCGGTCTCGCTTTGTCGTCTAGGCTGGAGTGCAGTGGTGAGATCTCAGCTCACTGAAACCTCCGCCTTCCAGGTTCAAGCGATTCTCCTGCCTCAGCCTCCTAAGTAGCTGGGATTACAGGCATGTGCTACCACACCCGGCTAATTTTTGTTTTTTTTTTTTTTTTAGTAGAGATGAGGTTTCACCATATTGACCAGACTGGTCTCAAACTCCTGACCTCGTGACCCACCCGCCTCGGCCTCCCAAAGTGCTGGGATTACAGGCGTGAGCCACCATGCCTGGCCAGGACTTCCCTTTACAATGAGTTTAGCGAGAGTCCCTGAGGAGTAGAGCTGCCTGGGAGAGTGGCAGCTTGGTGGTCTTGTAGTAGACTTGCAGCCCTGGAGCACAGAGCTTCCCTCACTCCTTAAACTCCAGCTCACTAGCCAGCCTGGCTTTCAGCCGCTTTCCTTTCCGTTCCGTTCCGTTCCTTTCCTTTTTCCTTTCCTTTCCCTCCCCCCCCCCTTTTTTTTTGGTGGGGTCTCACTATTTTGCACAGGCTGGTCTTGAACTCCTGGCCTCAATCAATCTTCCCACCTAGGCATGGCAGGGATGGGAACAAGAGGGTGTGGAAGGAGAGCCAGAGGAGACCATCCTCTTTGCAATGTTGAGTGAAGGGGTGGGATGGTAAGAAATGGGGAAGTGGCAGTGCATGGTGGCTTATACCTGTAATCTCAGCACTTTGGGAGGCTGAGGTGAGAGCATCGATTGAGCCCAGGAGTTCGAGACTAGCCCGAGCAATATAGCGAGACCCCATCTCTACAAAAAATACAAAAACTGGCTGAGTGTGGTGGTGTGCACCTGTGGTCCCAGCTCCTCGTGAGGCTGATGGGAGAATCACTTGAGCCCAGGAGGTCGAGGCTGCAGTGAGTCAGGATTGTGCCATTGTACTCGAGCCTGGGCAATAGAGTGAGACTTTGTCTCAAAATAAAAAAGAACGGGAAGGAAGGGAGGGAGGGAGGGATGGACGGGGGAAGTACCTAGATGGGGAAGATGGGGGGGTCATGGCAGGTTTGTATGCTGCTGGGAATGTTTCAGAAGAGGGAGAAGTCGTGATACAGGGGAAAGATGAGAGAAAAGCCAGACCATCGTCCTGGAGTAGGTAAGAGGGAGGAGGAGATAGCCCCCAAGGGGAAGGGCAACACTAGGGTAAGAGAGACTATTTGTGGTTAGTTGTAAGTCACTGGGTAGTGATGACCACTCTGGTCATCACTGCCTGGGGACCGGTCTGTCACCCCCACTGGACTGTTGGCCCCATGAGCACAGGGGCTGAGGCTGTCTTGACCAGTGCCAGCTAACCCAGGGAAACCACAGAGTAGATACTGGGCAAAGTGTTTGTTGAATGAATGAATGGCTTTCACACCATCACACAGCATCAGCCTCTCAGTTGCATGGAACTGTTGAGACATTCAGGCACAGCCTCCCTCCAAAGGTGATGGGCACTCGGTCCCACATAACACCTCACCCTCAGATATGCTGGATGAGAGGGTCAGACATGCACCGAAATGCTGATAACACCCACTCCACAAATATTTGCTAACCGTATTGCAAGGGGAAAGGCATTCAAGGCAGAAAGAAGAGGAAAGAATAGCATGTGCGAAGACCCAGAGGCAGGAAAACCCTGGCGGTACTTGTTTGGGGCGAGATGAATTGTCTGTTGTGCATGGACTGCTATAAAGGGGCCTTTGGCAGGAGGCAGAGCTGACGACTTAGGCAAGAGCCAGGCCACACGGGACCAGAATGAGGAGCAGGGCTTTGTCCCAAGGGCCCTGGGGTGCCAAGGCAAGTTCCAAGCAGGAGAGAGGCAGAGACAAGTTTGTGCTTTAGAAAGAGATATCTAGATGGGTCGGATACGGTGGCTCATGCCTGTAATCCCAGCCCTTTGGAGGCTGAGGCGGACGGATCACCTGAGGTCAGAAGTTCGAGACCAGCCTGGCCAACATGGTGAAACCCCCGTCTCTACTGAAAATACAAAAATTAGCTGGGCATGGTGGTGCACACCTGTAATTCCAGCTACTCAGGAGGCTGAGGCAGGAGAATCACTTAAACCTGGGAGGCAGAGGTTGCAGTGAGCCAAGATCATGCCACTGCGCTCCAGCCTGGGCAACACAGCAAGACTCTGTCTCAAAAAAAAAAAAAAAGGAAAAGAAACCTCTGGCTACTGAGTGGAGGGTGCATGAGAGGGAGTGGGTCTGTCCTGGTTACTCTGTGTCCCCAGCACCGCTAGCAAGGAGCAGGTGCTCAGTAAACACCTTTTGAATGAAGATATGAGTGAAGGAAGCGACAAACACTTGAATTATTGGATTTTTGTTGTCACTGAGAATAAACGCCAAATCGTTGTTTATTATTATTATTATTATTATCATTATTTTAGAGATGGGGTTTCACTATGTTGCCCAGGCTGGTCTTGAACTCCTGGGCTCAAGCAATCCTCCTACCTTGGCCTCCTAAAGTGAGCCACCATGCCCAGCCTATAATCCCAGTACTTTGGGAGGCTGAGGTGGGCGGATCACCTGAGGTCAGTAGTTCGAAACCAGCCTGGCCAACGTGGTGAAACCCCGTCTCTACTAAAAATACAAAAATTAGCCTTGCGTGGTGGGCATGCGCCTGTAATCCCAGGTACTCGGGAGACTGAGGCAGAATGATCACTTGAACCTGGGATCTGGAGGTTGCAGTGAGCAGAGATCGTGCAACAGCACTCCGGCCTGGGTGACAGAATGAGACTCTGTCTCAAATGAATGAATGAATGAATAAATGAATGAATGAATGAAATAAAAAAGTGCTAGGATTACAGGCATGAGCCACCACACCCAGCCTCAACACCACAGTCTTTACTAGGATGTTGGAGGCCCTGTGATCTGGTCCTGGGTCCATCTCGCTGAGCTCTTAGACAACTGGCCCCTTCACTGAGTAACACTGGACTCTGGGCTATCCTCTGAGCTGCCAGACAGGGCCTTTGCAATTTTGTTTTGCTCTTGCACTCAGCTCTGTATGGGCAGTGCCTGTAGTAACACTGTATAACAGGCAGTCAGCAGGCAGTCACTATTTGTTGACTTAATGAATGAATCCCCTGCAGCTCCACTGGAGAGGTCTGAACATCATCCTCATCAGTAGAAACCTGAGCTAGTTGAAGCAGGAGGCAAAGGAGATGGGTGGAGGCCAGGAGGACCAGGCTGGGAGAATTCCAGGATAGGGACTGGGGCAGGGGTCAGGGTCAGGGTCAGGGGCTGGAGCTGATGTCCATCCAAGAGCAGAATCTAGGATGGAACTGGGGCAGGGATGGGGACTGGGGCCATGGGAGGGACAAGGCCAGGGGCTAGGGAGGGGGCATGATTGGGGGTGACCTCGGTTAAGGGCCTGACTCCCCAACACCTCTCTTCCCAGAGCGGCTTCACGGCAGGACCACAGGAGTCACTGCGGCCAACTTCGCTGGAGGCTTGGAGATCTTTGAGGTTATTGAGGCAGAGCTGCAGGGCCTAGAGATTGAGATGCTGGGTATGTCCCCACACCTGCTTGGGGAGCCTCGCCAAGCTGCAGGCATCTCACACTGACCCAGGGCCCTCTGGTTGCCCTCCCTCTGGCCCCATCTGATCTCCCTGGGACTATTGGGGTGACACAGCCTGTTCCCTCTCACCCAGTGAACAATGTGGCATGCTGTATGCGCAGGGACGCTTGAGGAAGCCGCTGTAAGAATGTCGCCAGAGTGAAACCGAGTCCTAGCCTGCCTGGCACCTCTTCCTCCAACTCTTTAGTGCCCTCTGTTGGAAAACCTGCGTAATATACAAAGGTAAAGTCCTTACTTGGTACCCGTGGGGGATTCCTTACAGGACCTAGAAAATGGGGTATCCACTCCCTCAAGCATTTACCCTTTGTGTTACAACCAATCCAATTACACTTTTTTTTTTTTTGAGACAGAGCCTCACTCTGTCACCCAGGCCGTAGTGCAGCAGTGCGATCTCAGCTCACTGCAACCTCTGCCTCCTGGGTTCAAACAATTCTCCTGCTTCAGCCTCCCGAGTAGCTGGGATTACAAGCATGTGCCACTACACCCAACTAATTTCTATATTTTTAGTAGAGTCAAGGTTTCACCATGTTGGCCAGACTGGTCTTGAACTCCTGACCTCAGGTAATCTGCCTGCCTCAGTCTCCCAAAGTGCAGGGATTACAGGCATGAGCCACCGCAGCTGGCCAATTACACCCTTTTCATTGTTTTTTTTTTTTTTTTCTTTTTAGTAGAGATAGTCTCTGCTATGTTGACCAGGCTTATATAGAACTCTTGGCCTCAAAGAATCCCTCATTTTAGCCTTCCAAAGTGCTGGGATTACAGGTGCGAGCCATGACGCCCGGCCTCTTTTAGTTACTTTAAAATGTACAGCTAGTCACCCTGATGTGCTGTCAAATAGTAGATCTTCTTCATTCTTTCTAATTATTATTATTATTATTTTTTGAAACAGAGTTTCACTCTTGTTGCCCAGGCTGGAGTGCAATGGTGCATTCTTGGCTTATTGCAACCTCTGCCTCCTGGGTTCAAGCAATTCTCCTGCCTCAGCCTCCCAAGTAGCTGGGATTACAGGCATGTGCCACCATGCCCGGCTAATTTTTTGTATTTAGTAGAGGCAGGGTTTCACCACGTTGGTCAGACTGGTCTCAAACTCCTGACCTCAGGTGATCCACCTGCCTCGGCCTCCCAGAATGCTGGGATTACAGGCATGAGCCAACACTCCCAGCCTATTATTATTATTATTATTATATTATTATGAGGCAGAGTCTTGCTCTGTTGCCCAGGCTGGAGTACAGTGGTGTGATCTCTGCTCACTGCAACCTCTACCTCTGCCCAGTTAATTTTTGTATTTGTAGTAGAGATGGGGTTTCACCATGTTGCCCTGGCTGGTCTCAAACTCCTGACCTCAGGTGATCCTCCCGCCTTGGGCTCCCAAAGTGCTGGGAATGCAGGCATGAGTCACTGTGCCTGGCTCTTCTTTCTAATTATTATTTTTGTACCCGTTAACCATCCATCCCCTTCTCTGCCACCTCCCCAACCCCACTGGCTAATTTTTGTATTTTTAATAGGGATAAGGTTTCACCATGTTGGCCAGGCTGGTCTCAAACTCCTGACCTCAAGTGATCTGCCCACCTTGGCTTCCCGAAGTGCTTGGATTACAAGTATGTGCCACTGCGCCCAGCCGGAGCGCCACTGAATGTTATTTGTTACTTCTCTCTTGACTTGAGGTAGTCTTCTTTTTTTTTGTTTTTTGTTTTTTTGAGACAGAGTTTCGCTCTTGTTGCCCAGGCTGGAGTGTAATGGTGCAATCTCAGCTCACCACAACCTCCAACTCCTGGGTTGAAGCGATTCTCCTGCCTAAGCCTCCCAAGTAGCTGAGATTACAGGCATGTGCCACCATGACCGGCTTTTTTTTTTTTTTCTTTTTGCCTTTTTTAATAGAGATGGTATTTCTCCATGTTGGCCAGGCTGGTCTCAAACTCCCGATCTCAGGTGATCTGCCCACCTTGGCCTCCCAAAGTGTTGGGATTACAGGCATGAGCCACCGTGCCCGGCAAGATCATCTTCTTTGGGTTAAATCTGCTTGGTGTTCTATAACCTTCTCACATTTGAATACTGATATCCTTCTCTAGGTTTGGGAAGTTCTGTGTTACTATTCCTTTAGATAAACCTTCTACCTCTGACTCTACCTCCTCTTTAAGTCTAGTAATTCTTAGATTTGTCCTTTTGAGGCTATTTTCTAGATTTTGTAGGTATGCTTTATTCTTTTATCTTTTGTCTCTTCTGTGTATTTTCAAATAGCCTTTCTTCATGTTCACTAATTCTTTCTTTTTTATTTTTCTTTTTTTAAGATAGAGAAGGGGGTCTTGCTATGTAACCTGGACTGGTCTCAAACTCCTGGGATCCAGTGACCCTCCTGCCTTGGCCTCCCAAAGTACTGGGATTACAGGCATGAATCACCATGCCCAGCCATTACGTTTTTCTTCTGCTTGATTAATTCTGCTGGTGAGAGACTCTGATGCATTCTTTAGTTTATCAGTTGAATTTTTCAACTCCAGAACGCCTGCTTGATTCTTTTAATTATTTTTATTTATTTATTTATTTATTTATTTTATTTTTGAGATGGAATCTTGCTCTGTTGCCCAGGCTGGAGTGCAGTGGCACGATCCTGGCTCACTGCAAGCTCCGCCTCCCGGGTTCGCGTCATTCTCCTGCCTCAGCCTCCCGAGTAGCTGGGACTACAGGCGCCCGCCACCACGCCCAGCTAATTTTTTGTATTTTTAGTAGAGACAGGGTTTCACCATGGTTTCAAATCCTGACCTCGTGATCCGCCCACCTCAGCCTCCCAAAGTGCTGGGATTACAGGTATGAGCCACCACGCCCAGCCCACCCCTTTTAATTATTTCAATCTCTTTGTTTAATTTATCTGATAGGATTCTGAATTGCTTCTCTGTGTTATCTTGAATTTTGTTGAGTTTCCTCAAAACAGAGCCCTCCTTCTCTTTCTCTCTCTCTTTCCCTCTCCCTCTCTGCTCTCTCTCTTTCCCTCTCTCTCTCTGCCTCTCTCTCTTTCCCTCTTCCTCTCTGCCTCTCTCTCTTTCCCTCTCCCTCTCTGCCTCTCTCTCTTTCCCTCTCTCTCTCTGCTCTCTCTCTCTTCCCTCTCCCTCTCTGCCTCTCTCTCTTCCCTCTCCCTCTCTGCTCTCTCTCTTTCCCTCTCCCTCTCTCCCTCCTCATATATATAGTTTTTGTTTGTTTCTTGTTGAGACAAGGTCTGACTCTATTATCACCCAGGCTGGAGTGCAGTGCCACAGTCTTGGCTTACTGCAACCTCCACCTCCTGGGCTCAAACCATCCTCTCACCTTAGCCTCCTGAGTAGCTGGGACCACAGGTGCACACCACCATGCCTGGCTAATTTTTGTATTTTTTGTAGAGACGGGGTTTTGCCGTGTTGTCCAGGCTGGTCTTGAACTCGTGAGCTCAAGTGATCTGCCCACGTCAGCCTCCCAAAATGCTGGGATTACAGGCGTCAACCACTGCACCCAGCCCCAAAACAGCTATTAAATTATCTGTCTGAAAGGTCACATATCTCTGCCTCTCTGTGATTGGTCACTGATGCTTTTATTTTATTTTATTTTTGTTTTATTTTATTTTATTTATTTATTTTGAG
This sequence comes from Trachypithecus francoisi, assembly GCF_009764315.1. Lineage (NCBI taxonomy): Eukaryota > Metazoa > Chordata > Mammalia > Primates > Cercopithecidae > Trachypithecus > Trachypithecus francoisi. The sequence continues at coordinate 566,137 of NW_022681457.1, forward strand.
ACAGAGTCTTACTCTGCCTCCCAGGCTGGAGTGCAGTGGCATGATCTCGGCTCACTTCTACCTCCGCCTCCCAGGTTCATGCCATTCTCCTGCCTCTGCCGCCTGAGTAGCTGGGACCATAAGCGCCCGCCACCACGCCCGGCTAATTTTTTGTATTTTTAATAGAGACGGGGTTTCACCGTGTTAGCCAGGATGGTCTCGATCTCCTGACCTCGTGATCCACCCGCCTCGGCCTCCCAAAGTGCTGGGATTACAGGCATGAGCCACTGTGCCCAACCTAGTTTATTTATTTATTTATTTTATTTTATTTTATTTTTGAGACGGAGTCTCGCTCTGTCACTCAGGCTGGAGTGCCGTGGCCAGATCTTGGCTCACTGCAAGCTCCGCCTCCCAGGTTACACCATTCTGCTGCCTCAGCCTCCCGAGTAGCTGGGACTACAGGCACCCGCCACCTTGCCGGGCTAATTTTTTGTATTTTTTAGTAGAGACGGGATTTCATCATGTTAGCCAGGATGGTCTCGATCTCCTGACCTTGTGATCCACCCTTCTCAGCCTCCCTAGTTTACTTTTTATTTTATTTGTTTATTTATTTTGAGACAGAGATTTGCTCTTGTTGCCCAGGCTGGAGTGCAATGGCGCGATCTTGGCTCACCGCAACCTCCTCCTCCCTGGTTGAAGCGATTCTCCTGCTTCAGCCTCCCAAGTAGCTGGGATTACAGGCATGCACCACCACACCCAGCTAATTTTGTATTTTTAGTGAGATGAGGTTTCTCCATGTTGGTGAGGCTGGTCTCCAACGCCCGCCTTGGCCTCCCAAAGTGCCAGGATTACAGGCATGAGCCACTGTGCCTGGCTGGCTTTATTTAGTTTCTCTGGTGAGGTCATGTTTCCCTGGATGGTTTTGATACCTGAGGATGTTCATAAATGTCTGAGCATTGAAGAGTTAGATATTTATTATAGTCTTCACAGTCTGGGCTTGTCTGTACTCATCCTTCTTGGGAAGACTTTCCAGGTATTTGAAAAGACTTGTGTGTTGTGATCTAAGTCTTTAGTCACTGTAGCTGTATCTGCATTAGGGGGCACCCCAAGCCCAGGAATGACGTGGCCCTTGGCGACTTGTAGAGACACTGCCTTGGTGGTCTTGCATAAGACCTGGAAGAATTCTCTGGATTATCAGGCATAGATTCTTGTCTCCTTCCTTTTCTCTCAAACAAATGGAGTCTGTCTGTGCTGAGCTGCCTAGAGCTGGGGGAGGGATACAAACACTGCTATGGCCACCAGTGCTGGGACTGTGCTGGCTCAGACGTGTAGCCAGCACAACACTGGGTCCCCCCGCAAGGCCCATGGTCAGCACTGCCTGGCTACCACCTGTGTTCACTGAAGGCTCTAGGGCTCTGTAGTCAGCAGACGGCAAATCCAGCCAGGCTTGTGTTCATCCTTTCAGGATGGTACAAGCCCCCCATCACGGGTGCGTCCAGAGATGCCATCTGGGAGCCAGGGCCTGAAGGTGGAAACCTTAGGGAATCTACCTGGTACTCTATTCTACGGTGGCTGAGCTGGCATGCAAGCCACAAGACAAAATCCTTCCCACTCTTTTTTCTGCAAACAGGAGAGCCTCTCCCTGTGGCCACCACTGCCCCAGGACCATGGCAGCTACTGCTTGGCTACTGCCAGTGTTCATTTAAGGACCAAGGTCTCTTCATTCAGCTTGTGTGAAGGCTGCCGGGCCTGGGTCTCTGCCTTCAGGGCAGTGGGCTCCCCTCTGGCCAAAGGTAGGTCTAGAAATGCCATCGAAGAGCCAAGGCCTGGAATCAGGGACCCCCCAAGAGCCAACCTGGTGCTCTACTCCACTGTGGCCCAGCTGGTAACTAAGCTGTCAGACAAAGGCCCCTTTACTCTTCCCTCGCCCTTCCTCAAGCAGTAGGAGCCTCTCCCCATAGTCACCATGTCAGGGAATATGCTCGGTCATATCTAAAATCAGTTATGTCTCTGAGTCTCACTCGAGGCCCACACCAAGTACGGCCTGGGTACTGCTGCTCATTACTCAAGGGCCCTTTAGTCAGCCGGTAATGAATCAATCCTGCCTGGACTGGGCTCTTTCCTTCAAGGCAGCAGGTTCCTTTCTGGACCAGATGTTTCTGGAAATCGCCTTGAAGCTAGAGCCTGGAATGGGGGCCTCAGGACTCTGCTTGGTGCCCTATCCTACCGTGGCTGAACTGATATCCAAGATGCAAAACAAAGACCTCTTTACTCTTCCTGCTTATCTCCTCCAGTGTGAGGAAGGCGTTTCAGGCCTGGCTCAGTGGCTCACCCCTGTAATCCCAGCACTTTGGGAGGCTGAGGCAGGCAGATCACCTGAGGTCAGGAGTTCGAGACCAGCCTGACCAACATGGTGAAACCCCGTGTCTACTAAAAATACAAAATTAGCCGGGTGTTGTGGCACGCGCCTGTAATCCCAGCTACGCGGGAGGCTGAGGCAGGAGAATCACTTGAATCCAGGAGGTGGAGGTTGCAGTGAGCCGAGATCTCTCCATTGCACTCCAGCCTGGGCAACAAGAATGAAACTCCACCTCAAAAAAAAAAAAAAGACTATCTTTGCTACCCCGTTCAGTGGTTCTTTCAGTGATATGAAGTTAAAACCAGGTACTGTGATTGCTCACATGATTTTGGTTCTTATCAAGTGCTTTTTTGGTGTGGATAGTTGTTCAGTTGGCTGTTTTTCTGACAGGGGATGGTTGCTGGAGGCTTCTATTCAGCCATCTCCCCCGCCTTCTCATAATTACTATCTCTTTATTGATTTTCTCGTATTGTTTATGTATCATTTTCCTGATTTCCATTTGTTCTCTATAGTTTCGTTTAGCTCATAAAGCAGATTTAAGACAGTTGATAAAGCAGATTTAAGACAGATAATTACTGTAACTAGTAATTCCAATGTCTGCACTTCCTTAGAGATAATCTCTGTCAAAAGAACTTGTTTTGCTATAATTAAGCCCTACTCACCTGTTTCTTTGTATGTTTTGTAATATTTTTATTGAAAATTGGACTTCTGGAGTATTATAATATGTTAATTATTGAAATTGGATTCACCCTTTCTTAGAAATTGCTGAGTTTTGCTTGTCAAGGGCTAGAGCCATCTGTTTGACTTTTTAAAATTATTTTTGCAAAATGTGTATTCTTTTTCCTATGTGGTCACTGAAGTTTGGAATGGAATACCATTTTTCCTTTGTTTTTTTTTTTGTTTGTTTGAGGTGGACTCTTGTCCTGTCCCACAAGCTGGAATGCAGTGGTGTGATCTCAGCTCACTGCAACCTCTGCCTACTGGGTTCAAGCAATTCTTCTGCCTCAGCCTCCCTTGTAGCTGAGATTACAGGCACCCACCACCACCCCCAGCCAATTTTTGTATTTTTAGTAGAGACAGGGTTTCACTGTGTTGGCCAGGCTGGTCTTGAACTCCTGACCTCAAGCGATCCGCCCATGTTGACCTCCCAAAGTGTTGGGATTACAGGTGTGAGCCACTATGTCTGGCCTATTCCATTTTTTTCTGTGATCAGCAAGTGACCTGGAAAATATTTTTTTTAAATGTCTGGCTCCAAAAAGGGGAACAGAGAGTATCTTTCTTGCCTCTTTAAATCTTCTGATCTATCCTGCCAGGGGAAGCCACTTCTGCTGAGATGGCTAAAACTAAGGCAAGCATCCTCACCCGTCCCTTGGGCACCACCAGACCAATCCAAATGTACAACTCCAAAGGTTTGGAAGGCAAGGTTACCACTGCCCTCCCTGGTACTAGCTAGGCACTCCAAATTCCCTAGAATTTGAATTTTTAAAATCTCCATTTACTGAGTAAATTGTCAATTGGGATTTTTTAATATGTTGAATACATTAATCATAGTTACTTAAATATATATGTTGATTGGGCAGCCAAGGTGGGTGGATCGTTTGAGGTCAGGAGTTTGAAACCAGCCTGGCCAACATAGTGAAACCCCATCTCTACTAAAAATACAAAAATTAGCCGGGCATGGTGGCATGCGCCTGTAGTCCCAGCTACTCTGGAGGCTGAGGCAGGAGAATCACGTGAACCCAGAAGGCAAAGGTTGCAGTGAGGAGACATTGCACCACTGCACTCCAGCCTGGGTAATAAAGCAAGACTCCATCTCAAAAAAAATAAAAACCAACCCAGGAACAAAACAACAACAAACAACCTATTTGTGTGTGTGTGTATATATGTGTATGTGTGTGTGTGTGTGTGTGTGTATGTGTGTGTGTATATATATGTGTGTGTGTATATATATATTTATATATATATATCTTTATATATGAGCATGACACAAAAAGCTGTAGGGGTCACTTCCTCCACTGAAGCCACCATTGAACTGGAAAGAGCAATTGAAATAAATTATTTCAGAGGTCTGGAGCCTGATTGGACATTAATAATAATCAGGGGAGTGCTTCATGGAGAGGCTGATAATCTTATGTAAGTGTGAGTGGTATGGACAGTATCAGCTAGCATCCCCATTCCTCAGCCCCATTATGACAATGGGGATAGCATCCTGCTCTCCATCTGGAGGGCATACAAATTTGGACAATTTGGGGATATTGTTTAGCATTACTTCCTAAGATTAGAAATATGCATACACTGTTGATATGGTTTGGCTCTATGTCCCCACCCAAATCTAACCTCGAATTGTAATCCCCACATGTCAAGGGAGGGACATGGTCAGAGGTGACTGGATTATAGGGGTGGTTTCCCCCATGCTGTTCTCCTGATGGTGAGTGAGTTCTCACGAGAGTTCATGGTTTTTGTGTTTTGTTTTTTTTCTGTTTTTTTTTTTTGAGACGGAGTCTCGCTCTGTTGGTTAGAGTGCAGTGGCGCAATCTCGGCTCACTGCCAGCTCCACCTCCTGGGTTTACACCATTCTCCTACCTCAGCCTCCCGAGTAGCTGGGACTACAGGCGCCTGCCACCACGCCTGGTTAATTTTTTGTATTTTTAGTAGAGACGGGGTTTCACTGTGTTAGCCAGGATGGTCTCGATCTCCTGACCTCGTGATCCACCCACCCTGGCCTCCCTAAATGCTGGGATTACAGGCATGAGCCACCGTGCCCGGCCGCTGATGGTTTTAAAAAGTGTCCAGCAGTTCCCCTCTGTGCTCTTCTCTCTCACCTGCCATGTAAGATGTGCCTTGCTTCCCCATCACTTTCTGCCACAATTTCCCAGATATTTCTTTTTCTTTTTTCTTTCTTTTTTTTCTTTTCTTTTTTTTTTTTTTTTTTTATGAGACAGAGTCTCACTCTGTTGTCCAGGCTGAAGTGCAGTGGCCTGATCTCAGCCCACTGCAACCTCTGCCTCCCGGGTTCAAGTAATTCTCCTGCCTCAGCCTCCCAAGTAGCTGGGATTATAGGTGCCCGCCACCACGTCTGCCTAATTTTTCTATTTTTAGTAGAGATGGGGCTTCACAATATTGGTCAGGCTGGTCTCGAACTCCTAACTTCAGGTGATCCACCCGCCTCAGCCTCCCAAAGTGCTGGGATTACAGGCTTGAGCCACCACACCCAGCCAGTTTCTCAGGTATTTATAGCTGTGTAAAAACAGGCTAATACACCTGCGATCCTTCCATTTATTTCCCTCTGGTTTATTATGAGCGCATATGTGTTCCAAAAGACAGGATTCCTAGATAAATTGTACCTTCAAACTAGACACAATCTAAATGTCAATCCATTGGTGACTAGATAAGTAAAGCATGCTACATTCATACAACAGACATTATAACAATGAACACGAATGACCTGCTGCTGCACACAACATGAATGTATCTCACAAGCATAATGTTCTGCCAACAAAGCCACAGCCCATACTGTATGATTCCACTTATCTGCAGTTAGAACCAGACAAATCCATGCTAAGGGGTGTTGAAGATCAGGACAGTAGTTAACGGGGAGGAGGCAAGGGGTGATGACTGCATGAGGGGTTGCATCTGAGCCACTGTCAATGTTGTATTTCTTCATATGGTGGAAATTAAGATTTCTGTTCACACTAAAGATTTGTGTGCTGTGTGTGTGGTGGGTGTGTCTTATACTTTTTTTTTTTTTTTTTTTTGAGATGTAGTTTTGCTCTTGTTGCCCAGGCTGGAGTGCAATGGCGTGATCTCAGCTCACCACAACCTCCGCTTCCCGGGTTTAAGTGATTCTCCTGCCCCAGCCTCCCGAGTAGCTGGGATTACAGGCATGCGCCACCACGCCTGGCTAATTTTTGTATTTTTAGTAGAGATGGGGTTTCTCCATGGTGGTCAGGCTGTTCTCGAACTCCCGACCTCAGGTGATCTGCCCACCTTGGCCTCCCAAAGTGCTGGAATTACAGGCATGAGACACCGCACCCAGCCAATGTTTAATTCTTTTTGAGGCAGAGTCTCACTCTGCCACTCAGGCTGCAGTGCAGTGGTACAATCATGGCTAACTGTAGCCTCAGCCTTCTGGGTGAAGGCAGTTCTCCCACCTCAGCCACCCGAGTATGTGGGACTACAGGTTCACATCAATATGCCCAGCTACTTTTTGTATTTTTAGTAGAGACGGGGTTTTGACATGTTGCCCAGGCTGGTCTTGAACTCCTGGGCTCAAGTGATCCACCTACCTTGGCCTCCCAAAGTGCTGGGATTATAGGCATGAGCCACCGGGCCCAGCCACAGATGTATATTTAATTTACATGGAAGCCTACTGTTCTGCACCCTCCCTCCCTCCCGTCTTTCCTTCCTTCCCTCCCCCCCTCCCTCCTTCCCTCCCTCCCTCCTTCCTTCCCTCCCTCCTTCCTTCCCTCCCTCCTTCCTTCCCTCCTTCCTTCCCTCCCTCCCTCCCTCCTTCCTTCCCTCCTTCCTTCCCTCTCTCCTTCCTTCCCTCCTTCCTTCCCTCCTTCCTTCCCTCCTTCCCTCCCTCCTTCCCTCCTTCCCTCCTTCCCTCCTTCCTTCCCTCCCTCCTTCTCTCCTTCCCTCCCTCCCTCCTTCCCTCCTTCCTCCTCCCTCCTCCTTCCCTCCCTCCCCCTTCCCTCCTTCCTTCCCTCCCTCCCTCCCTCCTTCCTCCTTCCCTCCCTCCCTCCCTCCCTCCTTCCCTCCCTCCCTCCCTCCCTCCTTCCCTCCCTCCCTCCCCTCCTTCCCTCCCTCCCTCCCTCCTTCCCTCCCTCCTTCTTTCGTCCTCCCTCCTTCCTTCCCTCCCTCCTTCCTTCCCTCCTTCCTTCCTTCCCTCCTCCTTTCCTTCAGATAGAGTTTCTTTCTTCTTGGCCAGGCTGGAGTACAATGGCCTGATCTCGGCTCACTGCAACCTCCACCTCCTGGCTTCAAGAGATTCTCCTGCCTCAGCCTCCGGAGTAGCTGGAATTACAGGCATATACCACCACGCTTGGCTAATTTTTGTGTTTTTTAGTAGAGATGGGGTTTCACCATGTTGGCCAGGCTGGTCTTGAACTCCCAACCTCAGGTGATCCACCCTTTTTGGCTTCCCAAAGTGCTGAGATTACAGGCGTGAGCCACTGCGTCCAGCCTGCCTTTTTTAAGTAGTCATATGTCTTGGAGAGTATTCTAATCCAAATGAAAAACAGCTGAGCCATTCTGTTTACTCATACAGTGACCCAGCCATCTGCTAGTCATTCCCCTATTGATCATTCAGGGTGTTCCCTATTGTTGTGACTACATACGGTGTTGTAAAGATTATCTTTGAACATATTTGTTTCCCACATGTATGAGTATCTTGGAAAGAAACACATTTCCAGATGTGGAGTTGATGGGTCAAAGAGTGAGTACATTTAAAATTCTGTTAGGTGCTACTTTATTTTTTATTTTTTATTAATGAATTATGATGATGATGATTATTTTTGAGACAGGATCTCATTCTGTTGCCCAGGCTGGAGTGCAGTTGTGCAGTCATGCCTTACTGCAGCCTTGACCTCCTGGGCTCAAGTGATCCTCCCACCTCAGTCTCCTGAGTAGCTGGGACTATAGTTGTGCACCACCAAGCCCCGCCAGTTCCTTTTAATTGTTATTATTATTTTTTTAGACATGGGGTCTCACTGTGTTGCTCAAGCTGGCCTCAAACTTCTGTGCTTGAGTGATCCTCCCACCTCAGCCTCCCAAAATGCTGAGATTACAAGCGTGAGCCAACACGCCCAGCCTTAGGTGCTACTTTAGAAAAGTAGCCTGCCCGTCCTAGGCAGGGCGCGGTGGCTCACACCTGTAATCCCAGCACTTTGGGAGGCCGAGGTGGACAGATTACCAGGTTAGGAGTTTGAGACCAGCCTGGCCAACATGGTGAAACTCCGTCTCTACTGAAGATACAAAAATTAGCGGGGGGTGGTGGGCGCCTGTAATCCCATCTACTTGGGAGGCTGAGGCAGGAGAATTGCTTGAACCCGGGAGGCAGAGGTTGCAGTGAGCTGAGATCGCACCATTGCGCTCTAGCCTGAACGAAGCACCGTGCCTCCGCCCCCCCAAAAAATGTCCCTAGCTGGGCATGGTGGCCCACACCTATAATCCCAGCACTTTGGGAGGCTGAGGCAGGCAGGTCCCTTGAGGCCAGGAGTTTGAGACCAGCCTGGCCAACATGGTGAAAACCTGTCTCTACTAAAAATACAAAAATTAGGCCGAGCGCGGTGGCTCAAGCCTGTAATCCTAGCACTTTGGGAGGCCGAGACGGGCGGATCACGAGGTCAGGAGATCGAGACCATCCTGACTAACACGGTGAAACCCCGTCTCTACTAAAAACTACAAAAACTAGCCGGGCGAGGTGGCGGCGCCTGTAGTCCCAGCTACTCTGGAGGCTGAGGCAGGAGAATGGCGTGAACCCGGGAGCGGAGCTTGCAGTGAGCTGAGATCCAGCCACAGCACTCCAGCCTGAGCGACAGAGCGAGACTCCGTCTCAAAAAAAAAAAAAAGAATGTTTAAAAATCAATTTTATGGCCAGGCGCAGTGGCTCACGCCTGTAATCCCAGCACTTTGGGATGCCAAGGCGGGCAGATCACGAGGTCGGGAGATTGAGACCATCCTGGCTAGCACGGTGAAACCCCATCTCTACTAAAAATACAAAAAAAAAAAAATAGGCAGGCATGGTGCGGGTGCCTGTAGTCCCAGCTATGCAGGAGGCTGAGGCAGGAGAATGGCATGAACCCGGGATGTGGAGCTTGCAGTGAGCCAAGTTTGTGCCACTGCACTCCAGCCTAGGCAACAGAGCGAGACTCCGTCTCAAAAAAAAAAAAAAAGAAAAAATAGCCGGGTGCGGTGGGTCACGCCTGTAATTCCAGCACTTTGGGAGGCCGAGGCAGGCGAATCACAAGGTCAGGATATCGAGACCACGGTGAAACCCCGTCTCTATTAAAAATACAAAAAATTAGCCGGGCGCGGTGGCGGGCACCTGTACTCCCAGCTACTCAGAGGCGAGGCAGGAGAAGGGCGTGAACCCGAGGCTGAGCTTGCAGTGAGCCGATTGCGTCACTGCACTCCAGCCTGGGCGACAGAGCGAGACTCCACCTCAAAAAAAAAAAAAAAGAAAGAAAAATCAGTTTTATGAAGGTGTCTGAGAGAGATCAGTGACTCAGAGTTTGAGTGGGGAAGTGCTCAGAAACCATGGCTTCTTTCTGGGGGCATGGTCCCACAGGGACCAGGTCCCACCCACCTGCTGAGGTCCCACGGCTCTCCCAGCACAGAGACCCGAGTGGACCTCAGCAGGTGGGTGGGATGCTGGGAGTGGAGGGGCTGAGGGGCATTCTTTCCTTTACCCCCTTATGGCTGCAGTGAGCTATGATCGCACCACTGCGCTCCAGCCTGGGTGACAGAGTGAGACCTTGTCTCAAAAAAGGAAAAAGAAGGCCAGGTGTGGTGGTTCACACCTGTAATCCCAGCACTTTGGGAGAAGATTGCTAGAGCTCAGGAGTTCAAGACTAGCCTGGGCGACATGGCGAAACCCTGTCTTTACAAAGTATACAAAAATTAGCTGGGTGTGGTGGCAGGTGCCTGTAATTCCAGCTGCTCAAGAGGCTGAGGCATGAGAATCACTTGAACCTGGGAGGTGGAGTTGCAGTGAGCTGAGATTGTGCCACTGCACTCCAGCCTGGGCAATGGAGTGAGACTCTGTCTCAACAACAACAACCAAAAAAAAAAAAAAGATTTAGAGGCCAGGTGTGGTGGCTCACCCTGTAATCCTATGCTTTGGGGAGGCGAGAGGTGGGCGGATCACCTGAAGTCAGGAGTTCAAGACCAGCCTGGCCAACATGGTGAAACCCGTCTCTACTAAAATACAAAAATTAGCCAGGCATGATGCTGGGTGCCTGTAATCCCAGCTACTCGGGAGGCTGAAACAGGAGAATTGCTTGAACCTGGGAGACGTGGTTGCGGTGACCCAAGTTGTACCACTGCACTCCAGCCTGGATGGCTGAGCGAAACTCTGTCTCAAGAAAAAAAAAAGATCTAGAAAGGAGAGTTAGGGAGTCCATGAAAAATTCTAGCCAGCCCTCCTGAACCTAGACCAGGGGAACAAGTCAGACTTTGCAGGAAAATCTGGGAAGTCAGGCATCCAACTATCAGAGTCATGAAAGCTGTTGCCTCTGCATCTGGTGTGAGCCTGAGGTCCCGGTGGTTAGCAGGGCAGAAAATTGAAAGAGATAAACAGGAGTGTGAGGGAAACAAGTCCTGAACATTTGCATCTGTCACACCCTTCAGGGCCGAGCGAGAGCACATGGGAACCCCTAACACATCTACATCTGTCTGTTGCCACATCTAAATAGAGCAACCGTCCAAGAAAAATACCATGCTCAACTTCTTTCTTCCAGTTTTCATGCAATTTTCTCTTTTGGCCAACTCTAACTCAGAACCATATGGGGAAGGGTTTTGTTTTGTTTTTTTTTGTTTTTTTCTAGAGTCTTGCTCTGTTGCCCAGGCTCTGGAGTGCCATGGTGAAAGCTCAGCTCACTGCAACCTCCGCCTCCCAGGTTCAAGCGATTCTCCTGCCTCAGCCTCCCAAGTAGCTGGGTTACAGGTGCCGCCACCACCTTGGCTAACTTTTTTGTATTTTTAGTAGAGATAGGTTTCACTGTGTCGACCAGGTTGGTCTTGAACTCCTGACCTCAGGTGATCTACCTGTCTCAGCTCCAAAGTTCTGGGATTGCAGAGTGAGCCACCGCACCCAGCCACCTTCACACTTTCTTCTTTCTTTTTTTTTTGAGACGGAATCTCACTCTGTCACCCAGCTGGAGTGCAGTGGGTGATCTTGGCTCACTGCAAGCTCCGCCTCCTGGGTTCACACTATTCTGCTGCCTCAGCCTCCCGAGTAGCTGGGACTACAGGCGTTCCGCCATCACGCCTGGCTAATGTTTTGTATTTTTAGTAGGACAGGGTTTCACGTGTTAGCCAGGATGGAGATGGTCTCGATCTC